>NW_027142361.1:27140472-27740472 GCF_026170545.1 Melanerpes formicivorus | reverse complement strand
AGGTCACACATGACTGTGAAACCTGTGCTGCCATCAAGAGGGCCACCAGAGCCAAGTCTCCCTGGAACAGAGGGCGGTGGCTGGGTTTTCGCTATGGCGAGGCCTGGCAGATTGAATATATTGGACCACTGCCACGAACACGCCAAGGCAAGCGCTACATCCTCACCATGGTGGAAGCAACTACAGGCTGGTTAGAAACATACCCTGTAAATCATGCTACTGCCCGGAACACCATCTTAGGCCTTGAAAGGCAAATCCTGTGGCGGCACGGTACCCCTGAACGGATCGAGTCTGACAACGGGACTCACTTCAGGAACAATGCCATCAGCTCCTGGGCCAAGAAACATGGCATCGAATGGGTGTATCACATTCCCTATCACCCACAAGCCTCTGGGAAGGTTGAAAGATATAATGGACTGTTAAAGACTATGCTGAAAGCATTGGGTAATGGAGCATGGAGGCACTGGGATGTAAATTTAGCAGAAGCCACTTGGCTGGTTAATTCTCGAGGATCTGCTAACCGTCCTGGTCCTGCCCAAACAGAACCCTTGCACACTGTGGGAGGAGATAAAGTCCCTGTAGTACACATGGGAAAGTGGCTAGGAAAGGCAGTGTGGGTTGCTCCTCCCATGGGGAAAGGCAAACCCATTCGTGGGATTGTCTTTGCTCAGGGGCCTGGATGTACATGGTGGGTAATGAAAAGAAATGGGGAGACTCAGTGTGTGCCACAAAGCGACCTAACATTGGGGGAAAGGTAATTTAGAATGTGAATAATGTGAGTTGCATGTTGCAGAAAGTAATGAAGCAAGAAGAACACGGACTGATGAAGTTTTCGAAGGATCAAGAATGACACAGTGGTTGAGACCATCTGGAGTTGGTGCCCAAGAACAGAATATCCTGCTTCTGTCTTGAATATTCCCAAATGACATCCACAGGAGCAGAAAGAAAACTTTAAGAGAGGACTGAGACATTGATATAAGTCTCTATATGTTGAAATATTGAGATAGTTTAAGTATGTAGATCAGGTTGTGAATGTAAGCAAGAAGTCATTTTTGTGTTCTTTTGTTATTTTGGTGTAAGAATCAAATGAGATGGTTAAATGTATTGAAATGTGTAAAACCTGAGCTTGATGCAAATGGTATGGAATAAGGGGTGGAGATTGTATTGGGTTGAACTGAGGTGGAGTTAGTTCTCCTCACAGCATCATTTTAGTGCTGTGGGTTTTTTTTGCAGCAGCAGTTGATAACACAGCAGTGTTTTGGCTACGGCTGAATTCGGTATCCGAGCTGTGTCCTTTCAACATTTCCCTGCCCCAGGAGTACATGGAGGGGTGGGCAGGATCTTGGGAGGGGACACAACTGAGCCAGCTGACTCAGACTGGCCAAAGAGGTATTCCATACCATCTGACGTCAGCTCAGGTATAAGAAGGACGTGAAAGAAGGAAGTGTTGGGGATTCGTCCATGGCGTTTATCCTCCCAAGGAACCACCAAGCTTAGAGAGCCCTGCTTCCCGAGACCGACCACCGTCCTGCTGATGGGAAGTAGAGATTAACATCTCTCTCTCTCTGCTTTCTTTGCTTCCGCGCGGTCTATTTGCTGTTTGCTTATTAGTGTTATTAAATTGCTCCTATCTTATCCCCGGCTTCTGTTATATTTTCTTTCCCTTCTTCCCCTGTTCACTTAAGAGGGGGAGTGATAGAGCGGCTTGATGGGTATCTGGCCTCCAGGCCAGAGCCAAACCACCACACCAACTTGATCTCCTTCTACGATCAGGTGACCCGCCTGGTGGATGTGGGGAGGCCTGTGGATGTAGTTTACCTGGACTTCAGCACGGCCTTTGACACCGTCCCCCATAGCAAACTCTTGGCCAAGCTGTCAGCCCATGGCTTGGACAGCAGCACTCCGAGCTGGGTTAGGAACTGGCTGGAGGGACGAGCCCAGAGAGTGGTGGTGAATGGTGTCACATCCAGCTGGCGACCAGTCAGTAGTGGAGTCCCCCAGGGATCAGTGCTGGGCCCCATCCTCTTTAACATCTTTATTGATGATCTGGATGAGGGCATTGAGTCTATCATCAGTAAATTTGCTGATGACACCAAGGTGGGGACAGGAGTTGTTCTGCTAGAGGGTAGAGAGACTTTGCAGAGAGACCTCGACAGGCTGGACAGATGGGCAGAGTCCAACGGCATGAATAGAATAGAATAGAATAGAATAGAATAGAATAGAATAGAATAGACCAGGTTGGAAGAGACCTTCAAGATCATCGCGTCCAACCTATCATCCAACACCACCTAATCAACGAACCCATATAACCAAGCGCCCTTTCAAGTCTCCTCCTGAACACCTCCAGTGACGGCGACTCCACCACCTCCCCGGGCAGTCCATTCCAATGGGCAATCACTCTCTCTGTGTTAAACTTCCTCCTGACCTCCAGCCTGAAGTTCCCCTGGCGCAGCCTGAGACTGTGTCCTCTTGTTCTGGTGCTGGCTGCCTGGGAGAAGAGACCAACCTCTGCCTGTTTACAACCTCCCTTCAGGTAGTTGTAGAGAGCAATAAGGTCACCCCTGAGTCTCCTCCTCTCCAGTCTAAGATTTAACACATCCAAGTGCCGAGTTTTGCACATCGGGCACAACAACCCCATGCAGAGCTACAGGCTGGGGTCAGAGTGACTGGAGAGCAGCCAGGCGTTGAGGGACCTGGGGGTGCTGGTTGATGGTAGGCTGAACATGAGACTGCAGTGTGCCCAGGTGGCCTGGAGGCCCAATGGCATCCTGGCCTGCATTAAGAACAGTGTGGCCAGCAGGAGCAGGGAGGTCATTCTGCCCCTGTATACTGCACTGGTTAGGCCACACCTCGAGTACTGTGTCCAGTTCTGGGCCCCTCAGTTTAGGAAGGATGTTGACTTGCTGGAACGAGTCCAGAGAAGGGCAATGAAGTTGGTGAGGGGCTTGGAACACAAGCCCTATGGGGAGAGACTGAGGGAGCTGGGTCTGCTTAGCCTGGAGAGGAGGAGACTCAAGGGTGACCTTATTGCTCTCTACAACTACCTGAAGGGGGGTTGTAAACAGGCAGAGGTTGGTCTCTTCTCCCAGGCAGCCAGCACCAGAACAAGAGGACACAGTCTCAGGCTGCGCCAGGGGAACTTCAGGCTGGAGGTCAGGAGGAAGTTTTACACAGAGAGAGTGATTGCCCATTGGAATGAACTGCCCGGGGAGGTGGTGGAGTCGCCATCACTGGAGGTGTTCAGGAGGAGACTTGACAGGGTGCTTGGTTATATGGGTTAGTTGATTAGGTGGTGTTGGATGATAGGTTGGACGCGATGATCTTGAAGGTCTCTTCCAACCTGGTCTATTCTATTCTATTCTATTCTATTCTATTCTATTCTATTCTATTCTATTCTATTCTATTCTACTCTACTCTACTCTACCCTATCCTATCCTATCCTACCCTATCCTATCCTATCCTATCCTAACTATCCTATTACAAATGAATGAAGTTGTAACAACCAAGGGTATATTGTTAATTCAAATTTATTAGACTAGAGGCTTTGTCTGTGGACAATAAGAGCAAAAGAGTCAGAGTGCCATCTGCTTTTCCAAACTGTCAACCTTGCCTCATGTAGATCACAGTGGAAAAGGCAATTTGTTTTGAATGCCCTTTCAGGTTTAATATAGGTTATCTTTCTCGTTCTTCCTGATTAGTTGAGTCACTCCAAGAGGTGCTTGGATGCAGCAGATAGTGCAAAAGCAACTATGTGATCAGTGAAGTTCAGGAGAGGACTGATTGCATTGACATTTTGATTGGCTTTTGTGGTTTTTCCCCCTTTTTATTTTCCTTGAGATTTTGAAAGTTTGAATTAATTCTGCTGCTATTTAAATCCTCCCTAATTTGTTAGCCATTTCAAAGTGCAGGGAAAACTCCACTCTTAAAGTGAAATCAATTATATTGTTCCTTTTTTTCACCCCCCACCCTCATTCTTCAACCTGCTATAGTGTGAGGTGTCCCTGGCCATGGCAGGGGGGTTGGAACTGGATGATCCTTGAGGTCCCTTCCAACCCTGACAATTCTATGATTCTATAATGAGCTGTGCTTGTACTTTTCTTGTTTCTTCTTTCTAGGAAGTGTAAGGTAGATGGATAACAGGACCTGCAGGAAAGCTGGGGAAGGACTTTTGAGGGGGTCAGGGAATGATAGGACCGGGGGGGATGTTAGCTGTTTGGGTGGGTTGGATTGGTTGATGGGTTAGACGCTATGATCTTGAAGGTCTCTTCCAACCTGGTTTGGTTTATTCTAATAAAGGAAATTATTCTAAAACTAGAAATGGGGAGGCTGAGATTGGATATGAGGAAGAAGTTGTTCCCCATGAGGGTGGTGAGAGACTGGCACAGGTTGCTGTAGTGGTTTGCGCCTTAGCTGAGAGTTAAAAGCTCAAATGGGAAAAGGCTGAGAATCTCTTCCCCACTCCCCCCCCCACCTCCTCCCTCCGTTTGGAGGGAGAGGAGAAAAAAAAAAGGGGTAAGGAGCAAATCCACTAAGCAACAATCTGGAGTCAGCTTGGAAGTAGAGAGGCAAAGAATTTTTTTTTCTTCAAATTATATATATATAACAATAACAGGGAAAAACAAGGTTCACAAGGGCAAGGAACAAGAATGGATGGGAGTGGGACAGAAAAAAAATAATACAAAACCAGTCTTTCTCTGAGGAGGTGCAGAGGCAGCAGGGAAAAGGATCAGGTCCGGCCACGTGGCTGAGGAGCAGGAGGGCAGCTGCAGTAGCTCTCATCCAGCAGAGGCAGGAGCCAAAAAGGAGATCCAACTGCTTTGATGTCCTGCTTTTTATACCCTAGCTGGGCAGGGAGGGGGAAGTGGAACAGACTCAGCTTTCCCAGGGGGGAAACGCCCTTCAGGGAGTGTAAAGTACCCGCAAGCCCTCCACCCTGCTTTCTTCTTTTGTTTTCAGAAAGAGGCGTTAACCCACCACAATCCACCCCTCTGTTCCACTTATCTCCTGCCACAGCCCCTTCATGTGATTTTGACACATGGTATTTAAATCCTTGGTGCAAGTCTCTTGCTATCCCGGCTTACTCTCTCCCAGGGCAGTCTCTCTCTCTGCTGATGGTCACTGTAGGTGGTGCTTGAACTGGGCAGGCATGTGGAGAAGAATCAGGAATCAGTCTGCCTTTGAAAGGGAAAGGAAAAAGTCAGGAACAATCTGTTGCTGTAGGGACATCGGGAACAGTCCGTTGCTGTAGGGACATCAGGAATGGGTACAGGTGAGATGATGCTCTTTGGGTTGGTGTGCAGTGGGTACGTTGGGTCCTGGATGCTGGGCTAGTATTAAACTAGGATGGAGAAACTTAGAACAACTTATAACTATTCACATAATTACATTGATGAGTGTTGCCTCCTCTGAGTTCATCTTCTCTCAGCCAGAGTCACGTTCTGCTGTGGGATACACTGAATGTCCCCAGTTTCTAACATAACCCAGTACGTGTGACCAGGCCCCTCAGCCGAGACCACCCCTCGGGTTGGTTTGCCCCCACCAGCAGCAGGGAAAACCCACACTGACTTCCCCAGCAGGTTCTTCTCAGCAATCACAGGAACTCCATCTCCATCCACTGTTTGCAGCAGGTCGGACTGGGCAGGACCAGCTCGGGTCACAGATCCTCTGCTGTTCACTAACCAAGTGGCTTGAGCTAGGTGCTTTTCCCAGTTCCTGAAGGTTCCACCCCCCATGGCTTTTAGGGTGGTCTTTAGCAAGCCATTGTAGCGCTCGACCTTCCCTGCAGCTGGTGCATGGTATGGAATGTGGTAAATCCACTCAATCCCATGTTCCTTTGCCCAGTCCCTTATGAGATGGTTCCTGAAGTGGGTTCCGTTGTCTGATTCAATCCTCCCGGGGGTGCCGTGTCTCCACAAGATATGTCTCTCTAGGCCCAGGATGGTGTTGCGAGCAGTGGCATGAGGAACTGGATAGGTCTCCAGCCACCCTGTACTTGCCTCCACCATGGTCAGTACGTACTGCTTGCCACTGTGAGACCGAGGATGTAGTCTATCTGCCAGGCCTCTCCATATTTATATTTCGACCATTTCCCCCCATACCACAGACGCTTCATGCACTTGGCCTGCTTGATGGCAGCACAGATGTCACACTCATGGATGACCTGTGAGATGGCCTCCATAGAGATGTCCACGGATCTGTCCCGAGCCCACCGGTATGTGGCATCTCTCCCTTGGTGGCCAGAAGTGTCATGGGCCCAGCGAGCTAAGAACAGCTCACCCTTGTGTTCCCAGTCCAAGTCTATTTGGGAGATCTTGGCAGCCAGGTCTGCTTGGTGGTTGTGCTTGTGCTCCTCTGTGGCTCTGCTCTTGAGGATGTGTGCATCGATGTGCCGTACCTTGGTTGGCAGCCTGTCCAGGCGGGCAGCGATGTCTTGCCACAGGTCAGCAGCCCAAACAGGCTTCCCTTTTCTCTGCCACCCATTCCTCCTCCATTCCTTCAGCCACCCCCACAAGGTGTTGGCTACCATCCAGGAGTCAGTGTAGAGGTACAGCACTGGCCGGTTCTCTCGTTCTGCTATATCCAGGGCCAGCTGGACAGCTTTTACCTCTGCGTACTGACTGGATTCACCTTCTCCATCCCTTGCTTCTGCCACTTGCTTTGTTGGGCTCCAGACAGCTGCCTTCCATCTCCGCTTGCTTCCTACAAGCCAGCAGGACCCATCTGTAAATAGAGCATAGCCCTTCTCGTTGTCAGGGAGATCGTTATATGGGGGAGCCTCCTCAGCACGGGTCACTGTCTGCTCTGGTGGCATTCCAAAGTCAGCGCCCTCTGGCCTGTTGGTGATCACTTCCACTATGCCAGGGTGTTTGAAGTTCCCCATCCGAGCTTGCTGAGTTATCAGGGCCATCCACTTACTCCAGGTAGCATCTGTGGCATGATGTGGGCTTGAGCCTCTCCCTTTGAACATCCAGGTCAGGACTGGAAGTCTCGGAGCTAGAAATAGAGGTGACTCAGTCCCAATTACCTCAGAGGCAGCCCGGACGCCCTCATAGGCATCTAGGATTTCCTTCTCTGTCGCGGTGTAGTTGGCCTCAGAGCCTTTGTACCCCATTACTCCAGAAACCTAGGGGCCTGCCCCTGGTTTCACCAGGAGCCTTCTGCCACAAGCTCCATGTAGGACCATTCTCACCAGCCCCAGTGTACAGCACATTCTTGATCTCTGGCCCAGTTCGAACATGTCCCAGAGCCATAGCATGGACCACCTCTCGTTTGATCTGGTCAAACGCCACCTGCTGCTCAGGTCCCCACACAAAATCATTTTTCTTCCTTGTTACATGGAAGAGAGGCTTCACAATTTGACTGTACCCGGGAATGTGCATTTTCCAGAAGCCCACAAGCCCCAAAAAGGACTGTGTCTCTTTCTTGTTTGTGGGCTGCACCATAGTGGCTACCCTGTTCACCACCTCCTGAGGGATATGGCGACAGCCATCCTGCCATTGAACACCCAGGAACTGGATCTCCCTGGCAGGCCCTTTCACCTTGCTTCTCTTGATGGCAATGCCAGCCTCCAGCAGGATGTCGATTATCCTCTTACCCTTCTGGTAAACTTCCTCTGCTGTCTCACTCCATACAGTGATGTCATCGATGAACTGCAGATGCTCAGGAGCTCCACCTTTCTCCAAGGCAGTCTGGATCACCTCATGTCAGATGGTTGAGCTATGGACCCAGCCCTGAGGTAACCAATTCCATTGATACTGTACTCCCCTCCAGGTGAAAGCAAATTGTGGCCGGCATTCTTCTGCAATGGGAATGGAGAAAAAGGCATTAGCAATGTCAATTGTGGCATACCACTTGGCCGCCTTCGATTCCAGCTCGTACTGGAGCTCCAGCATGTCCGGCACCGCAGCGCTGATTGGAGGAGTCACTTCATTCAGGCCACGGTAGTCCACAGTCAGTCTCCATTCCCCATTTGCCTTCCGCACTGGCCATATCGGGCTGTTGAAGGGGGAGTGAGCCTTGCTGATCACGCTCTGGCTCTCCAGTCGTCGAATCAGTTGGTGTATGGGGTGCAGAGAGTCTCTGTTGGTCCTGTATTGCCTGCAATGTACTATTCGAGAGGCAATAGGTAACTTCAAATCCTGCACCTTATGGCTGCCCACTACGGAGGGGTCATCTGACAGCTTGGGCATGGTGGACAGCTGTTCTTTGCCTGCAGTCTCCACAGCTGCCACCCCAAACGCCCACTTGTGCCCCCTAGGGTCCTTGAAGCATCCCTCCCGCAGAAAGTCAATGCCAAGAATGCAAGGTGCATCTGGACCAGTCACTATGTCGTGCTTTCCCCATTCATTCCCGGTCAAGCTTATCTCAGCTTGCAGTACAGTCAAGTCTTGTGAGCCTCCTGTGACTCCTTGAATGATTATGGACTCAGCCCCTTTGTACCCCGATGGTATCAGGGTGCATTGGGCCCCTGTGTCCACCAGAGCTCGGTACTTCAGGGCTTCTGAAGTGCCAGGCCATTTCACGTACACATCCCAGTATACTCTGTTATCCCTGGCCTCCACCTGGCTGGAGGTAGGGCACCTCTAATGCTGGCGGCAATGTCCACACTTTTCACACGGTCCTGTGTTACTAGGGGAAGGGTCTCTTGAGCGAGAGGGACCACTCCAGGAAACTGGGGCAGCCCTTCTCCTGGATGAGTTATCCCCGTGGTGCCCACCTTGCAGTTCCCGCACCCTGTTCCAGAGGGCAGAGGTGGGTTGGCCATGCCAGGTGTCCATGTCCTCTCCATGGTCACAGAGGAACCTCCACAGAGACCCCCTTGACATTCCCCAATTGGCTTGCGGTGATCTCCTAGGGGAAGGTCACCTGTTCCTGATTGCCGAAACCTGGACCCATTCTGAAGGAGAAGGGGAAAAGGAGGCATCACTCCCCTTTTTCAGTTCAGACATGGAGGTCTTGATCTCTTTGACAATGTCTTTAGCCATAGTTTCTATGGCTGAGATCAGGGGTTTCTGATTTACGCTGTCCTCATATTCCCTTAAATCATTGGCAAACTCACAGACAGTTTTAGGACTTCCATCCTGTCCAGTCAAGAGTATCCCTCCTAATGTGCGAGCATATTTCTGAGGAGCACCCTGGGTGAGTTTCTTTACGAAGGGCCGTCTCATGGGCACCTCATCTGGGTCCAAAGGGAGCTGGCCATCCCCATAAATTATTTCCATCACGGCCATCTGCCTCAGATACCGAATGCCCTGTTCCATAGTTGTCCATCTAACTGGGGCCCAGGGCAGGTCATCTCTTGAGCGGTACCGGCTCCTGATGGCGTTCAGAATCTGGGCCCAGAGAGTGTGTATTCCATCAAGTTTGGCTAACTCTTTGTCCAGACCAGCATCACGAGTCAGGGAGCCTAAAAGCTTCGCCTCCCTCTTATCCAGGTCTACTGTGTCCACCCCCTCGTCCCAGCATCTCAGGGCCCAGCTTAGTATTGGCTCACCCTCTTTCCTTGCGTAGTCCAGACGAGTTTGCCTTAGTTCCTTTCTGGGCAGCGATGTAACAGTTATTTCCTGGTCTGAATCATCTTCATCCACCGATGGGTTCTGTGAGGTGCTGGGGCCTGCTGAGATTCCTTCCTCACCATCTGTGCTTGGTGATGATTTTTGATTTCTTTTCCTGCGTGTGGTGACCAGTGCTAGAGAGACTGCATTGGTAGGAGCATCAGGGGTCAACTGTGGGACTGCTGGTGGTGGGGCAAACCCTTGTGCCTGGGGCTCAGGCTGAGAGCTGGCACAGTCATTACAACCCGACCCCTCCCTCTTTGTGTCTACAGAGTGCTTACAATGCCCACAACAGACACGCCCCCAGTCATTAAAAAGCACAAAGGAGTGTGTTATCACCCTCCAAACAGCTCTTAATGGGTTAGCTAGTCCTCCACCCAACACGATCCCAGCAAATGCCACTATAAGGATTACATTTAGGCATATGGAGCATATTGCAACGTAGAGCAATTTTCCATCACAGGCACTTTTATCTACACCATTGGTTTCATAACTTGCTTCAGGAAAGTTTCCTATGTTAGAAAAGTTACCACTGACAGTGAAATTCAATGAATTCAAGAGATACATGCCTAACTTAATTGGCAAAGTTTTCATCCACTTGATCAGCATCTCTATCATTAACCACACCAAGTGGTAAGTTATTAATTTGTAGATGTGGGCCCAAAAGATCCAGCCAAAAGCCTATGCAAAGGCTTGGACCATCAGGTTCTTTAAAATTGCCATTTCTACTTCTAGCTCCTTTTTCAGAAAAAAGTATTCCTTTCCCAATACAAGATTAATTTCCAAGCCCCACGTTAGAGGCGCCAAAAATTGTAGTGGTTTGAGCCTTAGCTGAGAGTTAAAAGCTCAAATGGGAAAAGGCTGAGAATCTCTTCCCCACTCCCCCCCCACCTCCTCCCTCCGTTTGGAGGGAGAGGAGAAAAAAAAAAGGGGTAAGGAGCAAATCCACTAAGCAACAATCTGGAGTCAGCTTGGAAGTAGAGAGGCAAAGAATTTATTTTTTTTTTCTTCAAATTATATATATATAACAATAACAGGGAAAAACAAGGTTCACAAGGGCAAGGAACAAGAATGGATGGGAGTGGGACAGAAAAAAAATAATACAAAACCAGTCTTTCTCTGAGGAGGTGCAGAGGCAGCAGGGAAAAGGATCAGGTCCGGCCACGTGGCTGAGGAGCAGGAGGGCAGCTGCAGTAGCTCTCATCCAGCAGAGGCAGGAGCCAAAAAGGAGATCCAACTGCTATGATGTCCTGCTTTTTATACCCTAGCTGGGCAGGGAGGGGGAAGTGGAACAGACTCAGCTTTCCCAGGGGGGAAACGCCCTTCAGGGAGTGTAAAGTACCCGCAAGCCCTCCACCCTGCTTTCTTCTTTTGTTTTCAGAAAGAGGCGTTAACCCACCACAGTTGCCCAGGGAGGTGGTGGAAGCCTCATGCGTGGAGGCTTAGAAGGCCAGGCTGGATGTGGCTGTGAGCAACCTACTGTAGAATTGTGGCAATGCCAGCGACGAGCAGTGTGAGCAATCTGGCAGTGCAGGCCTAGAGCCTGACATGCTGGTAGGCCATGCTCAGCATAAATGCAGAGTCAGCTAGCAGTGGAGCAAAACAGTGCTGTGCCTGCAGCATGTAACTAAAACAAGACACTGGTAGCTATAAACATGGACAGTTATCTTGGGACAACAGGACATGCACCTGCATCAACAAACCTTGCATGTCATTAGTAGTTGGACCAATAATCTGTAATAGTGCAATGTGTGGTTACTCAGAGGGAACCAATGGAGCTATGCCAACAAGGCACTCCGAGTTTATATAAGTTGTAGCAGTTGCCTTGCTACGCACTTCTGCCTTTCCTGTCTCCCGTTTCTTCTACACTTTACCGTGCTATACTTGCACTACAGGCCTGCTCCATAGGCCTGCACCTCAGGCCTGCACCATCAGCCTGCAACACTGGAACAATAAAGGAACAATACTCGATCACATTGGTCAGCCGTATTGATTCCTATCTCCGTAGCTGATAACCAAATAGAATAGAATAGAATAGAATAGAATAGAATAGAATAGACCTGGTTGGAAGAGACCTTCAAAATCATCGCGTCCAACCTATCGTCCAACACCACCTAATCAACTAACCCATGCAACCAAACACCCTGTCAAGTCTCCTCCTGAACACCTGCAGTGACGGCGATTCCACCACCTCCCCAGGCAGCCCGTTCCAATGGGCAATCACTCCCTCTGTATAGAGATTCTTCCTAACATCCAGCCTAAACCTCCCCTGGTGCAGCATGAGACTGTGTCCTCTTGTTCTGGTACTGGCTGCCTGGGAGAAGAGACCATCATCTGCCTGTCTACAACCTCCCTTCAGGTAGTTGTAGAGAGCAAGAAGGTCTTCCCTGAGTCTCCTCTTCTCCAGGCTAAGCAATCCCAGCTCCCTCAGCCTTTCCTCATAGGGCTTGTGTTCCAAACCCCTTGCCAACTTTGTTGCCCTTCTCTGGACACGATCCAGCAAGTCAACATCCTCCCTAAACTGAGGGGCCCAGAACTGGACACAGTACTCGAGGTGTGGCCTAACCAGTGTAGTGTACAGGGGGAGAATGACCTCCCTGCTCCTACTGGCCACACTGTTCTTAATGCAGGCCAGGATGCCATTGGCCCTCTTGGCTACCTGGGCACACTGCAGGCTCATGTTCAGCCTACCATCAACCAGTACCCCCAGGTCCCTCTCTGCCTGGCTGCTCTCCAGCCACTCTGACCCCAGCCTGTTGCACTGCATGGGGTTGTTGTGGCCAGTGTGCAGAACCCGGCACTTGGATGTGTTCAATCTCATGCCGTTGGATTCTGCTCATCTGTCCAGACTGTCGAGGTCCCTCTGCAGAGCCTCTCTACCCTCCAGCAGATCAACTCTTGCCCCCACCTTGGTGTCGTCCGCGAATTTACTGATGATGGACTCAATGCCCTCATCCAGATCATCAATAAAGATGTTAAAGACCACAGGGCCCAGCACTGATCCCTTGGGGACTCCACTACTGACTGGCCGCTAGCTGGATGTGGCACCATTCACCACCACTCTCTGGGCTCGTCCCTCCAGCCAGTTCCTAACCCAATGCAGTGTGTTCCCGTCCAAGCCATGGGCTGACAGCTTGGCCAGCAGTTTGCTATGGGGGGCGGTATCAAAGGCCTTGCTAAGGTCCAGGTAGACCACATCCACAGGCCTCCCCACATCCAACCATGCAGGTCACCTGATCATAGAAGGAGATCAGGTTGGTCAGGCAGGACCTACCCTTCCTAAATCCATGCTGGCTGGGCCTGATCCCTTGGCCATCCTGTAAGTGCTGTGTGATTGCACTCAGGATGACCTGTTCCATGATTTTGCCTGGCACTGAGGTCAGGCTGACAGGCCTGTAATTCCCTGGCTCATCCAACCGGCCCTTCTTGTGGATGGGCACCACGTTGGACAGCTTTCAGTCTTCTGGGACCTCTCCAGTGAGCCAGGACTGCTGGAAAATGATGGAGAGTGGCTTGGCCAGCTCATCTGCCAGCTCTCTGAGCACCCTAGGATAGATTCCATCCAGTCCCATGGACTTTTGGGGATCCAAGTGGATGAGGAGAGCTCCAACAATCTGCTCCTGGAACAGAGGGAAACTATGCAGCTCCCTGGCTCCTTCTGCCCGCTCTGCAGGCCAGCTGTCTGGAAGACATTCTGTCCTGCTAATAAAAATTGAGGCAAAGGAGGTGTTAAGTTCCTCTGCCTTTTCCTCATCCTTTGATACAACATTCCCCTCCATGTTAACCAAGGAGTGGAGGTTGTCCTTGCCCTCCCTCTTGCTATTAATATATTTATTGAAGGACTTTTTGTTATCCTTCACAGCAGAGGCCAGTTTAAGCTCCAAATGTGCTTTTGCCTCCCTAATTTTCTTCCTACATGATTTAGCAACTTCCTTAAACATTCCGTGGTTTGCCTCACTCTGACCCCAGCCTGTAGCTCTGCATGGGGTTGCCGTGGCCAACGTGCAGCACCCAGCACTTAGACTTATTAAATGAAATCCCATTGGACTGTGCCCATCTGTCCACTCGGTTGAGGTCCCTCTGCAGAGCCTCTCTACCCTCTGACTGACATATACTCCTAACTTGGCATCATCTGCAAATTTGCTGATGACTGTCTCAATCCGCTCATCCAGATCATCAATGAAGATGTTAAAGAGGATGGGGCCCAGCACTGATCCCTGGGGGACGCCACTGGTGTCTGGCCGCCAGCTGGATGTGGCACCATTCCCCACCACTCTCTGGGCTCGGCCCTCCAGCCAGTTCCTAACCCAGCACAGAGTGTTGCAGTCCAAGCCACGAGCTGACAGCTTAGCCAGCAGTTTGCTGTGGGGGACGGTATCAAAGTCCTTGCTGATGTCCAGGTAGTCTTGAAGCTGACTGTGCTGAGGTGATGTACAAGCATAGACAAGCCCCATCAATGAGCCTGAATATCACATTATACAAAATGCAGCAAATTAATGCAATGGATTGGTGGTTTAATGACTTAACCTCATTATCATCATTTACCAATAGAGGAAATAAACCATTTTCTTCTGTTGCCTTCTCTAGTGGTCTTTTGAACTCCACATGGGAGGGTTTCCTCTTTATTATACCTTTCAATGAGGAAGTCTATACGCTCTGAATGATTATTAATATGATGTCTGATTTGCCTGGGTAGAGTAGAAACAGTTCAGCTGGGGTTTGGTATTGGTTTGGGTTCCTTCAGTGATAGGGCTTTAGAGTCTGTAGAAAATGTAAATACATCCATTTAGCACTGGGCAAAAATTCAGCACAGGACACAAATTCAGCACAACACATTCCAATCTTGCTAGAAAACAAGCAGAAGGAATTCTGGGTCTTCTCTTGATCTTACTTCTGAGTAGCAGCCTGGTATATACCATGCTGACATTATCAGTCAAAACCCAAGCAAAGCAGACAGAAAGTTCTATGAGCTCATGTCTGAGGGTTCCTGTTTTGATTCCACTGTTTTGTCAGGGTGCAAAGGAGAAGTGGAATCATAAAAGCCTCTGGTAGAGGCTTAGTAACCGTGAGAAAACTTCTTAAACCTTTTATTTGGGAGATGTGGACTGGAGTTTAGGAAGAAATTCTTTACAGGGATGTGGCAATGCCAGCGACGAGCAGTGTGAGCAATCTGGCAGTGCAGGCCTAGAGCCTGACATGGTGGTAGGCCATGCTCAGCATAAATGCAGAGTCAGCTAGCAGTGGAGCAAAACAGTGCTGTGCCTGCAGCATGTAACTAAAACAAGGCACTGGTAGCTATAAACATGGACAGTTATCTTGGGACAACAGGACATGCACCTGCATCAACAAACCTTGTGTGTCATTAGTAGTTGGACCAATAATCTGTAATAGTGCAATGTGTGGTCACTCAGAGGGAACCAATGGAGCTATGCCAACAAGGCACTCCGAGTTTATATAAGTTGTAGCAGTTGCCTTGCTATGCACTTCTGCCTTTCCTGTCTCCCGTTTCTTCTACACTTTACAGTGTTATACTTGCACTACAGGCCTGCTCCATAGGCCTGCACCTCAGGCCTGCACCATCGGCCTGCACCATCGGCCTGCACCTCAGGCCTGCACCATCGGCCTGCAACACTGGAACAATAAAGGAACAATACTCGATCATATTGGTCAGCCGTATTGATTCCCATCTCCGTCGCCCCGATACAGGGAGGGTGGTGAGTCACTAGAACAGGTTGCCCAGGGAGGTCATGGATGTCCTCTCCCTGGAGGTGTTCAAGGCCAGACTGGATGAGGCCTTGAGCAACTTGGTGTAGTGGTGACCCACAAAGAGGGAGTTGGAATTAGATAACCTTTAAGATCCCTTCCAACCCAAACCATTGTATGATTCCGTTTCAGCGGTAAGCTCCACCGGGAACACACCGAGACCAGGAGCCTCGGCAAAGCACGAACTGCTCACTTTTCAACCTGAGGGACCCGTGCAGAATCTCTACACTCGGCTAGGATCGGCTCTCACCATTGCTCGGGATCGTTCGGGCTCCCTGTCTGCCGCAGCAGTTTAAAAGCCCGCGGCAGCTCACTCGGTCGCGCGCACTGCCACACTTTTTCTAAAACTTTCCCCAGTAGGTCCCGTGGGCAGGGCTAGCCATGGTGGTAACTCGCCTCAATATCTCCTTTAAAAAGTCAGTCTCGACTCAGACTGAGGGGTAATATAAGCAGGTAGGTAGGTGTCATAATCAAGAGGTAGGTGTACAGGCATCTAGCTGCAGATGGTGCTGGAGCCTGGCACTTGAGATGCAGGGTAGTGGAGACAACTCCTGCATTAGGTGTGAGCAGATCGACTATCTGCTTAGCCTGGTGGCCAGACTGAAGGACGAGGTTGCTAGACTTAGAGATGTAAGCAATTGTAGAAGGTTGACAAACCTGAGTAACCAGGCTCTGCAGGCCCCCCAGCAGAGGCTGGTTATCGAAAAAGCAGAGGGGAATGGACGCAGCTTCCTCTCAAAAGATGCAAGGTTAAACCTCCTTGCCTCCCCTCACCCTCCCCACTGCCCTTGGAAAACAAGTACGGGGCATTGGAGGTTGAGGGTGAGGTGATTCTGATACCGGAGGACACACTGTAGTGGTTTGAGCCTTAACTGGGAGTTAAAAGCCCAAATGGGGAAAAGGCTGACAATCTCTTCCCCACTCCCCCCCCCACCTCCTCCCTCCAAATAGAGAGGGAAAGAAAAAGGGGTAAGGAGCAAATCCACTAAACAACAATCTGGAGTCAGCTTGGAAGTAGAGAGGCAAAGAATTTTTCTTTAAACTGTATATATATATATATGACAATAACAGAAAAAGTTCACAAGGGCAAGGAACAAGAGTGGATGGGAGTGGGACAGAAAAGAATAATACAAAACCAGTCTTTCTCTGAGGAGGCACAGAGGCAGCAGGGAAAAGGATCAGGTCCGGCTTCGTGGCTGAGGAGCAGGAGGGAAGCTGCAGTAGCTCTCATCCAGCAGAGGCAGGAGCCAAAAGGAGATCCAACAGCTATGATGTCCTGCTTTTTATACCCTAGCTGGGCAGGGAGGGGGGAGTGGAACAGACTCAGCTTTCCCAGGGGGAAATGCCCTGCAGAAAGGGTAAAGTACCTGCAAGCCCTCCACCCTGTGTTGTTTTTTTGTTTTCAGAAAAGGGCGTTAACCCACCACACACACCATCTGGGGTTTTCCCTGTGGCAAAACAGCCTAAGGTTAAACAGCCTAAGGTTAAACAGCCTTCCCACAGCATCAGGACTTACTCCCTTAAAAAAAAGAGGAGGGTAATTCTTATTAGCAATTCCCTCCTGAGGAGAACAGAGGGCCCCATATGTCGGCCAGACCCTACTCACAGGGAGGTTTGTTGCCTTCCAGGAGCTAGGATTGGAGATGTTACCAGAAGACTGCCTGGTATGGTGCAGCCCTCTGACTATTATCCCTTGATAGTTATGCAGTTAGGGAATGATGATATTGCAACCAGAACTCCCAGGGCTATCAAAGATGACTTCAGGGCCCTGGGAGATCTGGTTGAGGGATCAGGTGCACAACTAATTTTTTTGTCTATACCCTTAGTTGCAGGAGGGAATACCATAAGGAACAGGTCAGCAGCTGAAGTCAACAAGTGGCTTAGAGGCTGATGCAGTCAAAAGAATTTTGGGGTTTTCGATCTGGAAAAACTTTCTACTGCACCAGGCCAGCTGGCAACAGATGGAGTACATCTGTCCCAGAGGAGGGTGTTGCAGTTTGAGCTGGTTGAGAAGTTGTGAGGTTCTTTCCAGGTGACCAGGATGTCCAACGCATCCATGAAGAACTTGCACCGCAGAAGAGTGAGCTCTGCATCGCTGGGAGGTTCTGCTAGATGAGGGAAGAAGAACTGGAATGGACTGACACTTGAGCCTGAATGAGAGACTGTTAGGGTGGACGCCCAGATGAAGATATGGACTTCGCCGAACATGTCATTGGAAGATTTCTGATTTAATGATGTGTTTGGGTGCAAAGATTATGGTATGAAATAAGGGGTGGTATGTTACAGTTTGAGCTGGGTGCCCCCCTGCAATGTTTACTTCCTGTGTCCAGAAGTCCAGCCCAGGGGTGGACACAGGAAATTATGTAGTATTTCCTACCACAATCCTTTGCACCACTATAAGGTCCAGTGTGGAGTCTAGCACGCTCTCTTTTCTTCCTACTCTGTCAGCTGGTAACTGGGGGAGATGTCTCCTGGCTTTGGTCCTGGTTAGGCCCAAGGCCATGGGGGGATGGGCAGTCTCAGATCTGGCCAGCTGAGACTAGCCTAGCAGTGGGAGGGGGAAGAAGGAGCCCTGGGGGTCTTGGGTGTACCCTCAGGTGGGGATGGGATCTCTCTGGGTCTGTTTTGGGATTTTTCTTTGTCACTGTGCTTTTGCTTTTCTGCAAATGTTCACTGCTTTCTATTTAAACTTTCCATCACTTTTGCAATCCGTTTGTCTGAGTGTTTATTGTTGCCAGGGGTGGGGAAGGGGGCTGCCTTAACCCAGCACAGAGGGGTAAGATCAGAGTGTCCGAGAATGGCTTATCCCTCAAAGGGAAAAAGATTCTAGGGAGGGAATTGGCAGGTCTCATTGATAGGGCTTTAAATGACTTTCGAAGGGGGAAGGGGCTGAAACCAGTCCCCCCAGGCTGGGGTCTGGGGGTGATAAGCCAGAGCCAGAGGTGAAACCAGCAGCCCGGATGAAGAGCATGTACACTAATGCACGAAGCATGGGCAACAAACAAGAGGAGCTGGAAGCCTTGCTGCAGCAGAAAAGTTATGATGTAGTTGCCATCACAGAGACGGGGTGGGACGACTCTCAGGACTGGAGCGCTGCAATTGATGGCTACAGGCTCTTCAGGAGAGACAGGCAAGGAAGAAGGGGTGGAGGGGTGGCCCTGTACATCAGGAAGGCACTAGATGCCATTGAGATGGAGATCAGGGTCCATCAGGTTGAGTGCCTGTGGGTGAGAATTAGAGGGAAGGCCAACAGGGCAGACATCGCGGTTGGAGTCTGTTATAGACCACCCAACCAGGAGGAAGATGTTGATGAGTCATTCTATAGGCAGCTTAAGGCTCAAGATCTCCTGACCTTGTTCTCATGGGTGACTTCAACTTGCCTCATATCTGATGGGATCTTAAAACAGCAGAGAGAAGGCAATCTAGGAGGTTCTTAGAATGCATGGATGACGGCTTCTTATTCCAGGTGCTGCGTGAGCCTACCAGGGGTAAGGCTATGCTTGACCTCCTCTTCACCAACAGGGAAGGGCTGGTGGGTGATGTAGTGGTCGGAGGGTGTTTAGGGGCCACTGACCATGAGATAATTGAATTTTCAGAATTTGGTCAAGCTAAGAGGGGTAGCAAGAAGACCTCCACTCTGGACTTCCGGAGGGCAGACTTCAGGCTACTCAATGAACTAATTCAGAGGGTTCCTTGGGATAATGCCCTTAAAAACAAAGGGGTCCAGGAGAGCTGGACCTGCTTCAAGAAAGAATTGTTGAAGGCGGAGGGACAGGATGTGCCAATGAGCCGGAAGATGAGCTGCTGGGGCAGACGGCCAGCCTGGATGATTAATGAACTTTTAAAAGAACTAAGGGAAAAAAAGAGGGTGTATCATCTTTGGAACAAAGGTGAGGCAACCCATGAAAAATTGAAGGATGTTGCTGGGTCTTGTAGGAAGAAAATTAGGGAGGCAAAAGCGCATTTGGAGCTTAGCCTGGCCTCTGCTGTGAAGGACAACAAAAAGTCCTTCTATAAATACATTAATAGCAAGAGGAAGGGAAAGGACAACCTCCACTCCTTGGTGGACATGAAGGAGAATGTTGTAACAAAGGATGAGGATAAAGCAGAGATACTTAACACCTTCTTTGCCTCAATTTTTACTAGCAGGACAGAACGTCTTCCAGACAGCTGGCTTGCAGATCTGGCAGAAGGAGCCAGGGAGCAGCATAGTTTTCCTCTGTTCCAGAATGGGGTAGTTGGTGATATCCTCAGCCACCTGGATCCCCAAAAGTCCATGGGACTGGATGGAATCTATCCTAGGGTGCTGAGAGAGCTGTCAGAGGAGCTGGCCAAGCTGCTCTCCATCATTTTTCAGCAGTCCTGGCTCACTGGAGATGTCCCAGAAGACTGGAATCTGGCCAACGTGGTGCCCATCCACAAGAAGGGCCGATTGGATGAGCCAGGGAATTATAGGCCTGTCAGCCTGACCTCAGTGCCAGGCAAGATCATGGAACAGGTCATCCTGAGTGCAATCACACAGCACTTGCAGGATGGCCAAGGGATCAGGCCTAGCCACCATGGATTTAAGAAGGGCAGGTCCTGCCGGACCAACTTGATCTCCTTCTACGATCAGGTGACCCGCCTGGTGGATGTGGGGAGGCCTGTGGATGTAGTCTACCTGGACTTCAACAAGGCCTTTGACACTGTCCCCCACAACATACTCCTGGCCAAGCTGTCAGCCCATGGCTTGGACGGGAGCACACTGCACTGGGTTAGGAACTGGCTGGATGGCCGAGCCCAGAGAGTGGTGGTGAATGGTGCCACATCCAGCTGGCGGCCAATCACTAGTGGTGTGCCCCAAAGATCAGTGCTGGGCCCTGTGCTCTTTAACATCTTTATTGATGGTCTGGATGAGGGCATTGAGTCCATCATCAGTAAATTTGCTGACGACACCAAGGTGGGGGCAGGAGATCATCTGCTGGAGGGTCGAGAGGTTCTGCAGAGAGGCCTTGACGGGCTGGACAGATGGGCAGAGAGGGACCTGGGGGTGCTGGTTGATGGTAGGCTGAACATGAGCCTGCAGTGTGCCCAGGCGGCCAGGAGGGCCAATGGCATCCTGGCTCGCATCAGAAACAGTGTGGCCAGCAGGAGCAGGGAGGTCATTCTGCCCCTGTACACTGCACTGGTTAGGCCACACCTCGAGTACTGTGTCCAGTTCTGGGCCCCTCAGTTTAGGAAGGATATTGACTTGATGGAGCATGTCCAGAGAAGGGCAACAAAGTTGGTGAGGGTCTTGGAACACAAGTCCTACGAGGAGAGGCTGAGGGAGCTGGGGCTGCTCAGCCTGGAGAAGAGGAGACTCAGGGGTGACCTTCTTGCTCTCTACAACTACCTGAAGGGGGGTTGTAGACAGGCAGAGGTTGGTGTCTTCTCCCAGGCAGCCAGTGCCAGAACAAGAGGACACAGTCTCAGGCTGTGCCAGGGGAGGTTTAGAGTCGAGGTGAGGAGGAAGTTCTTAACCGAGCGAGTCATTCGTCATTGGAATGGGTTGCCCAGGGAGGTGGTTGAGTCACCATCCCTGGAGGCGTTCAAGAGGAGATTGGACGTGGCACTTGGTGCCATGGTCTAGTCATGGGGTCTGTGTTGATAGGTTGGACTCGATGATCCTTGAGGTCCTTTCCAACCTAAGTGATACTGTGATACTGTGATACTGTGACTTTGCCTGCTCCAAAGGCATTTCTACTGGCACATAATCCTTGAGGTCCCATCCAGCCTTAACAATTCTATGATTCTATGATTCTATATCCCAGAGGAGGGCAGATTTTTACTGTATATTAGGGCAAAATTCTTTACAGGGAGGGTGGTGAGATACAGAACAGAGAGGTTGTGGATGTCCCCTCCCTGGAGGTGTTCAAGACCAGGTTGGATGAGGCCTTGAGCAACCTGGGCTGGTGGGAGGTGTCCCTGCCCATGGCAGGGGGATTGGAACTAGATGATCCTTAAGGTCCCTACCAACTCAAACCATTCTGTGAATCTATGAATACTTGCCACCTTGTACTCCTGCTAGGTGAATTTCTTCTCCTGGTTCAGTTGATTTAAAGACACTTGCTGCTGGAATGTGATGTAAAATGGTGCTCTAATAACAGCACATCAATGTTTCCTCCTTTACTCTCAACTTCCAGTTTTACAATAAGGAATATCATTTGGGAAATACCATAGGAGCATAGAATAGTGTGAGTTGGAAGGGACCATGCAACAAAGTCACTCCCTTCAGTGTGAGTGAATTGTCTTCTCTGGATAACCTCCTCACCAAACAAAAACAAACAAAAAACTCCAACCAAAATAAACAAACAAACAAAACCACCACAAAAACAGAGCTAACTCTAAAGTATGCAGTGAAAGAACAAACAAAAAGCCTCTTCAGCAATTACAGACCTTATAAGCTTAATTGGGCCCTTCTGTATACTTGGAGATCTATTTAAACACAAAAATATTTGGGGTGCGTTGACTTTGGCTGCCTGCCAAGAGACAGAGAAAAGAAAAGAAGGTGGAAAAGCTTATGGGTTGAGAAAGGAAGCTGCTGAAGGGTCTGGAGAACAGGTCTGGTGAGGAGCAGCTGAGGGAACTGGGGTTGTTTAATTTGGAGAAGAGGAGGTTTGTGGGGAGATCTTTTCACTCTCTAGAACTCCCTGAAAGGAGGTTGGAGCCAGGTGGGGGTTGGTCTAGTGCCAAGTGATAGGAGGAGAGGAAATGGCCTCACATTTCACTCACAGAAAGAGAGATTGGCCATTAGAATGGGCTGCCCAGGGAGGTGGTGGAGTCACCATCACTGGAGATGTTTAAAAAGAGACTGGATGAGGCACTTGGTGCCATGGTTTAGTTAATCAGAAGGTGTTGGGTGATAGGTTGGACTTGATGATCTCAAAGATCCAACCTGGTTCATTCTGTATTCTGTATGTCACCAGAGGAAGTTTAGGTTGGATATGAGAATAAACCTCTTGTCTGAAAGGGTTCTCAAAGACTGGAACTAGCTGCCAAGGGTGGTGGTTGAATCCCCATCCTTGGAGGTGTTGAAAAACCACAGAGATGTGGTGCTGAGGGACATGGCTTAGCACCAGACTTGGTAGAGTTACAGAATGGTTGGATTCAATGATCTCAAAGGTCTTTCCCAACCCAAATGATTCTATTCTATGATCTTTAGGATAGGATAGGATAGGATAGGATAGGATAGCATAGCATAGCATAGCATAGCATAGCATAGCATAGCATAGCATAGACCAGGTTGGAAAGTAAGATAACAAGAGAAAATAATGACTTTGATCTTCAGTGATAAGCCTAAATCCCACTCATCACAACCTGAATTACTTCTCAGTATCATCAAGTTAATGAAGCTATAACAGTCCTGAGTACCACACAAGATTTGCTTCATGTCTTTCTCAAAGCCATCATATTTTTTTTCTCAAGTAAAAGCCCTCCCACAAAACAGCCAGCATAATTTTTTCCCAAGCAGTGGCAAGGAAATAAATGTCAACATGATGAAATAGTTGTCTTACACAGTCAAATTCTTAGGGAACCAATGACATCTCAATTAGATCAGCAGGGTGCCTTCTGAAGTACCTAGACACTGCTGCGAAATGTTTTCATCAAGTATTTAGACCCTGGGAAATGGTGTGAAATCATCAAGTCCCTTGATTTAGATCCCCAGAAGACATCCAAATGGTAGTCACTTCTTCCTGCCATGTCTTGTCCAAATATACATTCCTTATGTGTGACTAAGAGACTGGAGGCTTACAGTGGAAACCACCCTGAGTTAGCAATGTGCAAGAGCCACACACTCCTCCAAACAAAAAGACTCCTCAGCATTACAGACCTCATAAGCTTAACTGGCCCTTCTATATACTTACAGATCGTGGTGAAGAGGTTATTAAATTTATTAATATGAATTATGAAAATATTATTTTTATTAATTATTAAACTATTAATAACCGATAAATCACCAACTTATATACATGTTCCAGTGCACGATCGTGAAATAGATTCCACAAGTGGCTTAGTGTTATGATTATAACTTAATTGAACTAGTTACAGACTATTTCTATATTTATATAACGAAGGGTGCAATTCTGCAGTTCCGGCAGGACGCGGGCGGCTTCTGGCTATACACAGCAATATTGCAATCTTTCTATGCGTCAGCGCTTACTCTGCTAGACGCAGATACTTTGAACTGAGTGCTAGTGGATGGAAAGCACGTGGAAGATATTCGATTCCCTTCAGACAACAGGGATCGGTCCTGGTCGGGGTCAGCCCGTGGCTTGCACGGCAGGGCGTAACGACGGTGGCCCGTAGGTGGGCTTGGATGACGCGGCAGCAGGAAAAGCTACGGGGGTCGGCCCAACCTCGGCGGTTCTCGGGACTGATGCAAACAGCCTCGGGGAGAGAATGCGGCTGCGTTAGGCGGCGGATTCTCGTTTACTGAGCTTAGAGGAGCAGCGGGACTCTCGGAGTGGTCCCGGGTTTGGTGCAGTATAGGCATGAATAATGCTTTAGTCTTCCCTGAGGTTCACAGGGCTCAGAGCGGCACTCGTGGCGGCTCCTCTCCCGCTACGGGGGCTAGGCATACGTGGACTCAGTATCGATCAAGTCCCTTCTCCCCGGCAACTGGGCAGATCTTACCCTCGGGGGGTCAGTCCAGTCCTCCGGTGGCACGGTGGGCTCTCCCAGTCGGTACGACTGGCTGCAGCAACGCTGAGCTCCTCAGAAAGAGCGAAGGTCCTCCCTCTGGGCTTCTTCACTATGCAGACGCTTCCAATATGCGTGCATGTATAACAGAAGCTAATAACAATAAGCTCAATGGCAAAGGCTGCAGCTCGAGAGTTACTCTCTCGAGCAGGCACAGAGACAAAGTGAATGAGGGGGCACTTGTTTACCAATTGTGGTGATACTTATAGATTCCTCGAGGCTAGGATTTACCAATGGGCACTCTCATAAACAACTGGCTTCAGCCTATAGAAAGCGTGAAGCTAGAATTATGTCCATACTTGGTGTCTGCACGAGCACTGCATGCGCTGGGTGCGTGCTGGCCTGGCTAATGCCTTGGCTTTTGTCTTCCTCCTGGAGGAGGGGGAACTTGCCCACATGCTGGGACAAGATTCAGTATCGGGGCATAATGTGCCTTCACCACATTACCACCCCCTTGCCCACGGGCATATATAAGCCTCGAGTATGGATTACCCTTAACAAGGTTTATCCCATATAGGTTAAACTACATCATACCTGTTTGGTAGATTACACTTTCAAACATAGTGACTTAAAATACCTTAACACTATATGAACAGTATACAAACTTTAAAATGTACTCTTAACAGAGCGTGCTGCCTTAGCAGTGTGGAACCCAGCGCGTGGCTGAAGAGAGAGGAGGCAGCTTGAGGAGCGCAGCTCTGGGAGTTTGGCTTTTGGCTTTACTTCCCTTGCTTTTCAGGAGGTAAGGGGCTGGTGGCTCGGGACTTCCCGAAAAGAGGAGGAGGGGCAGGGGGCTCGGACTGCCTACGAGGAGGGGGAGGGGTTGCCACAGAGACCGCGTGCAAACCGAACAGAACCCAGCGCGTGGCTGAGAGAGGAGGCAGTTTGAGGAGCGCAGCTCAGCCTTCTTACTGACAGGGAAAAAAACCAAAAAACAAAACAAAAAAAAAAAACCCCAAAACAACCATGGTTACTGCAAGATGGTCACTACTCCAGCAAAGGCTAACAGAAGGACAGAGTGGGCACCCAAACAGAGACCACACACAAGCATGCAGATGTTCAGGTGGGTGGCTGCAGTGAGTGCTGGAGCCTGGCACTTGATATGGAGGATGGAGGGAGCAGCTCCTGTGTCAGGTGCAAGCAGGTCAGTGATCTGATGAGCATGGTGGTCAAACTAAAAGAAGAGGTGGAAAGGCTAAGAGCTAGAAGAGATGGCGAGCAGAAAATTGACGATTCCCATAATGTAATCTCTTCTAAACCAGAACAGGGGGTAACACTTAGGGGAACAGGGAGTTTGATACCTTCCCAGCAGCAAGACTCTCAACCTCCCTGTAGTAACCCACATGAGCAGGGCCAATGGGAACAGGTCTCTGCCCGACGGAAGAAATGCAAACAAAGGAAGTCTGCTACTTTGAGCAGCACACTGCCTCCAGTGCAGTTACAGAACAGGTATGAGGCTCTGCAGGAGGAACAGGTCATTGGTAAGGTTGAGGACTCAAGAAGGTCAGAAGCTGCACCAATGACAGGTTGCCTCAGGCCAGCCATCAAAACTTACCCAGTAAAGAAACCTCGTAGGGTCATCGTCATAGGAGACTCCCTACTGAGGGGAACAGAGGGCCCAATATGCAGACCAGACCCATTTCATAGAGCGGTCAGCTGCCTCCCTGGTGCCCAAGTAAAAGACATTGTAGATAGAATTCCCAAACTCGTGAGTCCTTCAGACTACTACCCACTGCTGGTCTTTCAGGTGGGCAGTGACGATGTAACAATGAAAGGTGCACAATCTATTAAAAAAGACTTCAGAACCTTAGGGCAAATGCTAAAGGCATCAGGGGCTCAAGTCGTGTTCTCTGCCATCCCTCTAACGTCAGCAATGGATGAGGAAACACTGAGGAAGGGCCAACAGATCACTTCATGGCTAAGGGGCTGGTGCCATCGACAGGGCTTTGGGTTCCACAATCATGGATTGGTTTTCAAGGCACCTGAGCTGAAAACAACTTATGGGACACACTTGTCCCAGAGGGGGATAAGAATCCTGGGGCAGGAATTGGCAGGGCTCATTGATAGGGCTTTAAACTAGATTTGAAGGGGGAAGGGGTTAATAGTCTCCTGCTGGCTGGTGACAAACAGAGGGGCAGCTCACCAGCAGTAGAGAGAAGGAGAGCTGGTAAGGGTTCTCAACTTGCTGCCCTGAGGCAAGCCACGAATGATTCACCAGCACATTCTGTGGAAACCGAGGGGATTTGGCACAAGAGGAGGACAGGGCCAGCCCAGCTGAAGTGCTTCTATGAGAATGTGCACAGCTTGGGCAACAAACAGGATGAGTTAAGGGCCACTGTGCTGCTGGGATGCCACAACATAGTGGCTGTTACTGAAACTTGGTGGGATGAATCCCATGACTGGAATGTAGGGATAGATGGGTATAAACTCTTTAGGAAGGATAGGCAGGGAAGGAGAGGAGGAGGTGTTGCCCTCTATGTCAATAACCAGTTGGAATCAGTGGAGCTCCACCTGGGGAGGGATGATGTGCCGGTTGAGAGCGTATGGGTTAAAATTAAAGGCAGGACAGGGGAAGGAGATATTACTGTGGGGGTCTCCTACAGGCCACCTGACCAGCAGATCCAAGCAGATGAGGCCCTCCATAGGCAAATAGAAGCGGCTTCCAGGTCACAAGCCCTGGTCCTCATGGGTGATTTCAACCACCCGGACATCTGCTGGAGGGACAACACAGCAAGGCACCAGCAATCCAGGATGTTCCTGGACTGCATAGAAGACAACTTCCTCCTCCAAATGGTAGAGGAACCAACAAGAAAAGGTGCTATGCTGGACCTTGTTCTCACCAACAGGGAAGGGCTGGTAAGCAATGTGAGGCTCAGAGACGGCCTTGGCTGTAGTGACCATGAAGCAGTTGAATTTAATATCCTCAGGGCAATCAGGAGGAAGTATTCCAAGCTTACGACCCTAGACTTTAGGCGTGCAGATTTTGATCGCTTCAGGGATCTGATAGCCAAAGTATCGTGGGACAAAGCCCTGGAGGGAAGAGGGACCCAGGACAGCTGGTCAGTATTCAAGGACCACCTCCTCTGTGTCCAGGAGCTCTGTATACCAACAAAGAGAAAAGCAGGTAAGAATGCTAGGAGGCCTGCCTGGATGGGCAAGGAGCTACTGGACACACTATTACTTAAAAGGAAACTCTACAGGCAGTGGAGAGAAGGACAGCTAGAACTAGGGGTATATAAGGAAGCTGCCCGAGCAGCAAGAGTCCTGATTAGGAAAGCCAAAGCAGAGTTTGAATTGAATCTAGCCAGGGAGATTAAAGGGAACACTAAGAACTTCTACAGGTATATTAATGGGAAGAAGAAGACTAGGGAAGGTGTGGGCCCCCTCAGAAAGGAAAATGGTGACATGGTCACAAGTGATGAGGAAAAGGCTGAGATACTTAATAACTTCTTTACCTCAGTCTTCACTGCAAGGGCCTCTAGCCACACTCCTGATGTTATGGAAGACAATGCCAGGGACGGGGAGGAAGAACTGCCCATTGTAAGTGAAGATCAGGTTTGTGATCACCTGAAGAACCTGAAAGTGTTCAAGTCCATGGAACCCGACGGGTGACACCCACGGGTGCTGAGAGAACTGGCAGATGAGGTTGCTGAACCCCTCTCTATTATATTTCAAACGTCATGGCAGTCTGGGGAAGTCCCCACAGACTGGAAAAGGGGAAACATTGCCCCCATCTTCAAAAAGGGTAAGAAGGAGTAACCAGGGAACTACAGGCCAGTCAGTCTCACCTCTGTGCCTGGAAAGATCATGGAGCAGATCCTCCTGGAGTCACTACTCAAAAGAATAGTGAAGAGGTGATTGGGAACAGTCAGCATGGCTTTGCCAAGGGCAAATCCTGCCTGACCAACCTGGTTGCCTTCTATGAGCAGGTGACAAAATTGATAGATGAGGGGCAAGCAACTGATGTCGTTTACCTGGACCTGAGCAAAGCCTTCAACACTGTCCCGCACCACATCCTGGTCTCCAAACTGGCGAAACATGGGTTTGATGGGTGGACCACTAGATGGATAAGGAACTGGCTTGATGGCTGCACCCAAAAAGTGTCTGTCAATGGCTCCATGTCCCAGTGGAGGCCAGTGACAAGTGGAGTCCCTCAGGGATCAGTCCTGGGACCTGTCTTGTTCAACATCTTTGTGGGGGACATGGACAGTGGCATTGAGTGCACCCTCAGCAAGTTTGCTGATGACACCAAGCTGTGTGGTGCAGCAGACACGCTGGAGGGAAGGGAGGCCATCCAGAGGGACCTTGACAGGCTGGAGAGGTGGGCACAAGCCAACCTCATGAAGTTCAATAAGAGCAAGTGCAGAGTCCTGCATCTGGGTCGAGGCAATCCCAGGCACAAATCCAGGCTGGGCAGTGACTGGCTGGAAAGTAGCCCTGAGGAGAGAGACTTGGGGGTGCTGGTGGACAAAAAGCTCAACATAGTTTCATAGTTTCATAGTTTCATAGTTTCATTCAGGGTTGGAAGGGACCACAAGGATCATCTAGTTCCAACCCCCCTGCCATGGGCAGGGACACCCCACACTAGATCAGGCTGGACAGAGCCTCATCCAGCCTGCTCTTAAACACCCCCAGGGACGGGGCCTCGACCACCTCCCTGGACAACCCATTCCAGGGTTTCACCACTCTCATGGTGAAGAACCTCCTCCTCACATCCAGCCTGAATCTCCCCACCTCCAGCTTCATTCCATTCCCCCTAGTCCTATCACTACCTGAGATCCTGAGAAGTCCTTCCCCAGCCTTCCTGTAGGCCCCCTTCAGATACTGGAAGGCGACAATTAGGTCTCCTCGGAGCCTTCTCTTCTGCAGACTGAACAGCCCCAACTCCTTCAGTCTGTCCTCATAGGAGAGGTGCTCCAGCCCTCTGATCATCCTTGTGGCCCTTCTCTGGACACCTTCCAGCACCTCCACATCCCTCTTGTAATAGGGGCTCCAGAACTGGACACAGTACTCCAGGTGGGGTCTCACCAGGGCTGAGTAGAGGGGGAGGATCACCTCCCTCGACCTGCTAGCCACACTTCTCCTGATGCAGCCCAGGATCTGATTGGCTTTGCGGGCTGCAAGTGCACACTGAGAGCTCATGTTGAGCTTTTTGTCCACCAGCACCCCCAAGTCTCTCTCCTCAGGGCTACCCTCCAGCCAGTCACTGCCCAGCCTGTATTTGTGCCTGGGATTGCCTCGACCCAGATGCAGGACCCTGCACTTGCTCTTATTGAACTTCATGAGGTTGGCCTGTGCCCACCTCTCCAGCCTGTCAAGGTCCCGCTGGATGGCCTCCCTCCCCTCCAGCGTGTCTGCTGCACCACACAGCTTGGTGTCATCAGCAAACTTGCTGAGGGTGCACTCAATGCCACTGTCCATGTCCCCCACAAAGATGTTGAATAAGACAGGTCCCAGGACTGATCCCTGAGGGACTCCACTTGTCACTGGCCTCCACTGGGACATGGAGCCATTGACAGCCACTCTTTGGGTGCGACCATCAAGCCAGTTCCTTATCCATCTAGTGGTCCACCCATCAAACCCATGTGTCACCAGTTTGGAGACCAGGATGTGGTGTGGGACAGTGTCAAAGGCTTTGCTCAGGTCCAGGTAAACGACATCAGTTGCTCGCCCCTCATCTATTAATTTTGTCACCTGCTCATAGAAGGCCACCAGGTTGGTCAGGCAGGATTTGCCCTTGGCAAAGCCCTGCTGACTGTTCCCAATCACCTCTTCACTATTCTTTTGAGCGAGTAGTGACTCCAGGAGGATCTGTTCCATGATCTTTCCAGGCACAGAGGTGAGACTGACTGGCCTGTAGTTCCCTGGTTCCTCCTTCTTGCCCTTTTTGAAGATGGGGGCAATGTTTCCCCTTTTCCAGTCTGTGGGGACTTCACCAGACTGCCAGGACTTTTGAAATATAATAGAGAGGGGTTTAGCAACCTCATCTGCCAGTTCTCTCAGTACCCGTGGGTGTAACTCGTCGGGTCCCATGGACTTGAACACTTTCAGGTTCTTCAGATGATCACGAACCTGATCTGCACTTACAATGGGCAGTTCTTCCTCCCCGTCCCTGGCTTTGACTTCCATAACATCAGGAGTGTGGCTAGAGGCCCTTGCAGTGAAGACTGAGGTAAAGAAGTTATTAAGTACCTCAGCCTTTTCCTCATCACATGTGACCATGTCACCATTTTCCTTTCTGAGGGGGCCCACACCTTCCCTAGTCTTCTTCTTCCCATTAATATACCTGTAAAAGTTCTTAGTATTCCCTTTAATCTCCCTGGCTAGATTCAACTCAAACTCTGCTTTGGCTTTCCTGACCAGGACTCTTGCTGCTCGGGCAGCTTCCTTGTATTCCCCCTGTTCTACCTGTCCTTCCCTCAACTTCCTGTAGAGTTTCCTTTTAAGTAATAGTGTGTCCAGTAGCTCCTTGCCCATCCAGGCAGGCCTCCTAGCATTCTTACCTGCTTTTCTCTTTGTTGGTACACAGAGCTCCTGGACACAGAGGAGGTGGTCCTTGAATACTGACCAGCTGTCCTGGGTCCCTCTTCCCTCCAGGGCTTTGTCCCACGACACTTTGGCTAGCAGATCCCTGAAGCGATCAAAATCTGCATGCCTAAAGTCTAGGGTCGTGAGCTTGGAATACTTCCTCCTGATTGCCCTGAGGATGTTAAATTCAACTGCTTCATGGTCACTGCAGCCAAGGCCGTCTCTGAGCCTCACATTGCTTACCAGCCCTTCCCTGTTGGTGAGAACAAGGTCCAGCATAGCACCATTTCTTGCTGGTTCCTCCACCATTTGGAGGAGGAAGTTGTCTTCTATGCATTCCAGGAACATCCTGGATTGCTGGTGCCTTGCTGTGTTGTCCCTCCAGCAGATATCCGGGTGGTTGAAATCACCCATGAGGACCAGGGCTTGTGACCTGGAAGCTGCTTCTATTTGCCTATGGAGGGCCTCATCTGCTTGGATCTGCTGGTCAGGTGGCCTGTAGGAGACCCCCACAGTAATATCTTCTTCCCCTGTCCTGCCTTTAATTTTGACCCATACACTCTCAACTAGCTTATCATCCCTCCCCAGTTGGAGCTCCACTGATTCCAACTGGCTATTGACATAGAGGGCAACACCTCCTCCTCTCCTTCCCTGCCTATCCTTCCTAAAGAGTTTATACCCATCTATGCCTACATCCCAGTCATGGGATTCATCCCACCAAGTTTCATTAACAGCCACTATGTCATGGCATCCCAGCAGCACAGTGGCCCTTAACTCATCCTGTTTGTTGCCCAAGCTGCGCGCATTCGCATAGAAGCACTTCAGCTGGGCTGGCCCTGTCCTCCTCTTAACATGAGCTCTCAATGTGCACTTGCAGCCCGCAAAGCCAATCAGATCCTGGGCTGCATCAGGAGAAGTGAGGCTAGCAGGTCGAGGGATGTGATCCTCCCCCTCTACTCAGCCCTGGTGAGACCCCTCCTGGAGTACTGTGTCCAGTTCTGGAGCCCCTATTACAAGAGGGATGTGGAGGTGCTGGAAGGTGTCCAGAGAAGGGCCACAAGGATGATCAGAGGGCTGGAGCACCTCTCCTATGAGGACAGACTGAAGGAGTTGGGGCTGTTCAGTCTGCAGAAGAGAAGGCTCCGAGGTGACCTAATTGTGGCCTTCCAGTATCTGAAGGGGGCCTACAGGAAGGCTGGGGAAGGACTTCTCAGGATATCAGGTAGTGATAGGACTAGGGGGAATGGAATGAAGCTAGAGGTGGGGAGATTCAGGCTAGATGTGAGGAGGAGGTTCTTCACCATGAGAGTGGTGAGACCCTGGAATGGGTTGTCCAGGGAGGTGGTCGATGCCCCATCCCTGGGGGTGTTTAAGAGCAGGCTGGATGAGGCTCTGGGCAGCCTGATCTAGTGTGGGGTGTCCCTGCCCATGGCAGGGGGGTTGGAACTAGATGATCCTTGTGGTCCCCTCCAACCCTGAATGAAACTATGAAACTATGAAATGTTTGCTCCAAAACCAATATTGGTACTCTCGATTTTCTCCCCCCACCCCCTTGACTGAGTGATGGGGTTTGATTCCCATATGACACTGAAGCTTTCAAAGTGTCTATGGAGTTTGTCCATTTCCCACCCCCTTGGTAGGTTGGGCTCTGTCACTATGACAGGACTTCCTCAGTGTTGAGGTGAGGAATAATCTCTTTCCTCTGCTTCTTTTATCAGTTTAGTGAGTACACTTTTCACTACTTTCTTTCTAATCCTTGGTGTCAAGCCAAATACAACTTCCTCAGGACATTCCATTTTGAGGAGTATCCAACACCATGGATCTAGTGAGTCAGGTGAATCTCGTGAATTAGAGCGTTCCCTGTCACTCTGTATGTTTTCTTTCCCTCTACTGGGGTTGCAGGAACCTCGTGAGTGTTGTCTTCCAGTGCAGTATTTATGTCTGCCTGGATTGGTGGAAGGGGATGCTTGAGAGCGTTGCTCTTCCCCTCTCTGGCTATGCGGTATCGCTTTACAGCTGGCAATATATACCTTTTGCCAGTGTCCCTCCTTGCTGGGTCTGTGGTCCCTTCTGGAACTCTCCCTTTCGGAGGTCTTTTCCTGGAACTTTGCTTTCAGGATGCTGTGGGGTTCAGCCTTATTGGCTTCTATAGCAGCTTGGCTCTTCCGCAGTTTGCGGTGATGCTGTGGGCTAGACTCACATCCAGAATCTGAGTCTGATGTGGTGCTCCATGTGTCTCTGGGATCGCAGTAAGCTCTCTTGCTAGGATGCTGTGCAAGCTGTTGTCGAGTCGGCTTGACTACCTTATTGCAGGAGCTTCTATTTCCCTGGTTACCTCTTGGTCTGCCATGCTGTGGGAAACTCAGTCCGCTGCTGGCTTTGGAGTCATCTAGCGATGCTAAGTTGAATCTCACCTTCCTCTTGGGGATTCACTGCTGGTTGAAGCTGGTGGCTTCATTGTTATCATCCAGTGATGTGGAGCCTGGCTTGGCTTGCTGCACCGGTGCTGTAGCTGCTGACCTGCCTGGTGTGGGTGAGCTAACATTGCTCATGTGCTGATGCTGAGCAGCTGCTGAACCAAAATCAGCTGGTTTCTGCTTGTCAGCTGGAACAGACAGAATAGGAGAGCCTGGTTCTCGTGGGTCATGTGCCCTGGCTACTTCATAGGTAGCATGTGATTGCCATTGAGACTTGAAAACAGACATGGTCTCTTTTATGTGCAGCTCAAATAAATCATGAAGTCAGTGTGCCCAGGCAGCCAAGAGGGCCAATGGCATCCTGGCCTGCATCAGGAACAGTGTTGCCAGCAGGAGCAGGGAGGTCATTCTGCCCCTGTACACTGCACTGGTTAGGCCACACCTCGAGTACTGTGTCCAGTTCTGGGCCCCTCAGTTTAGGAAGGATGTTGACTTGCTGGAACGAGTCCAGAGAAGAGCAACAAAGTTGGTGAGGGGTTTGGAACACAAGCCCTATGAGGAGAGGCTGAGGGAGCTGGGGCTGTTTAGCCTGGAGAAGAGGAGACTCAGGGGTGACCTTATCACTCTCTACAACTACCTGAAGGGAGGTTGTAGACAGGCTGATGATGGTCTCTTCTCCCAGGCAGCCAGTACCAGAACAAGAGGACACAGTCTCAGGCTGCACCAGGGGAGGTTCAGGTTGGATGTTAGGAAGAAGTTCTATACAGAAAGAGTGATTGCGCTACGGAATGGGTTGCCCGGGGAGGTGGTGGAGTTGCCGTCATTGAAGGTGTTCAGAAGGAGACTTGATGGGGTGCTTGGTGCCATAGGTTAGCTGTTTGGGTGGGTTGGATTGGTTGATGGGTTGGACACGATGATCTTGAAGGTCTCTTCCAACCTGGTTTGGTTTATTCTAATAAAGGTTTATTCTAAAGTCTCTGGCTTTGTGCCTCTGACTTTGCCAGTTCCCTTTCCAATTGGGAAACCTTTTGGTCAATGAATTTAATTTCCTCCTGCATCTGTATAATACAAGATGCCATCAGGACAGCGTGTTCGCTGCTGGGTTCGCTTAGCTTTGCGAAAATGCCATCTATATTTTTACAATTTAATTTTGCCCATTCCAAGTCTGGGGCTGTAATTTTGTATCCCAACTTATGGAAATATTTCACAGCTGTGCACCCTGCTCGCTGCGCCATTAATGTGGTGAAGAGGTTATTAAATTTATTATTATGAAATATGAATTATGAAAATATTATTTTTATTATTTATAAAACTATTAATAACCAATAAATCACCAATTTATATACATGTTCTAGTGCACGTTCGTGAAATACATTCCACAAGTGGCTTAGTGTTATGATTAGGACTTAATTGAACTATCTATAAACCCTTTCTATATTTATATAACAAAGGATGCAGTTCCACCGCTTGGCCACTAGATGGAGACTCGGCAGGACACGGGCGGCTTCTGGCTATACACAGCAATATTGCAATCTTTCTATGCGTCAGCGCTTACTCTGCTAGACGCGGATACTTTGAACTGAGTGCTACTGGATGGAAAGCACGTGGAAGATATTCGATTCCCTTCAGACAACAGGGATCGGTCCTGGTCGGGGTCGGTCTGTGGGGTCGGCCCTCAAAAGTCAGCTCGCACGGCAGGGCAGGACGATGGTGGCCCGTAGGCGGGCTCGGATGACACGGCAGCAGGCAAAGCTACGGGGGTCGGCCCACCCATGACGGTCCTCGGGACTGATGCAAACAGACTCAGGGAGAGAATGCGGCTGCGTTAGGCAGCGGATTCTTGTTTACTGAGCTTAAAGGAGCAGCGGGACTCTCGGAGTGGTCCCAGGTTCAGTGTAGTATAAGCACGAACAATGCTTTAGTCTTCCCTGAGGTTCACAGGGCTCAGAGCGGCACTCGTGGCGGCTCCTCTCCCGCTACGGGGGCTAGGCATACGTGGACTCAGTATCGATCAAGTCCCTTCTCCCCGGCAACTGGGCAGATCTTACCCTCGGGGGGTCGGTTCAGTCCTCTGGTGGCACGGTGGGCTCTCCCAGTCGGTACAACGCTGTAGTGACGCTGAGCTCCTCAGAAACAGCAAAGGTCCTCCCTCTGGGCTTCTTCACTATGCAGACGCTTCCCATATGCGTGCATGTATAACAGAAGCTAACAACAATAAGCTCAATGGCAAAGGCTGCAGCTCGAGAGTTACTCTCTCGAGCAGGCACAGAGACAAAGTGAATGAGGGGGGCAACTTGTTTACCAACTGGGGTGATACTTATAGATTCCTCGAGGCTGGGCTTGACCAATGGGCACTCTCATAAACAACTGGCTTCAGCCTATAGAAAGCATGAAGCAAGAATTATGCCCATACTTGGTGTCAGCACGAGCACTGCATACGCTGGGTGCGTGCTGGCCTGGCTAATGCCTTGGCTTTTGTCTTCCTCCTGGAGGAGGGGGAACTTGCCCACATGCTGGGACAAGATTCAGTATCTGGGCATAATGTGCCTTCACCACAGAGATCTATTTAAATATGCATCTGTTATATCCATCCATGACCATCTGGAATATTGTGTCCAGCTATGGGCCCCTCAGTTCAAGAAATACCTCAGGGAACTGCTTGAAAGAGTCCAGCACAGAGCCACAAAGATGATGAAGGCAGTGGAAACATCTCCCTGTGAGGACAGGCTGAGGGAGCTGGGGATCTCTAGCTTGGAGAAGGGCCTGAGGGGTGCCTTCATTCCTGTTTACAAAGGTATGCAGGGCAGTGACAGGAGAATAGAGCCAGGCTCTGCTCAGTGATGTCCAATGACAGGACAAGGGGCAATGGGGGCAAGATGCAGCAGAGGAGGTGTCACATGAACATAAGGAAAAACTTTTTCACTGTGAGTGTGACAGAGGTTCACAGGATCACAGGCTCACAGGATGTCAGGGGTTGGAAGGGACCCAAAAAGATCATCAAGTCCAACCCCCCTGCCAGAGCAGGACCAGAGAATCTAGCTCAGGTCACACAGGAACACATCCAGATGGGCCTTTGTGATGAATATACTGGTGATTTGTGTTAAAATTGTAAGACTTAGAGTGCACTGGGATTAAGGGTCAGGATCTTGTGAGGCCTGTTTAGAGGGTAAAGGGAAAGAAACCTATCTTGCAGACTTGCAAGGACACTGTCTGGTTAATTGGAGACATCACGGCTGAGAAGGAGCTGTCTTAAAGATAAACATTCAGAACTGGGAATTTGTTTTCTTCAGATAAGAAGCCTGCACAATTGAGCATGCGTGCAAGTGGATACTTTGACCCTTACCACACTGAATGTAGGGAGAAGGGATTTGACCATCTATTCTAAGACTAATTATCATATGCCTGCCTTCTATTTAGCATAAGTTTGATTATGTAGATGATGTAACTATATAAGATGAAGAAAACTATTGTAAGGTTGCTTTTTGGGTGAAGTTTTGTACCCTCACATGCCCAACCGGTTGCCAGGAATTGTATTCGTGAGTAGGAATAGTTTAGGCTGTTCCACTCGCATGAGTTTTTGGAATTCTTTGGATTTTTTTTAGTTTTTTATTTTAGTTTTATTTTATTTGTTTATTATTTGTAATATTTGTGGTAGTCAGGAGAAAATGGGACAAAAGAAGAGTAAGTCATCAAGGCAGGATGGAAAGAAGGCTTTACCTTCTATTCCTCCAGAGAGTCCGTTAGGAATGCTCATTCAATACTGGGAGGATGATGAACAGAGAAAAGGGAAATCAAAAGAAAGAATGATTCACTACTGTATGGAGGTATGGCCAAAAGAATCATTAAGACCACATGTGTTTTGGCCTATTTTTGGATCTTTTGAGGATTGGATTTGCCAAGCTTTGAACCATCATGTGAATTCTAAAAAGTGTTTTAGTAAGGAAGAAGCTGAATATGTTGCTATTTGGATTAGGGTCTCACGGCCCTCTCCTGTTCCAATATTAAGAACTGAGGATAAGGACAAAGACAAGGAGAAGGAGAAATGGGAACCCCTAGATAACCTACCACCACCTTTTCAGCAGAACAGGGGTCAAAGTCCCCTACATCAAATAGCCCTGCAACCAACTTCTCCTTCACCCACCCAAACAAGAAGCAGAGTGAGGAATGATAGGAATGAACAAGAGGGAGACAGTGTAGGATTCCATCCACTCAGGGAAGTGCCTATGGGGGGGCAGCAAGGAGGAATAGGGTTTGTGACTGTACCTCTCAGTACATCAGATGTCTGCAGTTTTAAGAAAGAGATGGGTACCTTGCTGGATGATCCCTTAGGTGTAGCTGAGAGACTGGACCAATTTTTGGGTCCCAATACATATACTTGGAAAGAGGTGCAGTCTATTTTGAGTATTCTATTCACTGCAGAGGAAAGAAACAGGATTAGACAGGCTGGTATGAGAATATGGGAAAGGCAGAACCAGGGGGGGCCACCAGGAGATCAAAAGTGGCCTAATCAAGACCCTGGGTGGGACCATCAGCAGCCCCAAGGGAGACAGAATATGAGTGACCTGAGAACTATAATAATACAAGGAATTAGGGAAGCTGTTCCTAGAGGACAGAATTTTGATAAAGCTTTTAGTGACCAACAGAGGAAAGATGAATCTCCTATGGAGTGGATGGGAAAATTAAAGAAAGATTTGCACATGTACTCTGGAATAGACCCCAATCCTGCAGTTGGAGTGATACTTCTCAGGACACAGTTTGTGGTAAAATCATGGGGAGATATTAGAAAGAAACTGGAAAAGATCAAGGATTGGCAAGACAGGGGATTAGAGGAGTTACTACGGGAAGCTCAGAAAGTATATGTAAGGCAGGATGAAGAGAAACAAAAAGCAGAGGCTAAACTGTTTGTAACTGCTGTAAGGGAAAGTCAGAAATCAGGTAGCTGCTCGGACCTTTGGGGTACTATCGATCATGGATAAAGGTGTCAGGGGCTGTATCTTCTGGGGACAAGAATATCAAATGAGTCCCCAGAAGGAGGAGGTAATTTTTTTTGGTAGATATGGGAGCAGAAAATTGATTATACAAAAGACTCCTAAGACTCCTAAGAGGGTTGAAAAGGAAAAACCCCAGCAACAGTAATTGAAGCTAAAGGGGAACCTTTTAAGGTGCTCCGGCTTGAAACTATAGAAATAGAATCTGGAAAAGGATTTGTTTAAATGATTTGTAAGTTGTTTCAGAGACTGAATACACTCTCTTGGGAGAGATCTCTTTTTGTTTTGTCAACAACAGATTGCAGCTGTCCAGACTGCAGAAAAAGGGTGGCCGCATGTGTCGCGAGTGAAAGGACAGTAACCTCTGATCCTGGAGAGATTAGAGTGACTCTACAGACAAAGCAAAACTGACATCAGCATGAATTCCACACCACTTATACAGATGATTGGAAGCATCTCCGAGACTGCAGTTAGTGCTGACAGATAAGTACTCGATGCAATACTGTAACATCTCAGTCTGAAAGCTCCGGAACTTACAAGACAGACCCAGCTCCTGAAATATATGCAATAGTGTGTGATATTGAATCTGTGTTGCAAGAGAACATTGAGGAATATCCCCATTTCATTCTGTGTATAAAACATCATAGAACTCATGGGGGATGGGTAACTTGTAAATGTTTTAAATGCTGTAAGAAATGGTCTTGTATCTCTTATAATTGAGGAGTATTTTGTCCTGAATGCTGTAACTGTAAAACTGTAAAAGTAGGCCCAAAAATAGGCACTTTGGATTGATAAATATAGAGATCTTATTTTGTGGTAACGAAAAAGGATTTAAATCCCCATGGAAAATTCTTGAAAGGGATTGGCATAAGTGGGAAATAAAGGCTAGAGAAATTTTTAGTTAGGGATACCAAGAACAATTAGAATAGAATAGAATGGAATGGAGTAGGCCAGGTTGGAGGAGGCCTTCGGGATCGTCGTGTCTGGCCTATCGACCAATCCAGCCCACCTGATCAACTGGGCCATGGCACCAAGCACCCTATCGGGTCTCCTCCTGGGCACCTCCAGTGGTGGTGACTCCACCACCTCCCCGGGTGGCCCATTCCAATGGGCAATCACTCTCTCTGTGTAGAACTTCTTCCTGGCATCCAGCCTGAACCTGCCCGGGTGAAGCCTGGGACTGTGTCCTCTTGTTCTGGTGCTGGCTGCCTGGGAGAAGAGACCAACCTCTGCCTGTCTACAACCTCCCTTCAGGTAGTTGTAGAGAGCAAGGAGGTCTTCCCTGAGTCTCCTCTTCTCCAGGCTAAGCAACCCCAGCTCCCTCAGGCTCTCCTCATAGGGCTTGTCTTCCAAACCCCTCATCAACTTCATTGCCCTTCTCTGGACTCGTTCCAGCAAGCCAACATCCTTCCTAAACTGAGGGGCCCAGAACTGGACACAGTACTCGAGGTGTGGCCCAACCAGTGCAGTGTACAGGGGCAGAATGACCTTCCTGCTCCTGCTGGCCACACTCTTCCTGATGCAGGCCAGGATGCCATTGGCCCTCTTGGCTGCCTAGGCACACTGCAGGCTCATGTTCATCCTACCATCAACCTGCACCCCCAGGTCCCTCTCTGCCTGGCTGCTCTCAGCCACTCTGACCCCAGCCTGTAGTACTGCATGGGGTTACTGTGACCAATGTGCAGAACCCAGCACTTGGATGTGTTAAATCTCATGCCGTTGGATTCTGCCCATCTGTCTAGGTCCCTCTGCAGAGCCTCTCTACCCTCCAGCAGATCAACTCCTGCCCCAGCTTGGTGTCATTTGCAAATTTACTGATGATGGACTCAATGCCCTCATCCAGATCATCAATAAAGATGTTAAAGAGCATGGGGCCCAGCACTGATCCCTGGGGCACACCACTGGTGCCTGGCCACCAGCTGGATGTGGCACCATTCACCACCACTCTCTGGGCTCTGCCTCCAGCCAGTTCCTAACCCAACTCAGCGTGCTGCTGTCCAAGCCAGGGGCTGACAGCTTGGCCAGGAGTTTGCTGTGGGGGACAGTGTCAAAAGCCTTGCTGAGGTCCAGGTAGACCACATCCACAGGCTTCCCCACATCCACCAGGCAGTCACCTGATCATAGGAGGAGATCAGGTTTTTGAAATTGAAAGGGTTAGTAGAAGGAAAAAAAGTAAGGAAGACATAAGAAAAATTATTGTACAGGATTTTGAGGGAAGAGGAATTGAAATAACAAAAGCACAATGGGAAATGGTAAACAAGCCAACTGAGGAAGTAGAGAAGAGACTCCGAATGAAATCTTAAAGTGAGTTAAGGAATCTGTGGGGCTCCTGAAGAATGTAACTGCTGCCAAGAAGACATAACACCTGGCTGCTGGTTGCACCCAGTAGGCTAAGGAGGCAGAGTTAACATATACTGGTGGAGCCTAATCTTGATCCTAACCATATTTTTGTATAAGGAGTCCAATCAAAATCAAAGACCATGTTCCCATGTGTGGATAAATTCTCTTCTAATATTAGTAATGATAGGTAGGTTGAAAGGCCATTATGGAGCTAAGATTATAACATCATCTGAAGTAAAGGTATGAGAACAGAACACTTATCTGCAGTTGTTGAAAGGGAGCACAGTCAGCTCAGTCAGTGGAGCATGAGACTCTTAATCTCAGGGTTGTGGGTTCAAGCCTGCATCAGACAGGCAGTAGTGTCCTTTTACTGTTGGATATGTTCCCAGCTACCTGAGAATTCAGCATACAGGTTTCCTTTGATAGGGACAGTCTTTCCTGATGTAACAGAAATACAAAAAGCATTCCAAAAGCCCAGCAACTTGAGGATTGTACCAAGATTCCACAATTTCAGTTAAGGGGGAGATTACAATTTGAAGAACCCTTGGATGTAAATATACCTGTACCCTGGATGTGGGAATGTAATTTTTATAGGACAGTAATCAAAGTGTTCACAATTTATTAGTTAGGAAGAAGGAACTATGGGGAGCCATGATCAGACCAGAAAGAAAGAACACATACCTAAAGGATGGCTGATACCTATTGGGTCAGGATGGTATTGGATATGTGATAAAAATGCTTATAAGGTATTACCCTTAAGCTGGTAAGGAAGATGTGCTATAGGACTGGCCTATCCTCATATCTTTATAGTAAATCAGCCACAGGAATTACTCAGGAGCTTTGCAAGAACCACCAAAAGGAAGCAAATCCACTACCAACCAGGCATAGCAAGTTTCATAGTTTTGCCAGGAGTTTTCTACCTTGGTTTGGGGTTAGTGAACTTGAAAAAGCGATGGTAAATTTTTCTGCTACAGCTGAAATTATGATGAATGCAAGCATAGATGCAATAAAAGCTCAATAGCTTGAAGTCAATAGTCTCTCAAAACAGGTTAGCTTTGGATTTCTTACATGTTGTATGTGTAGACATAAATGTAAGCTGTTGTAGTTATGTTAATCTGTAGTTTTGTTAAGTGATTGTCCATCACAATCAAATATTACATCAAATTTCTTTGGATGATACTTCTTCTGGATTTAAAGAAATATGGGATAAGTTAACTTCTTGCTTATCGAATATAAGTTGCTTTAAAAAATTGTTTGTAATACCTGTCGGACTAATTGTAATACTGATCTGTGTAATTCATTGTAATTGTTGGTTTAAAATGGTAAGACCTTTAGGTAAAATTGTTTATGCCAATAAGTTACAAGCAGATGGTTATGATCCAATTAAGAAGGTTCTGAAATATCTGGAAATTTTAACACAAATCAATGGTGACAAAAAGAAAATGGGGGATTGTGATGAATATACTGGTGATTTGTGTTAAAATTGTAAGACTTAGAGTGCACTGGGATTAAGGGTCAGGATCTTGTGAGGCCTGTTTAGAGGGTAAAGGGAAAGAAACCTATCTTGCAGACTTGCAAGGACACTGTCTGGTTAATTGGAGACATCACGGCTGAGAAGGAGCTGTCTTAAAGATAAACATTCAGAACTGGGAATTTGTTTTCTTCAGATAAGAAGCCTGCACAATTGAGCATGCGTGCAAGTGGATACTTTGACCCTTACCACACTGAATGTAGGGAGAAGGGATTTGACCATCTATTCTAAGACTAATTATCATATGCCTGCCTTCTATTTAGCATAAGTTTGATTATGTAGATGATGTAACTATATAAGATGAAGAAAACTATTGTAAGGTTGCTTTTTGGGTGAAGTTTTGTACCCTCACATGCCCAACCGGTTGCTTTGCTTGCTTTTATTGCTTTTATTGCCTTTTTACGATCTTTTAGTGCCAATAAATCTGTTACCAAAAACTTTTACCTGGAGTCATCTATAACAGCCTTGAACGTCTCCAGAGAAGGAGACTCCACAACCTCTCTGGGCAGCCTGTTCCAGTGCTGTGACCCTCACAGTGAGGTAAAACCTTCTGTGCTGCAGCTTACATCCATTGCTCCTTGTCCTGCCACAGGGATCAAGTGAGTAAGTGAGAAGAGCCTGAGGCTGTGGAGTCTCCTTCCCTGGAGACTTTCTAAAGCCACCTGGGTGCATTCCTGTGTGACCTGCTCTAGGTGACCCTGCTCTGGCAGGAGGGTTGGACTGGATGAGCTTTCAAGGTGCCTTCCATCCCCTCACATGTGAACCTGTGTGATTCTGGGATTCCAAAACCTCAGCAGGAACAGGACATGACAGCTTCTCTTCTGCTCAATACATTCCATCTGTGCCTCCCTATTCTGTGGTGCATGGTAATTCGATTCCAGATGCTAATCACTTCCACACAGGCTAAATTTAACCTTCCTACAACCACCCAATTATAATATTTGTATAAAAATCAAGCAGGCTTCAGGAATCACTTAATAGAATTTCAAACCCAGAAGGAAAACCCAACAACAACAACAAAAAAGGTCAGATTATTCACTTCTCAGCTATTTTTAAGTCCAACTTTATAGTCAGGTCCATGAATTCATCAGTATATTTATATCTCTCTCTTTTTTTTCTCTCTTTTCATATCAGACAGTGTCTGGATGCTGCTCTTACAAGAGGCTGACAGTGCCAGCTCCTGAGTTACTGAACATACTAATATGGGAGCTCTCGTGTTGGGTGGTAGTGAAATTACCCATCATTAAGAATTGAATAATTTATAAACATAAACATAATGCACTCTGATTGTATATTTCTTATTTTAATTAGCTGGAGTCATCACTTAACTTATTTCATTACAGATAAGAACATGCTCACAGTATTGATTACATAATTTCCCTCTGAGGAAATAACTGGGGGCTTCATCAAGCTCTATACTACTCATAAGCCCAGTACCAAAACCCAGTGACTTAACCCATTTTGAGTTTTAACAGTGACTAAACCAATTATGATTTAACCCATTGTGAGTTCTAACAGTGACTAAAGCCACTATGAGTTCTAATAGTAATTAAGCCCTTATGACTTAACCCCTTTTGAGTTCTAATAGTGACTGAACCAGTTATGAATTAACTAATAGTGACTTAAGCCATTATGTGTTCTAATAGTGAATAAACCCATTATGACTTAGCCCATTATGAGTTCTAATAGTGAGCAAACCTGTTATGAGTTCTGACAGTGACTAAAGTCATTATGACTTAGCTTATTTTGAGTTGTAATAGTGACTTCAGTCATTATGAGTTCTAATAGTGGCTAAACCAGTTACAATTTAACCTATTATGAGTTCTGATAGTGACTAAACCCACCATGAGTTCTAATAGTGACTAAACCTATGATGATTTAACCCATTTTGAGTTCTGATAGTGACTTAACCCATTGTGACATAATGTATTATGGCATCTAACAGTGACTTAACTCATTATGAGTTCTAATAGCGAATAAAGCAGTTGTGATTTAACCCACAGTGAGCACTAATAGTCACTTAAGGCATTAGGAGTTCTAACAGCAACTAAATCCATTATGAGTTAAGCCATTGTGAGTTCTAATAGTGAGTAAACTCATTATGATATAATCCATTATGATTTCTAATAGTGGCTAACCTCATTACAATTTAACACTGTGAGTACTAATAGTGACTTAAGCCATTATGTGTTCTAATAGTGAACAAACCCATTATGACTTAGCCCATTTTGAGTTCTAATAGTGACTTAACTTGTTTGAGTTCAAATAGTGACTAAACCCATTATGATTTGATCCATTTTGAGTTCTATTAGCGACTTAACCTGTTCGAGTTCTAATAGTGACTAAACCCATTGTGACTTAACCCATTAAGAGTTCTAATAGTGACTTAAGCCATTATGATTTCTAATAGAGAACAAAAGAAAGAGAAAGAAAAAGGGAAAGAAAGAGGGAAAGAAAGAGGGGAAAAGAGAGAGAGAAAGAAAGAGAGACAAAGAAAGAAAGTGATAAAGAGGGAAAGAGAGAAAGAAAGGGAGAAGGAAAGAAAGAAAGAGAGGAAGAGGGATAGAGGAAGGAAGGGAGGAAGGGAGGGAGGGAGGAAGGAAGGGAGGGAGGGAGGAAGGAAGGGAGGGAGGGAGGGAGGAAGGAAGGAAGGAAGGAAGGAAGGAAGGAAGGAAGGAAGGAAGGAAGGAAGGAAGGAAGGAAGGAAGGAAGGAAGGAAGGAAGGAAGGAAGGAAGGAAGGAAGGAAGCTTCCAACATGGCGGCCGCCATTAACGAGGCAAAGTCATTTCCGCCCTCCTTCTCAAACCAGAAGCCTCCTCCAAAGCAGCTGATCTGTCTCAAAACCAGTCAGCTTCTGTTAAGGTAGCTGTAAATTCAAACACAGCTCCAATTAAGCAAGTAGCAGTTTTAAGAGCAAGAAGAGGAAAAGCCAAAGCTGATTCAGGAGCTGATGGGGGAGAGGAGCAAGACGCTGATGCAGGTGAGGGACCTTCTACTAGAAAAGATCCTGCTGAGGGGGAAGAGAAGGTTTGTCTTAAAAATATAGCTGAGTTATTGAGATCAACACAGGATGGAGATGCAGCTAGGATAGCAGCTAGCAGTGGTGCTTCTCAGTTTAAAGAGATCCTTAGGAGAGTGACATAAGGATTATTGGGACAACAAGTTGAGGAGGAAGGAGCAAAGGAGGAAGAAGATGACATTTCTAAATGTTCTTCACCTCGCAAAGAACTTAGAAACGTCCATAAAGATTACACCAGGGCAGATAAGGAGCCAGTTCTAGCTTGGCTTAGTAGATGTTATGATACAGGTGCTCTAATGGCTGGAGACAAGTCAGCAGCTCAGTTAGGAACCCTCTTGAGAGATAATGGAACAGATAGGCATCTAGGCAAGGCTCTCGGGAAGGTTAATCTGTGGATACGCCTTTTAATGGCAGTTTTCCTGAGATACCCTTCCCGAGATGATCTTCCCTGGAATCCTAAGCACTGGACTACCATAGATGAGGGAATTAAGCACCTGAGAGAATTTGCTGTTAGAGAGATACTCTATGGTGAACATGAAACTCTGAATCCTGATGACATTCCTGTAGGAACTAGTCTTCCTAAAAAGCTCATCAAACTTGCTCCTTCTAATTATGCAAATATTCTGGCAAGCAGAATTGTGTCAAGAAATTATGGTGGAGCTTCTCCTACGGTTGGTCAATTCATTGATAAAATGAGACAATTGGATGATAGCATGATACGTGTTTCTTTAGTTTCAGCCATTGAAACTCTGTCTCGAAAAACTGAGAATTGCATGAAAGAGTTGAAGGATGAATTTAAAAATACCATATCCCAATTGGCAAAGAGAGATAATTCCAATTCTTCCTCCAGGTGGATACAAGTTTCATCTGTGAGGAATAGACGCCCTCCAAGGAGGTCATTCCAAAACAGATCAAACCAAAACAGACCACCAAGGCAACCACATAGGACTATTTGGATAACTCTGCATGATCAGTTTGGTGAGAACATGAACAGGTGGGATGGTCAAACAATTTCTAATCTTCTCAGGAGACTGAGGGAACTGCAAAATGGCAGAACCCGAGGTAGCAATGCCAGAAAGGTAGCTGTTACTTCCACAGTTCCCCAGAACAACTCTAGTAGCTCCAACAGTGGCTCCAGTTCTAACACTGTACACTGTGCTCAATTGCACATGTGGGCATGTTCCCCATAACTAGGGGTGCCCCGCCTCCCGCCAGGGGGAGGAGAGGGATAATAGAGATAATAGAATCTATTGGGATGTGTATATCCAGTCGCCTGGCACTTCCCAATTACGGAAGTATAGGGCCTTGGTTGACACAAGAGCTCAGTGCACCATAATGCCATCAAATTATCAGGGATCAGAGTCTATAACTATTCTGGGAGTCACTGGGGGATCTCAAGAGTTAAGTAAGGTGGAGGTTAATATAAGTTTAACTGGTAGACAATAGAGGAAGCATACAGTTGTGACCGGACCTGATGCACCTTGTATTTTGGGAATTGATTTTCTGAGAGAAGGGCGTTTCAAAGACCCTAGAGGTTACAAATGGGCTTTTGAAGTAGCTTCTATAGAAATTGATGGACAAAAACAGAATCTGTCTATTAGACCTGAGCTTTCTGATGAATCTGCAGTTGTGGGACAACATAAGATACAGGACATTAAATTGCCGGTTGCTTCTCAGACTGTGCATCACAGACAATACAGAACCAACCGTGACTCTTTGTTGCCCATTCAGAATCTGATTCGTCAGTTGGAGAGTCAGAAAGTCGTCAGCAAAACTCATTCACCTTTCAACAGTCCAGTGTGGCCTGTGCGAAAGCAGAATGGAGACTGGCATCTGATGGTAGACTACTGAGCCCTGAATGATGTAACACCACCTATGAGTGCAGCAGTGCCAGACATGATGGAACTCCAGTATGAGCTGGAATCCAAAGAGGCCAAATGGTATGCTACCACAGACATTGCTAATGCATTTTTCCCTATTCCCATAGCAGAGGAATGCAGGCCTCAGTTTGCTTTCACCTGGAGAGGAATCCAGTACACTTTCAAAAGATTGCCAATGGGCTGGATCCACAGCTCAAGCATCTGTCATGCAGTGATCCACGATGCTCTGCAGAAAGGCGGTGCTCCAGAACACATCCAGTTCATCGATGATATCATCGTCTGGGGTAAAACTGCTGAGGAAGTCTTCGAGAAAGGTAACAAAATCATTGACATTCTTCTGAATGCAGGTTTTACCATCAAACGAGACAAGGTGAAAAGACCTACCACAGAGATTCAGTTTCTGGGAGTGCGGTGGCAGGATGGACGCCGACACATTCGAGAGGATGTGGTAAATAGAGTCTCCAACAGGGCAAATCCCACAAACAAGCAAGAGACCCTACGTTTCTTGGGGATAGTGGGATTTTGGAGACTGCACATTCCTGGATACAGTCAGATTGTGAAACCTCTGTATGATGTGACTCAAAAGAGAGACCATTTCCACTGGGGACCTGAACAACAAGCAGCCTTTGACCAGATAAAGCAAGAGGTAGTTCAAGCAATGGGTCTGGGACCTGTCCGAGATGGTCCAGACATTAAGAACATTTTGTACACGGCTGCAAGTGACAATGGTCCAACTTGGTGCTTGTAGCAAAAAGATCCCGGTGAGACACGTGGACGACCTCCTGGTTTCTGGAGTCGAGGTTACAGAGGTTCAGAGGCTAATTATACTCCAGCAGAAAAAGAGAGTCTAGCTGCCTATGAAGGAGTAAAAGCGTCTTCTGAAGTAATTGGAACTGAATCACAACTTCTCTTAGCTCCCAGATTACCAGTTTTGAATTGGATGTTCAAAGGCAAAGGCTCCACACCACATCATGCCACAGACTCAACATGGTCTGAGTGGATAGCTCTGATAACACAGAGAGCTCGAATGGGAAATCTTGAAAGGCCTGGTCTACTGGAGGTGATCACAAGTTGGCCTGAAGGTATAAACTGTGCTAAACCTCCAGAGGAGAAAGTAACTCGTGCTGAGGAAGCTCCTCCTTACAATGACCTTTCTGATGATGAAAAGAAATATGCTTTGTTCACAGACGGTTCCTGTCGTCTTGTTGGAAGTCTGCAGTGTGGAGTCCAACACGCCGAGTTGCAGAGGCAAAGCATGGAGAAGGAGAATCCAGTCAGTTCGCAGAGGTAAAAGCTGTGCAGCTAGCTCTCGACGTAGCTGAACGTGAGAGATGGCCAAAGCTTTATCTCTACACCGACTCATGGATGGTAGCCAATGCTCTATGGGGTTGGCTAAAGAACTGGAAGAAGAGTGGTTGGCAGAGGAAAGGAAAACCCATTTGGGCAGCCAACCTGTGGCAGGATATTGCTGATCGAATCGAGAGAATTCCAGTGAAAGTGAGACACATCGATGCTCACATTCCTAAGAGCAAAGTTACTGAGGAACAGCAACACAACCATCAGGCAGATCTAGCTGCAAGAGTTTCTTGATCTCGACTGGAAACACGGGGGTGAGATATTCTTAGCTTGTTTGGCTCATGATTCGTCAGGACATCAAGGCAGAGATGCAACATACCAATGGGCTCGTGACAGATCCATAGACATTTCCATGGATGCTATCACACAAGTCATCCATGACTGTGACATTTGTGCTGCTATTAAGCAGGCAAAACGACTTAAGCCCTTGTGGTATGGTGACAGATGGTCCAAGTACAAGTATGGTGAAGCTTGGCAGATTGACTACATCACTCTACCACGTTCTCGTTCTGGTAAGCAATACGTGCTTACTATGGTAGAGGCAAACACTGGATGGTTGGAAACTTACCCAGTTCCACATGCAACTGCACGCAACACCATTCTCGGTCTGGAGAGACAGATCCTGTGGAGACACGGAACTCCAGAGAGGATTGAGTCAGACAACGGAACTCATTTCGAGAACAACCTTGTCAAGAACTGGGCAAAAGGGCACGGTATTGAGTGGATATTCCATATTCCCTACTATGCACCAGCTTCAGAGAAGATTGAACGCTACAACGGTTTGTTGAAGACCGCTCTTAAAGCCATGGGAGGTGGATCTTTGAAAAACTGGGAAAAACATTTAGCACAAGCAACCTGGCTGGTAAATAGTAGAGGTTCAGTGAACCGAGCTGGACACAGTCTCAGGCTGCGCCAGGGGAACTTCAGGCTGGAGGTCAGGAGGAAGTTTTACACAGAGAGAGCGATTGCCCATTGGAATGGACTGCCCGGGGGGGTGGTGGAGTCGCCGTCACTGGACGTGTTCAGGAGGAGACTTGACAGGGTGCTTGGTTACATGGGTTAGTTGATTAGGTGGTGTTGGGTGATAGGTTGGATGCGATGATCTTGAAGATCTCTTCCGACCTGGTTTATTCTATTCTCTTCTCTTCTCTTCTATTCTATTCTATTCAGATTTGCTACGGAAAGTAGAAGGTGATAGAGTTCCTGTTGTTAGAGAAAAGAATCTGTTAGGTAAAACTGTTTGGGTATTTTCACCCTCAGGAGAGGCTAAACCTGTCCGAGGGGTGGTTTCAGCTGAAGGTCCGGGTCACACTTATTGGGTAATGCAGGAGAATGGTGAAATTCAGTGTATTCCACAAAAAAATTTAACTTTGTCTGGAAGAGGTTAATTTCAAACTGTAGTACATCTACATCGCGTCCAAAGGAAGAATCAACGAGGAATCTACGGTGCACGAACCGTGAGAACCATGAGAGCCCTGAGTCAACTAAGAGACCCTGAGAATCCCTGTTTCCCTTTTCTTTGCTTCGTCGGTGAAGAAATGAACTGTTTTCCATTTTTCTCATTTTCTGATTTTCTTGGACTTTTGAATCATCTACATCTGAGCATAGCCGGAATGGACTATGAACCTTACATACGAACTGTAAATGTTGTCTTGGATTGGATGGACAGTGTGAACAGACAATGAAATTGTTTAGAAGGGGTGGATTGTGACCGTTTGACGTTGTCCCCTTAAGAAAGGGAATATGGTGGACGGAAGTTGGTAAACAAAAAGAAGGATCTAAACTAATTTCATTGGTAGAGTGGGAGGAAGCACCTTCTGAACTGGGAGTGCAGGAGGGTATCCTGGGAACTTCGGCACTTTTATCTTTAGTCTTGCTTCCGCTCCTCTGCTGAGCAGCAGCTCTCTGTTCTGGGCTTTCGGCCAAGGCTTTGGGCTTGAAACTGAAAAAAACCTGCAAAGGCCTGTATTAAATGCTTTCCAATTCCTACATTGTTTTGTAAATATACAGCTCCACTGCTTTGCTAATTCAGCTGTGAGGGTTTTTTTGCCTTTTTTTTCCCTTTCCCTTCAATTTTCTTCCCCTTTACTTTACAGGGGGGAGGGAGGAGGCTTCTGGGCCTTACCCTTCCAACCCTACGACACCCTCAACAACTTTGTTGCCGTTCTCTGGACACGCTTCAGCAAGTCAACATCCTTACTAAACTGAGGGGCCCAGAACTGGACACAGTACTCGAGGTGTGGCCTAACCAGTGCAGTGTACAGGGGCAGAATGACCTCCCTGCTCCTGCTGGCAACACTGTTCCTGATACAGGCCAGGATGCCATTGGCCCTCCTGGCCGCCTGGGCACACTGCAGGCTCATGTTCAGTCTACCATCGACCAGCACCCCCAGGTCCCTCTCTGCCTGGCCGCTCACCAGCCACTCTGACCCTAGCCTGTAGCACTGCATGGGGTTGTTGTGGCCAATGTGCAGAACCCGGCACTTGGATGTGTTAAATCTCATGCCGTTGGACTCTGTCCATCTGTCCAGCCTGTCGAGGTCCCTCTGCGGAGCCTCTCTACCCTCCAGCAGATCAACTCCTGCCCCCAGCTTGGTGTCGTCCTCGAATTTACTGATGATGGACTCAATGCCCTCATCCAGATCATCAATAAAGATGTTAAAGAGCACAGGGCCCAGCACTGATCCCTGGGGGACTCCACTACTGACTGGCCGCCAGCTGGATATGGCACCATTCACCACCACTCTCTGGGCTCGGCCATCCAGCCAGTTCCTAACCCAGTGCAGTGTGCTCCCGTCCAAGCCATGGGCTGACAGCTTGGCCAGGAGTATGTTGTGGGGGACAGTGTCAAAGGCCTTCCTGAGGTCCAGGTAGACCACATCCACAGTCCTCCGCAAATCCACCAGCCGGGTCACCTGATCATAGAAGGAGATCAGGTTGGTCAGGCAGGACCTGCCCTTCCTAAATCCATGCTGGCTAGGCCTGATCCCTTGGTCATCCTGCAAGTGCTGTGTGATTGCACTCAGGATGACCTGTTCCATGATCTTGCCTGGCACTGAGGTCAGGCTGACAGGCGTATAATTCCCTGGCTCATCCAACCGGCCCTTCTTGTGGATGGGCACCATGTTGGCCAGCTTCCAGTCCTCTGGAACATCTCCAGTGAGCCAGGACTGCTGGAAAATGATGGAGAGTGGCTTGGCCATCTCATCTGCCAGCTCTCTCAGCACCCTAGGATGGATCTCATCTGGTCCCATGGACTTATGGGGATCCAAGCGGCTGAGCAGATCACCAACTACCCCATTTTGGAACAGTGGAAAACTATGCTGCTCCCTGGCTCCTTCTGCTCGCTCTGCAGGCCAGCTGTCTGGAAGACATTCTGTCCTGCTAGTAAAAATTGAGGCAAAGAAGGTGTTAAGTATCTCTGCCTCTTCCTCATCCTTTGTTACAACGTTCCCCTCCGTGTCCACCAAGGAGTGGAGGTTGTCTCTGCCCTTCCTCTTGCTATTAATGTATTTATAGAAGGACGTTTTGTTGTCCTTCACAGCAGAGGCCAGTCTAAGCTCCAAATGTGCTTTTGCCACCCTAATTTTCTTCCTACAAGACCTAACAACATCCTTAAACTTTTCATGGGTTGCCTCACCTTTCTTCCAAAGATGATACACCCTCTTTTTTTCCCTTAGTTCTTTTAGAAGTTCACTGCCCATCCAGGCTGGCCGTCTGCCCCGGCAGCTCATCTTCCGGCTCATTGGCATAGCCTGTCCCTGCACCTTCAACACTTCTTCCTTGAAGTAGGCCCAGCTCTCCTGGACCCCTTTGTTTTTAAGGGCTTTATCCCAAGGAACCCTCTGAATTAGTTCATTGAGTAGCCTGAAGTCTGCCCTCCGGAAGTCCAGAGCAGAGGTCTTCTTGCTACCCCTCTTAGCTTGATCGAATACTGAAAATTCAATTACCTCGTGGTCACTGGCCCCTAAACACCCTCCGACCACCACATCACCCACGAGCCCTTCCCTGTTGGTGAAGAGGAGGTCAAGCATAGCCTTACCCCTGGTAGGCTCTCGCAGCACCTGGGATAAGAAGCAGTCCTCCATGCATTCTAAGAACCTCCTAGATTGCCTCCTCTCTGCTATGTTAAGATCCCAGCAGATATCAGGCAGGTTGAAGTCGCCCATGAGAACAAGGTCAGGCGATCTTGAGACAGCCTTAAGCTGCCTATAGAATGATTCATCAACATCTTCCTCCTGGTTGGGTGGTCTATAACAGACTCCAACCAGGATGTCAGCCCTGTTGGCCTTCCCTCTAATTCTCACCCACAGGCACTCAACCTGATGGTCCCTGATCTCCATCTCAATGGCATCTAGTGCCTCCCTGATGTACAGGGCCACCCCTCCACCCCTTCTTCCTTGCCTGTCTCTTCTGAAGAGCCTGTAGTCATCAATTGCAGCGCTCCCTTGAGCCAATGGGAGTGTCTATAGAGCCCGTGGGAGCCTCTGTAGAGGCAATGGAGCCTCTGAAGAGCCCGTGGGAGCCTCTATGGAATTCTATGGAACCTCTATATTGACCGTTGGAGCCTCTATGTAGACCATGGTAGCCTCTATAGAGGCTGATGGAGCCTCTATATAGACCATGGCTGCCTCTGTAGAGGCCTATAGCACCTCTGTAGAGCCCATGGGAATCTCTATGGAGGCCTAAGAAACCTCTATATTGGCCCCATTGGGCTATACAGAGGTGCCATAGGCTTCTGTAGAGGCTGCAAAGGCCTCTATAGAGGCTCCAATATAGGGACCTTTAAGGTCCCTTCCAACTCACACATAGAATCATAGACTCAATAAGGTTGGAAAAGACCTCAGAGATCATCAAGCCAACCTGTCACCCAACACCTCCTGACTAACTTAACCATGGCTTCAAGTGCCACGTCCAATCCCTTTTTGAACACCTCCAGGTGAATCTATCTATTAATTTAGCCAACACTTCAGACACACTTTACTAATCACTCCAGGCTAGCCAACCACACACAGCAGCTGCACCTCACAGTAACTGTTAATTACAGAGAGTTTTAAAACATGGAAACAGTCACTGACCACAAAGATGATAAGAAAGGAACAACAATATCCTCTTCAAAAGCTCAATGAGAACCAAGGAGTGGAACTTTTCAACAAAACCAGAAGTTGTGTCTTGCATTGTAGTTTGTCAGATGAGAAATCATTGAAAGGAACATATTTTAATCACCTGTTTAGCTTGTAAGTGGCACCTTACAACTTCCTGTAGGAGTAAAAATCAGGGGAGACCTTCTTGCTCTCTACAACTCCCTGAAGGGAAGTTGTGGCCAGGTGGGGGTTGGTCTCTTCTCCCAGGCTGTGCCAGGGGAGGTTTAGGCTGGAGGTGAGGAGAAAGTTCTTCCCAGAAAGAGTAATTGGTCATTGGAATGTGCTGCCCAGGGAGGTGGTGGAGTCACCATCCCTGGAGGTGTTCAGGAGGAGACTTGATAGGGTGCTTGGTTGCATGGTTTAGTTGATTAGGTGGTGATGGATTATGGGTTGGATGCAATGATCTTGAAGGTCTCTTCCAACCTGGTTTATTCTATTCTGTTCTGTTCTATTCTATGGCATGCCATGAGGATGAGCAGAGGGCTGGAGCTCCTCTCCTACAGAGATAGACTGAGAGAGTTGGGGCTGTTCAGTCTGGAGAAGAGAAGGCTCCAAGGAGACCTTCTTGCAGCCTTCCAGTATCCTAAGGGGGCTACAAGAAAGCTGGGAAGGAACTTTTTAGGCTGTCAGGAAGTGATAGGACTGGGGGGAATGGAGCAAAACTAGAAAGGGGGAGATTCAGATTGGATGTTAGGAAGAAGTTGTTCCCCATGAGGGTGATGAGAGACTGGCACAGGTTGCCCAGGGAGGTGGTGGAAGCCTTCTGCCTGGAGGTTTTTAAGGCCAGGTAGGCTGAGGCCTTGATCAACCTGGGCTAGTGAAAGGTGGCCCAGCCCATGGCAGGGGATTGGAACTCGATGATCTTTGAGGTACCTTCCAACCCTGACAATTCTATGAGTCTATGAAAATTCTCTCCAGGAACAGAGATTCTTCTTTTTATTTTTCTTGTCTGCATGCCACTTTAAAACATCTTGAAGTAATAAAGGGTGGCTTTGGAAGAGGTTTGGGGCCATCTTGTGGAAGTTTCAGTAAAAGCAAAGTAGAGTCTGGAGACTGAGAATCGCAGGAGTGCTGACTGTCAGAGGTTGGAAGGGACCTCGAAAGATCATCCAAATTAAGCCCCCTGCCAGAGCAGGGTCACCTACACCAGATCACATCAGGTCCATGAGACAAGGGTTCAGCTTGCCAGAAATGGAGGATCCCATTCTTCAGCACTATTTCCCCCCTTAGATTCATAGTTTGGGTTGGAAAGGACCTTAAAGATCACTGAGTTCCAATCCCCTGCCACCTGACACCTTTCAATAGCCCAGGTTGCTCAAGACCTCTGCCTACCTGGCCTTGAACACCTTCAGGGAGAGAGTATCCACGACCTCCCTGGGCAACCTGTTCCAGTGTCTCACCACCCTCATGGGGAAGAATTTCTTCCTTATATCCAGTCTCAGTCTGCCCTCCTCAGGCTTCAATGCATTCCCTCTAGTCCTATCACACCATGCCCCTGTGAAAAGTCCCTCTCCAGTACTCATTGTAGCCCCCTTCAGATAATGGAAGGCTGCTGTATGGTCTCTTTGGAGCCTTCTCTTCTCCAGGCTGAACAGCCCCAACCCTCTCATCCTGTCCCCATAGTGGAGGTTCTCCAACCCTCTGATCATCTTTGTGGCCCTTCCCTGGACCAGCTCCAGCAATTCAGTGGAACAACAGGATGAACTGGAACACAGGAAGTTCCACCTCAGCATGAGGAAAATCTTCTTTACTGTGAGGCTGACAGAGCCCTGGAGTAGGCTGCCCAGAGAGGTTGTGGAGTCTCCTTACCTGGAGGCATTAAAAACCCACCTGGATGTATTCCTGTGGGGCCTGCCCTGCTTTGGACAGGGGGTTGGACTCCATCATCTCTGGAGGTTGGACTCCATGATATCCAGCAATCCCTTCCAACACCTAACATTCTATAGCCTTTCCAAAAATTATATCATTTTCCTTCACTACCATAAAATCAACTACTCATTGCCATATATTTTAACCCTGAACCTGCTTCCTTCCTCAAGAGTACTTTGGGAAGTACTGAAGCCTACTAGTACCAACCCTTCCACCTCACCAAAGAAATGCAATTTAAATTCAAGGTGGATCCAAATCAAGATGGAACTCAACCATCCCAAGATGGTTAACAGGAGTTTGGTTACAAGCATTTAGCTTTTAACTAAACACAGACAGTTGGGAGTGTGCCTGTAGCATGCCAATGGGCTGGATCCACAGCTCAAGCATTTGTCATGCAGTATTCCATGATGCTCTGCAGAAAGGTGGTGCTCCAGAACACATCCAGTTCATCGATTATATCATCGTCTGGGGTAAAATTGCTGAGGAAGTCTTCGAGAAAGGTAACAAAATCATTGACATTCTTCTGAATGCAGGTTTTGACATTAGCGAGACAAGGTGAAAGGACCTACCACAGAGATTCAGTTTATGGGAGTGCGGTGGCAGGACGGACGCCGACACATTCCGGTGGATGTGGTAAATAGAGTCTCCACCATGGCAAATCCCACAAACAAGCAAGAAACCCTACGTTTCTTGGGGATAGTGGGATTTTGGAGACTGTACATTCCTGGATACAGTCAGATTGTGAAACCTCTGTATGATGTGACTCGAAAGAGAAACCATTTCCGCTGGGGACCTGAACAACAAGCAGCCTTTGACCAGATAAAGCAAGAGGTAGTTCAAGCGATGGGTCTGGGACCTGTCCGAGATGGTCCAGACATTAAGAACATTTTGTACACAGCTGCAAGTGACAATGGTCCAACCTGGTGATTGTGGCAAAAAGCTCCAGGTGAGACACGTGGACGACCTCTTGGTTTCTGGAGTCACAGTTACAGAGGTTCAGAGGCTAATTATACTCCAACAGAGAAAGAAATTTTAGCTGCCTATGAAGGAGTAAAAGCATCTTCTGAAGTAATTGGAACTGAATCACAACTTCTCTTAGCTCCCAGATTACCAGTTTTGAATTGGATGTTCAAAGGAAAAGGTTCCACACCACATCATGCCACAGACTCAACATGGTCTAAGTGGATGGCTCTGATAACAGAGAGAGCTCGAATGGGAAAACTTGAAAGGCCTGGTCTAGTGGAGGTGATCTCAAGTTGGCCTGAAGGTACCAACTGTACTAAACCTCCAGAGGAGAAAGTAACTCGTGCTGAGGACGCTCCTCCTTACAATGACCTTTCTGATGATGAAAAGAAATATGCTTTGTTCACAGACGGTTCCTGTCGTCTCGTTGGAAACAAGAGAAGGTGGAAGTCTGCAGTGTGGAGTCCAACACACCGAGTTGCAGAGGCGAAGGATGGAGAAGGAGAATCCAGTCAGTTCACAGAGGTAAAAGCTGTGCAGCTAGCTCTCGACGTAGCTGAATGTGAGAGATGGCCAAAGCTTTGTCTCTACACTGACTCATGGATGGTAGCCAATGCTCTATGGGGTTGGCTAAAGAACTGGAAAAAGAATGGTTGGCAGAGGAGAGGAAAACCCATTTGGGCAGCTGACCTGTGGCAGGACATTGCTGATCGAGTCGAGAGAATTCCAGTGAAGGTGAGACACATTGATGCTCACATTCCTAAGAGCAAAGCTACTGAGGAACAGCAACACAACCATCAGGCAGATCTAGCTGCAAGAGTTTCTCAAGTAGACATGGACTCTGATCTTGATCTCGACTGGAAACACCGAGGTGAGATATTCTTAGCTCGGTGGGCTCATGATTTGTCAGGACATCAAGGCAGAGATGCAACATACCAATGGGCTCGTGACAGATCCATAGACATTTCCATGGATGCTATCACACAAGTCATCCATGACTGTGACATTTGTGCTGCTATTAAGCAGGCAAAACGGCTTAAGCCCTTGTGGTATGGTGACAGATGGTCCAAGTACAAGTATGGTGAAGCTTGGCAGATTGACTACATCACTCTACCACGTTCTCGTTCTGGTAAGCAATACGTGCTTACTATGGTAGAGGCAAACACTGGATGGTTGGAAACTTATCCAGTTCCACATGCAACTGCACGCAACACCATTCTCGGTCTGGAGAGACAAGTCCTGTGGAGACACGGAACTCCAGAGAGGATTGAGTCAGACAACGGAACTCACTTCAAGAACAATCTTGTAAAGAACTGGGCCAAAGAGCACGGTATTGAGTGGATATTCCATATTCCTTACTATGCACCAGCTTCAGGGAAGATTGAACGCTACAATGGTTTGTTGAAGACCACTCTTAAAGCCATGGGGGGTGGATCTTTGAAAAACTGGGAAAAACATTTAGCACGAGTAACCTGGCTGGTAAATAGTAGAGGTTCAGTGAATCGAGCTGGACCTGCACATTCAGATCTGCTACATGTGTAAAGCCTTGTTGTCATTAGTGACACTGCAGTGATTGTCAAGTCTTCCATGACTTGCTCCCTGGGATAGACAAGGAACAATGGATGTAAGCTGCAGCACAAGAGATTTCACCTCAGCGTGAAGAGGATCTTCTTCACTGTGAGGCTCACAGAGCACTGGAACAGACTGCCCAGAGAGGTTGTGGAGTCTCCTTCTCTGGAGACTTTCAAGGCCTGTCTCGATACATTCCTCTATGAACTGAGGTGATCCTGCTCTGGCAGGGGGTTTGGACTCGATGATCACAGTATCACAGTATCACAGTATCACTTAGGTTGGAAAGGACCTCGAGGATCATTGAGTCCAACCTGACACCACAGACCCCATGACTAGACCATGGCACCAAGTGCCACGTCCAATCTCCCCTTGAACGCCTCCAGGGTCGATGACTCAACCACCTCCCTGGGCAACCCATTCCAATGCCGAATGACTCTCTCGGTGAAGATCTCTTTGGGTCCCTTCCAACCCTGACATTCTGTGAGCCTGTGACTTCAATCACCCAAATTAATTCATGTTTGGTGATAAGGAACCAGTGGGAAACAAAATTTCCTGCTAGTGTAATGGCAAAGGTAGGAAGGCATAAATCTGTCATGACAAAGGTACAGAACACAGAATTAACCAGGTTGGAAAAGACCTTTGAGATCATCAAGTCCAACCCACCTCCTAACACCTCCTGACAACTAAACCATGGCACCAAGTGCCTCATCCAAGCCTTTTTGAACACCTCCAGGGATGGGGACTCCACCACCTCCCTGGGCAGCATATTCCAATGGCCCATCTCTCTTGCTGGGAAGAACTTTCTCCTCACCTCCAGCCTAAACTTCCCCTGGCACAGCTTGAGACTGTGTCCTCTTGTTCTGGTGCTGGTTGCCTGGCAGAAGAGACCAACCCCCACCTGGCTACAACCTCCCTTCAGGGAGTTGGAGAGAGCAAGAAGGTCTCCCCTGAACCTCTTCTTCTCCAGGCTAAGCAACCTCAGCTCCTTCAGCCTCTCCTCATAGGAGAGGTAGGAAGGCATAAGTCTGTCATGGAAAAGGTAGGAAGGCATAAGTCTGTCATGGCACAGGGAGAAGAGCCTGTGTGCCATCCCAGCCCAGAAGGCCAATGGCATCCTGGGCTGCAGCCAAAGCAGCGCTGCCAGCACAGCCAGAGGTGGTTCTGCCATGGTGCTCTGATAGGTCTCACCTGCAGTCCTGCGTCCAGCTCTGGAGCCCTCAGCGCAGGAAGGACATGGACCTGGTGGAGCAGGGCCAGAGGAGGGCCACAAGGATGATCAGAGGGCTGGGACAACTCTGCTCCGAGGAGAGACTGAGGGAGCTGGGGGTGTTCAGCCTGGAGGAGAGGAGGCTCCAGAGAGGCCTAACAGCAGCCTGTCAGAGCCTGAGGGTGCTACAGGAAGGCTGCAGAGGGACTGGTTGCAAAGGCCTGCAGGGACAGGACCTGGGGCAATGGTTTGAAATGAGAGTAGAACAGACTGAGATTGGCTGTTAGGAGCAAGTTCTTCCCATGAGGCTGCTGGAACACTGCAACAGGTTGCCCAGGGAGGTAGTTGAGGTCCTATCCCTGGAGATATTCAAGGTCAGGCTGGACAGGGCTCTGAGCAACCTGATCTAGTTGAGGATGTCCCTGCTGACTGCAGGGGGGTGCCCAGGCAACCAGCACCAGAACAAGAGGACACAGGGGAGGTTTAGGCTGGATGTGAGGAAGAAATTCTTCCCAGAGAGATTATTACAGAGACCTGATGGCTCAGTTGGTAGCGCATAAGACCCTTATTGGGAAGGTCATGAGTTTAAGCCTGCAGTGGGCAGTAGTGTCCTCCCTACTCTAGTCATGAGGTCTGTGGTGACAGGTTGGAATCAATGATCTTTGAGGTCTCTTCCAACCTTAGTGATACTGAATACAAGATTGGTCATCGGAATGTCCTGCTCAGGAATGTGGTGGAGTCACCATCCCTGGAAGTGTTTAAGAAGAGCCTGGATGAGGCACTCTTAGAAAAGTAGTATAGGAATAGAGTAGAAATAATTAAATACCTTTGAAAACTGTAGGCCTAACTTGAAAGACTTTGCAATTGCAGCAGTTGCAGGTGTGACAGGAATTGTAACTTATTCCTGCATTCTCCATGTGTAAATTTCCAAAGTGTCAACGGTTGGGGCTCTCCCCTGAAGAAAGGGAATATGGTGGACGGAAGTTGGTAAATGAAAAGAACGATCTAAACTAATTTCATTGGTAGAGTGGGAGGAAGCACCTTCTGAACTGGGAGTGCAGGAGGGTATCCTGGGCATTCCAGCACTTTTCTATCAGTCTTGCTTCCGTTCCTCCGCCGAGCAGCAGCAGCTCTCTGTGCTGGGCTTTCGGCCAAGGCTTTGGCCCTGAAACTGATAAGCTACCAAGGCCTGTATTAACTGCTTTCCAATTAACACACAACTGCTTATAATTTTTTTTTCTTTTCTCTCTCTTTTCTAACCTACTCTGGGGAAAAGGGGAGAGAGGGGGAAGCGGAGGTGGGGAGCCCCCTCAGCAGAGGGGGAACACTCATTTCTGTGCTACTCTGTTGTATATCTTTGTATATATTGTAAACATTGTAAATTTGTAAATATTTCCCTGCATATCCTATATTGCTTTGTAAATATACAGCTCCACTGCTTTGCTAATTCAGCTGTGAGTTTTTTTTTCCCTTTCCCTTCAATTTTCTTTCCCTTCACTTTACAGGGGGGAGGGAGGAGGCTTCTTGGCCTTACCCTTCCAACCCTACGACATTTTTTTTTTCTTGGCTTACCCAACGTGCGGCAGATAATTACTTTAATTTATTACTTGATTGATTTAGTGTTTTCTAGCTGAATTAGCAAACATGAAGGTATTGTGGTTTGTGGAGCGATTATTCTTTTCAATTTTTGGGGCTCTGGTTTACAGATATTGTTTGGGTTTGATTTTGGATTACCTGGGTAAATATTTGGTGCGGACAATTTATATGTGGGTTATGTATAGAGTTAAATTATGGTATGGAAAATGTATTAATTTATTATGGCCAGTGAGATACAGGAATGTTACCTCCACCACTCTCCCAATTGAGATAAAGGGTTTTAAGATTCCGCCTGAGGAGACAGTAACTTTAGGTGATGCCTGGGATCCAAAGGTGATTTATTTGATGTGTATAAATCTGTTGTTAGTGATGGTAATTGCATATTTACTGTTCTCTTTACGGCGAGAGAAAAAGGTGTCCAGGGCGTGTTTTGTTATTAAAACTAGATCAAAAAGAAAACGCCGTGGCTCTCGATCAGTCCCAGAGTCATCTAGTGATGAGGACTGTGCAGAATCCGTGTCAGTTAAAAAGAAGGCTAAAAAGTTAATTGGTAAGGCAGCTCTAAATGACTTTGCTGATTCTGGCAAGCACCCAAGGGCATCGGCTGGTATCAACATGGCACCTACTCCTTCTCCCACTCCTTCTCCTTCTTCTTCTCCGTCAGCCATTAACGGAGCAACGTCACTTCCACCCACTCCCTCGGTGGGACCGGAAGTCACTGCCCCAGCAGCTGATTTATCTCAGGACCTGTCAGCTTCCATTAAGGTGGCTGTAAATTCAAACACAGCTCCAGTTAAGGTGGCTCCTTTAAAGACTAGAGCTGCAAAGGCCCAAGATGGAGAAGAAGAGGTGGAGACTGATCCTGGTGAGGGGCCCTCTACTCTAAAAGATCCTGCTCAGGAGGAAGAGAAGGTTTGTTTTAAAGATCTAGCTAACCTAGTGAGATCAAAGCAGGATAGAGATGAAGCTAGGAAGGCAGCTGGCAAAGGTGGTTCTCAGCTTAAAGAGATCCTTAGGAGAATGACAGCAGGATTTTATGGGCAAAGAATTCAGGGAGATGAAGATGAAGATGATATTACGGACTGTTCTTCGCCAAGGGAGGAATTGCGTTATGTCCATAAAGATTTCACCAGGGCAGATAAGGAGCCAGTTCTAGCTTGGCTTAGTAGGTGTTATGATACAGGTGCTTCAGCTCTAACAGTTGGAGACAAGTCAGCAGCTCAGTTAGGAACTCTCTCGAGGGACAATGGAATAGATAGACATCTAGGCGAAGCTCTCGGTAAGGTTAATCTGTGGATACGCCTTTTAATAGCGGTTGCCCTGAGATACCCTTCCCGAGATGATCTTCCATGGAATCCTAAACCCTGGACTACCATAGATGAGGGAATTAAGCGCTCGAGAGAATTTGCTGTTAGAGAGCTACTCTATGGTGAACATGAAACTCTGAATCCTGATGACATTCCTGTGGGTATTGGTCTTGCTAAAAAGATCATCAAACTTGCTCCTTCTAATTATGCAAACATTCTGGCAAGCAGAATTGTGTCAAGAAGTTATGGTGGAGCTTCTCCTACGGTTGGCCAATTCAGTGATCAAATGAGACAATTGGAGGATAGCATGACACGTGGTTCTTTGGTTTCAGCCATTGAAACTCTGTCTGGAAAAATTGAGAATTGCATGAGAGAGTTAAAAGATGAATTTAGAAATTCCATATCCCAATTGGCACAAAGGGATAGTTTCAATTCTTCCTCCAGGTGGGTACAAGTTTCATCTGTGAGGAATACACGTCCTCCAAGGAGGTCATCCCAAAACAGGTCATTCCAAAACAGGTCGTTCCAAAACAGACCACCAAGGCAATCACGTAGAACTATTTGGATAACTCTGCGTGATCAGTTTGGTGAGAACATGAACCGCTGGGATGGCCAACCAACTTCTAATCTTTTCAGGAGACTGAGGGAATTGCAAAGTGGCAGAACCCGAGGTAGCAATACCAGAAGGGTAGCTGTTACTTCCACAGTTCCCCAGAACAACTCTTATGGCTCCAACAGTGGCTCCAATTATAACATGCAAAGTTATAACCCTGCACAATATGTGCAATGCACATGTGCGCATGTTCCCCATAACTAGGGGTGCCCTGCCTCCCGCCAGGGGGAGGAGAGGGATAACAGAGATAATAGAATCTATTGGGATGTGTACATCCAGTGGCCTGGCACTTCACAATTTCAGAAGTACAGGGCCTTGGTTGACACAGGAGCTCAGTGCACCATAATACCATCAAATTACCAGGGATCGGAGTCTATAACTATTCTGGGAGTCACTGGTGGATCTCAAGAGTTAAGTAAGGTAGAGGTTAATATAAGTTTAACTGGTAAACAATGGAGGAAGCATACAGTTGTGACCGGACCTGACGCACCTTGTATTTTGGGAATTGATTTTCTGAGAGAAGGGCGTTTCAAGGACCCTAGAGGTTACAAATGGGCTTTTGGAGTAGCTTCAATAGAAATTGATGGACAAAAATTGAAGCTACCTGCCAGACCTGAACTTTCTGATGAATCTGCAGTTGTGGGACAACATAAGATACAGGACATTAAATTGCCGGTTGCTTCTCAGACTGTGCATCACAGACAATACAGAACCAACCGTGACTCTTTGTTGCCCATTCAGAATCTGATTCGTCAGTTGGAAAGTCAGAAAGTCATCAGCAAAACTCATTCACCTTTCAACAGTCCAGTGTGGCCTGTGCGGAAGCAGAATGGAGACTGGCGTCTGACGGTAGACTACCGAGCCCTGAATGAAGTAACACCACCTATGAGTGCAGCAGTGCCAGACATGATGGAACTGCAGTATGAGCTGGAATCCAAAGAGGCTAAATGGTATGCTACCATAGACATTGCTAATGCATTTTTCTCTATTCCCATAGCAGAGGAATGCAGGCCTCAGTTTGCTTTCACCTGGAGAGGAATCCAGTACACTTTCAACAGGCTGCCAATGGGCTGGATCCACAGCTCAAGCATCTGTCATGCAGTGATCCATGATGCTCTGGAGAAAGGAGGTGCTCCAGAACACATCCAGTTCATCGATGATATCATCGTCTGGGGTAAAACTGCTGAGGAAGTCTTCAAGAAAGGTAACAAAATCATTGACATTCTTCTGAATGCAGGTTTTGCCATCAAGCGAGACAAGGTGAAAGGACCTACCACAGAGATTCAATTTCTGGGAGTGAAGTGGCAAGATGGACGCCGACACATTCCAGTGGATGTGGTAAATAGAGTCTCTACCATGGCAAGTCCCACAAACAAGCAAGAGACCCTACGTTTCTTGGGGATAGTGGGATTTTGGAGACTGCACATTCCTGGATACAGTCAGATTGTGAAACCTCTGTATGATGTGACTCGAAAGAGGAACCATTTCCAATGGGGACCTGAGCAACAAGCAGCCTTTGACCAGATAAAGCAAGAGGTAATTCAAGCAATGGGTCTGGGTCCTGTCCGAGATGGTCCAGACATTAAGAACATTTTGTACACGGCTGCAAGTGACAATGGTCCAACCTGGTGCTTGTGGCAAAAAGCTCCAGGAGAGACACGTGGACGACCTCTTGGTTTCTGGAGTCGAGGTTACAGAGGTTCAGAGGCTAATTATACTCCAACAGAGAAAGAAATTTTAGCTGCCTATGAAGGAGTGAAAGCATCTTCTGAAGTGATTGGAACTGAATCACAACTTCTCTTAGCTCCCAGATTACCAGTTTTGAATTGGATGTTCAAAGGCAAAGTCTCCACACCACATCATGCCACAGACTCAACCTGGTCTAAGTGTATGGCTCTGATAACACAGAGAGCTCGAATGAGAAATCTTGAAAGACCTGGTCTAGTGGAGGTGATCTCAAGTTGGCCTGAAGGTATCAACTGTGCTAAACCTCCAGAGGAGAAAGTAACTCGTGCTGAGGAAGCTCCTCCTTACAATGACCTTTCTGATGATGAAAAGAAATATGCTTTGTTCACAGACGGTTCCTGTCGTCTTGTTGGAAACAAGCGAAGGTGGAAGTCTGCAGTGTGGAGTCCAACACGCCGAGTTGCAGAGGCGAAAGATGGAGAAGGAGAATCCAGTCAGTTCGCAGAGGTAAAAGCTGTCCAGCTAGCTCTCGACGTAGCTGAACGTGAGAGATGGCCAAAGCTTTATCTCTACACCGACTCGTGGATGGTAGCCAATGCTCTATGGGGTTGGCTAAAGAACTGGAAGAAGAGTGGTTGGCAGAGAAAAGGAAAACCCATTTGGGCGGCCAACCTATGGCAGGACATTGCTGATCGAATCGAGAGAATTCCAGTGAAAGTGAGACATATCGATGCTCACATTCCTAAGAGCAAAGCTACTGAGGAACAGCAACACAACCATCAGGCAGATCTAGCTGCAAGAGTTTCTCAAGTAGACATGGACTCTAATCTTGATCTCGACTGGAAACACCGAGGTGAGATATTCTTAGCTCGGTGGGCTCACGATTCATCAGGACATCAAGGCAGCGATGCAACATACCAATGGGCTCGTGACAGATCCATAGACATTTCCATGGATGCTATCACACAAGTCATCCATGACTGTGACATTTGTGCTGCTATTAAGCAGGCAAAACGACTTAAGCCCTTGTGGTATGGTGACAGATGGTCCAAGTACAAGTATGGTGAAGCTTGGCAGATTGACTACATCACTCTACCACGTTCTCGTTCTGGTAAGCAATACGTGCTTACTATGGTAGAGGCAAACACTGGATGGTTGGAAACTTATCCAGTTCCACATGCAACTGCACGCAACACCATTCTCGGTCTGGAGAGACAAGTCCTGTGGAGACACGGAACTCCAGAGAGGATTGAGTCCGACAACGGAACTCACTTCAAGAACAACCTTGTAAAGAACTGGGCAAAAGAGCACGGTATTGAGTGGATATTCCACATTCCCTACTATGCACCGGCTTCAGGGAAGATTGAACGCTACAATGGTTTGTTGAAGACCACTCTCAAAGCCATGGGAGGTGGATCTTTGAAAAACTGGGAAAAACATTTAGCACAAGCAACCTGGCTGGTAAATAGTAGAGGTTCAGTGAACCGAGCTGGACCTGCACATTCAGATTTGCTACGGAAAGTAGAAGGTGATAGAGTTCCTGTTGTTAGAGAAAAGAATCTGTTAGGTAAAACTGTTTGGGTATTTTCACCCTCAGGAGAGGTTAAGCCTGTCCGAGGGGTGGTTTCAGCTGAAGGTCTGGGTCACACTTATTGGGTAATGCAAGAGAATGGTGAGATTCAGTGTATTCCACAAAGAAATTTAACTTTAGCTGAAAGAGGTTAATTTCGAACCACTGCACAGCTACATCGCGTCCAAAGGAAGAATCAACGAGGAATCTACGGTGCACGAACCCTGAGATCCCTGAGAGCCCTGAGTCAACTAAGAGACCCTGAGAAATCCCTGTTTCCCTTTTCTTCGCTTCGTCCGCGAAGAAATGAACTGTTTTCCATTTTTCTCATTTTCTGATTTTCTTGGACTTTTTAATCATCTACATCTGAGCATAGCCGGAATGGACTATGAACTTTACTCACGAACTGTAAATATCGTTTTGGATTGGATGGACAGTATGAACAGCCAATGAAATTGTTTAGAAGGGGTGGACTGTGGCCGGTTGACGTTGCCCCCTTAAGAAAGGGAACATGGTGGACGGAAGTTGGTAAACGGAAGGAATAGTCTAAACTAATTTCATTGGACGAGTGGGAGGAAGCACCTTCTGAAGTGGGAGTGAAGTGGACATTTCCAGCACTTCTCAGTCAGTCTTGCTTCCGCCTTTCTACGGTGCGGCTGCTCTTTGTCCCTGTGCTGGGCTTTCTGCCAAGGCTCCGGCCTTGAGAGAAAAACTGATAAGGCCTGTATTAACTCCTTTCCAATTAACACAAAACTGCTTTTAACTTCTTTCTTTCGCTCTCTCTCTCTTCTAACCTAATCTGGGGAAAGGGGGGAAAGAGGGGAAAGAGGAGGTGGGGAACCCCCCTCTCTGCCGAGAGGGGTTCACTCTCATTTCTGTGTTACTCTGTTGTATATCTTTGTATATATTGTAGATATTGTAAATTTGTAAATATCTCCCTGCAAACCCTACATCGCTTTGTAAATATAGCTCCACTGCTTTGCTAATTCAGCTTGCGAGGTTTTTTTCTTTTCCCTTCAATTTTTTTTTCCCTTTTACTTTACAAGGGGGAAGGGAGGAGGCTTCTTGGCCTTGCCCTTCCACCCACCACAGAGTCACTGGTGGATCTCAATAGTTAAGTAAGGTAGAAGTTAATATAAGTTTAACTGGTAAACAAGGGAGGAAACATGCAGTTGTGACCGGACCTGATGCACCTTGTATTTTGGGAATTGATTTTCTGAGAGAAGGGCGTTTCAAAGACCCTAGAGGTTACAAATGGGCTTTTGGAGTAGCTTCTATAGAAATTGATGGACAAAAATTGAAGCTGTCTATTAGACCTGAGCTTTCTGATGAATCTGCAGTTGTGGGACAACATAAGATACAGGACATTAAATTGCCAGTTGCTTCTCAGACTGTGCAGACAATACAGAACCAACCGTGACTCTTTGTTGCCCATTCAGAATTTGATTCGTCAGTTCGAGAGCCAGAAAGTCATCAGCAAAACTCATTCACCTTTCAACAGTCCAGTGTGGCCTGTGAGGAAGCAGAATGGAGACTGGCATCTGACAGTAGACTACCGAGCCCTGAATGAAGTAACACCACCTATGAGTGCAGCAGTACCAGACATGATGGAGCTACAGTATGAGTAGGAATCCAAAGAGGACAAATGGTATGCTACCATAGACATTGCTAATGCATTTTTCTCTATTCCCATAGCAGAGGAATGCAGGCCTCAGTTTGCTTTCACCTGGAGAGGAATCCAGTACACTTTCAACAGATTGCCAATGGGCTGGATCCACAGCTCAAGCATCTGTCATGCAGTGATCCATGATGCTCTGGAGAAAGGCGGTGCTCCAGAACACATCCAGTTCATCGATGATATCATCGTCTGGGGTAAAACTGCTGAGGAAGTCTTCGAGAAAGGTAACAAAATCATTGACATTCTTCTGAATGCAGGTTTTGCCATCAAACGAGACAAGGTGAAAGGACCTACCACAGAGATTCAGTTTCTGGGTGTGCGGTGGCAGGATGGACGCAGACACATTCGGGAGGATGTGGTAAATAGAGTCTCTACCATGGCAAGTCTCACAAACAAGCAAGAGACCCTACGTTTCTTGGGGATAGTTGGATTTTGGAGACTGCACATTCCTGGATACAGTCAGATTGTGAAACCTCTGTATGATGTGACTCGAAAGAGAAACAATTTCCACTGGGGACCTGAACAACAAGCAGCCTTTGACCAGATAAAGCAAGAGGTGATTCAAGCAATGGGTCTGGGACCTGTCCGAGATGGTCCAGACATTAAGAACATTTTGTACACGGCTGCAAGTGACAATGGTCCAACCTGGTGATTGTGGCAAAAAGCTCCAGGTGAGACACGTGGACGACCTCTTGGTTTCTGGAGTCGAGGTTTGTGATACAATGGGCAAAGGAAAGAGGCCTGCAGGACCATCTGGCCTTCTGATAAGATAAGGGATACCTGCAGGACTGCCTGGCGCCCTGCCAAGATAAGGAATGCCACAGAACATGATGGATGTAGCTGAATTATCACGAAGTGTCACAAGGGCACTGTAGTCATGTAATCGTGAGGGTCGTAAAACAAGTAGGGGGCTTATCCAAACAAGATGTGTGTGGCTAGCTGAAGTAGGATGCTAAAACCGCAAGAGGTGGGGTTGACATGTAATCTGTAGCCAATAGTATGTTACCAAGTAGGCATAATTATAGTAAACTGTATATAAGATGTGTCTGATGCTCAATAAAGTTGGATTCCGCTGATCACATTGGTCGTTGTAGCGGCCCCTTCTTGCAACAAATGGTGGAGAATGCGGGCAAGCTAATGAAGACAAAGGCTGGGGTCTAAGAAGTTCTTTGGGACTTGGGAGATTCGGAGTAAGCCTGGAGGCAAGAAGAAGGCCGGCCCGGGATAGCAGTACCGGAGGCTGCAAGAAAAGGGAAGACAGCCTTGAAGCCGAAGACGCTGTAGAGCCGGGAGCTGCTTAAACGAGGACTGTGCGCACAGGTATTAACGTTTAAATACGGATATGGATAGGCAGGCAGAGTATGAATTATTTAAATGCTTTTTAGAAAAGCGACAGTGTAAGTTAAATTTTTTAAAAAAAGGGAGTTAGTACCCATGTTAGAATATGCAGAGGAGGAATTTCCTCCATCGCCTCACTCTTCTGAATTGCCGAAGGGTGAAGAAGTTGTGGAGACAAAGGAAGTAAAAAGGGAAGAGGTTAACGATGATTTAGGACAAAGAAACAGAGATTATTGGAGAAGGGTTGCAGAGCATTTACACGAGGAGGGAGATGAAGAAGGAGAATGGTGTAAGTTAGGAGATAAGCTTTTTGACAAACTGTGGGACTGGGTTACCATCAAGCTGCAAAAGCCGTGGCGAGAATGCATGAACTGTGTTAAAACCTATGAACTGGAACAGCGAATGGCTGCTGCAGTTAGAGCAACTTTGTCAGGACGAGATGCAGCGCCAGGTGTATCTAAGTTGCGGCTGAAAGATGTGTCTGAGAACTATCGACTGATCGACCGGGGCCGCCCCCAATACATCTTGCGGCGACCACACTGCGTTTACCAGCCGTCACCACTGCCGTTTGCACACAGCGGGGAAAAAGCCGAAAAAAGGCAGCTCAGTGTGTTCGACCCCTTTTATCAACACCTTCCTCTGACATCGCCAGCGACGGCTCGGATTTGGAAGACAACACCGGCAGCGAGGAATTCAAACAGCGCCGACTTTGCTTTACGGCCCCTCTTAGAAAAAATGGAGCGCTTGGAGGCTCGCAATTACGGCTTTCTTATGGCCGCACTCCTCCCGCGAGCCCTGCCGGCCCCCGCGGATACCGACGGCTCCGACCAAGGCGGTACCGGCTGACGCACCACCGACACCGACAGCACCGACAGGAGCAGCAACCCAGCCACGGCCACGGCAGCAGCCCCCGCCCCTTTCCCCCGCAGCGGCTTTAGCCGCACTACTCTGCTCTGATTTAAAGCAACAGTACTCATTTTGTCATTTCTGATTGTAATGTCTTTCAGAGATTTGTTATTTACGAGTTTTGTTAAGTTTTTCTAATAAGCATAATGAATAAGTAAGCATTTGGTATTTACAGGTACTTGGTACATAGTAATTGCAGTAAGGTGTAAGTACTTTGTAATGAGTTTATATTGTATGATTTTCTTTTGGTTCGAACCTTTTTTAATTGTGTGCCTATAGGCTTTTCAAAGGAGCTCCATGTAATATAGTTAAGGACTGTGTAAACAGGTTTTAATTTTTGGAAAGTGTTTTTTAGTTAATGTAACAATTTTATTTCTTTTTAGACACTGATTTGATGGATTAATTTTAACATAGTTTTTTAAGGTTTTAAGGATTTTTGGTATTAGCATAAGTTAAGGGTTTGTTATAGGTATATTATGGAATGAGATTTTTGGTCTTATTTTGTATTTGTAATAGTTTTTTTTAAGGATTATATATATATAATGGTATCAATAAGAGATTAGCATTATTAGGATGAGCAAAAAGGCTATTAGGCAAAGCAATAAAGCTCTTTTGCTCTTGCTGTTTGCCTGCAAGTTTTCTGTCTGTGAAGCTAGAGCCTGGCCAGATCTACCTTTACAGATTAAAGAAATCTTGCTACTATTAAACAATTTATGATTTTTGACTATCCTAGAGAAAATAAAAATGCAACATACCCCTAAAGCAGATTGTAAAACAGTGTTAAGGATTGCATTTACGTTTTAATCTTTGCAATGTGTTCAGGCATAATCAAGTATTTTTTGTTAATAAGAGGAGTGAAATGCAAAGATCGAAACTATTAAGATCTAAATTTCTTTTTTACAATGTCTGTTATCTTTGACCAGGTATTATGCCAGCTTTTTTAAAACATTGTTATTAGTTCAACTTAAGCCTTGTACCTTGTTGGACAATAGACCACAAAAGATTTTAACTGATGTAAAAGGTCCCATTAAGATTAATGGACAACCGGTTGGAGCATGCTGTGACGCATGTTGAAATCAAGGCCATAACTAGCAAAAGGGTTTATGTCCTATATTATTGTTTTAATTGTGTTGTATGAATCTGTTAGATCACTTAGTCTCAATGCATAAGCATGTTCAAGAACTGGAATAGAGAGTAACACATTTGCAGATTGATAATAATGATTAGTTTAAAGAATTGTTTAACACTTAGGGCTGTATATCATAATTGTTCAATGATTGTATGATTAGAGAAAATGTTTATATGGATTTAAATGTTAACTCATCAGTTTGTTGTAATTTTAAATAGTTACAGGAAAAGTCAAAATCAATTATAGCACAAAATACATTTTAATGTTAGGTTATAAAAACAAAAGAGGGGAATTCAGGTATTATGTTATAAGAAAGAATAGTTAAAGCATACTATGTTCTCAAATTTTCATTTTATATGTGATTTAACAAAATTTAGAGAGGATGTAAGGATGTAAGAATTATGGAAGTTTTAGCTAGGAGAAACTTGAAATAAAAAGAAACAGCATTAGGCCAACGGTGAGCATTAATAGGACCCAGTACCTTTCCTTAGCAGAAACAAAACACCTTACGGGGTCCTTGACTCAAGCTTTAAAGAAAACGGGGGAAAAGAGGTCAGGAGAGTGTACAGACCTGAGTATTGGAATGGGTCTTTCCATCCTTACAACCACAACATACCATTTTTCAAACAATTTTTGAAGGTGCTCTCATTAAGACTGCACCTTTGCAAGATAAGATTTTAGGCTGGATGTCGCAGCAATCGTGGATTGGTATACCAAAATATAAGGAGTAACCAATTGTGGGTGCTCTGACAGTATTTACAGATGCAGGGAAGCGTTCCCGAAAAGCTGCAGTGACTTGGCAAGACAAGAGTATTAGCCAGAGGAGACATGTGATGTTAGAGGCAGAACCACAGGACTCACTTCAAACTTTGGAATTGTTGGCAGTGTTGTGGGAATTACAGCATTGGATGAGCCAACCTCTTAATAATAGTGTCAGATTCCATGGATGTTACAGGGGTTGTACAACAGATAGAGGATGCCCTGATTAAAGATGTAACAAATAAGATTATATTAGTTGATGTTGAGGTTACAACAAGCCCTAAGATGTGGGTCAGCATCATATTGTATTTTGCATATTAGAAGTCATAAGTTTGATGTTGGCCTGGGAGAAGGAAACGCTCGAGCAGATAAGTTGGTATCCTTATCTGTACCAGTCTCAGCCTCAGTAAAGGCCTGAGAAGCACATATGACCTTTCATCAAAATGCGAAAGGGTTGGCCAAGGAAGCATTGCGCTTTTTGTTTATTGTTATTATTATTATTATAGCTGCACGAATAATATTTAGATGTGTAATGAAACAGTTTGATCGTTTTACTGAATCTTTTGTAGTTGTTAAAGAAAACAGGGGAATTGTGGTACAATGGGCAAAGGAAAGAGGCCTGCAGGACCATCTGGCCTTCTGATAAGATAAGGGATACCTGCAGGACTGCCTGGCGCCCTGCCAAGATAAGGAATGCCACAGAACATGATGGATGTAGCTGAATTATCACGAAGTGTCACAAGGGCACTGTAGTCGTGTAATCGTGAGGGTCGTAAAACAAGTAGGGGGCTTATCCAAACAAGATGTGTGTGGCTAGCTGAAGTAGGATGCTAAAACCGCAAGAGGTGGGGTTGACATGTAATCTGTAGCCAATAGTATGTTACCAAGTAGGCATAATTATAGTAAACTGTATATAAGATGTGTCTGATGCTCAATAAAGTTGGATTCCGCTGATCACATTGGTCGTTGTAGCGGCCCCTTCTTGCAACAGAGGTTACAGAGGTTCAGAGGCTAATTATACTCCAACTGAGAAAGAAATTTTAGCTGCCTATGAAGGAGTAAAAGCATCTTCTGAAGTGATTGGAACTGAATCACAACTTCTCTTAGCTCCCAGATTACCAGTTTTGAATTGGATGTTCAAAGGCAAAGGCTCCACACCACATCATGCCACAGACTCAACATGGTCTAAATGGATGGCTCTGATAACACAGAGAGCTCAAATGGGAAATCTTGAAAGGCCTGGTCTAGTGGAGGTGATCTCAATTTGGCCTGAAGGTACCAACTGTGCTAAACCTCCAGAGGAGAAAGTAACTCGTGCTGAGGAAGCTCCTCATTACAATGACCTTTCTGATGATGAAAAGAAATATGCTTTGTTCACAGACGGTTCCTGCCGTCATGTTGGAAACAAGCGAAGGTGGAAGTCTGCAGTGTGGAGTCCAACATGCCGAGTTGCAGAGGTGAAAGATGGAGAAGGAGAATCCAGTCAGTTCACAGAGGTAAAAGCTGTCCAGCTAGCTCTCAACGTAGCTGAACGTGAGAGATGGCCAAAGCTTTATCTCTACACCGACTCATGGATGGTAGCCAATGCTCTATGGGGTTGGCTAAAGAAGTGGCAGATGAGGTTGCTAAACCCCTCTCTATTATATTTCAAAAGTCATGGCAATCTGGTGAAGTCCCCACAGACTGGAAAAGGGGAAACATTGCCCCCATCTTCAAAAAGGGCAAGAAGGAGGAACCAGGGAACTACAGGCCAGTCAGTCTCACCTCTGTGCCTGGAAAGATCATGGAACAGATCCTCCTGGAGTCACTACTCGCTCAAAAGAATAGTGAAGAGGTGATTGGGAGCAGTCAGCATGGCTTTGCCAAGGGCAAATCCTGCCTGACCAACCTGGTGGCCTTCTATGAGCAGGTGACAAAATTAATAGATGAGGGGTGAGCAACTGATGTCGTTTACCTGGACCTGAGCAAAGCCTTCGACACTGTCCCGCACCACATCCTGGTCTCCAAACTGGTGACACATGAGTTTGATGGGTGGACCACTAGATGGATAAGGAACTGGCTTGATGGCCGCACCCAAGGAGTGGCTGTCAATGGCTCCATGTCCCAGTGGAGGCCAGTGACAAGCGGAGTCCCTCAGGGATCAGTCCTGGAACCTGTCTTATTCAACATATTTGTGGGGCACATGGACAGTGGCATTGAGTGCACCCTCAGCAAGTTTGCTGATGACACCAAGCTGTGTGGTGCAGCAGACACACTGGAGGGAAGGGAGGCCATCCAGAGGGACCTTGACAGGCTGGAGAGGTGGGCACAAGCCAACCTCATGAAGTTCAATAAGAGCAAGTGCAGGGTCCTGCATCTGGGTCGAGGCAATCCCAGGCACAAATCCAGGCTGGGCAGTGACTGGCTGGAAAGTAGCGCTGAAGAGAGAGACTTGGGGGTGCTGGTGGACAAAAAGCTCAACATGAGCTCTCAATGTGCACTTGCAGCCCGCAAAGCCAATCAGATCCTGGGCCGCATCAGGAGAAGTGAGGCTAGCAGGTCGAGGGAGGTGATCCTCCCCCTCTACTCAGCCCTGGTGAGACCCCACCTGGAGTACTGTGTCCAGTTCTGGAGCCCCTATTACAAGAGGGATGTGGAGGTGCTGGAACGTGTCCAGAGAAGGGCCACGAGGATGATCAGAGGGCTGGAGCACCTCTCCTATGAGGACAGACTGAAGGAGTTGGGGCTGTTCAGTCTGCAGAAGAGAAGGCTCCGAGGTGACCTAATTGTGGCCTTCCAGTATCTGAAAGGGGCCTACAGGAAGGCTGGGGAGGGACTTCTCAGGATCTCAGGTAGTGATAGGACTAGGGGGAATGGAATGAAGCTGGAGGTGGGGAGATTCAGGCTAGATGTGAGGAGGAGGTTCTTCACCATGAGAGTGGTGAAACCCTGCAATGGGTTGTCCAGGGAGGTGGTCGAGGCCCCGTCCCTGGGGGTGTTTAAGAGCAGGCTGGATGAGGCTCTGTCCAGCCTGATCTAGTGTGGGGTGTCCCTGCTGTGACCAGTTGATGTTGCCCCCTTAAGAAAGGGAATATGGTGTACGGAAGTTGGCAAACAGAAAGAATAATCTGAACTAATTTCATTGGAAGAGTGGGAGGAAGCACCTTCTGAACTGGGAGTGAACTGGGCATTTCCAGCACTTCTCTGTCAGTCTTGCTTCCGCCTCTCCACGGTGCAGCAGCTCTATCTCTGCTCGGCTTTCTGCCAAGGCCTCAGCCTTGAAGACCAGATACAGGCCGGTATTAACTCCCTTCCAATTAACACGAACTGCTTCTAACATTTTTTTTTTTTCCCCTCTCTTTTCTTTCTCTTTCTATCCCATTCTGGGGAAAGGGGGGGGAGAGAGGGGAGAGCGGAGGTGGGGAACCCCCTCTGCCGAGGGGGGTTACTCTCATTTCTGTGTTACTCTGTTGTATATCTTTGTATATATTGTAGATATTGTAAATTTGTAAATATTCCCCTGCAAATCCTACACTGATTTGTAAATATAGCTCCACTGCCTTGCTAATTCGGCTTGTGAGTTTTTTTTTCCCTTCCCTTCAATTTTTTTTCCCTTTTACCTTACAAGGGGGAAGGGAGGAGGCTTCTTGGCCTTACCCTTCCACCCCACTACACCTGCCCATGGCAGGGGGGTTGGAACTAGATGATCCTTGTGGTCCCTTCCAACCCTGAATGAAACCATGAAACTATGAAACTATGAAACTGGAAGGAGAGTGGTTGGCAGAGGAAAGGAAAACCCATTTGGGCAGCCAACCCATGGCAGGACATTGCTGATCGAATCGAGAGAATTCCAGTGAAAGTGAGACACATCGATGCTCACATTCCTAAGAACAAAGCTACTGAGGAACAGCAACACAACCATCAGGCAGATCTAGCTGCAAGAGTTTCTCAAGTAGACATGGACTCTAATCTTGATCTCGACTGGAAACACCGAGGTGAGATATTCTTAGCTCGGTGGGCTCATGATTCGTCAGGACATCAAGGCAGAGATGCAACATACCAATGGGCTCGTGACAGATCCATAGACATTTCCATGGATGCTATCACACAAGTCATCCATGACTGTGACATTTGTGCTGCTATTAAGCAGGCAAAACGACTTAAGCCCTTGTGGTATGGTGACAGATGGTCCAAGTACAAGTATGGTGAAGCTTGGCAGATTGACTACATCACTCTACCACGTTCTCGTTCTGGTAAGGAATATGTGCTTACTATGGTAGAGGCAAACACTGGATGGTTGGAAACTTATCCAGTTCCACATGCAACTGCACGCAACACCATTCTCGGTCTGGAGAGACAGATCCTGTGGAGACACGGAACTCCAGAGAGGATTGAGTCAGACAACGGAACTCATTTCAAGAACAACCTTGTCAAGAGCTGGGCAAAAGAGCACGGTATTGGGTGGATATTCCACATTCCCTACTATGCACCAGCTTCAGGGAAGATTGAATGCTACAACGGTTTGTTGAAGACTACTCTTAAAGCCATGGGGGGTGGATCTTTGAAAAACTGGGAAAAACATTTAGCACAAGCAACCTGGCTGGTAAATAGTAGAGGTTCAGTGAACCGAGCTGGACCTGCACATTCAGATCTGCTACAGAAAGTAGAAGGTGATAGAGTTCCTGTTGTTAGAGAAAAGAATCTGTTAGGTAAAACTGTTTGGGTATTTTCACCCTCAGGAGAGGATAAACCTGTCCGAGGGGTGGTTTCAGCTGAAGGTCCAGGTCACACTTATTGGGTAATGCAAGAGAATGGTGAAATTCAGTGTCTTCCACAAAGAAATTTAACTTTAGCTGAAAGAGGTTAATTTCAGACTGTTGTACAGCTACATCGCGTCCAAAAGAAAAATCAACGAGGAAAATCTACGGTGCATGAACCCTGAGATCCCTGAGAGCCCTGAGTCAACTAAGAGACCCTGAGAATCCCTGTTTCCCTTTTCTTTGCTTCGTCCGCGAAGAAATGAACTGTTTTCCATTTTTCTCATTGTCTGATTTTCTTGGACTTTTGAATCATCTACATCTGAGCATAGCCGGAATGGACTATGAACTTTACTCACGAACTGTAAATGTCGTCTTGGATTGGATGGACAGTGTGAACAGCCAATGAAATTGTTTAGAAGGGGTGGATTGTGACCGTTTGACGTTGTCCCCTTAAGAAAGGGAATATGGTGGACGGAAGTTGGTAAATGAAAAGAACAATCTAAACTAATTTCATTGGTAGAGTGGGAGGAAGCACCTTCTGAACTGGGAGTGCAGAAGGGTATCCTGGGCATTCCAGCACTTTATCTTCAGTCTTGCTTCCGCTCCTCCGCAGGGCAGCAGCTCTCTGTGCTGGGCTTTCGGCCAAGGCTTTGGCCTTGAAACTGATAAGCTACCATGGCCTGTATTAACTGCTTTCCAATTAACACACAACTGCTTATAATTTTTTTTTTCTTTTCTCTCTCTTTTCTAACCTGCCCTGGGGAAAAGGGGGAGAGAGGGGGAGAGCGGAGGTGGGGAACCCCCTCAGCAGAGGGGGGGGAACTCTCATTTCTGTGCTACTTTATTGTATATCTTTGTATATATTGTAAATATTGTAAATTTGTATATATTTCCCTGCGTATCCTATATTGTTTTGTAAATATACAGCTCCACTGCTTTGCTAATTCAGCTGTGAGGTTTTTTTTCCCTTTCCCTTCAATTTCTCCTTCCCTTTACTTTACAGGGGGGAGGGAGGAGGCTTCTTGGCCTTACCCTTCCAACCCTACCACACAAAGGAAACCAATGCTGCCAGTACTGATAATGGGAATGCAGTGACATCTTCAGTGACTTAACTGCTGCACACTTTTTGCCATAGGCTGAGGTGGGGCCTCTGTCTCTGAGGAATTTCAAATGAAATAAAAAGCTACTCTTTGCCTAACTACAGGAAAGACATTGAGGTTCCACACAGGAGGTTCCACCTCTACATGAGGAGGAACTTCTTCCCAGTGAGGGTCACAGAGCACTGGAACAGGCTCCTCAGAGAGGTTGTGGAGTCTCCTTCTCTGGAGACTTTCCAGCCCTGTCTGGATGTGTTCCTGTGCAACCTGCACTGGATTCTGTGGTCCTGCTCTGGCAGGGGGATTGGACTTGATGATCTTTGAAGTCTTTTCTAACCTTATTGATTCTATGATTCTGTGATACATAGCACACTCACAGTACTCCTCTGTGGAGCTTTGAGTGCTGAGACCAGTCAAGCAAGACATTCTGTGCATGGAAGTCACTGAAATGGTCTCTGCTATGGCTGTGGCTTGTGGTTTCTGCTTTTAAAGCAGTCATGGAGGTGTTGGGTAGAAGGTTGGACTTGATGATCTTAGAGGTATTTTCCAACCTTAATGATTTAAATGTCTTTCGTGGAACACAGATTTAATCTATCACAGCAGTGGTGGAGCTTTAAAATGACCTCTGGGGACCATCTAGTCTAACCCCCCAGCTGGAGGTTGGTCCCCCACAGCAGATTTCCAGGATCACAAGAGCTGGAAATCTGGATGGGAAGGGAAGAGGATGGGAGGGGAAGAGGATGGAGCCAGACTCTTGTCAGTGGTGCCCTGTGGCAGGACAAGGGGCAGCAGGCAAAGGCTGGAACCCAGGAGGTTGTGTCTGAAGAGGAGGAGAAACTAGTTTAGTGTGATGGTATTGGAGCCCTGGAGCAGGCTGCCCAGAGAGGCTGTGGAGTCTTCTGGCCACCTGGCCATTGTGATCCTGGGCAAGCCTCTGTGGGTGCCCTCCTTTAGTGTGTGGGGGAGATGACACATTGGACTGGATGATCTCCAGAGGTCACTTCCAATCCCCACCATGATTCTTTGAAAATCCCAGTTCACAAAACATGTAGACATGGCACACCAGGATAGTCTGGCTGAAGGTAGTGCTGGGGGAAACTTCAACCCACCACAAGTTTAATGGCTTATGGTGGTGTTGGGTTGATGGCTGGACCTGATGACCTTAAAGGTCTTTTCCAACTGGAACAATCCTGTAATTCTTCTCTCTGCTGCCCACTGTCTCTTCTGGAGGTGCTATTTATTGCTTTGCAGCACAGACTAGGAAAGACAGACATCAGAGGAGGAAGAGAAGGGAGGAATGATGCCAAGCAGCCATTATTCTTCTTTTCATGCCAGAAGAAGAGGTAGGAAGAAATGCAGCTCACCTCTAGCATTGTGTTCACAGCTGTCAGCTTGGGAAAGTGAGAAAGGAGAGTTATTTTCTGCAAGCAGAGCATTGAAGACACCCTGGTTGGAGTCTGTTATAGACCACCCAACCAGGAGGAAGATGTTGACGAAGCATTCTATAGGCAGCTTAGGGCTGTCTCAAGATCTCCGGACCTTGTTCTCATAGGCGACTTCAACCTGCCTGACATCTGCTGGGATCTCAACACGGCAGAGAGGAGACAGTCTAGAAGGTTCTTAGAATGCATGGAGGACAGCTTCTTATCCCAGGTGCTGCGAGAGCCTACCAGGGGCAAGGCTATGCTTGACCTCCTCTTCACCAACAGGGAAGGACTGGTGGGCGATGTGGTGGTTGGAGGGTGTTTGGGGTCCAGTGACCACGAGATAATTGAATTCTCGGTTTTTGGTCAAGCCAAGAGGGGCGGCAAGAAGACCTCCACTCTGGACTTCCGGAGGGCAGACTTTGGGTTACTCAAGGAACTAATTCAGAGGGTTCCTTGGGATAAAGCCCTTAAAAACAAAGGGGTCCAGGAGAGCTGGACCTACTTCAATGAAGAATTGTTGAAGGCTCAGGGACAGGCTGTGCCAATGTGCCGGAAGATGAGCCGCCGGGGCAGACGGCCAGCCTGGATGGTTCATGAACTTTTAATGGAACTGAGGGAAAAAAAGAGGGTGTATCACCTTTGGAAGAGAGGGGAGGCAACCCACAGAATGTTTAAGCATGTTGCTAGGTCTTGTAGGAAGAGAATTAGGGAGGCAAAAGCACACTTGGAGCTTAAACTGGCCTCTACTGTGAAGGACAACAAAAAGTCCTTCTATAAATACATTAATAGTAAGAGGAAGGGGAAGGACAACCTCCACTCCTTGGTGGATACGGAGGGGAACATTGTAACAAAGGATAAGGAAAAGGCAGAGATACTTAACACCTTCTTTGCCTCAATTTTTACTAGAAGGGCAGAACATCTTCCTGACAGCTGGCCTGCAGAGCTGGCAGGAGCCAGGGAGCTGCACAGTTTCCCTATGTTCCATGAGGAGGTGGTTGGAACTCTCCTTAGCAGCTTGGATCCCCACAAGTCCATGGGACCAGATGGGATTCATCCTAGGGTGCTGAGAGAGCTGGCAGATGAGCTGGCCAAGCCACTCTCCATAATTTTCCAGCAGTCCTGGCTCACTGGCGAGGTCCCAGAGGACTGGAAGCTGGCCAACGTGGTGCCCATCCATAAGAAGGGCCGGTTGGATGAGCCAGGGAATTACAGGCCTGTCAGCCTGACCTCAGTGCCAGGCATGATCATGGAACAGGTCATCCTGAGTGCAATAACACAACACTTAGAGGATGGCCAAGGGATCAGGCCTAGCCAGCATGGATTTAGGAAGGGCAGGTCCTGCCTGACCAACCTGATCTCTTTCTATGATCAGGTGACCCGCCTGGTGGATGTGGGGAGGCCTGTTGATGTAGTCTACCTGGACCTCAGCAAGGCCTTTGACACCGTCCCCCATAGCAAACTGCTGGCCAAGCTGTCAGCCCATGGCTTGGACGGGAGCACACTGCGATGGGTTAGGAACTGGCTGGATGGCCGAGCCCAGAGAGTGGTGGTGAATGGTGCCACATCCAGCTGGCAGCCAGTCACTAGTGGTGTGCCCCAAGGATCAGTGCTGGGCCCCGTGCTCTTTAAAATCTTTATTGATGATCTGGATGTGGGCATTGAGTCCATCATCAGTAAATTTGCTGACGACACCAAGCTGGGGGCAAGAGTTGATCTGCTGGAGGGTAGAGAGGCTCTGCAGAGGGACCTCGACAGGCTGGACAGATGGGCAGAATCCAACGGCATGAGATTTAACACATCCAAGTGCCGGGTTCTGCACATTGGCCACAACAACCCCATGCAGTGCTACAGGCTGGGGTCAGAGTGGCTAGAGAGCAGCCAGGCAGAGAGGGACCTGGGGGTGCTGGTTGATGGTAGGCTGAACATGAGCCTGCAGTGTGCCCAGGCAGCCAAGAGGGCCAATGGCATCCTGGCCTGCATCAAGAACAGTGTGGCCAGCAGGAGCAGGGAAGTCATTCTGCCCCTGTACACTGCACTGGTTAGGCCACACCTCGAGTACTGTGTCCAGTTCTGGGCCCCTCAGTTTAGGAAGGATGTTGACTTGCTGGAACGAGTCCAGAGAAGAGCAACAAAGTTGGTGAGGGGTTTGGAACACAAGCCCTATGAGGAGAGGCTGAGGGAGCTGGGGCTGCTTAGCCTGGAGAAGAGGAGACTCAGGGGTGACCTTATCACTCTCTACAACTACCTGAAGGGAGGTTGTAGAAAGGCTGATGATGGTCTCTTCTCCCAGGCACCCAGTACCAGAACAAGAGGACACAGTCTCAGGCTGCGCCAGGGGAGGTTCAGGTTGGATGTTAGGAAGAAGTTCTATACAGAAAGAGTGATTGCCCATTGGAATGGGTTGCCCGGGGAGGTGGTGGAGTCGCCGTCATTGAAGGTGTTCAGAAGGAGACTTGATGGGGTGCTTGGTGCCATGGGTTAGCTGTTTGGGTGGGTTGGATTGGTTGATGGGTTGGACACGATGATCTTGAAGGTCTCTTCCAACCTGGTTTGGTTTATTCTAATAAAGGTTTATTCTAAAGTTTGCCTTGAGTGTGACTCATGAGTCAGGACCACCCTGGGCCCTGTGACAGAAGGAATCCACCACGTGACAAACCGTCACCCGTGGCAGGTTGCACTCCTCAAGTGGAGGTCACACATCTCTCACAGCCTTATAGAGCCTCTCTTCATCACCTTACATGGCAAGCACAGCTGGGCAGTGAGGGAGACAGGAGTGACACCTCTATATAATGAAGATTTGGGGGTGAATGCTCCTGAGATTTGCTGGGTGGGAGTCGTCTGCTCAGACAGAAGCGTTTGCATTTTGGCTTGTCACCTTGGTGTCACCTTAGGCCAATGGAAAGAAATGAGGAGTCAGAACAAGGAACATTCCACTCCCAAACTAAACATCTAAATTAGGACAGATGAATCATACCCTGAATGCACTTATTTCTCCCCAAAGACTAGAGAAGAGAGTGTGACTAGTTCAGATGCAGGTAGCTTCAGTGCTGATGTTTAAAACTACAGGAGACAACTCCCACCCAGCAAACCTGAGCAAGGGTTCTATCAAATCAGGAGTAGTTGGCGGAGGAAAAGAATTTGAACATCTCCATTTAGGAGTCTCCATTTAAGTGCTGATCTATGTGCACAGAGTGTAAGCTCCCACAGCCAGCATAAATCTGTCACAGCTGCCCAGAGCAGAGAGGCTGTGAAGCCTCCTCCTCTGAAAACTTTGAAGTCCCATCTGGATGCATTCCTGTGTGACCTGCCCTAGGTGATCCTGAATTGGCAGGGGGTTGAACTCAATGACCTCCAGAGATCCCTTCCAACTCATGATTGTAATAGTGGGTATGCCTCAGTACAGGCTGGTGTCACCAAACCCAGGCCATGCTTTGTCTGAACTATAGGGTCAGAGGACACCAACTTCTCATCTGTTAGCAACCAGCTTATTTCAACTCAAAATCCTGAAGCAGACTTGTCTCATGGGTCAGATTTGTTGATCTTGCACATCAAGAGCAAGTTCTTGACTCTGAGGGTGGTGAAACACTGGAACAGGTTGCCCACGGATGTGGTTGAGGACCCATCCCTGAAAACATTCAAGATCAGACTTGATGTGTCCCTGGGCATCCTGATCTAGGTGGAGGTGTCCCTGGTGAGTGCAGGGGGGTTGGACAAGACGACCTTTGAAGGTCCGTTCCAACCTGATACATTCTGTGAATCTCTGGTCCAGCTGGGGCTGTTCCTGCTTGCTGCAGGGAGGTTGGACCAGATGACCTTTAAAGCTCCCTTCCAACTCAGTGCTTCCTGTGAATCTATGATCTATGGAAAGTAACAGCTGTCTAAACTTAAAGGAGACTTGCTTAACTCATAGCATAAACTATTCATAGTGCCTCAGTGTGTCCAGCAGGTCTAGGGAGGTTGTCCTCCCCCTCTGCTCTGCCCTCATGAGACCAATCCTGGGATACTGTGTCCAGTTTGGGGCTCTCCAGTTCAAGACACAGGGATCTGCTGGAGAGGGCCCAGCAGAGAACTAGGAGGGTGACCGGGGGCTTGAACATCTCTGCTATGAAGGAAGGCTGAGAGCCCTGGGGCTATTTAGACTGGAGAAGTGAAGGCTGAGAGGGGATCTGATCAATGTCTATCAATATCTGAGAGGTGGGGGGCAAGATGAAGGGGCCAGGCTCTTTGCAGTGGTGCCCAGTGATAGGACAAGGAACAAGCTGGAACCCAGGAAGTTCCACCTCAACATGAAAAGCTTTTTTACTGTGAGGGTGCCAGAGTCCTGGATCAGGCTGCCCAGAGATGTTCTGGAGTCTGGTCTCCTTCTCTGGACACTTCCAAAACCCACCTAGATGCATTCCTGTGTGAGCTGCCCTCGGTGATCCTGCTTTGACAAGGGGGTTGGACTCGATCTCTGGAGGTTTCTTCCAACCCCTACCCTTCTATGATTCTATTTTCAAAGAATCCATTTCAATTGCCTGACTCAAAACCACAGCACAAGCAAACCACTTTCCAGGACAACACAGAATGGACTATTTAATAAAAATGCATCCTTAAGGGAGGTTGTAGCCAGGTGGGGGTTGGTCTCTTCTCCCAGGCAACCAGCACCAGAACAAGAGGACACAGTCTCAAGGTGTGTCAGGGGAGCTTTAGGGTCGAGGTGAGGAATAAATTCTTCACAGAGAGATTTGCCATTGCAATGTGCTGCCCAGGGAGGTGGTGGAGTCACCATCCCTGGAGGTGCTTAAAAAGAGCCTAGATGAGGCACTTGGTGCCATGGTTTAGTTGATGAGATGATGTTGGGTGATAGGTTGTACTCGATGATCTCTGAGGTCTTTTCCAACCTGGTTAATTCTGTAAATATTCATCTCACAAATTATTATAGACCAGAAATGTGTAGGAGAGAGGTGCCCATTACAGTAGCTCAGGCTTTGAATGACAGTGGTCAGAATGACAAGGCTAAGGAGCAGCAGTCCAGAAAGAGTAAGAGATAAAAGTGTTTGCATTGAAGACTTATTTTCTGCTCCAGGGCTTGATTCAGCCACCACCACCCCAAGTCATAGTTTCCCAGCATTAATACTTCATAGTTTTCATAATCAGGAAGAGTATCTCCTACTAAATGTTGCTCTTTCTGCTCCAGGACTTGATTCAGCCACTAACATCACAAGTCACAGACTTGTGAGACACCAGCACAGGTTGCACAGAAAGGTAGTGGAAGCCTCATCCCTGGAGGTTTTTGCAGCCAGGCTGGATGTGGCTCTGGGCAAACTGATCTATTGTGAGGTGTCTCTGCCCTTGGAAGGGGGCTGGAAGTGGATGATCCTTGAGGTCCCCTCCAACCCTGACAATTCCATGATTCTATAACTTTCTGTGCTGGGTTGAGGCAGCCCCCTTCCCCACCCCTGGCAACAATAAACACTCAGACAAACGGATTGCAAAAGTGATGGAAAGTTTAAATAGAAAGCAGTGAACTTTTACAGAAAAAGCAAAAGCACAGTGATAAAGAAAAATCCCAAAACAGACCCAGAGAGATCCCATCCCCACCTGAGGGTACACCCAAGACCCCCAGGGCTCCTCCTTCCCCCTCCCACTGCTAGGCTAGTCTCAGCTGGCCAGATCTGAGACTGTCCATCCCCCCGTGGCCTTGGGCCTAGCCAGGCCCAAAGCCAGGAGACATCTCCCCCAGTTACCGGCTGACGGAGGAGGAAGAAAAGAGAAAGTGCTAGACTCCGCACTGGATCTTATAGTGGTGCAAAGGATTGTGGTAGGAAATACTACCAACGTGGTCCCCATCCACAAGAAGGGTCGGATGGAGGAACCTGGAAACTACAGGCCAGTCAGCCTGACCTCAGTGCCAGGGAAAGTGATGGAGCAGATTATCCTGGCAGCAATAACTGCGCACCTGAAGGATGGCCAAGGGCTCAGGTCCAGCCAACATGGATTCAGGAAGGGCAGATCCTGCCTCTCCAACCTGATCTCTTTCTATGATCAGGTGACCCGCCTGGTGGATGTGGGGAGGCCTGTGGATGTGGTCTACCTAGACTTCAGCAAGGCCTTTGACACCGTCCCCCACAGCAAACTGCTGACTAAGCTGTCAGCCTGTGGATTGGACCACTACACTCTGTGCTGGGTTAGGAACTGGCTGGAGGGCCGGGCCCAGAGAGTGGTCGTGAACGGTGCCGCATCCAGCTGGAGGCCAGTCACCAGTGGTGTCCCCCAGGGATCAGTGCTGGGCCCTGTCCTCTTCAACATATTCGTTGATGATCTGGATGAAGGGGTAGAGTCAGTCATCAGCAAGTTTGCAGATGACACAAAGTTAGGGGCAGATGTTAGTCAATTAGAGGGTAGAAAGGCTCTGCAGAGGGACCTCGACCGACTGGAAAGATGGGCAGAGTCCAATGGGATGGCTTTCAACAAGTCCAAGTGCCGAGTGCTGCACTTTGGCTATGGCAATCCCATGCAGAGGTATAGGCTGGGGTCGGAGTGGCTGGAGAGCTCCCAGACAGAGAGGGACCTGGGGGTGCTGATCGACAGCCACCTGAATATGAGCCAGCAGTGTGCTCAGGTGGCCAGGAGGGCCAATAGCATTCTGGCCTGCATTAGGAATAGTGTGGCCAGCAGGAGCAGGGAGGTCATAGTGCCCCTGTACTCTGCTCTGGTTAGGCCGCACCTTGAGTACTGTGTCCAGTTCTGGGCTCCTCAGTTTAAGAAGGACATTGAGACACTTGAGCGTGTCCAGAGAAGGGCAACAAGGCTCGTGAGAGGCCTTGAACACAAGCCCTATGAGGAGAGGCTGAGGGAGCTGGGATTGTTTAGCCTGGAGAAGAGGAGGCTCAGGGGTGACCTTATTGCCCTCTACAACTACCTGAAGGGTGGTTGTAGCCAGGAGGGAGTTGGCCTCTTCTCCCAGGCAACCAGCACCAGAACAAGGGGACACAGTCTCAAGCTGCGCCAGGGGAGGTTCAGACTCGAGGTGAGGAGGAAGTTCTTCACCGAGCGAGTCATTCGGCATTGGAATGGGTTGCCCAGGGAGGTGGTTGAGTCATCGACCCTGGAGGCGTTCAAGGGGAGATTGGACGTGGCACTTGGTGCCATGGTCTAGTCATGGGGTCTGCGGTGTCAGGTTGGACTCGATGATCCTCGAGGTCCTTTCCAACCTAAGTGATACTGTGATACTGTGATACTGTGATACTACGTAATTTCCTGTGTCCACCCCTCTGGGCTGGACTTCTGGACACAGGAAGTAAACATTGCAGGGGGGCACCCAGCTCAAACTGCAACACGCCACCCCTTATTTCATACCACAATCTTTGCACCCAAACACATCATTAAATCAGAAATCTTCCAATGACGTGTTCGGCGAAGTCCATATCTTCATCTGGGCGTCCACCCAAACAGTCTCTCATTCGGGCTCTAGTGTCTGTCCATTCCAGTTCTTCTTCCCTCATCTAGTAGAACCTCTCAGCGATGTAGAGTTCACTCTTCTGTGGTGCAGGCTCTTCATGGATGCGTTGGACATCCTGGTCACCTGGAAAGAACCTCACAACTTCTCAACCAAACCTTTATTCCCATCTCTATTTACTCAGTGGCATATTTCCACCCCTGGGGCAAGCCAGTCAGAACAATCAGGCTCTAACTGCTTCTCCACCCCTCCAGGAAAACAGCACGCTGAGCCTTCCACAACCCTGCACGGACCTATCCCAAGCCCAGTGCTGACCGCTTCCAGCCACGGCCCAAAGCTCTACAGATGCATATCACAGTACACCGCCATCCCGCTAGGCATTCGCATACCAAAACGTGACAGCATCCAACAACTTAATCCTCCCCTGGCAGAGGGAGGGGCTGCACCACAACCTAGTGAGAAGAAGGGAGGTGGAGCCAGGTGCTCGGCGCCATTTTCGGAACTCGTCCGAAAAGGTCGGGGAAGAGACTAGGGCCGGCCCTGCCGCAGCCCGAGCGCACGGCCGTGCTCACCGCCGCCGCCGCTCCAAGCGCACGGCTATGCTCACCGCTGCCGCAGCTCGAGCGCATGGCCAGGACCGCCGTCGCCGCTCTGAGCGCATGGCCGTGCTCACCGCCGCCGCAGCCCGAGCACATGGCCGGTCCCGCCACCACCGCATCTCAAGTGGATGGCTGGGGGCCACCGGCGCCGCTCCAAGCACACAGACAGTCCCGCAGCCGCAGCCCAAGTGGACGGCCGGGGGCCACCGGCGCCGCTCCAAGCGCACGGCCGGGCCCGCCGCCGCCCAAGCATACAGGAGGGCTCCGGCCGTCTCTATCGCCATGGTACAGAATCAAAATCGCCTCCACCCCTCGGGCATTCAAACGCCTCCTCCAGCAAAAGCCATAAGCACGTCCTCAGGGCCCTTGAGAACAGCTTTCAGCTGGAGTCCCCGTTCGCCCATAGAGAGCCGAGCTCGCCCGCTCGCCGCGGCTGACCCTACCCCGCAGCGAGAACGGACCTGACTTTGATCTGCTCGCCGCTGCCCCTCCCCCACTTCACTCCCTGCCGCTTCTACCGCTCCGCAGAGAATAAAGGTGGAGGAAGGCAGGTCCCGCATTCTCAAGCGGTGCCTCCATTCCGATGGTTAAGAACCACCCCTGCTTGAAATAGTGGGAGGGACTCTGTGCCACCGGTCACGCACCAGGTGTCCCCCTGCAATCCACAAGAACTTAACACAATCACCCCAACACAACACATGAGCCCCCAACTGAAAAAAAACAAAACGATGCCCAGAACTAAATTTAAACTCCCTTATCTTTTGCAATCCGATCTGCAGAGTAGCCACAATAACCAACTCCTACTCCTGGCTGGCTCCGCCAGGAATGTAAAGGGGTTGGGGGCAGATCCTCTGCCCACCTTAACCATCCTCTGCTACCAAGAATGTGCTGGGTTGAGGCAGCCCCCTTCCCCACCACTGGCAACAATAAGCACTCAGACAAACGGATTGCAAAAGTGATGGAAAGTTTAAATAGAAAGCAGTGAACTTTTACAGAAAAAGCAAAATCACAGTGATAAAGAAAAATCCCAAAACAGACCCAGAGAGATCCCATCCCCACCTGAGGGTACACCCAAGACCCCCAGGGCTCCTCCTTCCCCCTCCCACTGCTAGGCTAGTCTCAGCTGGCCAGATCTGAGACTGCCCATCCCCCATGGCCTTGGGCCTAACCAGGCCCAAAGCCAGGAGACATCTCCCCCAGTTACTGGCTGACGGAGGAGGAAGAAAAGAGAAAGTGCTAGACTCCGCACTGGATCTTATAGTGGTGCAAAGGATTGTGGTAGGAAATACTACATAATTTCCTGTGTCCACCCCTCTGGGCTGGACTGTTGAGGATTGTTTTGAGCAAGAGGGGCCTTGGGTCCCAGGAACGCCTGTGCAATTCAGGCCTTGAAGAATTCTCTGTTGATAATATAGTGGCGCCGTAAGAGATGTGAGAAAGTGCTGATTGCTTGGTATGCTGAAGTCCAGCTGCCCCTGAGATGGGAGGCAAGCAAGATAAGGAGGAGGCGAGATCTGGGGAAGAGAGCAATTAGGCCGGATAGAAGAATTCCACAGAGTTGTGAAAACAATGATGTAACCTTTTAGAGAGCAACCAATAGTATGTTGCCAAGTGGGCATAATTATAGCAAACTGTATATAAGATGTGTCTGATGCTCAATAAAGTTGGATTCCGCTGATCAAATTGGTCGAATAGTGGCCCCTTCTTGCGGCAAATGGCGCTTGAACACGGGACCCTAATGAAGACAAAGGTTTAGGGTCTAAGAAGTTCTTCGGGACTTGGGAGATTCGCAGTAAGCCGGAGGCAAGAAGAAGGCCGGCCCGGGATTGCAGTACCGGAGGCTGCAAGAAAAGGGAAGACAGCCTTGAAGCCGAAGACGCTGTAGAGCCAGGAACTGCTTAAATGAGGACTGTGCACACAGGTATTAACGTTTAAATACGGACATGGATAGGCAGGCAGCGTATGATTTATTTATATGCTTTTTAGAAAAGCGACAGTGTAAGTTAAATTTTACAAAGGAGTTGGTGCCGCTGTTAAGCTATGCAGAAGAGTTAGGATATTTTAAGGATCCAAATGAGGTGTTTGAAAGATTGCAGTGGAAAAAGTCTGGACAAGACTTGTGGCTGCATGGGTTAGATGATGAAAAACGAGCAAAGAAGTGTGGAAAATGGTGGAAGATGGTTATGACAGCATTGGATCAGCATCATGCTGAGCAAATGGCAGCTTATCAAGCCAGGGTACGATTAGATCATACGGACCCAAATGGAGCAAGTGTTACACATGCTGGGTTGCCTTTGTCAGAAGAGGTTCAGGATTATTTAAGAAAGGAGAAGGCTGCGTGTGTAAAAGGGCTAGGTGGCAGAGTTGAATTACAATCTGTAACACAGGACTCTGCTGAGGAGCCTTCCCCGTCTCTTTTAGCTGAGCAAATTGTACAGGAGAAGAAAGTAGGTGAGGGAGAGGAGACAAACAGGGCGGTAGATCCATGAGGTGGTGTTAAAGATCATGCAAGAAAGCACGCAGAGTATTGGCGAAAGGTTGCAGAACACTTAAATGCCGAAGGAGATCAGGAAGGGCTTAGCCGGCTGGCTGCTTCACATCAAGCTTTTCCAGTAATGTATACACAGGTCCCTGGGGAGCAAAATGTTGTTCAGGCTGATGTAACTCAATTGCCATGGAAATTGTTATCTCAATTAAGACAGACTGCGAGTCAGTTTGGGGTTCAATCTGAACCAGCTAGACAGATGATTGATTTTATTTATATGAACTATAATATGTTACCTAGAGATTCTTATAATGTTATGAAGCTGATCCTAACAGCATCTCAATTTATGACATTTTTGAATGAGTGGGAACACCTAGCTAGACAATCAGCTGGAGTACAAAGACAGCAAAACGATCCATTATTTGGTGTAACAGTAGATCAGTTGTGTGGAACGGGACGGTATGAGAGACCAGAGTTACAGGCACTTTTACAGCCGCCTGTTTTGCAAGCATCAGCCCAGATAGCAAGGAGGGCTTTTGAAAAGCAGAAGGATGGAAATGCAAATCCTCACTATATGGGAATTAAGCAAGGTAGACAGGAACCTCTTGGTGAATTTGTAGATAAGTTGCTTGCCGCACTTAGAGCAGCAAGCGTAGGAGAAGGTATCCGAGAGGCAATTTTAAGGCAGTGTTTAATGCAGAATGGGAACCAGCAGACGCAACAGCTTATTACATCAGCAGATCCTAGATGGACGGTAGCCGAATTGTTGCAGAGGGCTCAGGACTTGCCAAGCAATCCGATGGCCATGTTGACGGAGGTGATTGATAAGGGATTACAAAAACAGGCTGAGGTGTTGTCAATGACAATGACAAAACAGCTTGAGCATAGTCAACAGGTTATGGCAGCCTTAGTACATTTGCGCACAAACTCCAAAGGGCAAGGCCGACCCTATAAGCAGTCATCAGACGAAATACAGTGTCATCGAAAAGCGTAAGGCGGAGATATCGTCTAAAGTAATGCCTGGACTTTTGGCCCATAGATCCGCTTTAGGGCATTTCCCTAACGGAGATAGTTATTTTGATGAAGCTTGTTGGAGAGAATACAGGAACAAGTTGTGGGACTTGGTTATAGATGGTGATAAAACTGCTATAAAGCTGCAAAAGTCGTGGCGAGAATGCATGAACTGTGTTAAAACCTATGAACTGAAACAGCGAATGGCTGCTGCAGTTAGAGCAACTTTGTCAGGACAAGATGCAGCGCCAGGTGTATCTGAGTTGCAGCTGAAAGATGTGTCTGAGAACTATCGACCGATCGACCGGGGCCGCCCCCGATACATCTTGCGGCGACCACACCGCGTTTACCAGCCGTCACCACTGCCGTTTGCACACAGCGGGGAAAAAGCCGGAAAAAGGCAGCTCAGTGTGTTCGACCCCTTTTTATCAACACCTTCCTCTGACATCGCCAGCGACAGCTCGGATTCGGAAGACAACACCGGCAGCGAGGAATTCCAACAGCGCCGACTTTGCTTTACGGCCCCTCTTAGAAAAAATGGAGCGCTTGGAGGCTCGCGGTTACAGCGTTCCTGCCACCGCACTCCTCCCGCGAGCCCTGCTGACCCCCGCGGATACCGACGGCTCCGACCAAGGCGGTACCGGCTGACGCACCACCGACACCGACAGCACCGACAGTAGCAGCGGAGCAGCTGCCACAGCAGCAGCCCCCACCCCTTTCCCCCGCAGCGGCTTTAGCCGCACTACTCTGTTTTGATTTAAAGCAACAGTACTCATTTTGTCACTTCTGATTGTAACGTCTTTCAGAGATTTGTTATTTAGAGTTTTGTTACGTTTTTCTAATAAGCATAATGAATAAGTAAGCATTTGGTATTTATAAGTACTTAGTACATAGTAATTGCAGTAAGGTGTATGCACTTAGTTAAGAGTTTAAATTGTAAGATTTTCTTTTGGTTCGAACCTTCTTAGTTGTCTGCCTAGGCATTTCAAAGGAGCTCCATGTAATATAGTTAAGGAATATATAAACAGGTTTTAATTTTGGAAAGTGTTTTTTAGTTAATGTAACAATTTTATTTCTTTTTAGACACTGATTTGATGGATTAATTTTAACATAGTTTTTTAAGGTTTTAAGGATTTTTTGGTATTAGCATAAGTTAAGGTTTGTAGTAAATAGGTATTAATTTTAACAACTATTCCTTCACTAATGTGCAGAAGAATCAAGACTAAGAGGAAACAGCATTTCCCATGAAGTCGAACATCGATCACAATAACTGTTATGATAATCTGGGGTCAAAAGCAGCAATCAAAAAAAATATTTTGTCCTGAATGCTGAATCTGAAAATAGGCAGTTTGGGCTGGTAAATACAGAAAACCTATTTTCTGGTGAGAAAAAGGATTTAAATCCCCATGGAAAATTATTGAAAGGGATTGGCATAAGTGGGAAATAAAGACTAGAGAAATTTTACTTGGGAAGTATCAGGAATAATTAAAAGGATTAGTAAAAGGAAAAGTAAGAGACATAAGATTTTGAAGGAAGAGGAATTGAAATAACAAAAGCACAATGGGAAATGGTAAACAAACTAACCAAGGAAGTAGAGAAGAGACTCCAAATGGAATTTTGAAGTGGGTTGAGGAGTTAAAATCTGTAGGGCTCCTGAAGAATGTAACTGCTGCCGAGAAGAAAAAACACCCGGCTGCTGGTTGCACCCCAGCAGGCCGAGGAGGCAGAGTTAACATATACTGGTGGAGCCTAATTTTGATCCTAACCCTATTTGCACATAAGGAGTCCAATCGAAATCAAAAACCACGTTCCCATGTGTGGAATCTTGATCAGACCGGAGAGAAAAGACTTGAACTTGAAAAAGCAATGGTAAATTTTTCTGCTACAGTTGAAATCATGGTAAATGCAAGCACAGATGCAATAAAAGCACAGCAAATTGAAATCAATAGTCTCTCGAAAATATCTACTCCGAATAGATTAGCTTTGGATTTTTTATATGTTAAGGAAGGGGGTGTATGTGTAGTCATAAATGTAAGTTATTATAGTTATGTTAATCTAGATAAACGAGTGGAAACAGATTTACAGGCGATTGTAAACCACAATCAGATATTACATCAGATTTCTTTAGATGATACTTCTTGTGGATTTAAAGAAATATGGGATAAATTAACTTTCTGGTTACCAAATCTAAATTGGCTTAAACATTTGTTTGTAATATTCGTTGGAATAATTGTAATATTGCTATGCATAATACTCTGCAATTGTTGTTACAAAATACTAAGACCTTTAAGTAAGATTGCTCATGTCAACGAGTTACAAGTAGAGAATTATGATCAGAATGTGATCAGAACAGATGAACTTAATTATGATCCAATTAAGAAGGTTCTGAAATATCTGGAAATTTTAACACAAATCAATGGTGACAAAAAAAAAAAAAAAAAAAAGGGGGGGAATTGTGATGAATATACTGGTGATTTGTGTCAAAATTGTAAGACTTAGAGTGCACTGGGATTAAGGGTCAGGATCTTGTGAGGCCTGTTTAGAGGGTAAAGGGAAAGAAACCTATCTTGCAGACTTGCAAGGACACTGTCTGGTTAATTGGAGACACCACGGCTGAGAAGGAGCTGTCTTAAAGATAAACATTCAGAACTAGGAATTTGTTTTCTTCAGATAAGAAGCCTGCACAATTGGGCATGCGTGAAAGTGGATGCTTTGACCCTTACCACACTAAATGTAGGGAGAAGGGATTTAAATGTTATCTCACCAGTTTGCTATAATTTTACACACCTAGAGGGAAAATCAAAATTCATAACAACACAACATGCATTTTCATTTTCGGTTGAAAACATCAACAAATGGTACCAACAAGAGATCAGTATTACTAGGATGAGCAAAAACACATTATTATGGGTAATTTTATATTGGGCAAAGCAATGAAGCTCTTTTGCTCTTGCTGATTGCCTGCAAGTTTTCTGTCTGTGAAGCTAGAGCCTGGCCAGATCTACCTTTACAGATTAAAGAAATCTTGCTACCATTAAACAAATTATGATTTTTGACCATCCTAGAGAAAATAAAGATGCAACATAACAGGTAATAATGAATTGATTAAACTTTTTCAGACGTGTCTGATAGGGATACCCAGACTTAATGTAAATATGTTTGTTAATTATAGTAGTAAGTTTTAAGGTTCTTAGGCATTATTGTACTCATTTTTGATTATTGTTAAACTTGTTTATAATTGTATTATGCAAAGTGTTCAAGGAATAACCTCCAAGGCCTTACTTGCACAAAAGAAGAACGGGGGAATTGTTGAGGATTGTTTTGAGCAAGAGGGGCCTTGGGTCCCAGGAACGCCTGTGCAATTCAGGCCTTGAAGAATTCTCTGTTGATAATATAGTGGCGCCGTAAGAGATGTGAGAAAGTGCTGATTGCTTGGTATGCTGAAGTCCAGCTGCCCCTGAGATGGGAGGCAAGCAAGATAAGGAGGAGGCGAGATCTGGGGAAGAGAGCAATTAGGCCAGATAGAAGAATTCCACAGAGTTGTGAAAACAATGATGCAACCTTTTAGAGAGCAACCAATAGTATGTTGCCAAGTGGGCATAATTATAGCAAACTGTATATAAGATGTGTCTGATGCTCAATAAAGTTGGATTCCGCTGATCAAATTGGTCGAATAGCGGCCCCTTCTTGCGGCACTGGACTTCTGGACACAGGAAGTAAACATTGCAGGGGGGCACCCAGCTCAAACTGCAACACTTTCCCAGCATTAATACTTCATCATTTTCATCATCAGGAAGAATATCTCCTACTAACTGTTGCTCAAACTCTCTACTGCTTTGTGTTCAGAGGGTTTAGTGTCCCAGCCATCCCAGAAAGAGAAATCAACTCTGGTGTCCAGCTTTTTTTTTTTGTATGGCAGCAAACCAACTAAATTCTCCCTCAGATCACTTTTTCCTCTTGGAAATTAAGACATAAAAATAGAATAGTTAGACTATATTAAGCATCACACTGCTGCTGACAGGATGTAAAACATTAACAATCATGTAAAAAAACAATTAAATCCCTTTGTGGGTCAAGATGAAGCTTCAGAAGTGAGGAAGAAACACCTTGGGGAAACAAAGATCTACTTCAGCACTGAGCTGCTTTGTCCATTCTGAACCTGCATCTGCATGGACAATAAATTCTTTTAGTATCACTGTAGGTCACTTTTCACCCCAAACTGTGACAAAGAAGCCCAAGCAGCTGCTATTTGATAATGCACATCTGAACTAGCATTTCCTGAGCTTATGAAAAATAGAGCACTCCAGTTTATTTATAGGACTAAAGATGCTTACAGCCCATACATAAATATTAATTTTTTTTTCTTTACACTTCTGTGACATAAACCAGTTGAAACCTCATAGCCAGGGAGTTCTGCTGCTTACCTGCAACCTGTCCTGACCCCATTTTGGGGGGGGTTTATCATATCAGCTGTCAGGGCACAGCAAGGACTGAGCTGATCTATGAGGGATGGTGAACCAGGAGCCAAGCAGGGTAACAAGACAGGGGGGAGCAGCAGCTCTTTTCACCATGGAGGCAGGATGTGGAATGACAAATCTGGGTGGCAACCAGGCTCAGACATCATCCAGTGCTCTCCTGAGATGTCCACAATGACACAGGGCTCCCACTGGCAAAATCCCCCTGGATTCAGCCAGCTAAACACTAACTTTGCTAACTCATCTTCCAGAAGAGGAATGCACCTCTGGCACTGACATCTCCCTGAAGGCTTTCAAGGCCAGCTTGGATGAGGCTTTGATCAACCTGGTCCAGTGGAAGGTGTCCCTGCCCATGGCAGGGGGGTTGAGACTGGATGATCTTTAAGGTCCCTTCCAATCCAAACCCTTCTATGAATCTGTGAATCCACCCAACACTTCAGTCAGCAGGAACACCTCCATCAGGCTGCCCAGGGACACATCAACTCTGACGTGGAATGTCTCTAAGGATGGGGCCTCAACTACATCCCTAGGCAACCTCTTCCAGTATTTCACCACTCCCATGGTAAAGAACTTCCTCCTGTTGTCCAACCTAGATCTCCCCTGCTCCACTTTGAAAGCATTGCCCCTCATCCTATCACTCCAAGCCCTTCTAAACAGACCTTCCCCAGCCTTCCTGTAGGTCCCCCTTCAGATACTGAAATGCAGCTCTAAGGTTTCCCTGGAGCCTTCTTTTCTCTAGGATACACAGCCCCAATTCTTTCAGCCTGTCTTTAATAGCAGAGGCTGCCAGTGACCTTCTGGGCTGCCAGTGCCCACTGCTGGCTCATGTCCAGCTTCTCATTCACCAGCACCCCAACCCCTTTTCTGCTCTCAATCCCATCATCTCCCAGCTTCTATTGGTATGGAGGACATGCTGGAAATTCCTTGCTGGAATCCAGTTCTAGAAATCACATCTAGTCCTCTTCCTTCTCCTAGCTCCCACCACAGGATATTGCCATAGGGCTGTACAAAGGGTGTATAAAGAACCAACTCATTCCATATTGACCAGGGCATGAAGCTGTGGCTGAACAGAGTTGCTCTGCATGTGCAGCACTGTCAGCTCGCTCAGAGTGGTAGCCATGAGAGCTTCCTGTGGTCGCGGTGTCCCAGTGGACTTGCAGTCTGTTCCTGTGGCAGAGCTGTGTTCATGCAGAGTGATGACACTGCCTGGGACAATAGCCAGGCTCTGGTAGTGGCCATTCTCTGGGAGTTTGGGTGACATGTCATACTCTTCATCAGGAAGCTCTGTTTTGTGACATTCATTGGTCTTAGCTGCTCCTTCGACGATGACGAGGAAGGACTTCCAGGGAGTGTTTTTGTCGTGTATCTGAAACAAAACCAGACAAGAAACAGGAGGCTGAAATCATGGTGACTTGTTTGGGCTTCAAGAGCTTGGATTCAGCTCGTGCTTGATGCTGGATCAGAGGGCTGGAGCACCTCTCCTATGAGGACAGACTGAAGGAGTTGGGGCTGTTCAGTCTGCAGAAGAGAAGGCTCCAAGGTGACCTCATTGTGGCCTTCCAGTATCTGAAGGGGGCCTACAAGAAGGCTGGGGAGGGACTTCTCAGGATCTCAGGTAGTGATAGGACTAGGGGGAATGGAATGAAGCTGGAGGTGGGGAGATTCAGGCTGGATGTGAGGAGGAGGTTCTTCACCATGAGAGTGGTGAAACCCTGGAATGGGTTGTCCAGGGAGGTGGTTGAGGCCCTGTCCCTGGAGGTGTTTAAGACCAGGCTGGACGAGGCTCTGGCCAGCCTGATCTAGTGTGGGGTGTCCCTGCCCATGGCAGTGGGTTTGGAACTAGATGATCCTTGTGGTCCCTTCCAACCCTGACTGATACTATGATACTGATACTATACTATACATCCCACATAATGTCCCTCATCTCTGCTCTGGTGAGACTCCACCTGGAACACTGAGTCCAGCTTTGGACACCTCAGCACAAGAACAAGAACCTGATGAAGCTGGCCCAGAAGAGGCCACAAAAATGATCTGAAGGCTGGAACCCCCTCTGCTGTGAGGACAGTGTGAAAGAGTTGGGGTTGTTCAGCTGGAGAAGAGAAGGGTGAGGTCCCTTCCCACCCTAACAATTCAATGATTCTATGATTCATTATGGCTCTGGGCAACTTGATCTACTGCAAGATGTCCCTGCCCATGGCAGGTGGGTGGAAGTGTGTGACCGTTTGAGGCTGTCCCCTTAAGAAAGGGAATATGGTGGTTGGATGTTTGTAAACGAAAAGGTGGATCTAAACTAATTTCATTGGTAGATTGGGAGGAAGCACCTTCTGAACTGGGAGTGCAGGAGGGTATCCTGGGCATTCCAGCACTTTATCTTCAGTCTTGCTTCCGCTCCTCCGCAGGGCAGCAGCTCTCTGTGCTGGGCTTTCGGCCAAGGTTTTGGCCTTGAAACTGATAAGCTACCATGGCCTGTATTAACTGCTTTCCAATTAACACATAACTGCTTCTAATTTTTTTCTCTTTTCTCTTTTTCTAACCCTCTCTGGGGAAAGGGGGAGAGAAGGGGGAGCAGAGGTGGGGAACCCCCTCAGCAGAGGGGGGGGGACTCTCATTTCTGTGCTACTTTATTGTATATTTTTGTATATATTGTAAATACTGTAAATTCTGTATATTCCCCTGCATATCCTATATTGCTTTGTAAATATACAGCACCCACTGCTTTGCTAATTCAGCTGTGAGGTTTTTTTTCCTTCACTTATCTGGGGGGAGAAGGTCTTTCTCTCCCAACCCCATGAAGTCCCTTCCAACCCTAACATTTCTATGATTCTCTGTGGCTCTGAGCAGCCTGATGTGGTGTGAGGTGTGTCTACCCCCAGCAGGGGGGTTGCAACTGGATGATCCTTGAGGCCCTTTCCTACCCTAACAATTCTATGATTCTATGTGGCTCTGAGCAGCCTGATGCACTGTGAGGTGTCCCTGCCCACAGCAGGGGGCTTGGAACTGGATTATCCTTGAGGTCCCTTCCAACCTTAACAATTCTATGATTCTATGATGTGGTTGGTGTGAAGTGTCCCTGCCCACAGCAGGGGGGTTGCAACTGGATCATCCTAGAGGTCCTTTCCAACCCTGACAATTCCATGAAACTCCACAAAAAACCCAGCCTGAAGGCCCCTTCCAGGCCTGAGACAGTTAACCCAGGGGTAGGAGGGTGGCTGCCGGGCCAGGAGGGGAGAGGCTCTCACCGAGGTGTGGCGCCGCAGGGTGGACTTGTCGGTGAAGGTCCTGCCACAGGCGTTGCACATGAAGGGCTTCTCGCCGGTGTGGATGCGGTGGTGCCGCTGCAGCGCGTTCAGCTGGGTGAACTGCTTCCCACACTGGTCACAGCAGTAGGGACGCTCCCCTGCAAGCACAGCACCACGGGGGGCATGCACCAGCAAAGTCATTCTGCCCCTTTGCTCTGCCCTCTCCTGAGACCCCATCCCAAGCACTGAGTCCAGCTCTGCTGTCCCCAGCTGGGGAGGGGTTTGGAGCACAGCCCTGTGAGGAGAGGCTGAGGGAGCTGGGGTTGCTTAGCCTGGAGAAGAGGAGGCTCAGGGGAGACATTTAGGCTGGAGATCTGAAAGAAATTCTTTCCTGTAAGGGTGGGAAGACACTGGAATGGGTTGTCCAGGCAGGTCATGGATGCCCTCTCCCTGAAGGTGTTCAAGGCCACGTTGGATAAGGCCCTGAGCAGCCTGGGCTAGTGGAAGGTGTTCCTGTCTATGGCAGGGGGGTCAGAACTAGATGATCTTTAAGACCTCTTCCAACCCAAACCATTCTATGAATCTATGTTGGGCTGTTAGAGGTGCTGCTCACTGAGGAACCTCAGGTAAGCCTTCTGCTTCATGGAACAATGAGGCACACACAAACCTTCACAGAAAAAAATCTCTCACAGCCAATTTTGACAGGCTTGAAGCAAGCAGGTACTGCATAAATGTGAGCAGCCACTGAAGCCTCCCCATCTTTTCAATGTATTTTCCACCAGCACCCAAAACCCTGTCCCACAACAGAAGTTTTCCCCATTACCAGGTGAGCATGTACCACAAGGCTCTCCCCAAACACATCACCAACTGCCTTGCTGCAGTCACTGTATTGAGTTCTCCTTGAAACAACCACTTGGCTGAGATGGAATCATTTGGGTTGAAAAAGGCCTTGAAGATGATACAATCACAGAATGGTAGGGATTGGAATGGACCTCTGAAGATCACCCCCTGCCAAAGCAGGACCACCTAGGGCAGGTCACACAGGATGGGTCTTGAAAGTCTCCAGAGAAGGAGTCTCCACAATCTCTCTGGGCAGCCTGCTCCAGGGCTCCAGCACCCTAACAGTAAAGTCTTTCCTCATGATGAGGTGGAGCTTCCTATGTTCCAGTTTGTATCTGCTGCCCTTGTCCTATCCCAGGGCACCACTGAAAAGAGCCTGGTCCCTTCTTCTTGACACCCACCCTTCAGATACTTATAAACATTCATAAGATCTCCTCTCAGTCTTCTCTTTTAAGCAGCCCCAGGTCTCTCAGCCTTTCCTCAGACAGATGTTCCAGTCCCTTCATCATCCTCACAGCCCTCCCAGCACAGCACAGCCAGGTCACCACTAAACCACATCCCCCAGCACCACATCTACACATAACCATAGAACCCATCCCAAAGAGAGACACCCACTGGAGGAATCCCTTGTCTGCATAAATGGAGCTGTGAGATCCACAGCTTTCCAATCCTGAGACACAAAAGCACCTCCCACCTGTGTGGACTTTAATGTGCTGGTAAAGGGAGTTCCTCTGGGCAAATGTTCTGAAGCAAACTTCACATTTGAAGGGTTTAGATCCGGTGTGGATTCTGTTGTGGTGTTTCAGGTACTCCTTAGAGGCAAAGCTCTTCCCACAGGTTTCACACATAAAAGGTCTTTCCCCTGCAGCAAGGGTGAGGAGGAGGAGAAGAAGAATTAAACATCACATGAATATAATCAGAGAATGCACTGGTTTGGAAGGGACCTTTAAAGCTCACCTAGTCCAACCCTCCTGCAGTAAGCTGGAAGTGTTTAAGAGGGGACTGGATGAGGCACTTGGTGCGATGGTTTAGTTGATCAGATGGTGTTGGGTGATAGGTTGGACATGATGATCTCCAAGGTCTTTTCCAACCTGGTTAACTCTATTCTATTCTGATCAGGTTTTGCTCAGAGCCCCATCAAGCCTCACCTTGAATGTCTCCAGGGATGGGGCCTGCACCACCCACGCTGTAAAAAACTTCTTCCTAATGTCTTACCTAAATCTATCCTTCTCTAGTTCCAAACCACTGCCTCTTGTGCTATCACAACCAGCCCTTGCAAAATGCCTTTCCCCAGCTTTCCTGTAGGCCCCCTTTAGAATAGAATAGAATTAACCAGGTTGGAAAAGACCTTGGAGATCATCGAGTCCAACCTATCACCCAACACCATCTAATCAACTAAACCATGGTACCAAGTACCTCATCCAGTCTCTTCCTAAACACCTCCAGTGATGGTGACTCCACCACCTCCCTGGGCAGCACATTCCAATGGCCAATTACTCTTTCTGGGAAGAATTTCTTCCTAACATCCAGCCTAAACCTCGGCTGCTCTAAGGTCTTCCCAGAGCCTTCTCTTCTCCAGGCTGAACAACCCCTACTCTCTCAGCCTGTCCTCACAGGGGAGGTTTTCCATTCTGATCATTTTTGTGGCCCTCTGTAAATCCAGACTACTGCTGTGTACAGCTCTGATGAAAGGCCTCCAGGGGTAAGCAGGCAGTTTTAGTAAGACACAAGTCAAAAAGTGTTCTTTGAATTATCTCTCATTGTCTTTTAATGGGTTTTTGCCATCCCCATTAGGGACAAGTCAGTGGCAGCAGGTCCATGAAGAGATGTAAAAATGCAACACAGCTCAAAGGTGATACAAAGGGTTGCCTCCAGGCAGTTTACAGCCTGGACAGAATCAGAGAATCATTTTGCTTGGAAAAGACCTTTAAAGATCATCCTACCATGACCTAATCCTGCCAAGGCTGCTGCCAAACCCTGTCCCTTAGCACCATGTCCAGGCATGGCAACACTACCACCTCCCTGGGCAGCCTGGTCCAGTGTTTTGAAAACCCTTCCAGTGAAAAAGATTCTTCTACTATCCAGCCTAAACCTGGTTATTGAGGACCATGCAAAGCAGCCTGTCCCTATATCCCAGCCAGCTGGGAACTCCTTCTCTTTCACAGATTCATAGAATGGTTTGGTTGGGAAGGGACCTTAAAGATCACCTAGGTCCACCCCTCCCTGCCATGGGGCTAGGATACCTTCCACTAGACCAGATTGCTCAAGGCCTCATCCAACCTGGCTCTGTCCCCCTCTCTTCCTCCACTCTGTCCCCCTCTATTCCTCCACTCTGTCCCTTTACTCTTCCCCACTCTCTGTCTATCTTCCTACAGGAGCCTCTCTCAGTAAAACTGTCTAGGAAGGAGAACATCTGATTTCATATTAAAAAAAAAAAAAATCCACACCCAGCACCACAAAATCATTTTCTAGTTGTAAAGAAGATCTCCTGGTTGCAGAGCAGGGTCTCCTCCTGTAGACAGCAGATGCCAAGAGCCAGCCTTACCTGTGTGGCAGCGTTTGTGATACACAAGCATGTGATTCTGAGTGAACCTGGCCCCACACTCATCACAGACAAAAGGTTTTTCACCAGTGTGGATTCTGAAATGAGAGAGCAGCATTAGAGCACCCAAGAACCTCTCTGTCCTTTGCAGCACAACACAGGCTGTCTTTACTCTGGCTGCTCACAGGTCAGTACCTGTGCAAGAACCCAGTGCCCTTCAAAAGACAGAAAGGGCAGTGTAGAGCATTGTTGCTGCCTAAGCCTGTACCCCACTTGAAATGCCAGCTGAAATTCTGAGCCCACTCAGAGCCTCAGGGACTCTTCTGAAGATTGCTGCAGGAGCACAGCCAACACAGGCCAGTTTTCATGGCAGTACACCAACAGAAGGAGCAGAGATGTCAAAACACATACAGAAAGATAAGCAACTCCCACCACAAACTGGCATGAGATACCAGTTAGGACAGCACTGAGCTTCCAGCATTCACAACCTGATGGAAGAGTTGCAGGGGAGCAACTCATGGCAAAAAATAATAGGAGAGTGGCAAAGGTAGGGTAAACCTGTCAACAGCTACAATTTTTGCCTTGATAAAGACCTCTTGCCCATGAACCTTCGAGATGGTGCATCTGGGTCTCACCACAGCTGATTCCATCAGCCCTGCGTGGGTGTCTTCAGAAGTTCACTCACCTCCAGGGCTGTGTCAGCCTCTTTGTAGGCACACAGCAGCTGTTTTCTGTGCTTGGCACCCAAATCTGGTGCTCTCCCAAGTTCACAAATGGGCAAACCTTAGTACTTTCACATTTCTTGCAAACCATTGAAAAACTGCTTATCAAGAAGCATCAAATCAGCTGAAACAATGACAGCCCTAACCCTGCAAAGAACTCAGCAGGGGGCTGGGAGGTTGTTTTCCTCACTTGGACCATCCCACAGACTCTTTCCCAGGGCTGCCCTCATGAGGAAAGTTCTCTGTGCCCTTCAGCTGCAGCACCCACAGGCCTCTACTTCTGCCTTAAAGAAAATGACAGCAACCCCCTGAACCTGAAAAGCAGGGGGGGGGGAGGGGGGGGAAACCTCCAAAACAACCAAGCTGAGAAAAAGGGGGAGGAAAAAAAACCCAGAAATATGGACACTTTCTGGTCAGGCACATTTGACACCCCCACTTCACTTGAAGGCTCAAGGTGTGGTTCAGGGGGGACTCTGATTCTCCCCCCAAAATCTAACAAGGCTGCTCAAGTCCAGTTCATACCTCATGTGTGTTTTAAGTGCAGAGGGCTGAGAAAACTTAGCCTCACACTCTGTGCACCCATAAGGCTTGTCCCCTGTGTGCGTCCTCTCATGGAGCCTCAAGGCAGTTTTGGAGCTCAACCCCTTTCCACACTGCAGGCACTGATGACGCTCCCCACCACCCTCATGAACCTGGAGAATGTGCCTCTTGACGTCCTTCTTCCTCTTGAACTTCTTCCTGCAGAGCTCGCAGGGGAAGTGGCGCTCGCTGCTGTGGACATGCCGCTGGTGGCTTTTGAGGTTGCAGCGGTTGGAGAAGGTCTGGCCGCAGGTGTCGCAGCGGTGGACGATCTCGGCGGCGATGCCGTGGCTGTGCTTGATGTGCTTGAGGAAGCTCTTCTCGTAGAGGAACTCCTTCTCACACCTGCTGCACTTGAAGTTGCTGCCTCGCCTCTTCTTCTCCTCCTCTTCACACTTCGGCGGGCTTCCTTCTGGCTCGAAGCCGCCACCTTCACCCTTGGCTTTGTTGCCATTCCCCAACTGCTCCTCCTCCTCATCATCCTCCTCCTCCACATCACACGCCTCTTGCTCTTGAGGATGCTTCTTTTCCTCCACAGCAACCTCTCCACCCTTCTGCTGCTCCATCAGCCGCCTCACGTATTTCTTCTTGGGGATCTCCACAAAGACTTTCCTCCCAGCCAGTCTCCCGCTCGACCTTCTGATCTGGCCGTAAGGAGGCTTGGCCATGTCCTTCTTTTTGTACGCTTTGTCTTTTGGTTTGGCAGCTGGGATCTCAGGAGGCACCCTGCTGCTGGGCCTGGCTGCTGGGGAATCTGGAGGAGCCAAAGGACAGGCTCCCCGGTCAACTTCTGCCACAGCAGCCGCTTTGGAGGCCAGCGGAGCGCTTGGTGGGGTGGAACTCTCTTCCTCAGAGTTCTGTGACTCAGAGAAGTTCTGCAGCTCCAACAGCACTGACTCAAGCATCTGCTTCTTCAGCTGAAAGCAGGTTTCTGAGAGATCCAAGCACTTCAGCTTGTCAGCTATTTCTAGCATGCGCTGCACTCTGTCTTCTTCCACCTCCACCTTAGCAGTGTAGACAAACTCCAGATACGAAGCAAAATCATCAACCTGCACCTCGTTCAGGAACACAATGGTCCTGGGGCTGTCCACAGCGCTGTCGTTGAGGAACACCTCCTTGAAGAACTTGCTGGTGGCTGCCAAGACAGCCTTGTGGGCCACAAACTCTGCCCTGACCCCTTCGTACTCCACGCTGACCGTCACGTCGCAGAGATGGCCCAGGAGACGCAGCTGATGCATTTCGTTCAGCAGATTGATGGGAGAGGACTTGGATTCCAGCAGCACTGCATTGCTTTCCATCTTTCCTCTCTCTGTGAAAGGCTGTAAATGACAATAGCACCTTAGCTATTTGCACCAAACCTAGTTAATCTATGAGACACCAACACTAGAGACAGAGACCTGCTGGAGTGGGGCCAGAGGAAGGGATAGAATAGAATAAACCAGGTCAGAAAAGACACTGAGATCACAGAGCCCAACCTATCACCCAACACCATCCAATCAACTAAACCATGGCACCAAGTGCCGCATCTAGACTCTTCTTAAACACCTCCAGGGATGGTGACTCCACCACCTCCCAGGGCAGCACATTCCAATGGCCAATCTCTCTTTCTATGAAGAACTTCTTCCTCACCTCCAGCCTAAACCTCCCCTGGCACAGCTTGAGACTGTGTCCTCTTGTTCTGGTGCTGGTTGCCTGGGACAAGAGACCAACCCCCACCTGGATACAACCTCCCTTCAGGCAGCTGTAGACAGCAAGAAGGTCTCCCCTGAGCCTCCTCTTCTTCAGGCTAAGCAACCCCAGCTCCCTCAGCCTCTCCACACAGGGCTGTGCTCCAGACTCCTCCCCAGCTTTGTTGCCCTTCTCTGGACACCTTCCAGCATCTCAACATTTTTCCTAAATTGAGGGGCCCAGAACTGGACACAGGACTCAAGGTGTGGTCTAACCAGTGCTGAATGCAAAGAGTGCTCCAGGCCTCTGAGCAATCTCCTATTGAAAGACTTGTGGCTGTTCAGCCTGGAGAAGAGGAGGCTCTGGGGAGACCTTAGAGCTACATATCTATCAATATCTGAAGGCTGTGGCAATGCCAGTGACGAGCAGTGTGAGCAATCTGGCAGTGCAGGCCTAGAGCCTGACATGGTGGTAGGCCATGCTCAGCATAAGCGCAGAGCCAGCTAGCAGTGTAGCAAAACAGTGCTGTGCCTGCAGCATGTAACTAAAACAGGGCACTGGTAGCTATAAACACAGAAAGTTATCTTGGGACAACAGGACATGCACCTGCATCAACAAACCTAGCGTGTCATTAGTAGTTGGACCAATAATCTATAATAGTGTGATGTGTGGTCACTCCTAGGGAGCCAATGAAGCCATGCCAACAAGGCACTCCAGGTTTATATAAGTTGTAGAAGTTCCCTTCCTACGCACTTCCGCCTTTCCTTTCCCTTCTTCTTCTGTGCTTTGCTTTACTGTGCTATACTCGCACCATAGGTCTGCACCATAGGCCTGCCAATACTGGAACAATAAAGGAACAATACTCAATCATATTGGTCAGTGTCGTAGTTTGGGCTGGGTGCCCTCTGCTACAGGGGTGTTTCCTGTGTCCAGAAGTCCAGCCCAGTGGGTGGACACAGGAAATTAGGTTATTTCCTACCATGATCCCTTGCACCACTATAAGTTTTACGGCGGGGTCTGGCATTTCCTCTTTCCTTCCTCCTCGCCACCTGGTAACTGGGGGAGAGATCTCCCGGCCATGGGCCTGGTTAGGCCCAAGGCCACGGGGGGATGGGCAGTCTCAGATCTGGCCAGCTGAGACTAGCCTAGCAGTGGGGGGGGGAAGGAGGAGCCCTGGGGGTTTGGGTGCACCCTCAGGTGGGAATGGGATCTCTCTGGGTCTGTTTTGGGTCTCTCTCTCTCTCTTGTCACTGTGTTTCTAGTTCTCTGCACGCATTCACTGTTCTGTTTAAACTTTTCATCACTTTTGCAATCCGTTTGTCTGAGTTGTTATTTCTGCGCGTGGTGGGGAGGGGGTCTGCCCTAACCCATTACATTTTGGCGCACCAACGTGGGGCTGGCTGTTGTGCCCACTCTGCAGATCGATTGCAAAGGATGGAGAGTTTAAATTCAGTTCTGGGCGTCGGTTTGGGTTTGGCAGTTGGGGGCTCAAGTGATGTTGCCGGGGCGACCGTGTAAGTTCTTGTGGATTGTGGGGGGATAACTGGTGCGCTGCCGGTGGTGCGGACCCTCTCCTGCTATTTCAGGCAGGGGTGGTTCTCGATCATTGGCATCGGGGGTACCGCTTGAGAACGTGGAACCTGCCCTTCCTCCGCGGCGGGGAGCGAAGTGGGGGAGGGGCAGCGGCGAGCAGATCAGAGTCAGGTCCGTTCTCGCTGCGGGGATAGAGCCAGCTGCTGCGAGCGGGCGAGCCAGCTCCCGAAGCCCCGGGGGGCTGACGGGGACTCCAGCTGGAAAGCTGTTTTCAAGGGCTCTGAGAACGCGTGCATGGCTTTCGCTGGAGAAGCCGTTTGAGTGTCCGAGGGGTGGAGGTGATTTTGATTCTGTGCCGCGATGGCAGAGGTGGGCGGAGCCCTGCTGCGTGGCGAGTGGCGGTGGCGGAACCGGCCGTGCGCTCGGGCTGCGGCGGGGCCGGCCCTAGTCTCTTCCCCGACTTTTTCGGACGAGTTCCGAAAATGGCGCCGAGCACCTGGCTCCACCTCCCTTCTTCTCAGTGAGCTGTGGTGCAGCCCCTCCCTTTCCAGGGGGGGTGTGCAGCCGGATGCTGTCTTGCTTTGGTACGGGTACACCTAGTGGGGGGGCGGAGTACCTCGGACATGCATCCGTGTAGTTTGGACCGCAGTTGGAAGCGGTTGATTGCGGCACCCTGGATGGATTGACAAAGGCAGTCGTGGGTTGGATTGTTTCGACTGGCCTGCCCCAGGGGTGGAGAATATGCCACTGAGTGATTATACGTGAAAAGTAGAGGCTTGGCTGAGAAGTCGTGAGGCTTTTCCAGGTGACCAGGATGCCCAACGGATCCATGGAGAACTTGCACTGCAGGAGAATGAGCTCTGCATCGCCGGGAGGTTCCACTGGATGAAGGAGGAAGAACTGGAATGGACAGACACTTGAGCATGACTGAGAGACTGAGTGGACGCCCAGATGAAGACACGGACTTCGCCAGACATGTCATCAGTTTTCTGATTTGATGATGTGTTTGGGTGCAGGGATTATGATATGAAATAAGGGGTGGCTCCTGTCGTAGTTTGGGCTGGGTGCCCTCTGCTACAGGGGTGTTTCCTGTGTCCAGAAGTCCAGCCCAGTGGGTGGACACAGGAAATTAGGTTATTTCCTACCATGATCCCTTGCACCACTATAAGTTTTACGGCAGGGTCTGGCATTTCCTCTTTCCTTCCTCCTCGCCACCTGGTAACTGGGGGAGAGATCTCCCGGCCATGGGCCTGGTTAGGCCCAAGGCCACGGGGGGATGGGCAGTCTCAGATCTGGCCAGCTGAGACTAGCCTAGCAGTGGGGGGGGGGGAAGGAGGAGCCCTGGGGGTTTGGGTGCACCCTCAGGTGGGAATGGGATCTCTCTGGGTCTGTTTTGGGTCTCTCTCTCTCTCTTGTCACTGTGTTTCTAGTTCTCTGCACGCACTCACTGTTCTATTTAAACTTTTCATCACTTTTGCAATCCGTTTGTCTGAGTTGTTATTTCTGCGCGTGGTGGGGAGGGGGTCTGCCCCAACCCATTACAGTCAGCTGTATTGACTCCAATCTCCATCGTCTATAAGTGGCACCCAAATATACATGGATTCTTGGGATCCTCGGAGTACGATGCTGCTCGACTCAGCGTAAGAGATATGTCCGAGCAATACGGAAAGCCAGTCAAACCAGCACTGCCCTGGTGCTGACAAAATAAGCAGCGTGCGCTCAGAAAAGGAAGCGAATCTCACCTGGGCCTGGTGAGCGACCAGGGAAGGGCAAGGGGAAGCACTCCATGAAACAGAAGAGGCTGTGCTAAACGCCCTCCACCTATCCTCTCCATGAGAGGTATTATTGGCGATTCTGGGATCTTAAAAGGGCTATTAGCCTGGGCCCAGAATCATCCCCACGGCAACTAAGCTTTTACTTCTGAAGCACGGGACGAAATTGCAGCCCAGCTGTGGGATGAGGTGCTAAATATTTAAAAAGAAGTTTTTCACTATAGCACTGTGTGGCAGACTGTCACATACATTGCAATCGAAAAAAGCAGAGCAGTCTACTCCCAGTTCAGCTGCTGCGGCATTGGTTCTAACCGAGATGAAATAGGGAGACTCGGAAGGCACCCCCCGCCCTCTGCCCCCCTCCTCTCTCCCTGCACATCATCTGCCGCTCCGTCAGCATCCACCTCACCATTTCAATTGCCCGCTATTCCTCCCTCTACACGAATCGTGGCTCTCTTATTACCGTCCTTTTGTGTGAAAAAATCTGCTTCTGCTACGTCAATAGCGGTAGAAGCGAATCCTGATCAAACTGATAAACTGATAAGGCGTGCAAAATCAAAATGGAGGTCACTATGCATTAAGAATTAGACAAAGAAGATGCCACGTCCGCCATCTTGGCGAGCACACCGTGTTTATTAGACACCACCACTGCTGTTCACACCCAGCAGGGAAACCGATAAAAAGGCAGCAAAACCTGTGATTCAGCGTTTTCGATCCACTTCATCAACAACTTCTTCTAATGCCACCAGTGACGGCTTGGACTTGGAAGCCAAGAGGACCGATGCTGGGAGGCTGGACAGTGCCGGCTCTGCTCTACAACTCCATTTGGAAAAAATGGAGCACTTGCAGGCTCACGATTGCGGCATTCTTGCGACCACACCCTGCCTGCAAGCCCCAGCCACCCCGGTGATGGTTCCCACCCCATCAGCGCCCGTCCTAGCAGCACTCATCCCGGCGCCCTCATCCCGGCAGCGCCCATGCCAGCGACACCCCCACCCCAGCAGTTCTCCTGGCGACGGCTCCCACGAGCCCCCACAGCCCCCACGGCACCGACGGCTCCCACCGATACTAGCACCAACACCGGCAGCAGCCCCAGCAGCAGCCGTCCCCATGGTGGCGGCAGGAATGGCCCGCACCAGCGGCCCCTTCCCCCCCGCGGTTTCAGCTGCGCTACACCACCATCACCCCCCCCCGCCTCCTACATTCCAGACATTATCAGCAGAGTATAGCACTCCGACGAAGGTTCCATTCGAGTTCCGATAGGATGATCAGGAGGTGGGAGGGTCAGGGAACTGTCCCACTGTGCTAGTGGAAAGGTATTGTGGGAAATATAGTCACAGATGGAGAATCCTGTATATGGATTTCCTGTGGTATTAGAAGGTCAACAACGACTATGGCAATCTCTGGACTGACAAATGTTAAAGGAAGCTAGACAAGCCATAGCTACCTATGGGCCACAGTCAGGATACACAACAGCTGTAATCAATCAGTTGTTTTCAACACATTTGTTAATCCCTTTTGACATACCTATGTCAGCAAATGGTGTTTATTATCTGAGAGCAATCGATCATGGAGGAGATGGGTGCCTTACAACCTGGCCTCCCAACTCCCAATCCCGCCAAATTGGGACCTGATTATTACTGATTTGAAGGATTGTTTCGTTACAATTTACTTATATCCAGAGGATTCAAAAAGTCTGCAGTTAGTGAGTCATCGGTTAAGGCAGACTTCACCCACTGGTATCAATGAGTAGCCTCAAGGCATGCCAGAATTCTCTGGCTTGGTCTTTGTTCCCATTTAGACAGAATCATTGTGACTTTCTCATCTATAAGTCTATGGATGATATCCTGATTGTAAAAAAAAGTTACATCCTATGACAATACTCTCTGAGTTTCAACCCATGTCAGCAAGCAGAGGGTTGAAAATAACACCATGCCAGACCTTGCAACTTCTCGATTAAGTGGCAATTCACTTAGAAGCCATGCCCCGGCAGCCATCAGACTCTTTACAAGGTGTCACTGCTAACCACCTCGATGGGGCGAGACCTTTGCTAGACCATATCAGCAAACCCAACTTCCTGATAAGGCTTTGCAATTAAGTCAGGATATAGCAATCAAAGAGTGGTCCAGAATCCAGGACAATAAATCTGATCCTGTGCTTCTCACTACTCAGCAGGGTCTAACAGGGCCATTTGGTTCCTTTGTCGACACCATACATAAGGCATTCCTTCCAACATATCATAGTATCAGTCAGGGTTGGAAGGGACCACAAGGATCATCTAGTTCCAACCCCACTGCCATGGGCAGGGACACCCCACACTAGATCAGGCTGGACAGAGCCTCATACAGCCTGCTCTTAAACACCTCCAGGGATGGGGCCTCAACCACCTCCCTGGACAACCCATTCCAGGGCTTCACCACTCTCATGGGGAAGAACCTCACCTCCAGCCTGAATCTCCCCACCTCCAGCTTCATTCCATTCCCTCTAGTCCTATCACTGCCTGAGATCCTGAGAAGTCCTTCCCCAGCCTTCTTGTAGGCCCCCTTCAGATACTGGAAGGCCACAATTAGGTCACCTCGGAGCCTTCTCTTATCTTCTCTTCTCCAGACTGAACAGCCCCAACTCCTTCAGTCTGTCCTCATAGGAGAGGTGCTCCAGCCCTCTGATCACCCTCGTGGCCCTTCTCTGGACACCTTCCAGAACCTCCACATCCCTCTTGTAATAGGGGCTCCAGAACTGGAGGCAGTGCTCCAGGTGGGGTCTCACCAGAGCTGAGTAGAGGGGGAGGATCACCTCCCTTGACCTGCTGGCCACACTTCTCCTGATGCAGCCCAGGATCTGATTGGCTTTGCGGGCTGCAAGTGCACATTGAGAGCTCATGTTCAGCTTCTTGTCCACCAGCACCCCCAAGTCTCTCTCCTCAGGGCTGCTTTCCAGCCAGTCACTGCCCAACCTGGATTTGTGCCTGGGATTGCCTCGACCCAGATGCAGGACCCTGCACTTACTTTTGTTGAACCTCATGAGGTTGGCTTGTGCCCACCTCTCCAGCCTGTCAAGGTCCCTCTGGATGGCCTCCCTTCCCTCCAGCGTGTCTGCTGCACCACACAGCTTGGTGTCATCAGAAAACTTGCTGAGGGTGCACTCAATGCCACTGTCCATGTGCCCCACAAATATGTTGAACAAGACAGGTCCCAGGACTGATCCCTGAGGGACTCCGCTTGTCACTGGCCTCCACTGGGACATGGAGCCATTGACAGCCACTCTTTGGGTGCGGCCATCAAGCCAGTTCCTTATCCATCTAGTGGTCCACCCATCAAACCCATGTGTCACCAGTTTGGAGACCAGGATGTGGTGCGGGACAGTGTCGAAGGCTTTGCTCAGGTCCAGGTAAATGACATCAGTTGCTCGCCCCTCATCTATTAATTTTGTCACCTGCTCATACAAGGCCACCAGGTTGGTCAGGCAGGATTTGCCCTTGGTGAAGCCATGCTGACTGTTCCCAATCACCTCTTCACTATTCTTCTGAGCCAGTAGTGCCTCTAGGAGGATCTGCTCCTTGATCTTTCCTGGCACAGAGGTGAGACTGACTGGCCTGTAGTTCCCTGGTTCCATTCAATACTAATTCAATTTGATTCACAATATGAAGGTAAAAATGCTGGATATTTTGACATTTGACAATGCTAATGAAGAAACTAAACAGGTTCTCAGCATTTTATCAACAGGTGCCACTGTCTCATGATTGCTGGACATAACAACAAATGAAGCACCGACAAACAGCAATGTATCTAGCCACGGCCATAGAAGCAGTCCTGAAACCACCAGTACGACGACCACACAAGGGAAACAACCTGGGTGGAAAACATCATGCTTCTGGGAAACCTAGGTACCTTAAATTAAATTGCCTGACTGCTGAACAGACTTGAAAGTGCTGTGCTCACTGTCACAGACCTAATCATCTTACTCCAGATTGTCATAGGCAGGGAAATTGCTCCCGCAGCACAAGTACACACTGCACAACGACACCAAACCAGGGTGCTTGGACAGTGTGCACCTTCACCCCCCTCGCAGCCCCCCTCTGGCAGTGCATAGCGGACCTCACAACAGCCGCATATCACTTTTGAATCCACAAAGCATTGTCGAGTTCAACTGGCACGGTCCTTTGGGTCACAGACCCTGTGCTCTGTTAATTGGCAGATTGTCTACCTCTAGACAGGGCATCCTTATAATTCCTGGTTCAATACATTCTGAGTATGACTGGGCTATGAAAATTATGCTCTATACCATTGCCCCTCCTGTTAGCACTCCTGTTGGCACAGAAATTACTCAGCTAATACCATCTGAGTCCCGAGTGCCTAAAATTTCTAAGAGGGTACAAGGGCAAGAAGGCTCGGGTTCCACCGATATGCCTAATATCTTATTAACCCTAGAAATCCAAAAGGGACAACTGGAACAGATTGCAACTGTGTGAGAGACTAAAAGTTGGCTTTCCTGGTGTGACTCAACAAAGATAAAATCACTTGCTGCTTGCCCAGACAATATGTGTCGGGCAGAGCCACTGGAAGGAAGGTGCAAAGATCATGTAGGAATCCTGTCTACCAATCCTGGATGCAAAGCACCTTGCTATTGCATCGTGAATAACACTGGACTGCAGCTGGCCTACAACAATGGCCCAAGGACCCAGCCATCAAGCCTTCAGGACAAGATCATTTTCCAGCCATCAGATACCCCAGCAAGGGAGGATGGTGAGACAATGGATTCACCACCTGTTTCCTGATGTGTAAGGTGTGTGTGGGCAGGTAGATGGAGGAGGCGGAGCCCCCCCTCCATCCAGACCTCTGACCAAACACACAGGAATGCACAGAAAGATTTCCTGGGGAACGATACCTGGATATTTGCCTAAGGATGATTTCCTGGCTCTGGAATTCCTGAGGGACAATACTTGGACACATACCTAAGGACTAAAAACTGTATAAAAGACTTGAGCAACTACTGGCTTAGAAGAAGAAAAACGCAGGAGAAAAATAGAGATGAAGGAAAACACAAGAGAAGGACCATGCCACCGAGAAGGAAAAGCCCGGGACAATGCTGCTCCGGAGAAAAGAGGCCGTGGAGCCTGGAAGAAGCAGACTGAACCCTCTCTCCGTGTCCTAAGTTCCGCCTGCTGCAACTCATGGAGCTGAAGAGGCTGCCCAGAGGACCACATCTCTTCTCCAGCCAAAAGCCTCAGCACCGTTTGTCTACAAAACCAACATCTCCTGCAGCACCTTTCCTCCACACTCTTTATTAGAAAAAACCTTTATTAGAATAAACCAAACCAGGTTGGAAGAGACCTTCAAGATCATTGTGTCCACCCCTTCAACCAATCCAACCCACCCAAACAGCTAACCCATGGCACCAAGCACCCTGTCAAGTCTCCTTCTGAACACCTTCAATGACGGCGACTCCACCACCTCCCCGAGCAACCCATTCCATAGTGCAATCACTCTTTCTGTATAGAACTTCTTCCTAACATCCAACCTGAACCTCCCCTGGCGCAGCCTGAGACTGTGTCCTCTTGTTCTGGTACTGGGTGCCTGGGAGAAGAGACCATCATCCGCCTGTCTACAACCTCCCTTCAGGTAGTTGTAGAGAGTGATAAGGTCACCCCTGAGTCTCCTCTTCTCCAGGCTGAGCAACCCCAGCTCCCTCAGCCTCTCCTCATAGGGCTTGTGTTCCAAACCCCTCACCAACTTTGTTGCTCTTCTCTGGACTCGTTCCAGAAAGTCAACATCCTTCCTAAACTGAGGGGCCCAGAACTGGACACAGGACTCGAGGTGTGGCCAAACCAGTGCAGCATACAGGGGCAGAATGACCTCCCTGCTCCTGCTGGCCACACTGTTCCTGATGCAGGCCAGGATGCCATTGGCCCTCTTGGCTGCCTGGGCACACTGCAGGCTCATGTTCAGCCTACCATCGACCAGTACCCCCAGGTCCCTCTCTGCCTGGCTGCTCTCCAGCCACTCTGACCCCAGCCTGTAGCTCTGCATGGGGTTGTTGTGGCCAATGTGCAGAACCCGGCACTTGGATGTGTTCAATCTCATGCCGTTGGACTCTGCCCATCTGTTCAGCCTGTCGAGGTCCCTCTGCAGAGCCTCTCTACCCTCCAGCAGATCAACTCTTGCCCCCAGCTTGGTGTCGTCAGAAAATTTACTGATGATGGACTCAATGCCCTCATCCAGATCATCAATAAAGATGTTAAAGAGCACAGGGCCCAGCACTGATCCTTGGGGCACACCACTAGTGACTGGCTGCCAGCTGGATGTGGCACCATTCACCACCACTCTCTGGGCTCGGCCATCCAGCCAGTTCCTAACCCATCGCAGTGTGCTCCCGTCCAAGCCATGGGCTGACAGCTTGGCCAGCAGTTTGCTATGGGGGACGGTGTCAAAGGCCTTCCTGAGGTCCAGGTAGACTACATCAACAGGCCTCCCCACATCCACCAGGCGGGTCACCTGATCATAGGAGATCAGGTTGGTCAGGCAGGACCTGCCCTTCCTAAATCCATGCTGGCTAGGCCTGATCCCTTGGCCATCCTGCAAGTGCTGTGTGATTGCACTCAGGATGACCTATTCCATGATCTTGCCTGGCACTGAGGTCAGGCTGACAGGCCTGTAATTCCCTGGCTCATCTAACCGGCCCTTCTTATGGATGGGCACCACGTTGGCCAGCTTCCAGTCCTCTGGGACCTCGCCAGTGAGCCAGGACTGCTGGAAAATGATGGAGAGTGGCTTGGCCAGCTCATCTGCCAGCTCTCTCAGCACCCTAGGATGAATCCCATCTGGTCCCATGGACTTGTGGGGATCCAAGCTGCTAAGGAGAGTTCCAACCACCGCCTCATGGAACATAGGGAAACTGTGCAACTCCCTGGCTCCTTCTGCCAGCTCTGCAGGCCAGCTGTCAGGAAGATGTTCTGCCCTTCTAGTAAAAATTGAGGCAAAGAAGGTGTTAAGTATCTCTGCCTTTTCCTTATCCTTGGTTACAATGTTCCCCTCCGTGTCCACCAAGGAGTGGAGGTTGTCCTTTCCCTTCCTCTTACTATTAATGTATTTATAGAAAGACTTTTTGTTGTCCTTCACAGTAGAGGCCAGTTTAAGCTCCAAGTGTGCTTTTGCCTCCCTAATTCTCTTCCTACAACACCTAGCAACATCCTTAAACATTCTGTGGGTTGCCTCCCCTCTCTTCCAAAGGTGATACACCCTCTTTTTTTCCCTCAGTTCCATTAAAAGTTCATGAACCATCCAGGCTGGCCATCTGCCCCGGCGGCTCATCTTCCAGCACATTGGCACAGCCTGTCCCTGAGCCTTCAACAATTCTTCATTGAAGTAGGTCCAGCTCTCCTGGACCCCTTTGATTTTAAGGGCTTTATCCCAAGGAACCCTCTGAATTAGTTCCTTGAGTAACCCAAAGTCTGCCCTCCGGAAATCCAGAGTGGTGGTCTTCTTGCTGCCCCTCTTGGCTTGACCAAAAACCGAGAATTCAATTATCTCGTGGTCACTGGACCCCAAACACCCTCCAACCACCACATCGCCCACCAGTCCTTCCCTGTTGGTGAAGAGGAGGTCAAGCATAGCCTTGCCCCTGGTAGGCTCTCGCAGCACCTGGGATAAGAAGCTGTCCTCCATGCATTCTAAGAACCTCCTAGACTGTCTCCTCTCTGCCGTGTTGAGATCCCAGCAGATGTCAGGCAGGTTGAGGTTGCCCATGAGAACGAGATCCGGAGATCTTGAGACAGCCCTAAGCTGCCTATAGAATGCTTCGTCAACATCTTCCTCCTGGTTGGGTGGTCTATAACAAACTCAAACTGTCTTGGGGGGGTTGGGGGTGAGGGGGATGGTAATATAATTCCTTTCCTCTTCTCTCTCTCTTCTCTCTCTCCCTCTCCATTTTCTCCCTCTCCCCTTCTTATTTCCACTTTATTTATATAATCAATAGCCTAGCTGTTGATATTTTGGCCTCATTTGTGCCTCTAATTTCACAACACAGGAATATTCAAAAGAACTTAGTCTCTTTCCCTCTCCGGACCGAGACAAACTGTCAGACACCCTTGTGGACAAATTATACAATCTTCAATGATTGTGGATACTGGAGATGGTGTCATCATTATACCTAGTCACAAATGGAATGGTCACTAGCCATTGCTCATGGCAAATGCTGAAGTCATGGGTTTAAAAGGTATCCAAACAACCTGGGTTAGCAAAGAGCCAGTGCAATTAGCTTTTAATGATAGCAAATCAATCACTGTAAGACCGTACATGTTAACCCTTCCAGTTGCTCTGTTGGGCTGAAATGCCTTAAGTTAGCTAGGAGCAAAACTCGTTACTGTTCCCTTTCTGTAGCGGCTACTAGTCAGCAACCAACCCTCAAATTAAAATGGAAAACAGATAATCCAGTATGGGTGGAACAATGGTCGCTCAGACACAATAGGCTGCAAGTCGTTAAGACCCTAATACGGAAACAAAGGCAACTATGGCACACCTTGCTAGCCACCCTCAACCCACCCCTACCCCCACCCCCAGAAAAGGGAGGATTTTCTGGTACGACTCTTGTCAGACCTCTGCTCTGATTTAAAGCTACAGTGCTAATTTCTTCATTTCTGATTGCAATGTCTTTTAGAGATTTGTTATTTCGAGTTTTGCTAAGTTTTCTTGGTAAGCATAATGAATGGTAAGCATTTGGTATTTACAGGTACTTAATACATAGTAATTGTAGCAAGGTGTAGGTACTTAGTAATAAGTTCACATTGTAAGATTTTCTTTTGGTTCAAACCTTCTTAGTTGTGTGCCTAGGCATTTCAAAGGAGCTCCATGTAATATAGTTAGGGTTTGTAGTAAATAGGTATTAATTTTTAAAAGTATTCCTTATCTAAGGTAACGTCTTTATATTTCCTTCTTAGACATAGACTAGAAAAAATAAATTAAAAAAAGCACAAAGAAAACAAGTACCAAAGAAATTTAACACTACAAATATATAACAAAATAAACCCAAAAGCTGCAACTTAGATACAAAAGTACATATAAAAAACAGTAACAAAAAGTACAAAAAATCTGGATACAAAAAACAGAGTACTAAATAACAGAATAATAATAAAAAATAAGAGCAACAATAAAAACAAAATAATAAATCCAAAATATGAAAAATTGGAAATTATAAGGATTATTAACAAAAAATAGCTATTAACAAAAAACATAGGAATTGTTAGCAAAAAATAAAAATAAGGATTATCAAGACTACTAGATTAAAACAAAAAAAACTATGAAAAGAAAAAATCAAGAAAATTAAAATTAAAAATGATAATAAAAAGAATAGAAAAGAAGGTTAAATATAATAAACCAAAATCAAAATTAAAATAGAAAATAGATTAAATACAGTAAGAAAACAAAATAAAAAATAATTATAATAAAGAATATAAGATAAAAAATGTTAAAAACTAGATAAAAAATTTATATAAAAGAAATTTTAAAAAAATATTAGAATAACAAATTAAAAAACAGATTAAAAAATTACAATAACAAAATAAAAATAATAAGGAAGGTAAAAAAGAAATAAATTTTAAAATTACAAAAGTTAAAAATAATAATAAAAATGTAAAGAATACAAAAAAAGAATTTCAAATAAAATAGAAAATAACAAAAAAAATTAGAAAAAATATCAATATTAGATTAAAAGTAGCAAAAAAAATTAACAAAAAATAATTTAAAAGTATACATAAAAATAAAATACAATAAAAACATTAAAACTGTATAAAAATAATTAAAAAACAAAAATAAAAAATTAATTAGAGATTAAACAAAAATATAGCTTAAAAGTAAAAATATTAAACATATTAAAAAAATAATAAATTTGGAATAGAAAATAATAGCTAAACAATGAAATAAAATAACAAAAATAATAAATAATAAAAGAAACACATTCAAAATAAAATAAAAAATGAAACTACTCAAATTAGAATTAAAAAGAAAAAATATAAAAATAATTTATAAAAAAAAAAATAGAAATTAAAAAGTTAAACAAAACCAATTGCAAACATGTAAAAATAATGGAAAAAAATACATTAAAATTAAACTTAGAAAAATATATATATATAAAATCAAATCAACACAAAAGGAAACAGATTTATTTAAAATAGTTTTTAAAATACTAAAAATGAAACAGAAAATTAATTAAAAATTTAAAAATAGCTCACATTAAAAACAAACAAAAAACAGTCAAAATTAGTTACAGAATATGTGGAAACATAGACTCATAGAATGAGTCAGGGTTGGAAAGGACCACAAGGATCATTTAGTTCCAACCACACTGCCATGGGCAGGGACACCTCACACTGGATCAGGCAGGCTAGAGCCTCGTCCAGCCTGGTCTTGAATACCTCCAGGCATGGGGCCTCGGCCACCTCCCTGGACAACCCATTCCAGGGCTTCATCACTTTCTTAGTGAAGAATTTCTTCCTCACATCCAGCCTGAATCTTCCCATCCGCAGCCTTGTTCCATTCTCCCTAGTCCTGTCATTTCCTGACACGCTAGGATGTCCCTCCCCAGCATTCTTGTAGGCTCTCTTCAGATACTGGATGGCCACGATCAGGTCACCTCGAGCCTTCTTTTCTTCTAACTGCAATCATCACAATAAACAACAGCAGAAGAATCAAGACCATGAGGACACAGCATTTCCCATGAAGTCGAACATTGATCACAATAACTGCTATGATAATCTGGGATCAAAAAGCATCACTCAGAAGAATGTACCACAGCACCATGTGAATTAGGACAGAATATTACGGTTGTTTGATAACTTTGTCTTCTCTCTTGTTAACTAAATATGCCTCTGAATGCAGACATCCTACAGGGTAAAGTTTCATCTTTACATTTTGCTTATTTGAGATTATTAACAGGAGAAACAAAAAAGAAAAAAAAAAAAGGGGGGGGAGAGGAAGAGAGAATACTCCCATAGCAAAAAAATTAGCTCATGGTAACCCAAGAAATGCTGTAACCCTAGAAAGATTAACTTTGCAATGTGCTGTAACCCTCTCGCCACAAGACAGCACAAACACGGCACAACTGTCATGAAAATGACAATCAGCAAACCTGCTTAGCACTGACCTCAACGACTGTCATGATAAACCAAGATGTTAACAGAAAGCATCTAACTTATAACTGGGTGTCATAACTGCTTAACTGTTGTGTGAACATTAAGAGATTAGAATTACTAGGATGAGCAAAAATGAGGGGCTTGTAGTGATAAAATGAGGGGCAATGGTTTGAAATTGGAGCAGGGGAGATGTAGGCTGGACATTAGGAGGAAGTTCTTTATAATGAGAGAGGTAAAATACTGGAAGAGGTTGCCCAGGGATGTGGTTAAGGCCCTGTCCCTGAAAACATTCAAGATGTGACTTGATGCATCCTTTGCAGCATAACACAGGTTGTCTTTACTCTGGCTGCTCACAGGTGCAAGAATTCAGCGCCCCTAAAAACAGCCTGGGCAGCCTGCTGTAGTTGGAAGTGTCCCTGCTGACTGCAGGGGTGTTGGAGAAGATGGCCTTTCAGGGACCCTTCCAACCCAGTGCAATCTGTGAATCTGCAAACTCAAAGATTTCAGTACTCCGACTCTTGAGAGTGCTTCACTTTTAGCACTTGAGATGCATGAGGACAAAACAGCATTGTGAAAGGTCTGGCTAGAAGCAGAGATTTCCAAGCACATCATACCTAAGGCCACACCATCAGACCAAGAGATTTCTCTGAAGTTAACTTAAAGCCCCACCGTAATTTCACCTGAAACACTAGAGACCATCAGAAGCCATAATGGGGACAAAGCAAACAGAGGAAGACTGTGACCGTTTGAGGCTGTACCTTCAAGAAAATAGACAGTGCTGGGACACTATGGCTGAATGTTTTGGAAGGTTAACAAAAACAATCAGATATTCTAAACTAATTTCATTGGTGGATTGGTAAAAATGCAGTTTTAAGCTTAGGGGCAGCTGGGACTTTCCTCAGTTCGCTCCTTTCCTTTCCCCTTTCCAGCTCGTCTGCTTCTGGGCTCCCTGCCAGAGTGACCTTGGACAGATAAGCAACTAAGGCCTACTAATATACTTTGCTTTAATTAATAGCTGCTCTTTTTCTCTCCTTCTAACCCTCTTTGGGGAAAAAGGGGAGAGAAGGGGGTACAGGGGGGGAACCCTGCTCCAGAGGAGGGAATTTCGTTTCTGTATTATTGTTTCTTTTTTTACCTTACTATATATTTCTGTGTATATATTGTAAATACTGTAAATTGTGTATATATATCCTGCATTCCCCAAAATTGCTTGTAAATATAGAATTTTTTCCCCTTTTGATTCTCTGGCAGGCTAGCTGTGGCTTCTTTTTTCCTCTTTGTGGGGGGGAGAACGCTCAGCCCTTCTCTCAAACTCACCACATTTCTTTTTGGCCACCCACCTCGGGGATGAGTATAATTAGCTTGATTTATTGCTTGCTTGAGTCAGACTAGCGAACATAAAGGTGTTTTGGATTTTGGAGCATCTGTTTTTCTCAATTTTTGGGGTTCTGATCCACAGATATTGTTTGGGTTTGATTATGGATTACCTAGGTAAATATTTGATGCAGAAAATATATTTGTGGTTTATGTATAAAATATGGCTTCTGTACGAGCGCTGTCTGGGATTCTTCTGGCCTGCCAGATACAGGAATGTGGCCTCTAGCACTCTCCCGATTGAGATAAGGGAGTTTAAGATCCCAGTAGATGAAAGGGTAATTTTAAGTGATGGCCGGGATCCAAAGGTGATTTATTTGATGTGTGTAATCCTGCTGCTGGTGATAACTAATGTATATCTGCTGTTTTCCTTGCGCCGGGAGAAAAAGGTGTCCAGAGAATGTTTCATTGTTTCATTATTAAGCATAGATCAAAGAGGAGGAGGCATACCTCTGGGTCACCCCCAGAGATGTCCAGTGATGAGGAGAATGGAGAATCTGTGTCAGTTAAAGATAAAGCTAAAAAGTCTATTGGAAAAGCTGCTCTGAACGGTTCTGTTGCTGATTCTGGCAAGCTGTCAGGGGCGGCGGCAGCTGCCAACATGGCGGCTCCCTCGGCTCTGGCTGTAGCCACCATTAACGAGGCAAAGTCATTTCCGCCTCCTTGCACGGGAGGACTGGAAGCCACTTCCACAGCAGCTGATCTGTCTCAAAACCTGTCAGCTTCTGTCAAGGTGGCTGTAAATTCAAACACAGCTCAAATTGAGCAAGAAGCACTTTTACAGACTAGAAGTAGAAAGGCCAAAGCTCATGCAGGAGCTAATGGAGAAGAACAGCAGGAGACTGATCCTGGGGAGGGACCCTCTACTAGAAAAGATCCTGCTGAGGAGGAAGAGAAGATAAAAGGCAGCACACTTCTGGCTTCAGCCCTTTGCAGGATTCAAACCCATGATCTCAACACTCAGAGTCTCATGCACTACCAACTGAGCCACAGTAGACTACCTTGCCCTGAATGAAGTAACACCACCTATGAGTGCAGCAGTACCAGACATGATGGAACTGCAGTATGACCTGGAATCCAAAAAGGCCAAATGGTATGCTACCATAGACATTGCGAATGCATTTTTCTCTATTCCCATAGCAGAGGAATGCAGGCCTCAGTTTGCTTTCACCTGGAGAGGAATCCAGTACACTTTCAACAGACTGCCAATGGGCTGGATCCACAGCTCAAGCATCTGTCATGCAGTGATCCACGATGCTCTGGAGAAAGGCGGTGCTCCAGAATACATCCAGTTCATCGATGATATAATCGTCTGGGGTAAAACTGCTGAGGAAGTCTTCGAGAAAGGTAACAAAATCATTGACATTCCTCTCAATGCAGGTTTTGCCATTAAGTGAGACAAGGTGAAAGGACCTACCACAGAAATTCAGTTTCTGGGAGTGTGGTGGCAAGATGGATGCCGACACATTCCAGTGAATGTGGTGAATAGAGTCTCTATCATGGCAAATCCCACAAACAAGCAAGAGACCCTACGTTTCCTGGGGACAGTGGGATTTTGGAGACTGCACATTCCTGGATACAGTCAGATTGTGAAACCTCTGTATGATGTGACTCGAAAGAGAAACAATTTCCACTGGGGACCTGAACAACAAGCAGCCTTTGACCAGATAAAGCAAGAGGTAGTTCAAGCGATGGGTCTGGGACCTGTCCGAGATGGTCCAGACATTAAGAACATTTTGTACACGGCTGCAAGTGACAATGGCCCAACCTGGTGCTTGTGGCAAAAAGCTCCAGGTGAGACACGTGGACGACCTCTTGGTTTCTGGAGTCGAGGTTACAGAGGTTCAGAGGCTAATTATACTCCAACACAGAAAGAAATTTTAGCTGCCTATGAAGGAGTAAAAGCATCTTCTGAAGTAATTGCAACTGAATCACAACTTCTCTTAGCTCCCAGATTACCAGTTTTGAATTAGATGTTCAAAGGAAAAGGCTCCACACCACATCATGCTACAGACTCAACATGGTCTAAGTGGATGTGGCCGGTTGACGTTGCCCCCTTAAGAAAGGGAACATGGTGGACGGAAGTTGGTAAACGGAAGGAATAGTCTAAACTAATTTCATTGGACGAGTGGGAGGAAGCACCTTCTGAAGTGGGAGTGAAGTGGACATTTCCAGCACTTCTCAGTCAGTTTTGCTTCTGCCTTTCTACGGTGCGGCTGCTCTCTGTCCCTGTGCTGGGCTTTCTGCCAAGGCTCCGGCCTTGAGAAAAAAACTGATAAGGCCTGTATTAACTCCTTTCCAATTAACACAAACTGCTTCTAACTTTTTTTTCCTTTCCTCTCTTTCCTTTCTCTTTCTATCCCATTCTGGGGAAAGGGGGGGAGAGAGGGGAGAGCGGAGGTGGGGGACCCCTCTCTGCCGAGAGGGGTTACTCTCATTTCTGTGTTACTCTGTTGTATATCTTTGTATATATTGTAGATATTGTAAATTTGTAAATATCTCCCTGCAAACCCTACATCGCTTTGTAAATATAGCTCCACTGCTTTGCTAATTCAGCTTGCGAGTTTTTTTTTTCCTTTCCCTTCAATTTTTTTTTCCCTTTTACTTTACAAGGGGGAAGGGAGGAGGCTTCTTGGCCTTGCCCTTCCACCCACCACATTTTTTTATTGGCGCCCAACGTGGGGCAGATAATTAGTTCAATTTATTATTTGATTGATTTAGTGTTTTCCAGCTGAATTAGCAAACATGAAGGTATTGTGGTTTGTGGAGCGATTGTTCTTTTCAATTTTTGGGGCTCTGATTTACAGATATTGTTTGGGTTTGATTTTGGATTACCTGTGTAAATATTTGGTGCGGACAATTTATATGTGGGTTATGTATAGAGTTAAATCATGGTATGGAAAATGTATTAATTTATTATGGCCAGTGAGATACAGGAATGTTACCTCCACCACTCTCCCAATTGAGATAAAGGGTTTTAAGATTCCGCCTGAGGAGACAGTAACTTTAGGTGATGCCTGGGATCCAAAGGTGATTTATGTGATGTGTATAATCCTGCTGCTGGTGATAACTAATGTGTTTTCTCTGTATTCCTTGTGGCGAGAGAAAAAGGTGTCCAGGGCGTGTTTTGTTATTAAAACTAGATCAAAAAGAAAACGCCGTGGCTCTCGATCAGTCCCAGAGTCATCTAGTGACGAGGACTGTGGAGAACCCGTGTCAGTCAAAAAGAAGGCTAAAAAGTTAATTGGTAAGGCAGCTCTAAATGACTTTGCTGATTCTAGCAAGCAGCCAAGGGCATCGGCTGGTATCAACATGGCACCTACTCCTTCTCCCACTCCTTCTCCTTCTTCTTCTTCTCCGTCGGCCAGTAATGGAGCAACGTCACTTCCACCCACTCCCTCGGTGGGACCGGAAGTCACTGCCCCAGCAGCTGATTTATCTCAGGACCTGTCAGCTTCCATTAAGGTGGCTGTAAATTCAAACACAGCTCCAGTTAAGGTGGCTCCTTTAAAGACTAGAGCTGGAAAGGCCAAAGATGGAGAAGAAGAGGAGGAGACTGATCCTGGTGAGGGGCCCTCTACTCTAAAAGATCCTGCTCAGGAGGAAGAGAAGGTTTGTTTTAAAGATCTAGCTAACCTAGTGAGATCAAAGCAGGATAGAGATGAAGCTAGGAAAGCAGCTGGCAAAGGTGGTTCTCAGCTTAAAGAGATCCTTAGGAGAATGACAGCAGGATTTTACGGGCAAAGAATTCAGGGAGATGAAGATCAAGATGATATTACGGACTGTTCGTCACCACGGGAGGAATTGAGAAATGTCCGTAAAGATTTCACCAGGGCAGATAAGGAGCCAGTTCTAGCTTGGCTTAGTAGATGTTATGATACAGGTGCTTCAGCTCTAACAGTTGGAGACAAGTCAGCAGCTCAGTTAGGAACTCTCTCAAGGGACAATGGAATAGATAGACATCTAGGTGAAGCTCTCGGTAAGGTTAATCTGTGGATACGCCTTTTAATAGCGGTTGCCCTGAGATACCCTTCCCGAGATGATCTCCCATGGAATCCTAAACCCTGGACTACCATAGATGAGGGAATTAAGCGCTTGAGAGAATTTGCTGTTAGAGAGCTACTCTATGGTGAACATGAAACTCTGAATCCTGATGACATTCCTGTGGGTATTGGTCTTGCTAAAAAGATCATCAAACTTGCTCCTTCCAATTATGCAAACATTCTGGCAAGCAGAATTGTGTCAAGAAGTTATGGTGGAGCTTCTCCTACAGTTGGCCAATTCAGTGATCAAATGAGACAATTGGAGGATAGCATGACACGTGGTTCTTTGGTTTCAGCCATTGAAACTCTGTCTGGAAAGATTGAGAATTGCATGAAGGATCTGGAAGATTCCATATACCAATTGGCACAAAGGGATAATTTCAATTCTTCCTCCAGGTGGGTACAAGTCTCATCTGTGAGGAATACACGTCCTCCAAGGAGGTCATTCCAAAACAGGTCATTCCAAAACAGGTCATTCCAAAACAGACCACCAAGGCAATCACGTAGAACTATTTGGATAACTCTGCGTGATCAGTTTGGTGAGAACATGAACCGCTGGGATGGCCAACCAACTTCTAATCTTTTCAGGAGACTGAGGGAATTGCAAAGTGGCAGAACCCAAGGTAGCAATACCAGAAGGGTAGCTGTTACTTCCACAGTTCCCCAGAACGACTCTTATGGCTCCAACAGTGGCTCCAGTTATAACATGCAAAGTTATAACCCTGCACAATATGTGCAATGCACATGTGCGCATGTTCCCCATAACTAGGGGTGCCCTGCCTCCCGCCAGGGGGAGGAGAGGGATAACAGAGATAACAGAATCTATTGGGATGTGTACATCCAGTGGCCTGGCACTTCACAATTTCGGAAGTACAGGGCCTTGGTTGACACAGGAGCTCAGTGCACCATAATACCATCAAATTATCAGGGATCAGAGTCTATAACTATTCTGGGAGTCACTGGTGGATCTCAAGAGTTAAGTAAGGTAGAGGTTAATATAAGTTTAACTGGTAAACAATGGAGGAAGCATACAGTTGTGACCGGACCTGACGCACCTTGTATTTTGGGAATTGATTTTCTGAGAGAAGGGCGTTTCAAAGACCCTAGAGGTTACAAATGGGCTTTTGGAGTAGCTTCAATAGAAATTGATGGACAAAAATTGAAGCTATCTGCTAGACCTGAACTTTCTGATGAATCTGCAGTTGTGGGACAACATAAGATAGAGGACATTAAATTGCCGGTTGCTTCTCAGACTGTGCATCACAGACAATACAGAACCAACCGTGACTCTTTGTTGCCCATTCAGAATCTGATTCGTCAGTTGGAGAGTCAGAAAGTCATCAGCAAAACTCATTCACCTTTCAACAGTCCAGTGTGGCCTGTGCGGAAGCAGAATGGAGACTGGCGTCTGACGGTAGACTACCGAGCCCTAAATGAAGTGACACCACCTATGAGTGCAGCAGTACCAGACATGATGGAGCTACAATATGAGCTGGAATCAAAAGAGGCCAAATGGTATGCTACCATAGACATTGCTAATGCATTTTTCTCTATTCCCATAGCAGAGGAATGCAGGCCTCAGTTTGCTTTCACCTGGAGAGGAATCCAGTACACTTTCAACAGATTGCCAATGGGCTGGATCCACAGCTCAAGCATCTGTCATGCAGTGATCCACGATGCTCTGGAGAAAGGCAGTGCTCCAGAACACATCCAGTTCATCGATGATATCATCGTCTGGGGTAAAACTGCTGAGGAAGTCTTCAAGAAAGGTAACAAAATCATTGACATTCTTCTGAATGCAGGTTTTGCCATCAAGCGAGACAAGGTGAAAGGACCTACCACAGAGATTCAATTTCTGGGAGTGAAGTGGCAAGATGGACGCCGACACATTCCAGTGGATGTGGTAAATAGAGTCTCTACCATGGCAAGTCCCACAAACAAGCAAGAGACCCTACGTTTCTTGGGGATAGTGGGATTTTGGAGACTGCACATTCCTGGATACAGTCAGATTGTGAAACCTCTGTATGATGTGACTAGAAAGAGAAACCATTTCCACTGGGGACCTGAACAACAAGCAGCCTTTGACCAGATAAAGCAAGAGGTAGTTCAAGCAATGGGTCTGGGACCTGTTCGAGATGGTCCAGACATTAAGAACATTTTGTACACGGCTGCAAGTGACAATGGTCCAACCTGGTGCTTGTGGCAAAAAGCTCCAGGTGAGACACGTGGACGACCTCTTGGTTTCTGGAGTCGAGGTTACAGAGGTTCAGAGGCTAACTATACTCCAACAGAGAAAGAAATCTTAGCTGCCTATGAAGGAGTAAAAGCATCTTCTGAAGTGATTGGAACTGAATCACAACTTCTTCTAGCTCCCAGATTACCAGTTTTGAATTGGATGTTCAAAGGCAAAGGATCCACACCACATCATGCCACAGACTCAACCTGGTCTAAGTGGATGGCTCTGATAACACAGAGAGCTCGAATGGGAAATCTTGAAAGACCTGGTCTAGTGGAGGTGATCTCAAGTTGGCCTGAAGGCATCAACTGTGCTAAACCTCCAGAGGAGAAAGTAACTCGTGCTGAGGAAGCTCCTCCTTACAATGACCTTTCTGATGATGAAAAGAAATACGCTTTGTTCACAGACGGTTCCTGTCGTCTTGTTGGAAGCAAGCGAAGGTGGAAGTCTGCAGTGTGGAGTCCAACACGCCGAGTTGCAGAGGCGAAAGATGGAGAAGGTGAATCCAGTCAGTTCACAGAGGTAAAAGCTGTCCAGCTAGCTCTCGACGTGGCTGAACGTGAGAGATGGCCAAAGCTTTATCTCTACACCGACTCGTGGATGGTAGCCAATGCTCTATGGGGTTGGCTAAAGAACTGGAAGAAGAGTGGTTGGCAGAGAAAAGGAAAGCCCATTTGGGCAGCCAACCTATGGCAGGACATTGCTGATCGAATCGAGAGAATTCCAGTGAAAGTGAGACACATCGATGCTCACATTCCTAAGAGCAAAGCTACTGAGGAACAACAACACAACCATCAGGCAGACCTAGCTGCAAGAGTTTCTCAAGTAGACATGGACTCTAATCTTGATCTCGACTGGAAACACCGAGGTGAGATATTCTTAGCTCGGTGGGCTCACGATTCGTCAGGACATCAAGGCAGAGAAGCAACATACCAATGGGCTCGTGACAGATCCATAGACATTTCCATGGATGCTATCACACAAGTCATCCATGACTGTGACATTTGTGCTGCTATTAAGCAGGCAAAACGACTTAAGCCCTTGTGGTATGGTGACAGATGGTCCAAGTACAAGTATGGTGAAGCTTGGCAGATTGACTACATCACTCTACCACGTTCTCGTTCTGGTAAGCAATACGTGCTTACTATGGTAGAGGCAAACACTGGATGGTTAGAAACTTATCCAGTTCCACATGCAACTGCACGCAACACCATTCTCAGTCTGGAGAGACAGATCCTGTGGAGACACGGAACTCCGGAGAGAATTGAGTCAGACAACGGAACTCATTTCAAGAACAACCTTGTAAAGAACTGGGCAAAAGAGCACGGTATTGAGTGGATATTCCACATTCCCTACTATGCACCAGCTTCAGGGAAGATTGAACGCTACAACGGTTTGTTGAAGACCACTCTCAAAGCCATGGGAGGTGGATCTTTGAAAAACTGGGAAAAACATTTAGCACAAGCAACCTGGCTGGTAAATAGTAGAGGTTCAGTGAACCGAGCTGGACCTGCACATTCAGATTTGCTACGGAAAGTAGAAGGTGATAGAGTTCCTGTTGTTAGAGAAAAGAATCGGTTAGGTAAAACTGTTTGGGTATTTTCACCCTCAGGAGAGGCTAAACCTGTCCGAGGGGTGGTTTCAGCTGAAGGTCCGGGTCACACTTATTGGGTAATGCAAGAGAATGGTGAAATTCAGTGTATTCCACAAAGAAATTTAACTTTAGCTGAAAGAGGTTAATTTCAAACTGTTGTACAGCTACATCGCGTCCAAAGGAAGAATCAACGAGGAGTCTACGGTGCACGAACCCTGAGATCCCTGAGAGCCCTGAGTCAACTAAGAGACCCTGAGATTTCCCTGTTTCCCTTTTCTTCGCTTCGTCGGTGAAGAAATGAACTGTTTTCCATTTTTCTCATTTTCTGATTTCCTTGGACTTTTGAATCATCTACATCTGAGCATAGCCAGAATGGACTATGAACTTTACTCACGAACTGTAAATATCGTTTTGGATTAGATGGACAGTATGAACAGCCAATGAAATTGTTTAGAAGGGGTGGACTGTGGCCGGTTGACGTTGCCCCCTTAAGAAAGGGAACATGGTGGACGGAAGTTGGTAAACGGAAGGAATAGTCTAAACTAATTTCATTGGACGAGTGGGAGGAAGCACCTTCTGAAGTGGGAGTGAAGTGGACATTTCCAGCACTTCTCAGTCAGTTTTGCTTCCGCCTTTCTACGGTGCGGCTGCTCTCTGTCCCTGTGCTGGGCTTTCTGCCAAGGCTCCGGCCTTGAGAAAAAAACTGATAAGGCCTGTATTAACTCCTTTCCAATTAACACAAACTGCTTCTAACATTTTTTTCCTTTCCTCTCTTTCCTTTCTCTTTCTATCCCATTCTGGGGAAAGGGGGGGAGAGAGGGGAGAGCGGAGGTGGGGGACCCCTCTCTGCCGAGAGGGGTTACTCTCATTTCTGTGTTACTCTGTTGTATATCTTTGTATATATTGTAGATATTGTAAATTTGTAAATATCTCCCTGCAAACCCTACATCGCTTTGTAAATATAGCTCCACTGCTTTGCTAATTCAGCTTGCGAGTTTTTTTTTTCCTTTCCCTTCAATTTTTTTTTCCCTTTTACTTTACAAGGGGGAAGGGAGGAGGCTTCTTGGCCTTGCCCTTCCACCCACCACAGTGGATGTCTCTGATAACACAGAGAGCTCGAATGGGAAATCTTGAAAGACCTGGTCTAGTGGAGGTGATTTCAAGTAGGCCTGAAGGTACCAACTGTGTTAAACCTCCAGAAGAGAAAGTAACTCATGCTGAGGAAGCTCCTCCTTACTGATCCTCCTTACCTTTCTGATGATGAAAAGAAATATGCTTTGTTCACAGACGGTTCCTGTCGTCTTGTTGGAAACAAGCAAAGGTGGAAGTCTGCAGTGTGGAGTCCAACACACCGAGTTGCAGAGGCAAAGCATGGAGAAGGAGAATCCAGTCAGTTCGCAGAGGTAAAAGCTGTGCAGCTAGCTCTCGACGTAGCTGAATGTGAGAGATGGCCAAAGCTTTATCTCTACACCGACTCATGGATGGTAGCCAATGCTCTATGGGGTTGGCTAAAGAACTGGAAAAAGAATGGTTGGCAGAGGAGAGGAAAACCCATTTGGGCAGCCAACCTGTGGCAGGACATTGCTGATCGAGTCAAGAGAATTCCAGTGAAGGTGAGACACATTGATGCTCACATTCCTAAGAGCAAAGCTACTGAGGAACAGCAACACAACCATCAGGCAGATCTAGCTGCAAGCGTTTCTCAAGTAGACATGGACTCTAATCTTGATCTCGACTGGAAACACCGAGGTGAGATATTCTTAGCTCGGTGGGCTCATGATTCGTCAGGACATCAAGGCAGAGATGCAACATACCAATGGGCTCGTGACAGATCCATAGACATTTCCATGGATGCCATCACACAAGTCATCCATGACTGTGACATTTGTGCTGCTATTAAGCAGGAAAAATGAATTAAGCCCTTGTGGTATGGTGACTTATGGTGCAAGTACAAGTATGGTGACAGATGGTCCAAGTACAAGTATGGTGAAGCTTGGCAGATTGACTACATCACTCTACCACGTTCTCGTTCTGGTAAGCAGTACGTGCTTACTATGGTAGAGGCAAACACTGGATGGTTGGAAACATCCAGTTCCACATGCAACTGCACGCAACAGTGAAGAGGTGATTGGGAACAGTCAGCATGGCTTTGCCAAGGGCAAATCCTGCCTGACCAACCCGGTGGCCTTCTATGAGCAGGTGACAAAATTAATAGATGAGGGGCGAGCAACTGATGTCGTTTACCTGGACCTGAGCAAAGCCTTCGACACTGTCCCGCACCACATCCTGGTCTCCAAACTGGTGACACATGGGTTTGATGGGTGGACCACTAGATGGATAAGGAACTGGCTTGATGGCCGCACCCAAAGAGTGGCTGTCAATGGCTCCATGTCCCAGTGGAGGCCAGTGACAAGCGGAGTCCCTCAGGGATCAGTCCTGGGACCTGTCTTGTTCAACATCTTTGTCAGTGACATGGACAGTGGCATTGAGTGCACCCTCAGCAAGTTTTCTGATGACACCAAGCTGTGTGGTGCAGCAGACACGCTGGAGGGAAGGGAGGCCATCCAGAGGGACCTTGACAGGCTGGAGAGGTGGGCACAAGCCAACCTCATGAAGTTCAATAAGAGCAAGTGCAGGGTCCTGCATCTGGGTCGAGGCAATCCCAGGCACAAATCCAGGCTGGGCAGTGACTGGCTGGAAAGTAGCCCTGAGGAGAGAGACTTGGGGGTGCTGGTGGACAAAAAGCTCAACATGAGCTCTCAATGTGCACTTGCAGCCCGCAAAGCCAATCAGATCCTGGGCTGCATCAGGAGAAGTGTCGCTAGCAGGTCGAGGGAGGTGATCCTCCCCCTCTACTCAGCCCTGGTGAGACCCCACCTGGAGTACTGTGTCCCGTTCTGGAGCCACTATTACAAGAGGGATGTGGAGGTGCTGGAGCGTGTCCAGAGAAGGGCCACAAGGATGATCAGAGGGCTGGAGCACCTCTCCTATGAGGACAGACTGAAGGAGTTGGGGCTGTTCAGTCTGCAGAAGAGAAGGCTCCGAGGTGACCTAATTGTGGCCTTCCAGTATCTGAAGGGGGCCTACAGGAAAGCTGGGGAAGGACTTCTCAGGATCTCAGGTAGTGACAGGATTAGGGGGAATGGAATGAAGCTGGAGGTGGGGAGATTCAGGCTAGATGTGAGGAGGAGGTTCTTCACCGTGAGAGTGGTGAGGCACTGGAATGGGTTGTCCAGGGAGGTGGTTGAGGCCCCGTCCCTGGAGGTGTTTAAGAGCAGGCTGGATGAGGCTCTGTCCAGCCTGGTCTAGTGTGGGGTGTCCCTGCCCATGGCAGGGGGGTTGGAACTAGATGATCCGTGTGGTCCCTTCCAACCCTGAATGAAACTATGAAACTATGAAACACCATTCTCGGTCTGGAGAGACAGATCCTGTGGAGACACGGAACTCCAGAGAGGATTGAGTCAGACAACGGAACTCATTTCAAAAACAATCTTGTAAAGAGCTGGGCAAAAGAGCAGGGTATTGAGTGGATATTCCATATTCCTTACTATGCACCAGCTGCAGAGAGGACTGAACACTACAACAGTTTGTTGAAGACCACTCTTAAAGCCATGGGGAGGTGGATCTTTGAAAAACTGGGAAAAACATTTAGCAGAAGTAACCTGGCTGGTAAATAGTAGAGGTTCAGTGAATCGAGCTGGACCTGCACATTCAGATCTGCTACAGTAAGTAGAAGTAAGTAAAAGGCTCTGCTGCGGCTTGGGGGGCTCTCTTTGTCGGGCAGCTTCCTCGGGACAGTACCCAGACCAGCAACCACCGGGGACCAGCCGTTGCTCTCCTGTTCGGGCTGCGGGAATCACCATCGCTGCCGAGTTTTGTCGCGGGGAAGGAGCAGCCGCCCTTTCACGTGGTCAGACTCATGATCCCAGCGGCGGGAGCGGCTGAATTTAAAAGGCTCTGCTGCGGCTCGCATGAGGTCTCTTCGTCGGGCAGCCCGTATTCTCTTGTACTCTCACGCGCCACCCTTTTTTTTTTTTTTTAAATTGGCAGTAGGTGCTGTGGCCAGGGACAGCCATGGTTGTAACTCGCAGCAAAATCTCCCTAAAAAAATCAGTGTCGACCCAGACCGAGGTAGAACAGAAGCAGGTAGCTGCCCAGGTATCTGGCTGTAGAGAATGCTGGAGCCTGGCACTTGAGACGCAGGGTAGTGGGGGCAACTCTTGTATAAGGTGTGAGCAGGTTGACTATCTGCTTAATATGGTGGCCAGACTGAAGGATAAGTTTGCTAGCCTTAGAAATGTAAGGAAATGTAGGAAAGAGATGAACCAGAGGAGGAAGGAGATGGACCAAAGGAGGAAAGAGGTGAATCAGAAGAGGAAAGAGCTGAATCGGAGTAAGCAGGCTCTGCAGGCTCCCCCAGCAGAGGCTGGTTATTCAAAAAGCAGAGGTGAATGGACGCAGGTTCCTCTCAAAAGACGCAAAGTTAAACCTCCTTGCCTCCCCTCACCTTCCCCGCTGCTCTTGGAAAACAGATATGGAGCACTGGAGACTGAGGGTGAGGTGGTCCTGATGCCGGAGGGGTTCTACCTGAGGCTAAGCAGCCTAAGGTTAAACAGCCTAAGGCAAAGCAGCCTAAGGTCAAACAGTCTTCCGCTGGCATCAGGACCTGTTCCCACAAAAAAAAAGAGGAGGGTAATTGTTATTGGTGATTCCCTTCTGAGGGGAATGGAGGGCCCTATATGTCGGCCTGACCCATCTCATAGGGAACTCTGTTGTCTGTCAGGAGCCCAAGTTAATGATGTTACCAGTAGGCTGCCTAGACTGGTGCAGCCCTCTGACTACTACCCTTTACTAGTTATGCAGTTAGGGAATGATGATGTTGCAACCAGAACTCCCAGGGCTATCAAAGATGACTTCAGGGCCCTGGGAGACCTGGTTGAGGGGTCAGGGGCACAAATAATTTTTTCATCAATACCCTTAACTGCAGGAGGGAATACAGTAAGGAACAGGTCAGCAGCTATAGTTAACAAGTGGCTTAGAGGCTGGTGCAGTCAAAAGAATTTTGGTTTTTTTGATATTGGGAAACTTTCTACTGCACCAGGCCAGCTGGCAACAGATAGAGTACATCTGTCCCAGAGTGTGGAAGAATGGTTAAGAGCAAAAGGAGTAGAAGACTGTGTTGCATTTGCAGATAAAAATATAAGGCGACACAGGACCCAGTGGATATGACAAGCATATGAACCGTTGCAATAAGCAAAGACGCTGAGCAAGGACTTTTGTCCCTGAAATAGTCTGGACTTGTTCAAAAACAGGATACATCTGTTGGCCTGTCTGAGCAAGGAACCAGGACGTGCAACCGCAGGAGGTGGGGTTGTCCCAGAGAAGGGGAAAGATCACTGTATATGAGAACGGACTGTCCCCCAAAGGTAAAAAGATCCTGGGAAGGGAATTGGCCGGTCTCATCAACAGGGCTTTAAACTAGTTTCGAAGGGGGAAGGGGCTGAAAATAGTCCTCTCAGACAAGAGTCTGGGGGCGACAAGCTAGAGTCGGAGGTGAAACCAGCAGCCCAGCTGAAGTGCATGTACACTAATGCACGAAGCATGGGCAACAAACAAGAGGAGCTGGAAGCCTTGTTGCAGCAGGAAAATGATGATGTAGTTGCCATCACAGAGACGTGGTGGGACGACTCACATGACTGGAGCACTGCAATTGACGGTTACAAGCTCTTCAGGAGAGACAAGCGAGGAAGAAGGGGTGGAGGGGTGGCCCTTTACATCAGGAAGGCACTAGATGCCATTGAGATGGAGATTAGGGACGATCGGGTTGAATGCTTGTGGATAAGAATTAGAGGGAAGACCAGCAGGGCAGACACCCTGGTTGGAGTCTGTTATAGACCACCCAACCAGGAGGAAGATGTTGACGAAGCATTCTATAGGCAGCTTAGGGCTGTCTCAAGATCTCCGGACCTTGTTCTCATGGGCAACTTCAACCTGCCTGACATCTGCTGGGATCTCAACACGGCAGAGAGGAGACAGTCTAGAAGGTTCTTAGAATGCATGGAGGACAGCTTCTTATCCCAGGTGCTGCGAGAGCCTACCAGGGGCAAGGCTATGCTTGACCTCCTCTTCACCAACAGGGAAGGACTGGTGGGTGATGTGGTGGTTGGAGGGTGTTTGGGGTCCAGTGACCACGAGATAATTGAATTCTCGGTTTTTGGTCAAGCCAAGAGGGGCGGCAAGAAGACCTCCACTCTGGACTTCCGGAGGGCAGACTTTGGGTTACTCAAGGAACTAATTCAGAGGGTTCCTTGGGATAAAGCCCTTAAAAACAAAGGGGTCCAGGAGAGCTGGACCTACTTCAATGAAGAATTGTTGAAGGCTCAGGGACAGGCTGTGCCAATGTGCCAGAAGATGAGCCGCCGGGGCAGACGGCCAGCCTGGATGGTTCATGAACTTTTAATGGAACTGAGGGAAAAAAAGAGGGTGTATCACCTTTGGAAGAGAGGGGAGGCAACCCACAGAATGTTTAAGGATGTTGCTAGGTGTTGTAGGAAGAGAATTAGGGAGGCAAAAGCACACTTGGAGCTGTGGCCGGTTGACATTGCCCCCTTAAGAAAGGGAATATGGTGGACGGAAGTTGGTAAACGGAAGGATTAGTCTAAACTAATTTCATTGGGAGAGTGGGAGGAAGCACCTTCGGAACTGGGAGTGAACTGGACATTTCCACGACTTTTCTGTCAGTCTTGCTTCCGCCTTTTCTTCGTGCAGCATCTCTGTCTCTGTGCTGGGCTTTCTGCCAAGGCCTCGGCCTTGAAGACAGATAAAGGCCGGTATATTAACTCCCTTCCAATTAAACAAACTGCTTCTAACCTTTTTTTCCTCTCTTTTCTTCCTCTTTCTATCCCATTCTGGGGAAAGGGGGGGAAGAGAGGGGAGAGCAGAGGTGGGGGACCCCTCTGCCGAGGGGGGTCACTCTCATTTCTGTGTTGCTCTGTTGTATATCTTTGTATATATTGTAGATATTGTAAATTTGTAAATATTCCCCTGCATTCCCTACATTGCTTTGTAAATATAGCTCCACTGCTTTGCTAATTCAGCTTGTGAGTTTTTTTTTCCTTTGCCTTCAATTTTTTTTTCCCTTTTACTTCACATGGGGGAGGGAAGAGGCTTCTTGGCCTTACCCCTTCCAAACCCACCACAGGAGCTTAAACTGGCCTCTACTGTGAAGGACAACAAAAAGTCCTTCTATAAATACATTAATAGTAAGAGGAAGGGAAAGGACAACCTCCACTCCTTGGTGGATACGGAGGGGAACATTGTAACAAAGGATGAGGAAAAGGCAGAGATACTTAACACCTTCTTTGCCTCAATTTCTACTAGAAGGACAGAACGTCTTCCAGACAGCTGGCCTGCAGAGCGGGCAGAAGGAGCCAGGGGGCTGCACAGTTTCCCTATGTTCCATGAGGAGGTGGTTGGAACTCTCCTCAGCAGCTTGGATCCCCACAAGTCCATGGGACCAGATGGGGTCCATCCTAGGGTGCTGAGAGAGCTGGCAGATGAGCTGGCCAAGCCACTCTCCATAATTTTCCAGCAGTCCTGGCTCACTGGCGAGGTCCCAGAGGACTGGAAGCTGGCCAACATGGTGCCCATCCACAAGAAGGGCCGGTTGGATGAGCCAGGGAATTATAGGCCTGTCAGCCTGACCTCAGTGCCAGGCAAGATCATGGGACAGGTCATCCTGAGTGCAATCACACAGCACTTGCAGGATGGCCAAGGGATCAGGCCTAGCCAGCATGGATTTAGGAAGGGCAGGTCCTGCCTGACCAACCTGATCTCCTTCTATGATCAGGTGACCCGCCTGGTGGATGTGGGGAGGCCTGTTGATGTAGTCTACCTGGACCTCAGGAAGGCCTTTGACACCGTCCCCCATAGCAAACTGCTGGCCAAGCTGTCAGCCCATGGCTTGGACGGGAGCACACTGCGATGGGTTAGGAACTGGCTGGAGGGCCGAGCCCAGAGAGTGGTGGTGAATGGTGCCACATCCAGCTGGCGGCCAGTCACTAGTGGTGTGCCCCAAGGATCAGTGCTGGGCCCTGTGCTCTTTAACATCTTTATTGATGATCTGGATGAGGGCATTGAGTCCATCATCAGTAAATTTGCTGACGACACCAAGCTGGGGGCAAGAGTTGATCTGCTGGAGGGTAGAGAGGCTCTGCAGAGGGACCTCGACAGGCTGGACAGATGGGCAGAGGCCAACGGCATGGGATTTAACACATCCAAGTGCCGGGTTCTGTACATTGGCCACAACAACCCCATGCAGTGCTACAGGCTGGGGTCAGAGTGGCTGGAGAGCAGCCAGGCAGAGAGGGACCTGGGGGTACTGGTCGATGGTAGGCTGAACATTAGCCTGCAGTGTGCCCAGGCAGCCAAGAGGGCCAATGGCATCCTGGCCTGCATCAGGAACAGTGTGGCCAGGAGGAGCAGGGAGGTCATTCTGCCCCTGTACACTGCACTGGTTAGGCCACACCTCGAGTACTGTGTCCAGTTCTGGGCCCCTCAGTTTAGGAAGGATGTTGACTTGCTGGAGTGTGTCCAGAGAAGAGCAACAAAGTTGGTGAGGGGTTTGGAACACAAGCCCTGTGAGGAGAGGCTGAGGGAGCTGGGGCTGCTTAGCGTGGAGAAGAGGAGACTCAGGGGTGACCTTATCACTCTCTACAACTACCTGAAGGGAGGTTGTAGACAGGCGGATGATGGTCTCTTCTCCCAGGCACCCAGTACCAGAACAAGAGGACACAGTCTCAGGCTGCGCCAGGGGAGGTTCAGGTTGGATGTTAGGAAGAAGTTCTATACAGAAAGAGTGATTGCGCTATGGAATGGGTTGCCCGGGGAGGTGGTGGAGTCGCCGTCATTGAAGGTGTTCAGAAGGAGACTTGACAGGGTGCTTGGTGCCATGGGTTAGCTGTTTGGGTGGGTTGGATTGGTTGATGGGTTGGACACGATGATCTTGAAGGTCTCTTCCAACCTGGTTTGGTTTATTCTAATAAAGGTTTATCCTAATAAAGGGGATAGAGTTCCTGTTGTTAGAGAAAAGAATCTGTTAGGTAAAACTGTTTGGGTATTTTCACCCTCAGGAGAGGCTAAACCTGTCCGAGGGGTGGTTTCAGCTGAAGGTCCGGGTCACACTTATTGGGTAATGCAAGAGAATGGTGAAATTCAGTGTATTCCACAAAGTAATTTAACTTTAGCTGAAAGAGTTTAATTTCAAACTGTTGTGCAGCTACATCGCGTCCAAAGGAACAATCTACGAGGGCTCTACGGTGCACAAACCCTGAGAACCCTGAGAGCCCTGAGGCAACTAAGAGACCCTGAGAATCCCTGCTTTACTTTTCTTCGCTTCGTCGGCGAAGAGACAAACTGTTTTCCATTTTTCTCATTTCCTGATTTTCTTGGACTTTTTGAATCATCTACATCTGAGTATAGCCGGAATGGACTATGAACTTTACTTAGGAACTGTAAATATTGTTTTGCATTGGATGGACAGTATGAACAGCCAATGAAATTGTTTAGAAGGGGTGGACAAAAGATAATTCCAATGACCACTGCAGGAAAAGAAATGTGGTGGGTTTGAGAGAAGGGCTCAGCCTTCTCCCCCCCACAAAGAGGAAGAAAGAAGCCACAGCTAGCCAGCCAGAGAAGCAAAAGGGAAAAAAATTCTATATTTACAAGCAATTTTGGGGAATGCAGGATATATATACACAATTTACAGTATTTATAATATATACACAGAAATATATAGCAAGGTAAAAAAAGAAACAATAATACAGGAACGAAATTCCCTCCTCTGGAGAAGGCTTCCCCCCCTGTACCCCCTTCTCTCCCCTTTTTCCCCAAAGAGGGTTAGAAGGAGAGATAAAGAGCAGTTATTAACTAAATCAAAGTATATTAGTAGTCCTTAGTTGCTTATCTGTCCAAGGTCACTCTGGCTGGGAGCCCAGAAGCAGACGAGCTGGAAAGGGGAAAGGAAAGGAGCAAACTGAGGAAAGTCCCAGCTGCCCCTAAGCTTAAAACTGCATTTTTACCAATCCACCAATGAAATTAGTTTAGAATATCTGATTGTTTTTGTTAACATTCCAAAACATTCAGCCATAGTACCCCAGCACTGTCTCTTTTCCTAAAGGCACAGCCTCAAACAGTCACAAAGACCAAAAAAAATGTTCTCATTAAAGCATGTGGAATGAGGGAATGATTCTCCCTCCTACCCAGGCAGCAGGAGACAGGTAAGATTAAGTAAAAGTTCACTGCCAGACCAAATAAACACTTCCTCAAAGAGACTTTTGAGAGAAGAATTTTAAACAGGACTGGGATCAAACCTGAAATGCTTAACCAACTAAAGCCCAGGAGCCTGCCCAAGCACACTGCAACTGTGACAAATGCAAACAAATGTCAGAAGAAAATTCATCACCCAGCCTGGCAGCCTCTTGATTCTGAGTGCCCACTTACAGCCCTACATCAGCTCCATCATTTCCACTCCCATTTAGGTCAGGTCACATTCCCCAGGAATGTTTTCAGCTCCTCCAAAGACCTCCGAAGAATGGAGTTGTTGTGGCCAAAAAGTTTGATCCCACAGCACTCCTGTAAGCTTTAAAGATGCTCTGAGTAGCACCCCCCTACAATCTACTTGCTTTCACCATGTTCCCAACTCCATATCAGCATTGATTCACAGAATGGGTTGGGTTGGGAGGGACCTCAAAGATCATCCAGTTCCAACCCCCCTGCCATGGGCAGGGACACCTTCCACTAGACCAGGTTAATCAAAGCCTCATCAAAGCTGGCCTTGAGAATCTTCAGGGAGGGGGCATCCACAACCTCCCTGGGCAATCTATTCCAGTGTCTCCCCACCCTCACTGTAAAAGGTATCCTTCCTGATTATACAAGTGATTAAGTACTAATGCTGGGAAACTCAATGACTTGTGATGATGGTGGCTGAATCAAGTCCTGGAGCAGAAAATTAGCTTGCAATGCAAACACTTTTCTCTAGACTCGGTCCCTTGCTCTTCCTGGACTGCTGCTCCTTAACCTTAAGATCAAGCATACTGCTCACTCAGCTCCGTGGATAAAGCTCTGCAGAGTTTGTCACAGATTCACAGAATGGTTTGGGTTGGAAGGGACCTTAAAGATCACCCATAGGCTAAAACTACAACACAGTCCCAACCCCCCTGCCATGTGCATGGACACCCCACATTAGCCCAGGTTGCTCAAGGACTCATCTAAGCTGGCCTTTATTTAGAATAAACCTTTATTTAGAATAAACCAAACCAGGTTAGAAGAGACCTTCAAGATCATCGTGTCCAACCCATCAACCAATCCAACCCACCCAAACAGCTAACCCATGGCACCAAGTACCCCATCAAGTCTCCTCCTGAACACCTCCAGTAACGGCGACTCCACCACCTCCCTGGGCAGCTCATTCCAATGGGCAATCACTTTTCTGTATAGAACTTCTTCCTAACATCCAACCTGAACCTCCCCTGGCGCAGCCTGAGACTGTGTCCTCTTGTTCTGGTACTGGGTGCCTGGGAGAAGACACCATCATCCGCCTGCCTACAACCTCCCTTCAGGTGGTTGTAGAGAGTGATAAGGTCACCCCTGAGTCTCCTCTTCTCCAGGCAAAGCAATCCCAGCTCCCACAGTCTTTCCTCATAGGGCTTGTGTTCCAAACCCCTCACCAACTTCATTGCCCTTCTCTGGACACGATCCAGCAAGTCAACATCCTTCCTAAACTGAGGGGCCCAGAACTGGACACAGTACTCGAGGTGTGGCCTAACCAGTGCAGTGTACAGGGGGAGAATGACCTCCCTGCTCCTGCTGGCCACACTGTTCCTGGTGCAGGCCAGGATGCCATTGGCCCTCTTGGCTGCCTGGGCACACTGCAGGCTCATGTTCAGCCTACCATCAACCAGCACCCCCAGGTCCCTCTCTGCCTGGCTGCTCTCCAGCCACTCTGACCCCAGCCTGTAGCTCTGCATGGGGTTGTTGTGGCCAATGTACAGAACCCAGCACTTGGATGTGTTAAATCCCATGCCGTTGGCCTCTGCCCATCTGTCCAGCCTGTCGAGGTCCCTCTGCAGAGCCTCTCTACCCTCCAGCAGATCAACTCTTGCCCCCAGCTTGGTATCATCAGTAAATTTACTGATGATGGACTCAATGCCCTCATCCAGATCATCAATAAAGATGTTAAAGAGCACGGGGCACAGCATTGATCCCTGGGGCACACCACTACTGACTGGCCGCCAGCTGGATGTGGCACCATTCACCACCACTCTCTGGGCTCGGCCATCCAGCCAGTTCCTAACCCATCGCAGTGTGCTCCCGTCCAAGCCATAGGCTGACAGCTTGGCCAGCGGTTTGCTATTAGGGACGGTGTCAAAGGTCTTGCTGAGGTCCAGGTAGACTACATCAACAGGCCTCCCCACATCCACCAGGCGGGTCACCTGATCATAGAAGGAGATCAGGTTGGTCAGGCAGGACCTGCCCTTCCTAAATCCATGCTGGCTAGGCCTGATCCCTTGGCCATCCTGCAAGTGCTGTGTGATTGCACTCAGGATGACCTGTCCCATGATCTTGCCTGGCACTGAGGTCAGGCTGACAGGCCTATAATTCCCTGGCTCATCCAACCGGCCCTTCTTGTGGATGGGCACCATGTTGGCCAGCTTCCAGTCCTCTGGGACCTCGCCAGTGAGCCAGGACTGCTGGAAAATGATGGAGAGTGGCTTGGCCAGCTCATCTGCCAGCTCTCTGAGCACCCTAGGATGAATCCCATCTGGTACCATGGACTTGTGGGGATCCAAGCTGCTGAGGAGAGTTCCAACCACCTCCTCATGGAACATAGGGAAACTGCAGCTCCCTGGCTCCTTCTGCCAGCTCTGCAGGCCAGCTGTCAGGAAGACGTTCTGTCCTTTTAGTAAAAATTGAGGCAAAGAAGGTGTTAAGTATCTCTGCCTTTGCCTCATCCCTTGATACAAATATCAAATATCCCTTGAATACCTCCAGGGAGGGGGTATCCACAACCTGCCTGAGCAACCTGTTCCAGTGTCTCCCATCCTCACTTGAAAGAATTTCTTCCTGATCTCCAGTCTAAATCTGCCCTCCTCAAGCTTTAATCCATTCCCTCTCATTCTTCTGGGTTGCATCAAGAGAAGCGTGGCCAGCAGGGCAAGGGAGGTGATTCTCCCCCTCTACTCAGCTCTGGTGAGACCCCACCTGGAGTACTGTGTCCAGTTCTGGAGCCCCTATTACAAGAGGGATATGGAGGTGCTGGAACGTGTCCAGAGAAGGGCCACAAGGATGAGCAGAGGGCTGGAGCACCTCTCCTATGAGGACAGATTGAAGGAGTTGGGGCTGTTCAGTCTGCAGAAGAGAAGGCTCCAAGGTGACCTCATTGTGGCCTTCCAGTATCTGAAGGGGGCCTACAAGAAGGCTGGGGAGGGACTTCTCAGGATCTCAGGTAGTGATAGGACTAGGGGGAATGGAATGAAGCTGGGGGTGGGGAGATTCAGGCTGGAAATGAGGAGGAAGTTCTTCCCCATGAGAGTGGTGAAGCCCTGGAATGGGTTGTCCAGGGAGGTGGTCGAGGCCCCGTCCCTGGAGGTGTTTAAGCCCAGGCTGGATGAGGCTCTGGCCAGCCTGATCTAGTGTGGGGTGTCCCTGCCCATGGCAGGGGGGTTGGAACTAGATGATCCGTGTGGTCCCTTCCAACCCTGACTGATACTATGATACTATTTTAAAACGTCTCTCCCCAGTTCTCTTGTAGACCCCCTTCAGGTACTGAAAAGCTGCTATAAGTCTCCTTGGAGCTGTCTTTTCACATCCCACTTCTCAATTTCCACCTTCTGTGTAATGTTCCAACATGTGCTTTGTCTTTTTCTTCTAGTCACTGCCCTCACAGGGGAGCAGGTCCAGAGGATGCCATTAAGATGGTCAGAGGGTTGGAACACCTCCAGCAGCTCAGTGTCCTTCTACTGGAGGCACCAGAACTGGACACAGTAACATAGCATCTACAGAATCAAAAGCCACTGTGGGAACACACTGCCTGTCTGTCTGCCACTGGTTTGGAATGTGTCTCAGAGGAAGAGCAGGCATTCAACACAAGATGTGCTGTGAAGACTTTTCATGGCCACTCCTGGGACAAGATACCAACCTGCTGAGTGTGGGGACTGCCAGGACATCTTCAATACAAATGTGACACATTCATCTTAAAAGATAAGTCCTGAAAATCTGAAGGCTGAGCCTACTTGCTAGGACTGGCCTGTAAAATTGAGATAAAGAAAAGCAACCCTTTCATAAGGCTGCCCAGGGAGGTTGTGGGGTTCCCTCCCCCGGAGGCTTTCAAAACCAACCTGCATGCATTCCTGCACAGACCACCCTAAGTGATCCTGCTTTAGCAGGGGGGGTGGACTGGATGATCTCTCGAGGTCCCTTCCAACCTCTGATATACTGTGATAAGGTCACTCACTGTGTGTGTGCTCCCTTCCAGAGAAAAAAAACAGTTGAAAAGAGATAAAGAGACAGCTAAATAAAATAGATTGAGGATCCTCAGGTTTCTCTGTTCTTCTGCACCAAATCCATGCATATTAGCAAGAGAGGTTCTTGCTAAAAACCCAACCTGCTTCTTTCAGGATGCTCCAGCTATTGAAGCTAAAATGGCACCACAACAGGCACAGTCTGCATCGTGAAGCACAACTTAAAACAACAAATTAAAGTTGAAAAGACAAAGGAAAGGTCAGCACACTGCAGCAACCCCCCAGCTCGACTTTTAGGTAAGAGGCAAAAGAACCCCACAAAGACGCAGCAGCCCCTGCTCAGGGGCATTTAGAGACACACACTGACCCCGGACCAGGGCAGGGGGTCTCTTGCGTGGAAGGATGGGGATGCACTGATGCGGCCAGACGCCCTCATCCTCTTGCTCGGCGCCTGGGGATCGCCTGCAGCACACGCGCATACAGAGCCCAAAAAACAGGCGGCAGCCCTGAAGGGGAACTGGGAAGGGTCTGCCCGCACCCAGAGCGGGCGATCAGGGGGAGCCCACCCATCTCCCTGCCACAACGAGATGTATTACAGAAAGCACGCCCCGCCGCCTCCCTACGGCAGGGGCAGCTGCACGCCGAGGGGAGAGAGTCGAGGCCCACAGAGGACACTTGGCTGTGAGGGGAAAGGTAGCGGCCCGTGGCTGCGGGAGGCAGGAAAGCCGCGGTGGAGCCGCGGTGGAGCCGGGGCCGGCCCGGCCCCGCCCATATCTGCGCCCCGGCCCCGCCCATACCTGCGCCCCGGCCCCACCCATACCTGCGCCCCGGCCCCGCCCATACCTGCGCCCCGGCCCCGCGAGCCCGGCAGCCCGCGTAAGGCCCCTCCCGAAGGCGACTCACCGAGCAACCCTGCAGCCGACGCGGGCCGGGCCGCTCCTCACCGGGCACGTTGCGGGCGGCGGCCGGAAGCGCTGCCGGACCTAGCCCCGCCCTCCGCAGGCCCTCACAACGGTCGGGGTTGGCTACTGGCCAGGCACGGCGGAGGCGCGCGGGAAGTGACATCACTCGCACGCGACCGCTGTTGCCGGGCAACGCGGCCCGGCGCCGGCCCCGGGCGGACCACAGGACTGGGGTGGAAGCATAGAATTGTCAGGGCTGGAAGGGACCTCAAGGATCATCCAGTTCCAGCCCACCTGCATGGCCAAGGACACCTCACATTACATCATCAAACTCCAAGCATCAAACACCAGTGACGTGTTCAGGGCAGAATGAATTACTCTTGTCTTGGGTGACAGGTTGGACTTGATGATCTTTGAGGTCTTTTCCAACCTCATTGATTCTATGATTCTACTCACACAGTTGATTGGCAACACATACAAATCCTGGCTACTTACTGGCATGTAGAGGCCAAGCCCTGGGCTTATTTTTAAGCAGTTGGAGTTTCATGCAAATCTATGCAAAATAGAATCATGGAATTGTCAGGGTTGGAAGGGACCTCAAGGATCAGCCAGTTCCAGCCCCCCCTGCCATGGCCAGGGACACCTCACACTACAGCAGGTTGCTCACAGCCACATCCAGCCTAACTGCAAAAACCTCCAGGCATGAGGCTTCCACCACCTCCCTGGGCAACCTGTGCCAGGCTCTCACCACCCTCATGGGGAACAACTTCTTCCCAATATCCAATCTCAATCTCCCCACTTCTAGTTTTGTTCCATCCCCCCCAGTCCTATCACTCCCTGACACCCTCAAAAGTCCCTTCCCAGCTTTCTTGGAGCCCCCTTCTGATCCTGGAAGGCCACAATAAGGTCTCCTTGGAGCCTTCTCTTCTCTAGACTGAACAACCCCAACTCCCTCAGTCTGTCCTCGTAGCAGAGCAGCTCCAGCCCTCTGCTCATCCTCACGGTCCTTCTCTGGACACCTTCCAGCACCTCCAGATCCTTCCTGTAATTTGAGCTCCAGACACAGTGCTCCAGGTGGGGGTCTCACAACTGTAAGTAACAAAATTATGGCCAAGTATGTTATGAGCACATCTTTATTAAAGAAAAAAATAATAATCAAAGTTCAAAATGGACAACCAAAGCACCACACCAGAGTCTATACACGGAAATATGGTGGGTTTTTTTCAGATAATTTACCCTAATTTGAGCAGGAGAGGCAAGTTTCTGGCGGTGACGTCAGAAGTACACAGGGGAGCGGTCTTTGTCTTCTGCGTTGCTACCGCTAGATGGCGCCGGTTCCGCTTTTTTTCAGCGCGCCAGTCTCGGGTTCATGAAGTTTACCTTGGCCAAGCGACCAAATCTCGGGGCCAGAGCCTTCATCCAGGCGGGCTTCTGAAAAGGTCTCGATTTTGGACCAGTTGTGGTCTTTTTTGGTCGTAAGGTCTATTAAGAAACTTCTCCAATGAGCATTCCGGTCATTATAAGAGAGTTTTTTTCCCCTAACAATGACTTTCATAAGTGAAGGTTTCATCCAGGGGAAAACAAATCAGACAGCATCAGGGTTAACTCTGATAATGCACTTGAGGACAAAAGCCTCATCCCTGGAAGTTTTTGCAGACAGGCTGGATGTGACTGTGAACAACCTGCTGTAGTGTGAGGTGTCCCTGCCCATGGCAGGGGGGCTGGAACTGGCTGATCCTTGAGGTCCCTTCCAACTCTGACAATTCTGTGATTGTATGAAGAGCTGAACTCTGCAAGGTAAGAACAAGTCCTGTGGACACAATCCTGAGATACCTGCTCTAGGTGAATCTGCTTTAGCAAGGGGTTGGACTAGATGATCCCCAGAGGTCCCTTCCAACCCCTACCATTCTGTGATTGATTGGTGAGACACTGGAACAAGTTGCCCAGGGAGGTTCTGGATGCCCCCTGTCTGGAAGCTTTCAATGCCAGGTTAGATGTGTCCTTGAGCAACCTGGTCTAGTGGAAGATGCCTCTGGTCATGGCAGGGGGGTTGGAACTAGATGATCTTTAAGGTCCCTCCCAATACAACCCATTCTGTGAATCAATGCTGATACAGCTGGATGTGGCTGTGAGCAACCTGCTGCAGCATGAGATGTCCCTGCCCCTGGCAGGGGGGGGTGGAACTGGATGATCCTTGAGGTCCCTTCCAACTCTGACAATTCTGTTTCTATGAATCTCCTCTCAGGAGCTCTGTGGCAGCAGCGCGGGCTGCCTGCAGGGGCACAGCGTACCAGGACGTGTCTGCGCAGGGTGGACATGTCAGTGAAGGTCCTCTCGCAGGCTCGGCACTTGTAGGGCTTCTCGCTGGTGTGGATGCGCTGGTGGCGGTGGAGCTCACCCTGCTGGGTGAAGGTTTTCCCGCACTGCTCGCAGAAGTAGGGACGGGTCGCTGAACACACAAGGAACCAACCAAGAGTTAGAAGGCACGTTCTTCTGGCCTGTATTTCACAGGCTCATAAAGAGCTTTTCTCACTGAAATGAGTCCAAGATCATTCTGCCCTGTGCTCAGCAGGGCTCATGCCAGGATTCGGCGAGCTGAACATGAGCCATCAGTGTGCCCACGTGGCCAAGAAGGCAAATGGCATCCTGGCCTGCATCAGAAACAGTGAGGCCCCCAGGAGCAGAGAGGTCATTCTGCCCTGTACTCAGCACTGGTTAGGCCGCACCTTGAGTCCTGTGTCCAGTTCTGGGCTCCTCAATTTAAGAAGGACATTGAGACTCTTGAATGTGTCCAGAGAAGGGCAACAAAGCTGGGGAGAGGTCTGGAGCACAGCCCTGTGAGGAGAGGCTGAGGGAGCTGGGGTTGCTTAGCCTGGAGAAGAGGAGGCTCAGGGGAGACCTTCTTGCTCTCTACAACTCCCTGAAGGGAGGTTGTAGCCAGGTGGGGGTTGGTCTTCTCCCGGGCAACCAGCACCAGAACAAGAGGACACAGTCTCAAGCTGTGCCAGGGGAGGTTTAGGCTGGTGGTGAGGAGAAAGTTCTTCCCAGCAAGAGAGATTGGCCATTGGAATGTGCTGCCCAGGCAGGTGGTGGAGTCACCATCCCTAGAGGTGTTCAAAAAAGGATTGGATGTGGCACTTGAAGCCATGGTTTAGCTGTCAGGAGGTGTTGGGTGCTAGGTTGGACTGGATTGTTATAGATGACTCCTGGTAAAAGTTTTTGGTAACAGTTTTATTGGCACTAAAAGATCTTAAGATGGTAATAAAAGGCAATAAAAGCAATAAAACCAAGCAAAGCAACCGGTTGGGTGTAGACGACGGAGATTGGGAATCAATACGGCTGACCAATGTGATCGAGTATTGTTCCTTTATTGTTCCAGTGTTGCAGGCCGATGGTGCAGGCCTGAGGTGCAGGCCTACGGAGCAGGCCTGTAGTGCAAGTCTAGCACGGTAAAGTGTAGAAGAAACAGGAGACAGGAAAGGCAGAAGTGCGTAGCAAGGCAACTGCTACAACTTATATAAACTTGGAGTGCCCTGTTGGCATAGCTCCATTGGCTCCCTATGAGTGACCACACATTGCACTATTACAGATTATTGGTCCAACTACTAATGACACAACGAGGTTGTTGATGCAGGTGCAAGTCCTGTTGTCCCAAGATAACTGTCCATGTTTATAGCTACCAGTGTCTTGTTTTAGTTACATGCTGCAGGCACAGCACTGTTTTGCTCCACTGCTAGCTGACTCTGCATTTATGCTGAGCATGGCCTACCAGCATGTCAGGCTCTAGGCCTGCACTGCCAGATTGCTCACACTGCTCGTCGCTGGCATTGCCACAAATCCCCCTTTTTGTTTTTGTGAGCAATCTGGTCATGGGAGTTGTTCTCATCCCATACAAGATGCTACTGCAAACACAGAAGCAAACAAGGTAAAGCTAAGCTGTGTAGCAAAAGCAAGAGTTCTGTAGTGCAGCATGTCTAACAGACTGATGTAACCCATACAAGGCACAAAGCTTAAGTTGAACTAGTTACAATGCTCTACAGAGATGGCATAATACATGGTCAAAGATAAACATTGTAAAGAAGAACTTAGATCTTAACAGTTCCGATCTTTACATTTCATTCCTCTTATTGACAGAGAAGACTTGATTATGCCTGAATGCATTGCACACAGAGATTGAGGCACAAATGCAATCCTTAGCACTGTCTTTTGCGATCTGCTTTAGGATTATGTTGTATCTTTATTTTCTCTAGGATGGTCAAAAATCATGAATTGTTTAATGGTAGCAAGATTTCTTTAATCTGTAAAGGTAGATCTGGCCAGGCTCTAGCTTCACAGACAGAAAACTTGCAGGCAAGCAGCAAGAGCAAAAAGAGCTTCATTGCATTGCCCAATATAAAATTACACAGAATAATGTGTTTTTGCTCATCCTAGTGATTCTGATCTCTTAATGTTCACACAACAGTTAAGCAGTCACAACACTCAGTTATAAGTTAGATGCTTTCTGTTGACATCTTGGTTTATCGAGACAGTCATTCTGGTCAGTGCTGAGCAGGTTTGCTGATTGTCATTTTCATGACAGTTGTGCCGTGTTCGTGCTGTCTTGCAGTGAGAGGGTTACAGCACATTGCAAAGTTGATGTTTCTAGGGTTACAGCATTTTCTAGGGTTGATATTTCTAGGGTTACAGCATTTCTAGGGTTGCCATGAGCTAATTTTTTGCTATGGGGTATTCTCTCTTTTCCCCTTTTTTTTTTTTTTTTTTTGTTAATAATCTCTACTAAGCAAAATGTAAAGATGAAACTGCATCCTCTAGGATGTCTACATTCAGAGGCACACTTAGTTAACAAGAGAGAATACAAAGTTATCAAGCAACCACAATATTCAGTCCTAATTCACATGATGCTGTGGTACATTCTTGAGTGATGCTGTTTGATCCCAGATGATCATAGCAGTTATTGTGATCGGTGTTTGACTGCATGGGAAATGCTGTGTCCTCATGGTCTTGATTCTTCCGCCGTTGTTTGTTGCGATGATTGTAGTTAGCAGAAAAGAAGGCTCAAGGTGACCTGATCGTGGCCATCCAGTATCTCTTTTATTATTTATTTTTTGTTTCATTTTGTTATTTTATTTAATTTTTAGTTATTGTTTTCTATTGTGAATTTATTATTTTGATGTGTTTAATATTTTGACTTTTAATCTAATTCTTTTGTTTAATCTTTAATTAATTTCAATTTTTGTTTTTTAATTATTTTTATACTGTTTTAATGTGTTTTTTTCTTCATTGCATTGTATTATGTATTTTTTTTCTGCACTTTTTAATTATTTTTTGTTAACTTTTTTGTTTGTTAATTTTAATCTAATTTTATATATATTTTATTCAATTTATTTTTGTTATTTTGTATTTTAATTTTTCTTCTTTAAATTTTTATTTTTTTTAACTTACTTTTTGTAATTTTTAATTTATTTCTTTTTTACCTTCTTTATTATAATTTTTATTTTCTTATTGTAATTTTTTTAATCTGTATTTTAATTTGTTATTCTAATCAATTTTTTCATTTTCAATTTCTTTTATTTTTGTAATTTCTACTTTTTCTTTTTATCTAGTGTTTAATCTTTTATTTTTTATCTTATAATCTTTATTGTAATTATTTTTTATTTTGCATGTTTGTTTTATTTAATCTATTTTCCATTTTAATATTTATTTTTACTTTTTTTTTTTAACCTTTTCTATCAATTCTTTTTTATTATCATTTTTCATTTTAATCTTCTCGATTTTTCTTTGTATAAATTTTTGTTTGTTTGAATCTAGTAGTCTTGATAATCCTTATTTTTATTTTTTGCTAACAATTCTTATGATTTTTTTTCTGTTAATAGCTATTCTGTGTTAGTAATCCTTATGATTTTTCAGTGTCATATTTGTTTTTTAATATTTTTTTTATTGTTGTTCTTCTTTTTTATTACTATTCTGTTATTTAGCACTCTATGTTTTGTATCCAGAGTTTTTGTGCTTTTGTTATATATTTCTATGTTTACAGTTTTCTTTGCACATGTTACCTTTTTTTTTGCATTTTTTTTGTATTTTTTGTATTTTTTTCTAGCTTATGTCTAAGAAGGAAATATAAAGACATTACCTTAGCTAAGGAATACTTTTTAAAATTAATACCTATTTACTACAAGTCTTAACTATATTACATGGAGCTCCTTTGAAATGCCATGGCACACAACTAAGAAGGTTCAAACCAAAAGAAATCTTACAATGTGAACTCATTACTAAGTACTCACACCTTACTACAATTACTATGTATTAGGTATCTGTAAATATAAAATGCTTACCATTCATTATGCTTAACAGGAAAACTTAGCAAAACTCTAAATAACAAATCTCTTAAGGACATTGCAATCAGAAATGAAGAAATTAGCACTGTAACTTTAAGTCAGAGAAGAGCTTTGGTTGGCAAGAGTAGTACTAGAAAATCCTCCCTTTTCTGGGGGTGGAGGTAGGGGTGGGTGGCTAGCAAGGTGTGACCTAGTTGCTATTGTTTCTGTATTGGGGTGTTAACGACTTGCAGCCTATCGTGTGTGAACGACCATTGTTCCACCCATACTGGATTACGTGTTTTCCATTTTAATTTGAGGGTTGGTTGCTGACTTGTAGCCACTACAAAAAAGGAACGGTAACAAGTTTTGCTCCTAGTTGACTTAAGGCATATCAGCCCAATAGAGCAACTGGAAGGGTTAACATGTACGGTCTTACAGTGATTGATTTGCTATCATTAAAAGCTAATTGCACTGGCTCTTTGCTAACCCAGGTTGTTTGGATACCTTTTAAACACATGACTTCAAAATTTGCCATGAGCAATGACTAGTGACCATTCTGTTTATGACTAGGTATAATGATGACATCGTCTCCAGTATCCATAATAATTGAAAATTGTATAATTTGTCCACAAGGGTGTCTGACAGATAAAATCTGTTCCAGTTTTCTCTTTTGGATTTTTAGGGCTAATAAGGTATTAGGCATATCGGTGGAACCCGAGCCTTCTTGCCCTTGGATCCTGTTAGAAGTTTTAGGCACTCGGGACTCAGATGGTATTAACTAAGCAATTTCTGTCCCAACAAGAGTGCTAACAGGAGAGTCAATGGTATAGAGCATAATTTTCATAGCCCAGTCATAATCAGAATGTATTGAACCAGGAATTATACGAATGCCCTGTCTAAAGATAGACTGTCGTCTGCCAATTAACAGAGCACAGGGTCTGTGATCCAAAGGACCATGCCAGTTAAACTCGACAACGCTTTGTGGATTCAAAAGGAGATATGCAGCTGTTGTCAGGTCCGCTGTGCGCTGCCAGAGGGGGCGGGGGGGGGGAAAGGGGAGGGGAAGGTGGGGGGCGCGGTCCAGGGACCCTGGTTTGGTGTCGTCGTGCGGGGTATATTCACGCTGCAGGAGCAGCTTCTGCGACGATCTCGAGTAAAATGATTAGATTTGTGACCCTTTCGAGTCTGTCCAACAGTCAGACACTTTAAGGTACCTAGGTTTCTCAGAGGCACGATGATTTCAGGACTGCTTCTATGGCCGTGGCTAGATACATTGCTGCTTGTCGATGCCTTCATTCATTGTGGTCCTGCAGTCATGAGGCAGTGGCACCTGTTGGTAAAATGCTGAGAACCTGTTTAGTTTCTTCATTAGCATTGTCAAATGCCAAAATATCCAGCATTTCTACCTTCATATCGTGAGTCAGGTCTGAATTAGTATTGAATGCTGTATGTAAGGGATGGTATTGACAAAGGAACCAAGTGTCCCTGTTAGACCCTGCTCAGTAATAAGAAACACAGGATCAGAGTTATTGTTCTGGATTGTGGACCACTTTGATTACTAAATCCTGACTGTAGCCCATAGGTAGCTATGGCTTGTCTAGCTTCTGTTAAAGAACATTAGTCAGTTCAGATTACCATAGTCATTGTTAACCTTCTCCATCAGTGACTACATTTCCCACAATACCTTTCCACCAGCTCAGCGGGACAGTTCCCTGTCCCTCCCACCTCCTGATCGCCCCATCGGGACTCAATTGAAATCTCCGTCCGAGTGCTGAATGTAGGAGGCAGGGGGGTGTAGCGCAGCTGAAACCGCTGGGGGTAAGGGGCCGCTGGGGCCGTTCCTGCCGCTGCCGTGGGGGTGGCTGTTGTCGGCGGTGCGTCGGTCGATGCCGCTTGATCGGAGCCGCTGGTACTCGCGGGGCCATGGGGGGTCGCGGGAGGCGTCGCCGGGAGAACTGCCAGAGTGTGGGGCGCCATCAGGCTGAGGGCTGCCAGGCTGAGGGCTGCCGAAGTGAGCGCTGCCGAGATGGTGGGGGCCACCATCGGGGCGGACGGGGCTCGCGGCGGGGCGGGGGTGCAAAAATGCCGTGATCGCGAGCCTGCAAGCGCTCCAGGAGTTCTAGGGCAGAGTTCGCACTGTCCGGCTTCCAAGGCCAAGCCATCGCTGGCGGTATCAGCTCAACATCTATGCTTGTATTCATAATAATTTCAGCTGTAGCAGAAAAATTTACCATCGCTTTTTCAAGTTCACTAACCCCAAGCCAAGGTAGAAACCTCCTAGCAAAACTATGAAACTTGCTATGCCTGGTTGGTAGTGGATTTGCTCCCCTCTTGGTTCATCTTGCAAAGCTCCTGAGTAATTCCTGTGGCTGATTTACTATAAAGATATGAGGATAGGCCAGTCCTATAGCACATCTTCCTTACCAGTCTAAGGGTAATACCTTATAAGCATTTTTACCACATATCCAATACCATCCTGACCCAATAGGTATCAGCCATCCTTTAGGTATGTGTCCTTTCTTTCTGGTCTGATCATGGCTCCCCATATTTCCTTCTTCCTAACTAATAAATTGTGAACACTTTGAATACTGCCCTATAAAAATTACATTCCCACATCCAGGGTCAGTCCTATTTCCCCCTTTATTCCTGCCTATAGTTGTCTCCCAACATTGCTGGATACAAGGTACAGGCATATTTACATCCAAGGGTTCTTCAAATTGTAATCTCCCCCTTAACTGAGATTGTGGAATCTTGGTACAATCCTCAAGTTGCTGGGCTTTTGGAATGCTTTTTGTATTTCTGTTACATCAGGAAAGACTGTCCCTATCAAAGGAAACCTGTATGCTGAATTCTCAGGTAGCTGGGAACATATCCAACAGTAAAAGGACACTACTGCCTGTCCGCTGCAGGCTTGAACCCATGACACTGAGATTGAGAGTCTCATGCTCCACTGACTGAGCTGACTGTGCTCCCTTTCAACAAGTGCAGATAAGTGTTCTGTTCTCATACCTTTACTTCAGATGATGTTATAATCTTAGCTCCATAATGGCCTTTCAACCTACCTATCATTACTAATATTGGAAGAGAATTTATCCACACATGAGAACATGGTCTTTGATTTTGATTGGACTCCTTATACAAAAATATGGTTAGGATCAAGATTAGGCTCCACCAGTATATGTTAATTCTGCCTCCTTAGCCTACTGGCTGCCACCAGCAGCCAGGTGTCATGTCTTCTTGGCAGCAGTTACATTCTTCAGGAGTCCCACAGATTCCTTAACTCACTTTAAGATTTCATTCGGAGTCTCTTCTCCACTTCCTCAGTTAGCTTGTTTACCATTTCCCATTGTGCTTTTGTTATTTCAATTCCTCTTCCCTCAAAATCCTCTACAATAATTTTTCTTATGTCTTCCTTACTTTTTTCCTTCTACTAACCCTTTCAATTTCAAAAACCTGATCTCCTCCTATGATCAGGTAACCCGCTTGGTGTATGTGGGGAAGCCTGTGGATGTGGTCTACCTGGACTTCAGCAAGGATTTTGACACTGTCCCCCACAGCAAACTCCTGGCCAAGCTGTCAGTCCATGGCTTGGACAGCAGCACTCTGAGCTGGGTTAGGAACTGGCTGGAGGCCGAGCCCAGAGAGTGGTGGTGAATGGTGCCACATCCAGCTGGCAGCCAGTCACTAGTGGTGTGCCCCAAGGATCAGTGCTGGGCCCTGTGCTCTTTAACATCTTTATTGATGATCTGGATGAGGGCATTGAGTCCATCATCAGTAAATTTGCAAACGACACCAAGCTGGGAGCAGCAGTTGATCTGCTGGAGGGTAGAGAGACATTGCAGAGGGACCTTGACAGGCTGGACAGATGGGCAGAATCCAACGGCATGAGATTTAACACATCCAAGTGCCGGGTTCTGCACATTGGCCACAACAACCCCATGCAGTGCTACAGGCTGGGGTCAGAGTGGCTGGAGAGCGGCCAGGCAGAGAGGGACCTGGGGGTACTGGTCGATGGTAGGCTGAACATGAGCCTGTAGTGTGCCCAGGCGGCCAAGAGGGCCAATGGCATCCTGGCCTGCATCAGGAACAGTGTGGCCAGGAGGAGCAGGGAGGTCATTCTCCCCCTGTATGCTGCACTGGTTGGGCCACACCTTGAGTACTGTGTCCAGTTCTGGGCCCCTCAGTTTAGGAAAGATGTTGACTTGCTGGATCGTGTCCAGAGAAGGGCAATAAAGTTGGTGAGGGGTTTGGAACACAAGCCCTATGAGGAGAGGCTGAGCGAGCTGGGATTGCTTAGCCTGGAGAAGGGGAGACTCAGGGAAGACATTCTTGCTCTCTACAACTACCTGAAGGGAGGTTGTAGACAGGCGGAGGTTTGTTCTGACCCCCAGTTCCAGTACACTCTAAATTCTCTGCCTTTAACACAAATCACAGAATCACCAGTATATTCATAACAGGATGATCTCTGAGGTATTTTCCAACCTTATTGTTTCTATGATTCTAAGATAACCAAGTCCAAGCATTATCCATCTCTACCAAGGCTGAACTTCATCCTTTAGCATCACATCTCTGCCTCTTTGAAACACCTCCAGGGCTGGGGATTCAACCATCTCCCTGGGAAGCCTGTTCCAGTCTTTGAGAACTCTTTCAGTCAACAAGTTTCTTCTAATTTCTAATCTAAACCTCCCCTGGTGCAATTTGAGGCCATTTCCTCTCATTCCATCTCTTGTTACTTGGGAGAACAGACCAACCCCCACCTGGCTACAGCCTCCTTTGAGCAGACAAAGATCACTACTGATGAAGTGGTGGACACAGGAGATACAGTCTTGAGGGCCTGGATTACATGATAGAATGTTTCACTGCTGCAAGGAAACAGCTTCCTGATCTACAAGGGGAATTAGCAGCAACTCCAACATCTCTCTGCTCCTTCAATAGCATGAAACAGGCCACAGGCTTTGGGGCAAGAATCATCTGATATGATACAAAATCTGATCACCCTGAGGGTGGTGAGACACTGGCACAGGTTGCCCAGGGAGGTGGTGTAGAAACCTCATCCCTGGAGGTTTTTAAGGCCAGACTGGATGTGGCTGTGTGCAGCTTGATCTAGTGTGAATTGTCCCTGCCCATGGCAGGGGGGTTGGACCTGTATGATCCTGGAGGTCCCTTCCAACCCTAACAATGCTATGATAAGATAATATAACCTGAAAGGAGATCGGAGGAAGCTGGGGGTCAGCCTCCTTTCCAAGTAACAAGTGGTAGGACAAGAGGAAATGGCCTCAAGTTGCACCATGGGAGGTCTAGGTTGGAGATGAGGAAGCATTTCTTCCCCAAAAAGGCTGTCATGCAGTTAACAGAGTGCCCAGGGCAGTGGTGGACTCACCATCCCTGGGACAGTCTACAGGATGTGTAGACGTAGTGCCAAGTGACACTGCTCACTGATGACTTGGCATGAACAGTTGGACTTGATGACCTGAAATATCTTTTCCAACCTAAGCAGTTCCTGGATATCATGCACTGCTGAACATGACAGGCTCAGCATGATCCCTGCTTCTCCTCCTCACCTCATCTAAGGAGCTCACAAAAGCAGTGGTTTCACCACCCAAAGCGGGAAGTGCTTCAGACCCAAGCTTTTGGTGCCATTTATTTTCCCAGCCCCTCCAGGTTTGCTGTGTTACCTGCATGGATATTGCTGTGCTGGGCCAATGAAGCTCTCAGCCCAAATGTCTTCCCACAGACCTCACACTTGTAGGGCTTGGCACCCATGTGGCAGCGCATGTGGCACTTCAAGTACTCGTTGGTGGCGAAGTGCTTTCCGCACACATCGCACTTGAAAAGGCGCTCTCCTGGGGGAGGAGGAAAAGGCAGTCTCAGGTCAGACACACTGCTGGAGTGGGACCAGAGGAGGCCACAGAGATGAGGGTTAGAGCACCACCCTATAGACGACAGAGATTGGAATCAATATGGCTGACCAATATGATCGAGTATTGTTCCTTTATTGTTCCAGTATTGCAGGCCTATGGTGCAGGCCTATGGTGCAGGCCTATGGTGCAGACCTATGGTGCGAGTATAGCACAGTGAAGTAAAGCACAGAAGAAGAAGGGAAAGGAAAGGCAGAAGTGCGTAGCAAGGGAACTTCTACAACTTATATAAACTCGGAGTGCCTTGTTGGCATGGCTTCATTGGTTCCCTAGGAGTGACCACACATCACACTATTATAGATTATTGGTCCAACTACTAACGACACGCTAGGTTTGTTGATGCAGGTGCATGTCCTGTTGTCCCAAGATAACTTTCCATGTTTATAGCTACCAGTGCCCTGTTTTAGTTACATGCTGCAGGCACAGCACCGTTTTGCTACACTGCTAGCTGGCTCTGCGCTTATGCTGAGCATGGCCTACCACCATGTCAGGCTCTAGGCCTGCACTGCCAGATTGCTCACACTGCTCGTCACTGGCATTGCCACACAACCCTGACTGATACTATGATACTATGACAGGGGAGTTGGAACTAAGTTGGATCTTTAAGGTCCCTTCCAGCCCAAACCATTCTATGAATTCTTTCAGCAGAATTGTGCATCTCAAAGTCAGCTTTCAAACACTTTTTCATCTCCAGCAGCTCCCTCCTGGTACTTGAAGCCTCTTCTGTGAGTTACAAAAATAAATGGGCACCTCCTTCCAATCCAAACTCACAATTTTTAGTATTATGAAGGCAGAAGATGAGAGAAACCAGATGGAAGGAGCAGAAATAGTCAGTGCCTACCCGTGTGGGTCCTTTTGTGGCCAGTGAGCTTGCCTTTATTGGAAAAGCAAGCCCCACAGTCTTCACAAATATATGGCTTTTCCCTTGTGTGGGTGTGGTGAAGGCACATTATGCCCCGATACTGAATCTTGTCCCAGCATGTGGACATGTTCCCCCTCCTCCAGGAGGAAGACAAAAGCCAAGGCATTAGCCAGGCCAGCACGCACCCAGCGCATGCAGTGCTCGTGCTGACACCAAGTATGGGCATAATTCTTGCTTCATGCTTTCTATAGGTTGAAGCCAGTTGTTTATGAGAGTGCCCATTGGTCAAGCCCAACCTCGAGGAATCTATAAGTATCACCCCAGTTGGTAAACAAGTTGCCCCCTCTTTCACTTTGTCTCTGTGCTTGCTCGAGAGAGCAACTCTTGAGCTGCAGCCTCTGCCATTGAGCTTATTGTTGCTAGCTTCTGTTATACATGCACGCATACTGAAAGCCCCTGCATGGTGAGAAGCACAGAGGGAGGACCTTCGCTGTTTCTGAGGAATCCAGCGTCGCTACAGCCAGTCGTACCGACCGGGAGAGCCCACCGTGCCACCAGAGGACTGGACCAACCCCCCGAGGGTAAGATCTGCCCAGTTGCTGGGGAGAAGGGACTTGATCGATACTGAGTCCACGTATGCCTAGCCCCGCCATTGCGGGAGAGGAGCCGCCGTATGCCGCTCTGAGCCCCGTGAATCTCAGGGAAGACTAAGGCGTTGTTCGTGCCTATACTGCACCGAACCTGGGGCCACTCCGAGAGTCCCGCTGCTCCTTTAAGCTCAGTAAATGAGAATCCGACGCCTAACACAGCCGCATTCTCTCCCCGAGGCTGTTCGCATCAGCCCCAAGAATCGCCGTGGTTGGGCCGACCCTGTAGCTTTGCCTGCTGCGTCGTCCGAGCCCACCTACCGGCAACTGTCGTCCCGCCCTGCCGTGCGAGCTGACTTTGAGGGCCGACCCCACGGGCCGACCCCGACCAGGACCGATCCCTGTTGTCTGGAGGGAACAGAATATCATTCACGTGCTTTCCATCCACTAGCACTCAGTTCAAAGTATCTGCATCTAGCAGAGTAAGCGCTGACGCATAGAAAGATTGTAATATTGCTGTGTATAGCCAGAAGCCGCCTGCGTCCCGCCGAGTCACCATCTAGTGGCCAAGCGGCAGAACTGCACCCTTTGTTATGTAAATATAGAAATAGTCTGTAACTAGTTCAATTAAGTTATAATCATAACACTAAGCCACTTGTGGAATCTATTTCTCGAACGTGCACTAGAACATGTATATAAGTTGGTGATTTATCAGTTATTAATAGTTTGATAATTAATAAAAATATTTTCATAATTCATATTTCATATTAATAAATTTAATAACTTCTTCACCACAGTGGGACCTAAAGTGAAACAAAGCAGAGGTATTAATAAATCAGCTCCTGTGGCACATTAAAATGATGTATTGGAAATCACATTTTACAGGCAGCACACTTAGGTTTTTTTTTCAATTAAACTGGAAAATGCACATTCTGCTCACTCAGGAAGGTGTCTGAGTGGAGGGGCTGCACTAAAACTCTCACTGAAGATTTATCTTTGCCTCACTCTACACAACCCACCTTTCTTTCCTGAGTTATGGTACTGCAAGAAGGGGGCCGCTTTAATGACCAATTTGATCAGCGGATTCCACTTTATTGAGCATCAGACACATCTTATATACAGTTTGCTATAATTATGCCCACTTGGCAACATACTATTGGTTGCTCTCTAACAGGTTACATCATTGTTTTCACAACTCTGTGGAATTCTTCCATCCGGCCTAATTGCTCTCTTTCCCAGATCTCGCCTCCTCCTTATCTTGCTTGCCTCCCATCTCAGGGGCAGCTGGACTTCAGCATACCAAGCAATCAGCACTTTCTCACATCTCCTACTCCGCCAGTATATTATCAACAGAGAATTCTTCAAGGCCTGAATTGCACAGGTGTTCCTGGGACCCATGTCCCCTCTTGTCCGACAACATTATGGCTCCTAATATCAGCATCAGAAGGGAGAAAGCAGGGATGATGACAGGCTGCTGCTGTGATAGAGACTGCAAGTGCATCCAGATTGCCTCTTGGGACAGCCTGGTCCACATTCTTGGCTTCCTGCCATCCCTCATAGCCTCCTGTCCCCTGCCCTGCAAGTTTTAATTGGCAGGATATTGCCATTTGTAAAACAAAAAGCACTGAGGCAAGCAGTGTTTCTGGACATCTGACTTCAAACCAGCTCAAAGCAGAGAAAAATCTGAGCCTAGCATTGGGTTTTAACTCTGTGCTGACCTCCCTGAATCCAGCCCAAAGGGTGCACCGTGCAAACACCCTGATCTTTTCTGAGCTGTCAGGCAAAATGCTGCAAAGATGAGCCAGACAGTTCCCCAACCCAAACCACATGAGTCACCAGTGTTTTGCAGTCACACTGAAGCTCTGCTGTAATTCAGCTGACAGATTACTGTGACGTCTCAGATGTTCTTCTGGTCCTGAATCAGAAGGCCTCAGAAGGTTTTAAAATCCCTGTAAGAAGACTTCAGAGGCTGAAGAAAACTCTCTCTGTTGTATGGATCCTATGGCTTCTAACAATGGGATTCCTCTTGCCTCTGACAGTTAACAAGCTATCTGCTTGGAGCAAGATGGGAAATTCCATGGAATGATTCACTCTCTCCTGGGAGAAGACACATTTAACACAGGCACCACCAGAGTGTGATTCATGCAGTGACTACAGAGGGAGCCCAGCTTCTCTGGTGGGTACAAGACGTGAAATCCCACACTGAACAACTTGCACAGGGCGATAAAGAGTGAGCAGGGCTCAGCATCTGGGTCTCTGAGGTCCCTGACTAATTCTCCAGCCCATGCTACTGTTCGTCAGTGAAGATCATCTGACACTGAAGGCTGTCTCAAAAGACAGCTTACAAGTTGGGACAGAGCACGTTTCAAAACCCTTACTCTAAGTAATGCAAGGAGCAGCTGCAGGCAGAGAAAAGAATTAATCCTTCTCTCCTCTGGAGGCTTTCAAGACCCATCTGGATGTGCTCCACTGTGACCTGTGCTAGATTTTACGGTCCTGCTCTGGCAGAGGGTTGCTTAGTCTGGAGAAGAGGAGGCTCAGGGGAGACCTTCTTGCTCTCTACAACTCCCTGAAGGGAGGTTGTAGCCAGGTAGGGGTTGGTCTCTTCTGCCAGGCAACCAGCATCAGAACAAGAGGACAGTCTCAAGCTGTGCCAGGGGAGGTTTAGGCTGGAGGTGAGGAGAAAGTTCTTCCCAGAAAGAGCAATTGGCCATTGGAATGTGCTGCCCAGGGAGGTGGTGGAGTCCCTATCCCTGGAGGTGTTCAAGAGGGGACTGGATGTGGCACTTGGAGCCATGGTTTAGTTAGTCATAAGGTGTTGGGTGATAGGTTGGACCTGAGAATAGAATAGAATAGAATAGAATAGAATAGAATAGAATAGAATAGACCAGACCAGGTTGGAAGAGACCTTCAAGATCATTGTGTCCAACCTATCATCCAACACCACCTAATCAACTAAACCATGCAAGCAAGCACCCTATCAAGTCTCCTCCTAAACGCCTCCAATGATGGTAACTCCACCACCTCCCCAGGCAGCCCATTCCAATGGGTAATCACTCTCTGTGTAGCATTTCTTCCTAACCTCCAGCCTAAACCTCCCCTGGCACAGCTTGAGACTGTGTCCTCTTGTTCTGGTGCTGCTTGCCTGGGAGAAGAGACTAACCCCCATCTGGCTACAACCTCCCTTCAGGTAGTTGCAGAGAGCAAGAAGGTCTCCCCTGAGCCTCCTCTTCTCCAGGCTAAGCAACCCCAGCTCCCTGTGACCGTTTGAGGCTGTGCCTTTAAGAAAGGGAATATGGTGGATGGATGTTGGTAAACGAAAGAAGAATCTAAACTAATTTCATTGGTGAAGTGGGAGGAAGCACCTTCTGAACTGGAAGTGCATGAAGGTATACTGGGCTTTCCAGCACTTTTCTGCAGTCTTGCTTCCGCTTTCCCTTCGGGCAGCAGCTTGCAGCTCCTGGGCTTTCTGCCAAGGCTTCGGCCTTGAAACTGATAAAGGCCTGTATTAACTCCTTTCCAATTAACACAAACTGATTCTAAGTTTTTTTTCCTCTTTCTCTCTCTTTTCTAACCTACTCTGGGGAAAGGGGGGAGAGAGGGGAGAGCGGAGGTGGGGAACCCCCTCTGCTGAGGGGGAAACTCTCATTTCTGTGTTACTTTATTGTATATCTTTGTATATATTGTAGATATTGTAAATTTGTATATATTCCCCTGCATATCCTACATTGCTTTGTAAATATACAGCTCCACTGCTTTGCTAATTCAGCTGTGAGGTTTTTTTCCTTTCCCTTCAATTTTCTTTCCCTTTACTTTACAGGGGGGAGGGAGGAGGCTTCTGGGCCTTACCCTTCCAACCCTACGACATTTTTTTTCTTGGCGCCCAACGTGGGGCTCGATAATTAGTTTAATTTATTACTTGATTGATTTAGTGTCTTCTAGCTGAATTAGCAAACATGAAGGTATTGTGGTTTGTGGAGCGATTATTCTTTTCAATTTTTGGGGCTCTGGTTTACAGATATTGATTGGGTTTGATTTTGGATTACCTGGGCAAATATTTGGTGCGGACAATTTATATGTGGGTTATGTATAGAATTAGACTATGGTATAGAAAATGCATGGATTTCTTATGGCCAGTGAGATACAGGAATGTTACCTCCACCACTCTCCCAATTGAGATAACAGGTTTTAAGATTCCGCCTGAGGAGAGAGCAACTTTAGGTGATGCTTGGGATCCAAAGGTGATTTATTTCATGTGTACAATCCTGCTCTCAGTGATAATTAACCTGTATCTGCTGGTCTCTTTGCGGCGAGAAAGAAAGGTGTCCAGAGCTTGTTTTGTTATTAAAACTGGATCAAAAAGAAAACGCCGTGGCTCTGGATCAGTCCCAGAGTCATCTAGTGACGAGGACTGTGGAGAATCTGTGTCAGTTAAAAAGAGGGCTAAAACGTTAATTGGTAAAGCAGCTCTAAATGACTTTGCTGATTCTGGCAAGCAGCCAAGGGCATCGGCTGGTATCAACATGGCGCCTACTCCTTCTCCCACTCCTTCTCCTTCTTCTTCTTCTCCGTCGGCCATTAACGGAGCAACGTCATTTCCGCCCACTCCCTCGGTGGGACCGGAAGTCACTGCCCCAGCAGCTGATTTATCTCAGGACCTGTCAGCTTCTATTAAGGTGGCTGTAAATTCAAACACAGCTCCAGTTAAGGTGGCTGTTTTAAAGACGAGAGGTGGAAAGGCCAAAGATGGAGAAGAAGAGGAGGAGACTGATCCTGGTGAGGGGCCCTCTACTCTAAAAGATCCTGCTCAGGAGGAAGAGAAGGTTTGTTTTAAAGATCTAGCTAACCTAGTGAGATAAAAGCAGGATAGAGATGAAGTTAGGAAGGCAGCTGGCAAAGGTGGCTCTCAGCTTAAAGAGATCCTTGGGAGAGTGACAGCAGGATTATATGGGCAAAAAATTCAGGGAGACGAAGAGCAAGATGATATTTCAGAGTGTTCGTCACCACGGGAGGAATTGCGAAATGTCTGTAAAGATTTCACCAGGGCAGATAAGGAGCCAGTTCTAGCTTGGCTTAGTAGGTGTTATGATACAGGTGCTCCAGCTCTAACAGTTGGAGACGAGTCAGCGGCTCAGTTAGGAACTCTCTCAAGGGATAATGGAATAGAAAGACATCTAGGCAGGGCTCTCGGTAAGGTTAATCTGTGGATACGCCTTTTAATGGCGGTTACCCTGAGATACCCTTCCCGAGATGATCTTCAATGGAATTCTAAACCCTGGACTACCATAGATGAGGGAATTAAGCGCTTGAGAGAATTTGCTGTTAGAGAGCTACTCTATGGTGAACATGAAACTCTGAATCCTGATGACATTCCTGTGGGTATTGCTCTAGCTAAAAAGATCATCAAACTTGCTCCTTCTAATTATGCAAACATTCTGGCAAGCAGAATTGTGTCAAGAAATTATGGTGGAGCTTCTCCTACGGTTGGCCAATTCAGTGATCAAATGAGACAATTGGAGGATAGCATGACACGTGATTCTTTGGTTTCAGCCATTGAAACTCTGTCTGGAAAAATTGAGAGTTGCATGAAGGATCTGAAAGATTCCATATACCAATTGGCACAGAAGGATAATTTCAATTCTTCCTCCAGGTGGGTACAAGTCTCATCTGTGAGGAATACACGTCCTCCAAGGAGGTCATTCCAAAACAGGTCATTCCAAAACAGGTCGTTCCAAAAGAGACCACCAAGGCAATCACGTAGAACTATTTGGATAACTCTGCGTGATCAGTTTGGTGAGAACATGAACCGCTGGGATGGCCAACCAACTTCACAGTATCACAGTACCACGGTATCACTTAGGTTGGAAAGGACCTCGAGGATCATCGAGTCCAACCTATCAACACAGACCCCATGACTAGACCATGGAACCAAGTGCCACGTCCAATCTCCCCTTGAACGCCTCCAGGGTCGATGACTCAACCACCTCCCTGGGCAACCCGTTCCAATGACGAATGACTCGCTCGGTGAAGAACTTCCTCCTCACCTCGAGTCTAAACCTCCCCTGGCGCAGCTTGAGACTGTGTCCCCTTGTTCTGGTGCTGGTTGCCTGGGAGAAGAGGCCAACCTCTTTCTGGCTACAACCACCCTTCAGGTAGTTGTAGAGAGCAATGAGGTCACCCCTGAGCCTCCTCTTCTCCAGGCTAAACAATCCCAGCTCCCTCAGCCTCTCCTCATAGGGCTTGTGTTCAAGGCCTATCACCAGCCTTGTTGCCCTTCTCTGGACACGTTCAAGTGTTTCAATGTCCTTCTTAAACTGAGGGGCCCAGAACTGGACACAGTACTCAAGGTGCTAATATTTTCAGGAGACTGAGGGAATTGCAAAGTGGCAGAACCTGAGGTAGCAATACCAGAAGGGTAGCTGTTACTTCCACAATTCCCCAGAACAACTCTTGTGGCTCCAACAGTGGCTCCAGTTATAACATGCAAAGTTATAACCCTGCAAACTATGTGCAATGCACATGTGCGCATGTTCCCCATAACTAGGGGTGCCCTGCCTCCCGCCAGGGGGAGGAGAGGGATAACAGAGATAATAGAATCTATTGGGATGCGTACATCCAGTGGCCTGGCACTACACAATTTTGGAAGTACAGGGCCTTGGTTGACACAGGAGCTCAGTGCACCATAATACCATCAAATTATCAGGGATCAGAGTCTATAACTATTCTGGGAGTCACTGGTGGATCTCAAGAGTTAAGTAAGGTAGAGGTTAATATAAGTTTAACTGGTAAACAATGGAGGAAACATACAGTTGTGACCGGACCTGACGCACCTTGTATTTTGGGAATTGATTTTCTGAGAGAAGGGCGTTTCAAAGACCCTAGAGGTTACAAATGGGCTTTTGGAGTAGCTTCTATAGAAATTGATGGACAAAAATTGAAGCTATCTGCCAGACCTGAACTTTCTGATGAATCTGCAGTTGTGGGACAACATAAGATACAGGACATTAAATTGCCGGTTGCTTCTCAGACTGTGCATCACAGACAATACAGAACCAACCGTGACTCTTTGTTGCCCATTCAGAATCTGATTCGTCAGATGGAGAGTCAGAAAGTCGTCAGCAAAACTCATTCACCTTTCAACAGTCCAGTGTGGCCTGTGCGGAAGCAGAATGGAGACTGGCGTCTGACAGTAGACTACCGAGCCCTAAATGAAGTGACACCACCTATGAGTGCAGCAGTACCAGACATGATGGAGCTACAGTATGAGCTGGAATCCAAAGAGGCCAAATGGTATGCTACCATAGACATTGCTAATGCATTTTTCTCTATTCCCATAGCAGAGGAATGCAGGCCTCAGTTTGCTTTCACCTGGAGAGGAATCCAGTACACTTTCAACAGACTGCCAATGGGCTGGATCCACAGCTCAAGCATCTGTCATGCAGTGATCCACGATGCTCTGGAGAAAGGCGGTGCTCCAGAACACATCCAGTTCATCGATGATATCATCGTCTGGGGTAAAACTGCTGAGGAAGTCTTTGAGAAAGGTAACAAAATCATTGACATTCTTCTGAATGCAGGTTTTGCCATCAAACGAGACAAGGTGAAAGGACCTACCACAGAGATTCAGTTTCTGGGAGTGCGGTGGCAGGATGGACGCCGACACATTCCAGTGGATGTGGTAAATAGAGTCTCTACCATGGCAAGTCCCACAAACAAGCAAGAGACCCTACGTTTCTTGGGGATAGTGGGATTTTGGAGACTGCACATTCCTGGATACAGTCAGATTGTGAAACCTCTGTATGATGTGACTCGAAAGAGAAACCATTTCCACTGGGGACCTGAACAACAAGCAGCCTTTGACCAGATAAAGCAAGAGGTAGTTCAAGCGATGGGTCTGGAACCTGTCCGAGATGGTCCAGACATTAAGAACATTTTGTACACGGCTGCAAGTGACAATGGTCCAACCTGGTGCTTGTGGCAAAAAGCTCCAGGTGAGACACGTGGACGACCTCTTGGTTTCTGGAGTCGAGGTTACAGAGGTTCAGAGGCTAATTATACTCCAACAGAGAAAGAAATTCTAGCTGCCTATGAAGGAGTAAAAGCATCTTCTGAAGTGATTGGAACTGAATCACAACTTCTCTTAGCTCCCAGATTACCAGTTTTGAATTGGATGTTCAAAGGCAAAGGCTCCACACCACATCATGCCACAGACTCAACATGGTCTAAGTGGATGGCTCTGATAACACAGAGAGCTCGAATGGGAAATCTTGAAAGACCTGGTCTAGTGGAGGTGATCTCAAGTTGGCCTGAAGGTGTCAACTGTGCCAAACTTCCAGAGGAGAAAGTAACTCGTGCTGAGGAAGCTCCTCCTTACAATGACCTTTCTGATGATGAAAAGAAATATGCTTTGTTCACAGACGGTTCCTGTCACCTTGTTGGAAACAAGCGAAGGTGGAAGTCTGCAGTGTGGAGTCCAACACGCCGAGTTGCAGAGGCAAAAGATGGAGAAGGAGAATCCAGTCAGTTCGCAGAGGTAAAAGCTGTCCAGCTAGCTCTCGACGTAGCTGAACGTGAGAGATGGCCAAAGCTTTATCTCTACACCGACTCATGGATGGTAGCCAATGCTCTATGGGGTTGGCTAAAGAACTGGAAGAAGAGTGGTTGGCAGAGGAAAGGAAAACCCATTTGGGCAGCCAACCTATGGCAGGACATTGCTGATCGAATCGAGAGAATTCCAGTGAAAGTGAGACACATCGATGCTCACATTCCTAAGAACAAAGCTACTGAGGAACAGCAACACAACCATCAGGCAGATCTAGCTGCAAGAGTTTCTCAAGTAGACATGGACTCTAATCTTGATCTCGACTGGAAACACCGAGGTGAGATATTCTTAGCTCGGTGGGCTCATGATTCGTCAGGACATCAAGGCAGAGATGCAACATACCAATGGGCTCGTGACAGATCCATAGGCATTTCCATGGATGCTATCGCACAAGTCATCCATGACTGTGACATTTGTGCTGCTATTAAGCAGGCAAAACGACTTAAGCCCTTGTGGTATGGTGACAGATGGTCCAAGTACAAATATGGTGAAGCTTGGCAGATTGACTACATCACTCTACCACGTTCTCGTTCTGGTAAGCAGTACGTACTTACTATGGTAGAGGCAAACACTGGATGGTTGGAAACTTATCCAGTTCCGCATGCAACTGCACGCAACACCATTCTCGGTCTGGAGAGACAGATCCTGTGGAGACACGGAACTCCGGAGAGGATTGAGTCAGACAACGGAACTCATTTCAAGAACAACCTTGTAAAGATCTGGGCAAAAGAGCACGGTATTGAGTGGATATTCCACATTCCCTACTATGCACCAGCTTCTGGGAAGATTGAACGCTACAACGGTTTGTTGAAGACCACTCTTAAAGGTAAAACTGTTTGGGAATTTTCACCCTCAGGAGAGGCTAAGCCTGTCCGAGGGGTGGTTTCAGCTGAAGGTCCGGGTCACACTTATTGGGTAATGCAAGAGAATGGTGAAATTCAGTGTATTCCACAAAGAAATTTAACTTTAGCTGAAAGAGGTTAATTTCAAACTGCTGTACAGCTACATCGCGTCCAAAGGAAGAATCAACGAGGAATCTACGGTGCACGAACCCTGAGATCCCTGAGAGCCCTGAGTCAACTAAGAGACCCTGAGATTCCCTGTTTCCCTTTTCTTCGCTTCGTCGGTGAAGAAATGAACTGTTTTCCATTTTTCTCATTTTCTGATTTTCTTGGACTTTTGAATCATCTACATCTGAGCATAGCCGGAATGGACTATGAACTTTACTCACGAACTGTAAATGTCGTCTTGGATTGGATGGACAGTGTGAACAGCCAATGAAATTGTTTAGAAGGGGTGGACTGTCACCGGTTGGGGCTGTCCCCTTAAGAAAGGGAATATGGTGGACGGATGTTGGTAAACGAAAGAAGAATCTAAACTAATTTCATTGGTGAAGTGGGGGGAAGCACCTTCTGAACTGGGAGTGAACTGGGCATTCCAGCACTTTTCTTTCAGTCTTGCTTCCGCTTTTCCTTCAGGCAGCCGCTTGCAGCTCCTGGGCTTTCTTCCAAGGCTTCGGCCTTGAAAACCCATAAGCTACCAGGCCTGTACTAACTGCTTTCCAATTAACACAAAACTGCTTTTAACTTCTTTCTTTCTCTTTCTCTCTCTCTCCTAACCAGCTCTGGGGAAAAGGGGGAGAGAGGGGGAGAGTGGAGGTTCTGGTGGTATCTGTCTTGCTGCACTTCAGCAGCTTTGCTGTCCTGGATCTTGGGGCTGGCAAAGCAGTGTCCTCTTGCTCCAGGCTTGCTGGCTGGCCTTCAATGAGCTCATAGCCAGACAGTAACTTGTTATGCTTTTTGCCTATCCCAAAGCTTCCTCTGCACAGGTACTGCCACAGCTTGGGAAGAGTTACTCTGTTTATGGTTCTCCTGTTGCTGGATATGAGCCCACCGTGCCCCTGCATTTTCACACAGCTGCCCTTTCAGATGGAGGCTCAAATCCAAACCCTTCCTGCCCTCTGCCTTCACTTCTTCACAAATGTCCAGTAAATCCTTGCATTCAAGTCTTTCAGCTATTTTTTTCATCCTCTGAAGCTTTTCTGCTTCAATCTCCACTTCTGCAGTGTAAACGAACTCCAGGAAGGAAGTGAACTCCTCCGTGTAAATGTCTTGCAGGGTCACCATGCATTTCTTGGTGTCCATCATCTCATTGTGCAGGAAAAGTCCCTTGAAATAGTTGCTGGAAGCTGCCAAGACAGCTTTGTGAACCAGAAATTCCTCCTGGATTCCCAGGTGTTGTGTGTGAACAGTCACATTGCAGAGGTGACCGAACTGGTACAGAGAATGCAGGGCCCGCAGGAGGTTGGGAGCAGCTACCTTGGACTTCATCCGAATTTTCTTCTTCTCCATCCTGCCAGGAAAACAGACAAACGTTTCAGCACTTGCTCTCCCTTTTTCATTCAGAGTGGTAGAATACTGGAACAGGCTGCCTAGGGATGTGGCTGAGGCTCCGTCCCTGCAGACATTCAAGATCAGACTTGATGTGGCCCTGGGCAACCTGATCTAGTTGGAGGTGTCCCTGCCCACTGGAGGGGTGTTGGGATAAGATAACCTTTGAAGGACCCTTCCAAACCAATGCAATCTGTGAATCTGAACAGCCTCAATTCTTTCAGCCTGCCTGTGTTTTCAGACTCCACTCCCTGAACCAGAGCAGGGGAGAAATCTTTGGATCTGGTTCTATTTAGCTGCTGCGTTTTGTTTGTTTGGGTTTTTCTTCTCCACATAAGCTACCAGATTGAGGGAGTTAATAATGACAGTTAGTAAGCTTCTACTGTCTTTGGTGATTTACTACCAAGCTCCAGAGAAGACACTAGCTGTTCCTGCAGTAAATAGTACCCAAGAATGCTGTGGCTTTCCTGTCTCAATCCGCACACCACCAATTTCTCTGGAACAAGCCTCCCTTACCCTTGTTCGTAAAGCACAAACAATGCTGTCAACCTTCCTGAGCCCTTTGGATGCTCAGATCTGATCCTCTAAGCTGATCCTCCTGATCTAGCAGGGTTTTTTAATGCCTGTTACTCAGAACATGCTTACAAGAGCTTTGTAATCAAGGGAAGAACATTAGGCCAAAACAAACAGCCAAAGCAGCTTGCTATTGCTGGAAGGCTCCATTTGAGCTTGGCTTTGCTCTGCTTCCCTCTGACAGTGGTAATGGCTGCCAAAAAATGACACCAAACCCAAGCTTTCACTTCTCAACTCACTTGTGTTTGACATTATATTAAATATATCCCTGGCAGACATAAATCTGGCTGATTAAAGAAAGCAATGCACCTTCAACATAAAGCAGCAGGAAGTGGAATACAAGGCACAGGCTGGAGCAAATAGGTTCAAACAGCCAGCTCGAGAGAGAGCTTTGAGAATTCTCTTCCTGTTACAAGCTACTGCAGATAACCATCATCTAATCTGCAAGGCACAAGGCACTCAACCCTTGTAACATCCCAAATAATGGTTTTAAAGCTGCATTTAAAGATTTACAGTGATTTTCTGGCGACCCCAATGAGTGTGCTGGAATGTGTGCATAGCTAGGACACAACAGGACCTGCAAGAGCTATGAAATGACTGCCAAGGAGTTATGCAGAACTTGAACTATTTGTACTTCACTGGGAGGCTGATGCTGAGTAGACAAGGAGCAAGTTCCACTGTAACCAATTGGGCTGTTTGTACCTTCACAATAAGGGTGGTGAGACACTGGAACAGGTTGCCCAGGAAGGCTGTGGATTTCCCTTCCCTGGAGGTGTTCAAAGCCAGGCTCATCTAGTGGAAGGTGTCCCTGCCAATGGCATAGGGGTTGGAACAGCATGATCTTTAAAGGTCCCTTCCAATCCAAACAACCTTATGAATCTCAAAGCTTCCTGCTGCCAGCAAGGTCAGAGAAAACAAAAGTATTGCTACAGGAAAAAAGGGAGAAGTGACTAGAAGGAAAAGATAAAGCAGGTGTTGAAACATCTCACAGAAGGTGGAAATTGAGGAGTGGGATGCGAAAAGACAGCTCCAAGGAGACCTTATAGCAGCCTTCCAGTACCTGAAGGGGACCTACAAGAAAGCTAGAGAGGGACTTCTGACAAGGGCTTGCAGTGATAGGGCAAGAGAGAATGGATTAAAGCTTGAGGAAGGCAGATTTAGACTGGAGATTAGCAATTCTTTACAGTATGGGTGATGTTTCACTGGAACAGGCTGCCCAGGGAGGCTGTGGACGCCCCCTCCGTGGAGGTGTTCAAGGCCAGATTGGATGAGGCCTTGAACAACCTGACTTACTGGAAGGTGTCCCTGCCCATGGCAGGGGGGTTGGAACTAGATGATCTTTAAGGTCCCTTCCAGCCCAAACCATTCTGTGAATGTATGAAAATAGTGTTATCTCAGTTAGATCAGAAAAGGGCTGCTCACACCTGGACTCCTATGTAACTATCAGTCTCTGCCTCATGAATTACAGCCAGCAGGCATCTTTGAATGCTTCCAACTCAACTTCTGCCAGCTACTGGCTCCCAGTGATCACCAGCTCTGCTGAGACATAATCCTAATAGCAAGAAGCAGCACACACCTGGAGGTTAATACCTACATTCAGTCCCCAGTCCCCAAATTCCCAAAAGCTTCCACTTCCTCTGTCCCCTGGCTTCTCCAACAGGATATCCCTGCTCAGGGCTGACCTCCAGGCTGCACAGCTTACTGATCAGTAGCATTTAAAAGAAATCAATGAGCAGAGCATGGGCTAATTTCCTCCCAATCCTCCTTGAGATTCCCATCTGTGATAAACTCTTGATACACACTCCCATGTGAGCTCTTACACTGGTATCTGACACCATGTCAAAGAGAGAGGCACATTCCAACATCATCTCTGGTTCATCTGGTTCTAGTTCCAATCAACCCAGAAATGCTTTGCTGAAATCTCTTTCCAACCAAAACACCACAAATTAATTACTCTCAGTAACTTTTTTTTCCCCCTCAAAAAAACCCACACCCATGGAACTGCGCTTTTTGTTATCCTTGTTATACTTTTCTGAAGTGCTGATGACTAGATTTTGTTTTCCTGTTCTACACAGAATTACAGAATGGCAGGGGTTCGAAGGGACCTCTAGAGATGATCTAGTCCAACCCCCCCCCGCCACAGCAGGCTGCACAGGACAGCATCCAGATGGTTTTGAATAACTCCAGCAACAGAGACTCCACAATGTCTCTAGGCAGCCTGGTCCAGGGCTCCATTATCCTCAAAGTAAAGAAGTTCCTCCTATGTTTAGACAGAACTTCCTAGGTTCAAGTTTGTGCCTGTTACCTCATCCTGTCACTGGGCACCACTGACTGGCCCCATACTTCTGACAACCATCCTTTAGAATTTATGATATAGAATACAGAATTAACCAGGTTGGAAAAGACCTTCGAGATCATCAAATGCAACCTATCACCCAACACCATCTGATCAACTAAACCATGGCACTAAGTGCCTCATCCAGGCTCTTCCTAAATACCTCCAGTGATGGTGACTCCACCACCTCTCTGGGGAGCACATTCTAATGGCAAATATCTCTCTCTGTGAAGAATTTCTTCCTAACATCCAGTCTGGGAGAAGAGACCAACCCCCACCTGGCTACAACCTCCCTTCAGGTAGCTGTAGAGAGCAATAAGGTCTCCCCTGAGCCTCCTCTTCTCCAGGCTAAGCAACCCCAGCTCCCTCAGCCTCTCCTCACAGGGCTGTGCTCCAGACCCCACCCCAGCCTCATTGCCCTTGTCTAGACACATTCCAGCATCTCAATGTCCTTCTTAAACTGAGTGTGACCGTTTGTCCCAGAACTGGACACAGGACTCAAAGTGTGGCCTAACCAGTGCTGAGCACAGGGCAGAATGACCTCTCTGCTCCTGATGGCCACACTATTCCTGATGCAGGCCAGGATGCCATTGGCCCTCTTGGCCACCTGGGCACACTGCAGGCTCATGTTCAGCCTACTATCAACCACTACCCCCAGGTCCCTTTCTGCCTGGCTGCTCTCCAGCCACTCTGACCCCAGCCTGTAGCACTGCATGGGGTTGTTGTGGCCAATGTGCAGAACCTGGCACTTAGATGTGTTCAATCTCATCCCCTTGGCCTCTGCCCATCTGTCCAGCCTGGCAAGGTGCCTCTGCAGAGCTCTCCTACCCTCCAACAGATCAACACCAAGATACCACAGCAGACCACATGTCACAGGTGGAAGAGCCCCAACACTCTGTGAGAAACGAACTCACTGCTGAAAATTTATAACCAGTTTATTATAAAATAAAGGCAACACAGCGCTGGGCGCATAGCGAGTTTGCTAGAGGCACACCCCAACAACACGATGTGAACTGATATAGACGGCAAACATACATATTAATATATTAAAACGTACATATTCATATATTCCCCAGCACGCTCCCACCCCTCTCCATCAGGACAGACAAAACCTGCACTTTTGACCTGGCCAGTCTTTAGACCTGTTGGCACCTCCCCTTTCTCTCCCAATACCCCACACAATACAGACCATCAGCCCAACGATCCAGGCCAACGATCGGGCCGCCTGGTCCCCAGTAATTCCCCTTGCGAAAGCCAAATATTATAACCAGTTTCTCACAATCCCTCCCCTTCTTTTTACTACATTTGGCTTGAGCCATAATTACTTATTCCCAATTTCAACTTCCTGGTAAAGGAATGGGATAACAACTGATGTTCCTTGCCTGAAAATACTTCCTCTTTTACTTTAATAGGTACTCTCTGGGTGACACCTTTCTCCCTCCGAGTGGTTAATCCTGGGAATTAGGAGTCCGGTTTGACTTGCAACTCCACTCACATGGCCTATGGGGTTGCTGCCCACAGCCATGGTTCTAGATCTTCTTCGTGGCAATTACAGAGGTCTACCTGGCCTTGCCTCCTTCAATCCCACCAATGCTCTGCTTGGACCATGTCTCCTTCCCTTGTCCAGGGAGGTTGTACCAATTTTGAACCCTGACCTGTTTCTAATTTGTGATGTTTTCAGGCAAGGACCGTTACCACTCCTATTCTGATACTGGAACTCATCCTCATGTCCTCCATTTGGGGTACCACGGTCCATTCAGTGGATGGATCCACCAGTCCTTTAACTCTGGTTGCAGTCTCTGTGGTCCCACTAGCCGAACACAGTTTTTGGTACTTTAACACAAAAAACACAGATGAATCCTCTGTCCTAGTCACTTCAAATTATAATTACAACAGCATACATTTATAACCACACACACTCTCAGCACATCATTATAGTGCAGCAGGAAAATTTACCATCACTTTTCTAAATAACCAGTTTACCATTACTATTGCACTTTACCCACCCCCAATGACATCAAGTCCCAGGATCTTTTATACACAGAATTAAATCCTTGGCATTTTCTTGCAATGCAGATTCAGATGTTTCAAAAGGTGGGTTTGTCTCGCTAGTTCCAGAGCCTTCAGACTGAGGTGTTCCTGAAGTGGTCCTTTTACTCACGAAGCATGTGTCCACCCTTGTTTTGCAGTACGGACAGCTGTATCTGTTGTTAACAAAACCAAGAAAAGATCCTTCCTGGGGGGAAATTAGTGACTCTCCTTTCCCAGTTGTTATTAACACTTTACCCCCAGCTTCAATCCCATATACATCAGGAATCCCAAAGGTGGGATCTGAGACCAGAACAAAACAAAAAGCTGCTTTCTGGGCCTCCTCTACTAATAAAGGCCGCTGATAAGCAAATTGGCCCTCACCTACTTACAGAATCTAATAACTTGGATAAGTATGCTACTGGTTTACGTGACCCTCCCCATTCTTGAGTCAGAACTCCATAGGCCACCCCTCCTTCCACATTAACAAAGAGTTGGAATGGCATATCCAGGGAAGGGAGGCTCAAAACTGGAGCAGTAGTCAAAGCCTTTTTAATTGTTTCAAATTTCTCCTCATCTTCCCCTGTCCAAACAAAGTTATCTCCTACTAATTTTTCATATAAAAACTTGACTAACTGGCTATATCTCTCAATCCATAATCTACAATATCCTAGTAACCCTAATAATCTTCTGACTTGTTTCTTTGTTTTAGGGGCTTAGAGAGATATAATCCCTTCTACTCTTATTTGCTTTTAGATACCCTTAATCCCGAATTTCCCAGGAAATTCAAGAGGTTTATGGTGGTCCTTCTAACTTCAACTGCCCCTTCTCCTGAAATTAATAAATCATCTACATATTGTGTGATTAAAACATCCTTTTCCTGTGGAAATGACAATAACAATTTTTCCAGGTTTTGACAAAACAGATTGGGAGATTCTGTAAAACCTTGGGGCAATCTGGTCCACCTCAATTGTTGCTTTCTCCTGGTGACTGGATCTTCCCATTCAAAGGCAAAGATATCTCTACTGTTTTCAGCTAATGGGCAGGCCCAGAAGGCATCTTTAAGATCTATTACACTATACCATTTATGATTTGGAGGTATGTGACTCAACAATGTGTAAGGATTAGAAACTACAGGAAACCGAGTCACAGTTCTCTTATTGACCTCCCGTAGGTCTTGCACCAACCTGTAAGTTCCATCCTCTTTCTTTACTGGTAGTATGGGGGTGTTATGCGGGGACATACAAGGTTACAAGGTCCCCTCTTTAAGGAGGCGGTCTATAACTGGCTTTAATCCCTCTCTCCCTTCTTTAGATATGGGATACTGTTTTACTCTGATAGGACGTTCTGGTTGCTCTATAGTAACTTGTATAAGCCACCCCTCCTTCCACATTAAGCTCCCTCTATTTTCTTCACTGGCCCAGACTACTGGGTTAATCCCTGCCTCATCCTCAGTGTTTAACTGTAATATTCTGACCCTCATCTGCCCCTCTTCTGGAACTACCCCTATGCCCAATTGAACTTGTAAGTCTCTCCCTAGTAAATTACATCCTGCACTTGGCACTAACAAAATATCTCCTACCCCAATTCTAGCCTTAGTTTCTAATTAACATCCTTAACTACAGGGACTTTAAACCCTTCCCCCTTTGCCCCTAAAACCTTTACAGTATTTTTACTAAAAATTCTAAAATTTCTTCCTGGGGTCCTACTTTTAATTTTATCAAGGGCTCCTGTTGGTATTTTTGCCCCAGGTAAAAGAGCCCCTGACATCCCTATTGCTGATCTTCCTCAAAAACTTTAAGATCTCTCTTCCTCATTTGACAATCTTGTTTAAAATGTCCAATTTTCCCACAATAATAACATTCAGTACCCTTACTTCCAGTTTGAGCATTCCCCAGGTCCCAGTGAGGCCTGGGGGTTTTATCCCTCATAGGTCGAGGAGGTGGAGGGTGGGAGAATTGTGTTTTCTTCTCAGGTTTCCCCACCTGACCTGCTTCCCTCATGCTGGCTACCATAATTTTGGCCTTAGCTTTTGCTTTTTCCTCATCTCTACGCACATACACCTTCTGCGCTTCCCTCAAAAACTCTTGAAGTCCTCTATCTTGCCAATCTTCTATTTTTTCCAGTTTTGTTCTAATATCTGGCCAGGAATGAATGACAAAATTTACCTTTAACAATATCTGGCCATCCTGACTGCTGGGATCTATTCTTGAATATTGCTGTATATTTTTCCGTAACCTCTCAAGCCAATCAGTAGGGGTTTCCTCCCTTCCCTGTTGACTATCAAATGCTTTTTTTGTATTTTGCCCCCTGGGTATTGCTTCCTTTATGCCTCTAATAACCAAGGTTCAATATTCATTCATGTTTTGTCTGCCCCTATCATCATTATGGTTCCAATTAGGAGAAGCTAGGGGCATCTTTTGATCACCTGGAGGTCCCTGCTGATTTTCCCTTTCCCAAATTCTCATTCCAGCTGTTCTAATCATCTGTCTTTCCTCTGAAGTAAAAAGGATTCCCATGACTGATTGCATTTCTTCCCACGTGTAAATATTTGGCCCCAAAAATTGATCAAATTGTTCTGCTACTCCAATTGGTCTTCCAGGAGACCTTTTAATTCCTTCTTAAAGTTTCTCACCTCAGTAGAAGCGAGAGGGGCATTTACATATCCAATTCCCCCATTCGCTCCCCCCAGGGGCACCTCTCTCAAAGGATATAATGGCACTCCTTCATGTGGATTGTCTGAGTCAGTAGGCTCTTCCTCTAAAACCATGACATTTGCCTGTCTTCTAGTTTGCCTACCTCCTCTCCTTTGGCGGGTGGATTTGCTAGTGTGTCCCTCTGCAGGGGGGGCGGGGGCCATTGCTGCCGAGGGGAGGGGGGCTGCCGAGGGGAGGGGGGCTGTAGGAAGGACGGGGGCTGCAGGGAGGACGGGGGCTGCTGGTACTGCAGGGTTATAAGGTGGGGGTAAGTGATTCAGTGGTTCCCACTTTTCAGGTTCTGGCTCTTCCTCTTCCTCCACTTTAAAAACCGTTACTGCCGCTGCTGACCAGACGCTGCCTTTCCAGCAAGCGGCATATTCACTCTCCTCCTGATTAAAAGGCTCCTTACTGTTAACATAAAGGTTGAGAGCCTGACAGATCCATCCTTCCGAGGACCCATATTGGGTCCAAAATAAATTGTCTGATCTGATCTTCTCTCTAGCCCATTTCTCCATACAATAATATATCATTGTTCCCTGATCTTTATCCCGCGTATTAGGATTCTCTTCCCAATACGCTAATTGTAACCCCAGAGGGCTGTCCGGGGCTATATCCCTGGGTACCCTTTCACTCCCATTTTTCCCGGGGCTGGTCTGTTTACCCGACCCCTGCCCCATTTCCCGAGGTCCACGCTTTCTGTCCCCAATCGCTTCGTCCCTTCACTGGCCAAGTCCCTCGCGAGAGCTTGGAAACGCAGTTAGAAGGACTCCACACTCACTTCGTGAGACTGGACTGTCCAGCTCACGTCTCATGCACACACTCTCACTGACCTCAATACCCTTTATTAGAATAAACCTTTATTAGAATAAACCAAACCAGGTTGGAAGATGTTGGGGTTTGTTTTGAGCAAGAGGGGCCTTGGGTCCCAGGAACGCCTGTGCAATTCAGGCCTTGAAGAATTCTCTGTTGATAATATAGTGGCGCCGTAAGAGATGTGAGAAAGTGCTGATTGCTTGGTATGCTGAAGTCCAGCTGCCCCTGAGATGGGAGGCAAGCAAGATAAGGAGGAGGCGAGATCCGGGGAAGAGAGCAATTAGACCGGATAGAAGAATTCCACAGAGTTGTGAAAACAATGATGTAACCTTTTAGAGAGCAACCAATAGTATGTTGCCAAGTGGGCATAATTATAGCAAACTGTATATAAGATGTGTCTGATGCTCAATAAAGTTGGATTCCGCTGATCACATTGGTTGTTAAAGCGGCCCCTTCTTGCAGTAAGTGGCGCTCGAACACGGGACCCTAATGAAGACAAAGGTTAGGGTCTAAGAAGTTCTTCGGGACTTGGGAGATTCGCAGTAAGCCGGGAGGCAAGAAGAAGGCCGGCCCAGGATAGCAGTACCGGAGGCTGCAAGAAAAGGGAAGACAGCCTTGAAGCCGAAGACACTGTAGAGCCAGGAACTGCTTAAACGAGGACTGTGCGCACAGGTATTAAAGTTTAAATACGGACATGGATAGGCAGGCAGCGTATGATTTATTTAAATGCTTTTTAGAAAAGCGACAGTGTAAGTTAAATTTTAAAAAGTAGTTGGTGCCGCTGTTAAGCTATGCAGAAGAGTTAGGATATTTTAAGGATCCAAATGAGGTGTTTGAAAGATTGCAATGGAAAAAGTTTGGACAAGACTTGTGGCTGCATGGGTTAGATGATGAAAAACGAGGAAAGAAGTGTGGAAAATGGTGGAAGATGGTTATGACAGCATTGGATCAGCATCATGCTGAGCAAATGGCAGCTTATCAAGCCAGGGTATGATTAGATTATACGGACCCAAATGGAGCAAGTGTTACACATGCTGGGTTGCCTTTGTCAGAAGAGGTTCAGGATTATTTAAGAAAGGAGAAGGCTGCGTGTGTAAAAGGGCTAGGTGGCAGAGTTGAATTACAATCTGTAACACAGGACTCTGGTGAGGAGCCCTCCCCGTCTCTTTTAGCTGAGCAAATTGTACAGGAGAAGAAAGTAGGTGAGGGAGAGGAGACAAACAGGGCGGTAGATCCTGGAGGTGGTGTTAAAGATCATGCAAGAAAGCACGCAGAGTATTGGCGAAAGGTTGCAGAACACTTAAACGCCGAAGGAGATCAGGAAGGGTTTAGCCGGCTGGCTGTTTCACATCAAGTTTTTCCAGTGATGTACACACAGGTCCCTGGGGAGCAGAATGTTGTTCAGGCTGATGTAACCCAATTGCCATGGAAATTGTTATCTCAATTACGACAGACTGCGAGTCAGTTTGGGATTCAATCTGAGCCAGCTAGACAGATGATTGATTTTATTTACATGAACTATAATATGTTGCCTAGAGATTCTTATAATGTTATGAAGCTGATCCTAACAGCATCTCAATTTATGACATTTTTGAATGAGTGGGAACACCTAGCTAGACAAGCAGCTGGAGTACAAAGACAGCAAGACGATCCACTATTTGATGTAACAGTAGATCAGTTGTGTGGAACGGGACGGTATGAGAGACCAGAGTTACAGGCACTTTTACAGCCGCCTGTTTTGCAAGCATCAGCCCAGATAGTGAGGATGGCTTTTGAAAAGCAGAAGGATGGAAATGCAAATCCTCACTATATGGGAATTAAGCAAGGTAGACAGGAACCTCTTGGTGAATTTGTAGATAAGTTGCTTGCTGCACTTAGAGCAGCAAGCGTAGGAGAAGGTATCCGAGAGGCAATTTTAAGGCAGTGTTTAATGCAGAATGGGAACCAGCAGACGCAGCAGCTTATTACATCAGCAGATCCTAGATGGACGGTAGCCGAATTGTTGCAGAGGGCTCAGGACTTGCCAAGCAATCCGATGGCCATGTTGACGGAGGTGATTGGTAAGGGATTACAAAAACAGGCTGAGGCGTTGTCAATGACAATGACAAAACAGCTTGAGCATAGTCAGCAGGTTATGGCAGCCTTAGTACCTTTGCGCACAGACTCGAAAGGGCAGGGCTAACCCTATAAGCAGTCATCAGACGAAATACAGTGTCATCGTTGCGGCAAAATGGGACATGTGCGGAGAAGATGTAAAATTTGCTCTGTGTGGTGCCAGAAATGCCAGTCCGACAATCACAACACGGTGGTCTGTCGGAGATCGGGAAACTCCCCGCGGAGCGCGAAAGGCCGCCGCGCTATGACACAAATGGTGACCAGCTCCGGAGGAGGCAACAACAGCAACCACAGCTCCGACCAGCCACAGGAGGGAGCCTCGGCTTGGACCTGGCGACCGCAGTAGATGTGACACTAACCAGCAAAGAGCCGCAAAGAGTGGCAACAGGGGTTTTTGGACCTATCATGATTAATGGACAGCCGTGTGGGTGCTTATTGATTGGAAGATCATCAGCCTCTATGGCTGGAATTATTGTATTAACAGGACTGATTGATGCAGACTTTACTGGAGAGATTCAGATTATGATACAGACAATATTTCCGCCTCTTGTTGTCCCATCACAAAGTAAAATAGCACAATTGATTCCATTGCCCCACCTGGCAGCAGGATTGCAGCCCTATAATCGCCAGAGTAGAGGAGATGGGGGTTTTGGATCCTCCACGGCTCCTTTGACTCTTTTCACCGCAGCTATGGACAAAAGGCCACAGATAAAAGCAAAAGTTGCTTATGGTGACGAAACAATACGTCTTATGGCACTGATGGACACGGGAGCTGATGTGTCGGTAATATCACATTCTTGTTGGCCATCTATGTGGCCTACAACTACTGCAACGGCCTCGTTGGCAGGTGTTGGAGGTGTAAAAGTAGCAGCAACTTCACCCCCATTGCGGGTGACTTGTGATGGGAAAACAATGACTGTGGTTTGTTCTGTTTTGCCCTTGCCCTCACCTGTACAAATGCTGCTGGGCAGAGATATTTTGGGTCAACTAGGCGCTATCTTAACAACAAAAAACGTACAGTAGCGGTCACTGCATGGACTTTCCCGATTGCATTACAATGGCATAATGATAATGCCATATGGATCAAGCAATGGCCACTTAAGGAGGAAAGTCTTCGAGCTGCCCACCAGTTGGTTAAAAAACAATTACAGCAAGGGCATTTAAAGTGTTCCACTAGCCCATGGAACACTCCTATTTTTGTGATCAAGAAAAAATCTGGGAAATACCGGCTTTTACATGACTTACGAGCCATCAATAAACAAATATGGGCCATGGGCGCTTTACAACCCGGTTTACCATGTGCATCCATGTTACCAGCCACTTGGAGTTTATTGGTGATTGATTTAAAGGACTGTTTTTTCACCATTAAGTTACACCCACAAGATACTTGTCGATTTGCTTTCACCTTACCATCGATCAATTGACAGGCACCAGCAGCACGATATGAATGGCTGGTGTTACCACAAGGAATGAAAAATTCGCCGACCCTGTGTCAATTATATGTTGCAGCGGCATTACAACCATTGCGCACAGCATGGCCTGACACAATCATATATCACTATATGGACGATATTTTGTTATGTCAGCAACAACAGTTTAGTAACCAACAAATGCAACAACTGCAACAAAGTCTAGAAGCTATGGGCCTATTTATAGCCACAGAAAAGATTCAAAGGACGATGCCTATTAAATATTTAGGATGGACAATTACGGAACAACAGATTAGCCCACAAAAGTTGCAATTGCACACAGAACTTAAAACATTAAATGACGTACAAAAATTTATGGGAGATATCCAATGGTTGAGACCTGTGACAGGAATTACTAATGACATGTTGGAACCCTTAAAACCCTTATTGAAAGGTATTGACCCTGCACAACCGGTTGTGGTATCGACTGATCAACATGATGCAATCCAACAAATTGTTCAACATATTACTAACGGTTGTGTATCCCGCCGTGATCCTGATGTACCCATAGATGTTACTATACTTCTGGGACGACAACACTTAGTGGGTGCTCTCACTCAAGATTTAAAGAAAACGGGGGAGAGTACTAGGGATTTGGAATGGATATTTCCGCCTCTGCAACCAAAAAGAACAATACAACAACAAAAAATTTTAATTTTAGCGGATCTGGTAAAGACATGTCGTCTCAGATTGTGTAGCATCTCTGGTTGTGAACCAAGTACCATTTATGTCCCTCTGAAAAAGGAGGACTTAGAATGGTTTTTGGGAAACTGTGATGACCTGGCAGCGGCTTGTCTTGCCAATGGAGCAGACATTGTAGCAGCACCACTGAAAAACAAGGTGTTGAATTGGATGTGTAATTATGAATGGATACAGAAACCAAAATTTAGGGAACAGCCAATTAAAAATGCATTAACAGTATTTACAGATGCCGGCAAGAAATCGATGACAGCGGTAGCAACATGGAAAGAAGAACGCACATGGAGACAGCGAGTGCTACCTGCGGAGAAGGGTGACTCTCTACAGACTCTAGAGCTTAAGGCTGTGGTTTGGGTGTTGCGAAACTGGATAAAGAAGCCTGTTAATGTGGTTTCGGACTCGATGTATGTTGTGGGGCTTGTTGCGAGAATTGAGGACTCGGCAATCAAAAGAGTTGCCAATGAAAGACTGTGGGAACTGTTATGGGAATTAAGAAGGGTCGTTAAGTTGAGGACTGAAGAGTATAGCATCATACATATTCGAAGCCATAAGTTTGCCCACGGTTTAGGAGAGGGGAATGCAAGAGCAGATAGATTGGTATCTGTGACTGCACCAGTACCAAGATTTATTAGAGCCCGAGAGTCACATGGAATGTTTCATCAGAATGTGAAAGGTTTGGTGAGAGGTTTTCAAATACCTTATGCTGAGGCTAAAGCTATTGTGCAAGCATGTCCAATTTGTAGTCACATAAATAGAGGACTGGGTCTTGGTGTAGGAGTAAATCCCAGAGGTCTGACAAGCAATGAAATATGGCAAATGGATGTTACTCATGTACCTGAATTTGGCAGGCAGAGGTATGTACATGTAACCATAGATACCTTTAGCCATATGATGTGGGCTTCAGCGCTAACAGGAGAAAAAGCAAAGGATGTTAGAAAACATCTGATAGCATGTTTCGCAGTAATGGGAGTTCCACAAACCATTAAGACAGATAATGGGCCAGCATATGTTAGTAAGAGTTTACAGGAATTTATGCAGTTATGGGACATCAAGCACATTACAGGGATTCCCCATTCTCCAACGGGACAGGCAGTGATAGAAAGAGCAAATCAGACATTAAAACAGTATTTACAAAAGCACAAGGAAGGAGAACCCTCTTCTCGGGTAAATAGGGTGTTGTTTGTGTTGAATCATCTGTGTATCTTTGGATCTGAGGAGATACCTCCAGTAGTAAAACATCAGCAGCAAGGAGGTTTAAGGTCTATACAGATGAAAGTACTTTATAGGGACCAACAAACAGGGCAGTGGTTAGGACCCGTAGATGTGTTGTTTATTGGTAGAGGTTATTTTTGTGTGTCCACAGCAGAAGGACCTCGTTGGATCCCGAGTCGGTGGATAAGACCAGCCCCAGTAACGGCAGACAATACGATAACACCCAGTGACGGTAGACAATACAACGACCTGAAAGATGAAGAGGGCAATCATTGTGCTGATAATGGAACTGATAGGATGTGCTGCGATTTATGATATAAATCCTAGAACTAACATGTGGGTGACCTGGGCCAATATGACAGGACAATCAGAGTTTTGTCTATCACTGCAGTCAGCTGGGGATCCTTTTAGGACATGCTAAGAATCAATTTGCAGCATATTCTACAGGGGTTTGTCTAAAGGCTGATAAGGAATCTGAATGTACAGCGAAATTAGTACAAGGCTTAAATACCGCATTGTCTTGGCCCCCTCAAGAGTTGGAGTTATTAGGAGCAATGAAAGTTAAAAATGAGTCTCAGACGTGTGTGTATTTTGGGGGGTTTTATGAGCAACGCAAAAAATTGGAGAACCAAGCTAATCTGTATTTAACCGCGTTTGGTAATGTACAATTAAGGGATTGGTTTAATCAGATGTTGCAGCAAGCTAGAAGCAAGGCTTTTGCACAATAATAAAATAATAAAAGGCTCTGCTGCGGCTCGGGGGGTTCACTTCGTCGGGCAGCTTCCTCGAGACAGCACCCAGACCAGCAACCGCCGGGGACCAGCCGCTGCTCTCCTTTTCGGGCTGCGGGAATCACCATCGCTGCCGAGTTTTGCCGCAGGGAAGGAGCAGCTGCTCTTTCACGTGGTCAGACTCGTGGTCCCAGCGGCGGGAGCGGCTGAATTTAAAAGGCTCTGCTGCGGCTCGGGGGGTTCACTTCGTCGGGCAGCTTCCTCGAGACAGCACCCAGACCAGCAACCGCCGGGGACCAGCCGCTGCTCTCCTTTTCGGGCTGCGGGAATCGCCATCGCTGCCGAGTTTTGCCGCAGGGAAGGAGCAGCCGCTCTTTCACGTGGTCAGACTCGTGGTCCCAGCGGCGGGAGCGGCTGAATTTAAAAGGCTCTGCTGCGGCTCGGGGGGTTCACTTCGTCGGGCAGCTTCCTCGAGACAGCACCCAGACCAGCAACCGCCGGGGACCAGCCGCTGCTCTCCTTTTCGGGCTGCGGGAATCGCCATCGCTGCCGAGTTTTGCCGCAGGGAAGGAGCAGCCGCTCTTTCACGTGGTCAGACTCATGGTCCCAGCGGCGGGAGCGGCTGAATTTAAAAGGCTCTGCTGCGGCTCGAGGGGTTCACTTCGTCGGGCAGCTCTCCCGTGTTCTCTTGTACACTCACGCGCCGCCCTTTTTTTTTTTTTTTAAATTTTTTTTTGTTTTGTTTTTGTTTTTGTTTTTACATTGGCAGTAGGTGCTGTGGCCAGGGACAGCCATGGTTGTAACTCGCAGCAAAATCTCCCTAAAAAAATCAGTGTCGACCCAGACCGAGGTAGAACAGAAGCAGGTAGCTGTCCAGGTATCTGGCTGTAGAGAATGCTGGAGCCTGGCCCTTGAGACGCAGGGTAGTGGGGGCAACTCTTGTATAAGGTGTGAGCAGGTTGACTATCTGCTTAATACGGTGGCCAGACTGAGGGATAAGTTTGCTAGCCTTAGAAATGTAAGGAAATGTAGGAAAGAGATGAACCAGAGGAGGAAGGAGATGGACCAAAGGAGGAAAGAGGTGAATCAGAATCAGAAGAGGAAAGAGTTGAATCGGAGTAAGCAGGCTCTGCAGGCTCCCCCAGCAGAGGCTGGTTATTCAAAAAGCAGAGGTGAATGGACGCAGGTTACTCTCAAAAGACACTGTTACAGTTTGAGCTGGGTGCCCCCCTGCAATGTTTACTTCCTGTGTCCAGAAGTCCAGCCCAGAGGGGTGGACACAGGAAATTATGTAGTATTTCATACCACAATCCTTTGCACCACTATAAGATGCAGTGCGGAGTCTAGCACTCTCTCTTTTCTTCCTCCTCCGTCAGCCGGTAACTGGGGGAGATGTCTCCTGGCTTTGGGCCTGGCTAGGCCCAAGGCCACGGGGGGATGGGCAGTCTCAGATCTGGCCAGCTGAGACTAGCCTAGCAATGGGAGGGGGAAGAAGGAGCCCTGGGGGTCTCGGGTGTACCCTCAGGTGGGGATGGGATCTCTCTGGGTCTGTTTTGGGATCTTTCTTTGTCACTATGCTTTTGCTTTTCTGTAAAAGTTCACTGCTTTCTATTTAAACTTTCCATCGCTTTTGCAATCCATTTGTCTGAGTGTTTATTGTTGCCAGGGGTGGGGAAGGGGGCTGCCTCAACCCAGCACATTCTTGGTAGCAGAGGATGGTTAAGATGGGCAGAGGATCTGCCCCCAACCCCTTTACATTCTTGGCGAGCCAGCCAGGAGTAGGAGTTGGTTATTGTGGCTACTCTGCAGATCGGATTGCAAAAGATAAGGGAGTTTAAATTTAGTTCTGGGCGTCATTTTGTTTTTTTGGCAGTTGGGGGCTCGTGTTGTTGTTGGGGCGACTGTGTTAAGTTCTTGTGGATTGCAGGGGGACTCCTGGTGCGTGACCGGTGGCAGAGAGTCTCTCTTGCTATTTCAAGCAGGGGTGGTTCTTAACCATCGGAATGGGGGCACCGCTTGAGAATGCGGGACCTGCCTTCCCCCACCTTTATTCTCTGCGGAGCGGTAAAAGCGGCAGGGAGTGAAGTGGGGGAGGAGCAGTGGCGAGCAGATCAAAGTCAGGTCCGCTCTCGCTGTGGGGTAGGGCCAGCCGCGGTGAGCGGGCGAGCTCGGCTCTCTATGGGCGAATGGGGACTCCAGCTGAAAGCTGTTCTCAAGGGCCCTGAGGACGTGCTTATGGCTTTCGCTGGAGGAGACGTTTGAATGCCCGAGGGGTGGAGGCGATTTTGATTCTGTACCGCGGCGGCAGAGGTGGGCGGGACCAGCCGTGCGCTCGGAGCGGCGACGGCAGTCCTGGCCGTGCGCTCGGGCTGCGGCGGCGGCAGGACCGGCCGTGCGCTCGGAGCGGCGCCGGCGGTCCTGGCCGTGCGCTCGGGCTGCGGTGGCGGCGGGACCGGCTGTGCGCTCGGAGCGGCGGCGGCGGTCCTGGCCGTGCGCTCGGGTGCGGCGGGGCCGGCCCTAGTCTCTTCCCCGACTTTTTCGGACGAGTTCCGAAAATGGCGCCGAGCACCTGGCTCCACCTCCCCTCTTCTCACTAGGTTGTGGTGCAGCCCCTCCCTCCGCCAGGGGAGGTTAAGTTGTTGGATGCTGTCACGTCTGGGTACGCGAACGCCTAGCGGGAAGGCGGTGTACTGTGACAAGCATCTGTAGAGCCTCGGGCCGCGGCTGGAAGCGGTCAGCACTGGGCTTGGGATAGGTCCGTGCAGGGTTGTGAAAGGCTCAGCGTGCTGTTTTCCTGCAGGGGTGGAGAAGCAGTTAGAGCCTGATTGTTCTGACTGGCTTGCCCCAGGGGTGGAAATATGCCGCTGAGTAAATAGAGATGGGAATAAAGGTTTGGTTGAGAAGTTGTGAGGTTCCTTCCAGGTGACCAGGATGTCCAACGGATCCATGAAGAGCTTGCACCGCAGAAGAGTGAACTCTGCATCGCTGAGAGGTTCTACTAGATGAGGGAAGAAGAACTGGAATGGACGGACACTAGAGCCTGAATGAGAGACTGTTTGGGTGGACGCCCAGATGAAGATATGGACTTCGCCGAACATGTCATCGGAAGATTTCTGATTTGATGATGTGTTTGGGTGCAAAGATTGTGGTATGAAATAAGGGGTGGTATGTTACAGTTTGAGCTGGGTGCCCCCCTGCAATGTTTACTTCCTGTGTCCAGAAGTCCAGCCCAGAGGGGTGGACACAGGAAATTATGTAGTATTTCATACCACAATCCTTTGCACCACTATAAGATGCAGTGCGGAGTCTAGCACTCTCTCTTTTCTTCCTCCTCCGTCAGCCGGTAACTGGGGGAGATGTCTCCTGGCTTTGGGCCTGGCTAGGCCCAAGGCCACGGGGGGATGGGCAGTCTCAGATCTGGCCAGCTGAGACTAGCCTAGCAATGGGAGGGGGAAGAAGGAGCCCTGGGGGTCTCGGGTGTACCCTCAGGTGGGGATGGGATCTCTCTGGGTCTGTTTTGGGATCTTTCTTTGTCACTATGCTTTTGCTTTTCTGTAAAAGTTCACTGCTTTCTATTTAAACTTTCCATCACTTTTGCAATCCGTTTGTCTGAGTGTTTATTGTTTGTCAGGGGTGGGGAAGGGGGCTGCCTCAACCCAGCACAGACACAAAGTTAAACCTCCTTGCCTCCCCTCACCTTCCCCGCTGCTCTTAGAAAACAGATATGGAGCACTGGAAATTGAGGGTGAGGTGGTCCTGATGCCGGAGGACACACCATCTGGGGTTCTCCCTAAGGCTAAGCAGCCTAAGATTAAACAGCCTAAGGCAAAGCAGCCTAAGGTCAAACAGTCTTCTGCTGGCATCAGGACCTGTTCCCTCAATAAAAAGAGGAGGGTAATTGTTATTGGTGATTCCCTTCTGAGGGGAATGGAGGGCCCTATATGTCGGCCTGACCCATCTCATAGGGAACTCTGTTGTCTGCCAGGAGCCCAAGTTAATGATGTTACCAGTAGGCTGCCTAAACTGGTACAGCCCTCTGACTACTACCCCTTACTAGTTATGCAGTTAGGGAATGATGATGTTGCAACCAGAACTCCCAGGGCTATCAAAGATGACTTCAGGGCCCTGGGAGACCTGGTTGAGGGGTCAGGGGCACAAATAATTTTTTCATCAATACCCTTAACTGCAGGAGGGAATACAGTAAGGAACAGGTCAGCAGCTATAGTTAACAAATGGCTTAGAGGCTGGTGCAGTCAAAAGAATTTTGGGTTTTTTGATATTGGGAAACTTTCCACTGCACCAGACCAGCTGGCAACAGATAGAGTACATCTGTCCCAGAGAAGGGGAAAGATCACTGTATATGAGAACGGACTGTCCCCCAAAGATAAAAAGATCCTGGGTAGGGAATTGGCGGGTCTCATCGACAGGGCTTTAAACTAGTTTCGAAGGGGGAAGGGGCTAAAAAGAGTCCTCTCAGACAAGAGTCTGGGGGCGACAAGCTAGAGTCGGAGGTGAAACCAGCAGCCCAGCTGAAGTGCATGTACACTAATGCACGAAGCATGGGTAACAAACAGGAGGAGCTGGAAGCCTTGATGCAGCAGGAAAATTATGATATAGTTGCCATCACAGAGACGTGGTGGGACGACTCACACGACTGGAGCGCTGCAATTGACGGTTACAAGCTCTTCAGGAGAGACAGGCGAGGAAGAAGGGGTGGAGGGGTGGCCCTTTACATCAGGAAGGCACTAGATGCCATTGAGATGGAGATTAGGGACGATCGGGTTGAATGCTTGTGGATAAGAATTAGAGGGAAGACCAGCAGGGCAGACACCCTGGTTGGAGTCTGTTATAGACCACCCAACCAGGAGGAAGATGTTGACGAAGCATTCTATAGGCAGCTTAGGGCTGTCTCAAGATCTCCGGACCTTGTTCTCATGGGCGACTTCAACCTGCCTGACATCTGCTGGGAACTCAACACGGCAGAGAGGAGACAGTCTAGAAGGTTTTTAGAATGCATGGAGGACAGCTTCTTATCCCAGGTGCTGCGAGAGCCTACCAGGGGCAAGGCAATGCTTGACCTCCTCTTCACCAACAGGGAAGGACTGGTGGGTGATGTGGTGGTTGGAGGGTGTTTGGGGTCCAGTGACCACGAGATAATTGAATTCTCGGTTTTTGGTCAAGCCAAGAGGGGCAGGAAGAAGACCTCCACTCTGGACTTCCGGAGGGCAGACTTTGGGTTACTCAAGGAACTAATTCAGAGGGTTCCTTGGGATAAAGCCCTTAAAAACAAAGGGGTCCAGGAGAGCTGGACCTACTTCAATGAAGAATTGTTGAAGGCTCAGGGACAGGCTGTGCCAGTGTGCCAGAAGATGAGCCGCCGGGGCAGACGGCCAGCCTGGATGGTTCATGAACTTTTAATGGAACTGAGGGAAAAAAAGAGGGGGTATCACCTTTGGAAGCGAGGGGAGGCAACCCACAGAATGATTATGGATGTTGCTAGGTCTTGTAGGAAGAGAATTAGGGAGGCAAAAGCACACTTGGAGCTTAAACTGGCCTCTACTGTGAAGGACAACAAAAAGTCCTTCTATAAATACATTAATAGCAAGAGGAAGGGGAAGGAAAACCTCCACTCCTTGGTGGATACGGAGGGGAACATTGTAACCAAGGATAAGGAAAAGGCAGAGATACTTAACACCTTCTTTGCCTCAATTTTTACTAGAAGGGCAGAACGTCTTCCTGACAGCTGGCCTGCAGAGCTAGCAGAAGGGGCCAGGGAGCTGCACAGTTTCCCTATGTTCCATGAGGCGGTAGTTGGAACTCTCCTTAGCAGCTTGGATCCCCACAAGTCCATGGGACCAGATGGGAATCATCCTAGGGTGCTGAGAGAGCTGGCAGATGAGCTGGCCAAGCCACTCTCCATAATTTTCCAGCAGTCCTGGCTCACTGGCGAGGTCCCAGAAGACTGGAAGCTGGCCAACGTGGTGCCCATCCATAAGAAGGGCCGGTTGGATGAGCCAGGGAATTACAGGCCTGTCAGCCTGACCTCAGTGCCAGGCAAGATCATGGAACAAGTCATCCTGAGTGCAATAACACAGCACTTAGAGGATGGCCAAGGGATCAGGCTCAGCCAGCATGGATTTAGGAAGGGCAGGTCCTGCCTGACCAACCTGATCTCCTTCTATGATCAGGTGACCCGCCTGGTGGATGTGGGGAGGCCTGTGGATGTAGTCTACCTGGACCTCAGCAAGGCCTTTGACACCGTCCCCCATAGCAAACTGCTGGCCAAGCTGTCAGCCCATGGCTTGGACGGGAGCACACTGCGATGGGTTAGGAACTGGCTGGAGGGCCGAGCCCAGAGAGTGGTGGTGAATGGTGCCACATCCAGCTGGCAGCCAGTCACTAGTGGTGTGCCCCAAGGATCAGTGCTGGGCCCTGTGCTCTTTAACATCTTTATTGATGACCTGGATGAGGGCATTGAGTCCATCATCAGTAAATTTGCTGACGACACCAAGCTGGGGGCAAGAGTTGATCTGCTGGAGGGTAGAGAGGCTCTGCAGAGGGACCTCGACAGGCTGGACAGATGGGCAGAATCCAACGGCATGAGATTTAACACATCCAAGTGCCGGGTTCTGCACATTGGCCACAACAACCCCATGCAGTGCTACAGGCTGGGGTCAGAGTGGCTGGAGAGCAGCCAGGCAGAGAGGGACCTGGGGGTGCTGGTTGATGGTAGGCTTAACATGAGCCTGCAGTGTGCCCAGGCAGCCAAGAGGGCCAATGGCATCCTGGCCTGCATCAAGAACAGTGTGGCCAGCAGGAGCAGGGAGGTCATTCTGCCCCTGTACACTGCACTGGTTAGGCCACACCTCGAGTACTGTGTCCAGTTCTGGGCCCCTCAGTTTAGGAAGGATGTTGACTTGCTGGAACGAGTCCAGAGAAGAGCAACAAAGTTGGTGAGGGGTTTGGAACACAAGCCCTACGAGGAGAGGCTGAGGGAGCTGGGGCTGCTTAGCCTGGAGAAGAGGAGACTCAGGGGTGACCTTATCACTCTCTACAACTACCTGAAAGGAGGTTGTAGACAGGCTGATGATGGTCTCTTCTCCCAGGCACCCAGTATCAGAACAAGAGGACACAGTCTCAGGCTGCGCCAGGGGAGGTTCAGGTTAGATATTAGGAAGAAGTTCTATACAGAAAGAGTGATTGCGCTATGGAATGGGTTGCCCGGGGAGGTGGTGGAGTCGCCGTCATTGAAGGTGTTCTGAAGGAGACTTGATGGGGTGCTTGGTGCCATGGGTTAGCTGTTTGGGTGGGTTGGATTGGTTGATGGGTTGGACACGATGATCTTGAAGGTCTCTTCCAACCTGGTTTGGTTTATTCTAATAAAGGTTATTCTAATATGTTAAATCATTATCAAGTAAAGGCTGGATGGACTTGACACCCAAAGAGTTAGCAGATTATAATGCTACTGGGGATTTTTGTGGGTTTGGTCAAAGTAAACCACTAGGAGCATATGGGATTAATGGCAAACGGTCCTTATGGAACAACAATACGGCAAAGGCATTACCACCAGGCATATTTTTGATATGTGGAGCACGAGCTTGGCAGGGAGTTCCTGCTAACATATTTGGGGGACCATGTTACTTAGGCCGTTTGACCTTAATGGCTCCGAGCTATCGGCAATGGTTGAATGTTAGCCAAGAAAAACGAACAAAAAGAAGCTTAAAAACCTTAGGTAAAAATTGTAAGGATGAAGTGGAATTATGGTCCAAGCCAGCAAACGCGTTTGCATCGATATTAGCGCCAGGAGTTGCTGCTGCACAAGCATTAAGACAGATAGAAAAATTAGCTTGTTGGTCTGTCAAGCAAGCCAACGTAACGAATGTTGTATTGCAGGAATTACTGATGGACCAAGATAGCATGAGGCATGCGTTATTGCAAAATAGAGCAGCTATAGATTTTTTGCTTTTGGCCCAGGGGCATGGTTGTGAAGATGTAGAAGGTATGTGTTGCTTTAATTTGTCAGATCATAGTTTGTCAATCCATAAGGAAATAGATTGGCTAAAAGAACATACCAAAAAGATCAAGCAAGATGATAATGTAATTGATATGTGGTTAAAGGCATTATTGGGTTCTTGGGCGGGTATATTCCTGCCGATTATTAAGGAAGCTGTTAGAATATTGATTATTGTGGTAATTGTTATTATTGTTGTTAAGATTGTTTATAATTGTATTATGAATAGGATTAATAAGTTATCAGGAAGCTTTGTAGTTGTTAAAGAAAACGGGGGAATTATTGTGGAGGAATGGATCGCTCAGAAGGGTCCCGATACAGCAACAGACTTCTCAGAACATGACCTGCAGAAGCATCGAACCCGTGCTCGGACTACCAGAGACTTGATTGAACTAGTGTAACCCTGAAAGCTGAGAATAACCCTTGAGTTGTTTACGACCCTGAGAGCTCTGGAGAGCCCCGAAGAACTGATAAGCAGAAACTTGTGATCAGCTGTGCCAGGGTGTGTAAACTGCAAGAGGAGGAGTCGACGTCAGTTATGTGCCAGTAAGATAATGGCTAGTAGGCATAATTAGCTGAAACTGTACATAAGCTTGTCTGACGTTCTAATAAGCAAGAGAGAGAGAGTATCCCATAGCAAAAAAAAAAAAAAAAGGTTTTTTTTTAATGGTACCAATAAGAGATCAGTATTACTAGGATGAGCAAAAACACATTATTGTGGGTAATTTTTATATTGGGCAAAGCAATGAAGCTCTTTTGCTCTTGCTGATTGCCTGCAAGTTTTCTGTCTGTGAAGCTAGAGCCTGGCCAGATCTACCTTTACAGATTAAAGAAATCTTGCTACCCTTAAACAAATTATGATTTTTTACCATCCTAGAGAAAATAAAGATGCAACATAACAGGTAATAATGAATTGATTGAACTTTTTCAGACGTGTCTGATAGGGATACCCAGACTTAATGTAAATATGTTTGTTAATTATAGTAGTAAGTTTTAAGGTTCTTAGGCATTATTGTACTAATTTTGATTATTGTCAAACTTGTTTATTGTGGTACAATGGGCAAAGGAAAGAGGCCTGCAGGATCATCTGGCCTTTTGATAAGATAAGGGATACCTGCAGGACTGCCTGGTGCCCTGCCAAGATAAGGAATGCCACAGAACATGATGGATGTAGCTGAATTATCACGAAGTGTCACAAGGGCACTGTAGTCATGTAATCGTGAGGGTCGTAAAACAAGTAGGGGGCTTACCCAAACAAGATGTGTGTGGCCTGCTGAAGTAGGATGTTAAAACTGCAAGAGGTGGGGTTGACATGTAATCTGTAACCAATAGTATGTTACCAAGTAGGCATAGTTATACTAAACTGTATATAAGATGTGTCTGATGCTCAATAAAGTTGGATTCCGCTGATCACATTGGTCGTTGTAGCGGCCCCTTCTTGCAACTAATGGTGGAGAATGCGGGCAAGCTAATGAAGACAAAGGCTAGGATCTAAGAAGTTCTTTGGGACTTGGGAGATTCGGAGTAAGCCTGGAGGCAAGAAGACGGCCGGCCCGGGATAGCAGTACCGGAGGCTGCAAGAAAAGGGAAGACAGCCTTGAAGCCGAAGACGCTGTAGAGCCGGGAACTGCTTAAACGAGGACTGTGCGCACAGGTATTAAAGTTTAAATACGGATATGGATAGGCAGGCAGCGTATGATTTATTTAAATGCTTTTTAGAAAAGCGACAGTGTAAGTTAAATTTTTTAAAGAAAAGGGAGTTAGTACCCATGTTAGAATATGCAGAGGAGGAATTTCCTCCATCGCCTCACTCTTCTGAATTGCCGAAGGGTGAAGAAGTTGTGGAGACAAAGGAAGTGAAAAGGGAAGAGGTTAACGATGATTTAGGACAAAGAAACAGAGATTATTGGAGAAGGGTTGCAGAGCATTTACACGAGGAGGGAGATGAAGAAGGAGAATGGCGTAAGTTAGGAGATAAGCTTTTTGACAAACTGTGGGACTGGGTTACCATCAAGCTGCAAAAGCCGTGGCGAGAATGCATGAACTGTGTTAAAACCTATGAACTGGAACAGCGAATGGCTGCTGCAGTTAGAGCAACTTTGTCAGGACGAGATGCAGCGCCAGGTGTATCTGAGTTGCAGCTGAAAGATGTGTTTGAGAACTATCGACCGATCGACCGGGGCCGCCCCCGATACATCTTGCGGCGACCACACCGTTTACCAGTCGTCACCACTGCCGTTTGCACACAGCGGGGAAAAAGCCGAAAAAAGGCGGCTCAGTGTGTTCGACCCCTTTTATCAACACCTTCCTCTGACATCGCCAGCGAGGGCCCGGATTCGGAAGACAACATCGGCAGCGAGGAATTCAAACAGCGCCGACTTTGCTTTACGGCCCCTCTTAGAAAAAATGGAGCGCTTGGAGGCTCGCAATTACGGCTTTCTTATGGCCGCACTCCTCCCGCGAGCCCTGACGATCCCCGCGGATACCGACGGCTCCGACCAAGGCCGTACCGGCTGACGCACCACCGACACCGACAGCACCGACAGGAGCAGCGACCCAGCCGCGGCCACGGCAGCAGCCCCCGCCCCTTTCCCCCGAAGCGGCTTTAGCCGCACTACTCTGCTCTGATTTAAAGCAACAGTACTCATTTTGTCATTTCTGATTGTAATGTCTTTCAGAGATTTGTTATTTACGAGTTTTGTTAAGTTTTTCTAATAAGCATAATAAATAAGTAAGCATTTGGTATTTACAGGTACTTGGTACATAGTAATTGCAGTAAGGTGTAAGTACTTTGTAATGAGTTTATATTGTATGATTTTCTTTTGGTTCGAACCTTTTTTCTAATTGTGTGCCTATAGGCTTTTCAAAGGAGCTCCATGTAATATAGTTAAGGAATGTATAAACAGGTTTTAATTTTTGGAAAGTGTTTTTTAGTTAATGTAACAATTTCATTTCTTTTTAGACACTGATTTGATGGATTAATTTTAACATAGTTTTTTAAGGTTTTAAGGATTTTTGGTATTAGCATAAGTTAAGGGTTTGTTATAGGTATATTATGGAATGAGATTTTTGGTCTTATTTTGTATTTGTAATAGTTTTTTTTTAAGGATTATATATATATAATGGTATCAATAAGAGATTAGCATTATTAGGATGAGCAAAAAGGCTATTAGGCAAAGCAATGAAGCTCTTTTGCTCTTGCTGTTTGCCTGCAAGTTTTCTGTCTGTGAAGCTAGAGCCTGGCCAGATCTACCTTTACAGATTAAAGAAATCTTGCTGCTATTAAACAATTTATGATTTTTGACTATCCTAGAGAAAATAAAAATGCAACATACCCCTAAAGCAGATTGTAAAACAGTGTTAAGGATTGCATTTACGTTTTAATCTTTGCAATGTGTTAAGGCATAATCAAGTATTTTTTGTTAGTAAGAGGAGTGAAATGCAAAGATCGAAACTATTAAGATCTAAATTTCTTTTTTACAATGTCTGTTATCTTTGACCAGGTATTATGCCAGCTTTGTTAAAACATTGTTATTAGTTCAACTTAAGCCTTGTACCTTGTTGGACAATAGACCACAAAAGATTTTAAATGATGTAAAAGGTCCCATTAAGATTAATGGACAACCGGTTGGAGCATGCTGTGACGCATGTTGAAATCAAGGCCATAACTAGCAAAAGGGTTTATGTCCTATATTATTGTTTTAATTGTGTTGTATGAATCTGTTAGATCACTTAGTCTCAATGCATAAGCATGTTCAAGAACTGGAATAGAGAGTAACACATTTGCAGATTGATAATAATGATTAGTTTAAAGAATTGTTTAATACTTAGGGCTGTATATCATAATTGTTCAATGATTGTATGATTAGAGAAAATGTTTATATGGATTTAAATGTTAACTCATCAGTTTGTTGTAATTTTAAATAGTTATAGGAAAAGTCAAAATCAATTATAGCACAAAATACATTTTAATGTTAGGTTATAAAAAAAAAAGAGGGGAATTCAGGTATTATGTTATAAGAAAGAATAGTTAAAGCATACTATGTTCTCAAATCTTCATTTTATATGTGATTTAACAAAATTTAGAGAGGATGTAAGAATTATGGACGTTTTAGCTAGGAGAAACTTGAAATAAAAAGAAACAGCATTAGGCCAACGGTGAGCATTAATAGGACCCAGTACCTTTCCTTAGCAGAAACAAAACACCTTACGGGGTCCTTGACTCAAGCTTTAAAGAAAACGGGGGAAAAGAGGTCAGGAGAGTGTACAGACCTGAGTATTGGAATGGGTCTTTCCATCCTTACAACCACAACATACCATTTTTCAAACAATTTTTGAAGGTGCTCTCATTAAGACTGCACCTTTGCAAGATAAGATTTTAGGCTGGATGTCGCAGCAATCGTGGATTGGTATACCAAAATATAAGGAGTAACCAATTGTGGGTGCTCTGACAGTATTTACAGATGCAGGGAAGCGTTCCCGAAAAGCTGCAGTGACTTGGCAAGACAAGAATATTAACCAGAGGAGACATGTGATGTTAGAGGCAGAAACACAGGACTCACTTCAAACTTTGGAATTGTTGGCAGTGTTGTGGGAATTACAGCATTGGATGAGCCAACCTCTTAATAATAGTGTCAGATTCCATGTATGTTACAGGGGTTGTACAACGGATAGAGGATGCCCTGATTAAAGATGTAACAAATAAGATTATATGAGTTGATGTTGAGGTTACAACAAGCCATAAGATGTGGGTCAGCATCATATTGTATTTTGCATATAGAAGTCATAAGTTTGATGTTGGCCTGGGAGAAGGAAACGTTCGAGCAGATAAATTGGTATCCTTATCTGTACCAGTCTCAGCCTCAGTAAAGGCCTGAGAAGCACATATGACCTTTCATCAAAATACGAAAGGGTTGGCCAAGGAAGCATTGCGCTTTTTGTTTATTATTATTATTATAGCTGCACGAATAATATTTAGATGTGTAATGAAACAGTTTGATCATTTTACTGAATCTTTTCTAGTTGTTAAAGAAAACAGGGGAATTGTGGTACAATGGGCAAAGGAAAGAGGCCTGCAGGATCATCTGGCCTTTTGATAAGATAAGGGATACCTGCAGGACTGCCTGGTGCCCTGCCAAGATAAGGAATGCCACAGAACATGATGGATGTAGCTGAATTATCACGAAGTGTCACAAGGGCACTGTAGTCATGTAATCGTGAGGGTCGTAAAACAAGTAGGGGGCTTACCCAAACAAGATGTGTGTGGCCTGCTGAAGTAGGATGTTAAAACTGCAAGAGGTGGGGTTGACATGTAATCTGTAACCAATAGTATGTTACCAAGTAGGCATAGTTATACTAAACTGTATATAAGATGTGTCTGATGCTCAATAAAGTTGGATTCCGCTGATCACATTGGTCGTTGTAGCGGCCCCTTCTTGCAACAGTTTATAATTGTATTATGCAAAGTGTTCAAAGAATAACCTCCAAGGCCTTACTTGCACAAAAGAAAACCGGGGGAATTTGTTGGGGTTTGTTTTGAGCAAGAGGGGCCTTGGGTCCCAGGAACGCCTGTGCAATTCAGGCCTTGAAGAATTCTCTGTTGATAATATAGTGGCGCCGTAAGAGATGTGAGAAAGTGCTGATTGCTTGGTATGCTGAAGCCCAGCTGCCCCTGAGATGGGAGGCAAGCAAGATAAGGAGGAGGCGAGATCCGGGGAAGAGAGCAATTAGGCCGGATAGAAGAATTCCACAGAGTTGTGAAAACAATGATGTAACCTTTTAGAGAGCAACCAATAGTATGTTGCCAAGTGGGCATAATTATAGCAAACTGTATATAAGATGTGTCTGATGCTCAATAAAGTTGGATTCCGCTGATCACATTGGTTGTTAAAGCGGCCCCTTCTTGCAGTAGGAAGAGACCTTCAAGATCGTGTCCAACCCATCAATCAATCCAACCCACCCAAACAGCTAACCCATGGCACCAAGCACCCCATCAAGTCTCCTTCTGAACACCTTCAATGACGGCGACTCCACCACCTCCCCGGGCAGCCCATTCCATAGCGCAATCACTCTTTCTGTATAGAACTTCTTCCTAACATCCAACCTGAACCTCCCCTGGCGCAGCCTGAGACTGTGTCCTCTTGTTCTGGTACTGGGTGCCTGGGAGAAGAGACCATCATCAACCTGTCTAAAAAAAAAAATGCCGCCCCCCCCCCCCGCACCGGTGCTCAGTGCTCTGCCCCCTCTGTGCCCACCGCCCGCAGCGGGGGCGCCGCCGCCCCCCCCTCATCCTGCGCCAGTGGCCGGGCCAGGCTCAGCCGGCTCCTGGCCGGCGCCTCGCCCTCGGCGGCCGCCACGCAGCTGAGAGGCCGCAGCCGGAGCCGGAGCGGGGCCCTGTGGCCCGCCCAACCGGACAATACTTACAGCCCTTTTCTTGCCTGGGTCTTTGTGCACTAGAATTACAGGCAGTCGCGACAGTTGGGAGCTCCTTCCCTTGCCTTTATCTTACAACTTTTGGCTGAATCTACCCGTGTTCTGAGAGGCTTCCAGGATCCCTCTTCCGGGCCACCGAAATCGGCGGGGGCGCCCCCCCTTCCAAAGGGTCCGTGAAGTCGTCCCAGGCAGGGTAATCACGTCGGATCACCAAATTGTGAGAAACGAACTCACTGCTGAAAATTTATAACCAGTTTATTATAAAATAAAGGCAACACAGCGCTGGGCGCATAGCGAGTTTGCTAGAGGCGTACCCCAACAACACGAGGTGAACTGATATAGATGGCAAACATACATATTAATATATTAAAACGTACATATTCATATATTCCCCAGCACGCTCCCACCCCTCTCCATCAGGACTGACAAAACCTGCACTTTTGACCTGGCCAGTCTTTAGACCTGTTGGCACCTCCCCTTTCTCTCCCAATACCCCACACAATACAGACCATCAGCCCAACGATCCAGGCCAACGATCGGGCCGCCCGGTCCCCAGTAATTCCCCTTGCGAAAGCCAAATATTATAACCAGTTTCTCACAACTCCCAACCCTATCCAAAAGGTACCTCGCAGTGCTGTTCCTTAAACCACTACAAAACACAGCTGTGATCATCTTCTGGCTCTCATCGTTTGTGTGCCCAGCACATTCCTAGGTGTGTAGAGGCCTGCAGCATCCAGAAAGCCCCACAGCCCCTGCAAGGACTCCAGACACCAAAGCCACTGTCGCCTGTGTTTGGCAGCAGCGCATCTCCTCACGGCATGACCTTCGTCCCACAGCAGGGCTGAGACCTGGGACAGGCCAGATGTCACCCATCACCCGCACAAGGGATATGCCGCCACCCCCCCCATGGACTGCCCACGGGCGATGCCTCGCCCCTGCCATGCCTGCCCGAGAGGCGTCGAGGTTGTGCCCCAAGGACAGTGAGCACCCTCCCGCCCCATGGGGCAGGGCGGGGCAGGGCGGGGCAGGGCTGGCAGCAACCAGGCTCCCATCCCACCCTCCTCAGGGTCCTCCCCAGTAGCTCCCAGGGCTTCTCCCCACTACCCAGCCCCTCAGCGTCCCTGCCCAGCCTTACCCTGCCAGGCGGGCCGGGCCACCCCGCTCCCGCCTAAGCCACGCTCCTCCCGCCTGGGAGCCCGCCCTGGGCGAAGCCACCCCTGCCCCCTCCCCTCTTCTCTCCCTTTCTGCCGCAGCTGAATGGTACAGCCTGGCAGGGCCCTGCTGCCCGACAGCAACATGGCCGCCACAGCCTCAACGCGCTGGACTGCTTGGCTTTAGCGGCCATGTTGAGTGAGGGAGGTGGCGGGCCGGAAGCCGTCTGCCATGGCGGCAGTGGGCAGGGTGTTCCCGCTCTGCCCGGGCAGAGGCATGCGGGGCGCCTTCTCCTGCCACATCCCTCAGAATTCTGCAGAGCCGCGGGCAGATGCGAGTTTGACCCCATTCATTGCAGTGTCTCCCGCTGCGTTGCTGGTTATTTTCCCTGAAGAAGCTGCAGCAGCTCCCTCATTAAGTCAGGAATACCCCAGGGTGCCAGGCCGTGCTTATTCCTGCTTGCGTAGATTTGAGAAGGGCACCTGCCTCAGGCAGAAGGAAAAGCTACATGTCTATACAAGTTCTTAGTGCTCCAGGTCTCACAGATGAGGTTGCAGGGCTTCAGACCTGAAAACCTACTCTGAGCTGAAAGCCCATTCATTCAACCTGGCTGCCAGGACTCGATTCATTCAGCTGCAAAATAAACAATTCCTGTGGGAATCACACAATCACAGAATGTGAAGGGCTGGAAGGGACCTCAAAAGCTCATCCAGTACACCCCTGCTGCCAGAGCAGGGTCACCTAGGGCAGGTCACACAGGAACACATCCAGGCAGGCATGGTGGGTTTGAGAGAAGGGCTCAGCCTTCTCCCCCCACATAAAGAGGAAGAAAGAAACCACAGCTAGCCAGCTGGAAGAGCAAAGGGAAAATGCTATATTTACAAGCAATTTTGGGAAATGCAGGATATATACACAATTTACAGTATTTACAATATATACACAGAAATATATGGCAAAACAAAAAAGAAACAATAATACAGGAACGAAATTCCCTCCTCTGGAGGAGGGTTCCCCCCCTGTACCCCCTTATCTCCCCTTTTTCCCCAAAGAGGGTTAGAAAGAGAGAAAAAAAGCAGTTATTAATTAAAGCAAAGAATATTAGTAGGCCTTAGTTGCTTATCTGTCCAAGGTCAGTCTGGCAGGAAGCCCAGAAGCAGACAAGCTGGAAAGGGGAAAGGAAAGGAGCGAACTGAGGAAAGTCCTAGCTGCACCTAAGCTTAAAACTGCATTTTTACCAATCCACCAAAGAAATTAGTTTAGAATATCTGATTGCTTTCATTAATATTCCAAAACATTCAGCCATAGTGTCCCAGCACTGTCTCTTTCTTAAAGGCACAGCCTCAAACAGTCACAGCAGGTCTTGGATATCTCCAGAGAGGGAGACTCCACATTCCCCCTTGGGCAGCCTGTTTCAGGGCTCTGTCACCCTCACAGTAAAATAATTCTTCCTCCTGTTTCCATGGCACTTCCTCTGCCTCAACTTCCACCACTGCCTCTTGTGCTGGCATTGGGCATCACCCAGCAAAGCCTGGCTCCAGCCTCTGGGCACTCACCCTGCATATCTTGATCAACAGCAATGAGGTCACCTCTCAGGCTCCTCCAAGCTAAGAGCCCTCTGCTCCTTCAGTCTCTCCCCATAAGGATAATGTTCCATTCCCTTCATCATTTTTGTGGTTCTACACTGGACTCTCTCAAGCAGTTCCCTGAGGTCCTTCCTGAACTGAGGGGCCCAGAACTGGACACAATATTCCAGATGTGGCCTCACCAGGGCAGAGTAGAGAGGGAGGAGAACCTCCCTCAACCTACTAACCACAGACCATCTAATCCACCTTAGGATGCCCTTGGCCTTCCTGGCCGCCTGTGGTGGGTGGAAGGGTAAGGCCAAGAAGCCTCCTCCCTTCCCCCTTGTAAGGTAAAGGGAAAGAAACTTGAAGGGAAAGGAAAAAAAACTCACAAGCTGAATTAGCAAAGCAGTGGAGCTATATTTACAAAGCAGTGTAGGATTTGCAGGGGAATATTTACAAATTTACAATATCTACAATATATACAAAGATATACAATAAAGTAACACAGAAATGAGAGTAGCCCCCCTTGCCGAGGGGTTCCCCACCTCCGCTCTCCCCTCTCTCCCCCCCCCTTTCCCAAGAGTAGTTCGGAAAAGAGGGAGAAAAAAGAGAAAGAAGTTAAAAGCAGTTTTGTGTTAATTGGAAAGGAGTCAATACAGGCCTTCTATCTTATCTTCAAGGCCGAGGCCTTGGCAGAAAGCCCAGCACAGAAAGCTGCAGCACGAAGAAGAGGCGGAAGCAAGACTGACTGAGAAGTGCTGGAAATGTCCAGTTCACTCCCAGTTCCGAAGGTGCTTCCTCCCACTCTCCCAATGAAATTAGTTTAGATTATTCCTTCCGTTTACCAACTTCCGTCCACCATATTTCCTTTCTTAAGGGTACAGCCTCAAACGGTCACACCGCCAGAGCACATTGCTGACTCATGGTCACCCTTCCATCCACCAGGACCCCCAGGTCCTTTTCCCCTTCACTGCTCTCCCACAGGTCAGTCCCCAGCCTATACTGGTGCATGGGGTTGCTCTTTCCCAGGTGAAAGATACTACTCTTGCCCTTGTTGAACCTCATTAAATTTCTCCCTGCCCAGCTCACAGCCTATCCAGGCAGAACACTCCTGTGTCAGCTGCTGCTCCCAGTTTGGTGCCATCAGCAAACTTGCTGGCAGTGCCCTCTGTGCCCTCATCCAGGTCACTGATGAATATACTGAACAGCACTGGTCCCAGCACTGACCCCTGAGGGACTCCATTAAATAGAGGCTTCTGTCGTAGGGTTGAGGGAAAGGCCAGGCCCTTTCCCCCGCCCTGTGAGTAGAGGGAAAGAAAGTTGAAAGGGAAAAAAAAAATCTCACAGCCGGATTAGCAAAGGAGTGGGTGCTGTATATTTACAAAGCAGTTTAGGAAAATGCAGGTTTATGTACAGAATTTACAGTATTTACAATATATACAGAAATATACAACAAAGTAGCACAGAAATGAGAGTTCCCTCCTCTGCTGAGGGGAGTTCCCCACCCCTGTATCCCCCTTCTCTCCCCTTTTCCCCAGAAAGGGTTAGAAAGAGAGAGAGAAAAAAAACAGTTGTTAATTGGAAAGCTGTTAATACAGGCCTTGCAGTATATCAGTTTCAAGGTCAGTTTGGCCGAAAGCCCAGAAAACTGAGAGCTGCAAGCCACCAAAGGAGGGGAAGACAGACTGACCAGAAAACTGCTGTACTCCCAGTTCAAAAAGTGCTTCCCCCCAATCTACCAATGAAATTAGTTTAGATCCATCTTTTGTTTACAAACATTCCACCACAATGTCCCCTTCCTTAAAGGGACAGCCTCAAACGGTCACAGGCTTCCAACTAGACTCTGTCCCACTGACCAAAACTCTCTGACTTCTTCCCTTCAACCAGTTCCCTTCCACCTCACTCCCTGTTCATCCAGACCACAGTGCCTCAGCTTAGCTGCGAGGATGCTGTGGGAGACAGTGTCAAATGCTTTACTGAAATCAAGATAAACCATAAAGACTGGCAGGGCAGACACCCTGGTTGGAGTCTGTTATAGACCACCCAACCAGGAGGAAGATGTTGATGAAGCATTCTATAGGCAGCTTAAGGCTGTCTCAAGATCTCCGGACATTGTTCTCATGGGCAACTTCAACCTGCCTGACATCTGCTGGGATCTCAACACAGCAGAGAGGAGACAGTCTAGGAAGTTCTTAGAGTGCATGGAGAACAGCTTCTTTTTCAGGTGCTGCGAGAGCCTACCAGGGGCAAGGCTATGCTTGACCTCCTCTTCATCAATAGGGAAGGGCTGGTGGGTGATGTGGTGGTTGGAGGGTGTTTAGGGGCCAGTGACCATGAGATAATTGAATTTTCAGTTTTTGGTCAAGCTAAGAGGGGTAGCAAGTAGACCTCCACTCTGGACTTCCGGAGGGCAGTCTTAAGGTTACTCAAGGAACTAATTCAGAGGGTTCGTTGGGATAAAGCCCTTAATAATAAAGGGTGTAATGGGTTGGGGCAGACCCCCCCTCCCCACCACGCGCAGAAATAACAACTCAGACAAACAGATTGCAAAAGTGATGGAAAGTTTAAATAGAACAGTGAGTGCGTGCAGAGAATTAGAAACACAGTGACAAGAAGAAACCCCAAAACAGACCCAGAGAGATCCCATCCCCACCTGAGGGTGCACCCAAAACCCCCAGGGCTCCTCCTTCCCCCCCCCCCCCCCCCCCGCTAGGCTATTCTCAGCTGGCCAGATCTGAGACTGCCCATCCCCCCGTGGCCTTGGGCCTAACCAGGCCCATGGCCGGGAGATCTCTCCCCCAGTTACCAGGTGGCGGAGAGGAAGGAAAGAGGAAGTGCCAGATCCCACCGTGAAACTTATAGTGGTGCAAGGGATCATGGTAGGAAATAACATAATTTCCTGTGTCCACCCACTGGGCTGGACTTCTGGACACAGGAAACACCCCTGTAGCAGAGGACACCCAGCCCAAACTACGACAAAGGGGTTGAGGAGGACTGGACCTGCTTCAAGGAAGAATTGTTGAAGGCGCTGGGACAGGCTGTGCCAATGTGCCAGAAGATGAGCCACCGGGGCAGCCAGCCAGCCTGGATGGGTAATGAACTTTTAATAGAACTAAGGGAAAAAAAGAGGGTGTATCACCTTTGGAAGAAAGGGGAGGCAACCCACAGAATGTTTAAGGATGTTGCCAAATCATGTAAGAAGACAATTAGGGAGGCAAAAGCACATTTGGAACTTTAACTGGCCTCTGCTGTGAAGGACAACAAAAAGTCCTTCTATAAATATATTAATAGCAAGAGGAAGGGCAAGGACAACCTCCACTCCTTGGTTGACATGGAGGGAAATGTTGTATCAAGGGATGAGGAAAAGGCAGAGATACTTAACACATTCTTTGCCTCAATTTTTACTAGAAGGACAGAATGTCTTCCTGACAGCTGGCCTGCAGAGCTGGCAGAAGGAGCCAGGGAGCTGCACAGTTTCCCTATGTTCCATGAGGCGGTGATTGGAAGTCTCCTCAGCAGCTTGGATCCCCACAAGTCCATGGGACCAGATGGGATCCATCCTAGGGTGCTGAGAGAGCTGGCAGATGAGCTGGCCAAGCCACTCTCCATAATTTTTCAGCAGTCCTGGCTCACTGGCGAGGTCCCAGAGGACTGGAAGCTGGCCAACGTTGTGCCCATCCACAAGAAGGGCCGGTTGGATGAGCCAGGGAATTATAGGCCTGTCAGCCTGACCTCAGTGCCAGGCAAGATCATGGAACAGGTCATCCTGAGTGCAATCACACAGCACTTGCAGGATGGCCAAGGGATCAGGCCTAGCCAGCATGGATTTAGGAAGGGCAGGTCCTGCCCCTCCAACCTGATCTCCTTCTATGATCAGGTGACCTGCCTGGTGGATGTGGGGAGGCCTCTGGATGTAGTCTACCTGGACTTCGCCAAGGCCTTTGACACCGTCTGTAGAGGAATGGTCAAAGGAAAAAGGCCTGCAGGACTGTTTAGCCTTCTCTGATAAGGATATAGAACGCCAGAGAACACAATGGATTTAGCTGAATCATCAGGTAGTAACGCAAGGGCACTGTAACCTTGAGGGTCGTAAACAAGTAGGGGACTGCAAAAACAGGATGTTTGTGGTTAGCTGAAGCAGGATTTTAAAACCGCAGGAGGTGGGGTTGACATGTAACCTGTAACCAATAAAATGTTGCCAAGTGGGCATAATTATAGTAAACTGTATATAAGATGTGTCTGATGCTCAATAAAGTTGGATTTTGCTGATCACATTGATCATATGTCGACTCCTTCTTGCGGCAGTGGCGCCCGAACAGGGACCCTCAGATGGGTCCACAACCTTCTACTTAGAAGATAGCGGAGGGCGTAACACGGAGTCCGCAAGTCGTAGACCGGCCCGGGACGGCAGCACCGGCAGCAAAGGCTCGGACAAAGAGGGAGCCTGGCTGACAGCCGAAGACGTCGCGTAAGCCTAGGAGACTGCCTTAGCGCGCGCAGGTACTAACGCTTAACTTACAAGGAGAATGGAAAGGCAGGCGGCGTACGATTTGCTTAAGTGTTTTTTAGAAAAACGAAAGGTTACAGGTATTGACTTGAAAAAGGAATTAGAAGGGCTGTTGTGTATAGCCCATCAGTGGGGGTTCTTTCAGGACCCTAATGAGGTGTTTGAAAGGGAAGAATGGAGAAGATTAGGTGCTAAGCTGTGGGATAAGGTGATTGACGATGAAAAAGTAGCAAAAAGGTTAGCAAATCCTTGGAGGATAGTAACGAATGCCCTAGGTCAACATGCCTCAGAGCATAAGGTTGTTATGCAGGCAAGAATTCGACTTGGGGCTGGGGAAAATGAGGAAGGAGCCGCAAGCGCTCAGGCCACGACAGTACTTAGTCGGCAAGAGCTGCCTTCTTCGGTTGCCGCACAGCTCGTACGATCAGTACCAGCCAGAGTCCAAGGGCTCAGAGATACAGTGGTTAGTGAGAGTGTTGTTCCGTGTGCACAAAAACCAGAGTTTCCTCCCCCTCCGACGCCCTCTGAACCATCAGATATGTCAGAGGAGGAAAAACGTTGTAAAACTATGAAAAGTATGGAAGGAACCGTTACCAGGGATGATGCTAGACAGGCATTTTGGAGAAAGATGGCGGAGGAATCAAAAGAACAGGGTGATGAAGAAATGTTTTTGCGTTTGGTAGAGGGGCCATTGGCTTGTCCGGTAGTATATACTCAATTGCGTAACGGTCAGATTCAGGCTGAATTGACCTCACTGTCCTGGAAATTTTTGGCTCAGCTGAGAGCAACGGTGGCTCAGAGTGGGATTCACTCTGAACCAGCACGTCAGATGTTATCATATATGTGGACAACGTATAACATGTTGCCAGGAGACACCAGAAATGTAATGAAATTACTGCTGACCAACTCGCAATTTATGCTCTGGGAAAGCCATTGGTCGAGACTTGCTGATGCTGTGGTAGCTGCTGTACGAGCACCGGACGATCCTCTTGTAGGGGTCACCAGAGATCAATTGTTAGACACAGGGGGTAATACGCGCTTAGAGATTCAGGCTGTTACGGCTCCAGTCATACTGCAGGCATCAGTGGATATAGTGAAAATGGCCATAGAGAAAATAAGGGATCCAGCGCAATCACCCTATTATATGGGAATTAAACAGGGGCGAGATATCCTGGGAGAGTTTGTTGATAAGCTAACGTCAGCTCTTAAGGGAGCCCAAGTGTCAGATGACCTACATGAAGCTATCTTGAAACGATGTTTATTGCAGAATGGTAATCAACAGACAAGGGGAATAATTGCCACCTTAGGGCCCGATTGGACGGTAACGGAAGTATTACGAAAAGCCCAAAATTTACCAGAGGGTCCTGTAGCAATGTTAGCAGAAGCTGTAAAAGATTTAAAATTGGGATTAGAAGAACAGGCAAAGGGAATGATGATGGCACAGGAACAAGTATGTGCTGCCTTATTACCTCTGCGCCAAAAGGAATGCCCTCAGCGTCCCCGCAATCCACCAAGTCAGCAACAGAGTCACGTCCAATGTTACCGATGTGGAGGATCTGGCCACATGCGGAAGACTTGTCGTGCTGTGGGGGTCTGGTGCCAAAACTGTCAAAGTGCCTCTCATGCTGAAAGCGTCTGTAAATGGCGTCAGGGAAACTACCAGCAGAGCGCGATGTCAGGACCCCGCGTGATGATACAAATGGCGGTCCCATCACCGGAACAACAGAACTCCGACCAGCAACAGCAGGCAGCCTCGGGTTGGACCTGGCAGCAGCAGTAAATGTTACCTTGCTAGACACAGTACCTCAAAAGATACCGACAGGGGTAAAAGGACCGATCATGATAAAGAGTACAGCCGTAGGATGTTTGTTAATTGGGAGATCTTCAGCAAGCATGTTGGGACTGAATGTTATAACAGGACTGATAGATGCAGATTATCATGGGGAAATATTTGTAATGGTGCAAACTATGTTACCACCTATGATCATCTCTAAAGGACAGTGGCTAGCACAGCTGATTCCCTCGCCACACTTGGCAGCAGGACTGCAACCATTTAACAGACAAGATAGAGGTGATGGGGGCTTCAGTTCCTCCACGGCACCTCTGACTTTGTTGACTGTGGGTATGAAGTCCTGCCCCCAGCAGTCTGTAACGATAACTTGGCAAGGCCAGCAGTAGTACCTTTGTGGGCTGTTGGACACCGGAGCCGATGTTACTGTCATTTCATCTTCGTATTGGCCATCTGCATGGCCGAAAGTGACATCATCAGCTGCAATAGCCGGAGTAGGAGGCTTAAAGATCGCTCAGTCAACGCCTCCGATAACTGTGTCACTGGATGGAAAAACAGTTTCTGCAGTCTGTTCGTTGTTACCCCTGCCGCACCCGGTACAAATGTTGATAGGTCGTGACATATTGAGACAGATTGGTGTTTTCTTAACTACTCAGCCAAATTTGGGCTAGCGGCCATTGCTAGGACTTTCCCGATCCCACTAAAATGGACAACGGATGAGCCTGTGTGGATTGAGCAGTGGCTGCTGAAGAGGGAAAGCCTACAACAAGCTCATCAACTGGTCCAAGAACAACTTGAACAAGGACATTTAAGGCCATCTGTAAGCCCATGGAATACACCAATCTTTGTCATTAAGAAGAAGTCTGGTAAATATCGTCTTCTTCACGATTTGAGGGCTGTAAATGATCAGATGCAAGCAATGGGAGCCTTGCAACCAGGTCTTCCAAACCCTGCAATGTTGCCAGAATCATGGAACCTGTTGATTGCAGATTTAAAGGACTGCTTCTTTACCATTCGGTTGCATGAAAATGACACCAGCAGATTCGCATTTACCTTGCCGGCATTCAATCGAGAGGCACCTGCCATGCGATTTGAATGGACAGTGTTGCCACAAGGCATGAAGAACTCACCTACCCTTTGTCAGTTGTATGTAGATGCTGCCTTGCAACCGTTACGCCAAGAGTGGCCTGAGGTGATAATTTATCACTATATGGACGACATTCTGTTGGCGCAAGAGGCAGAATTTACTGATGGTCAGCTTAAAATTCTTTGTATTGCCATGCAACGGAAAGGATTACAAGTAGCACCTGAGAAAATCCAGCGGACATGTCCATGGAAATATTTAGTATGGAAAATTTCAGAATCATTTATTGAACCACAGAAATTGTCTCTTATGTCTGAGCCCAAAAACCTGCATGAAATGCAAAAGCTTATGGGTGACATACAATGGCTGCGACCTGTCGTGGGCATCCCCAATGACATGTTGGAACCGCTGAGGCCTTTGTTGAAGGGCTCAGACCCAACCACCCCAGTGACTATGACTCCACACCAAAGGGCTGCACTGGACTCTGCCCTGACGCTGATAACGTCCAGTGGGGTTGCACGATGGCTGCCCGAACTACCGATCGACATTACCATTTTGATGGGCACAAAACACCTTACGGGGGCCTTGACTCAAGCTTTAAAGAAAACGGGGGAAAGGGGTCAGGAGAGTGTACAGACCCGAGTATTGCAATGGGTTTTTCCGTCCTTACAACCACAACATACCATTTTTCAAACAATTTTTGCACTTGCTGATTTAATTAAGCGTTGCCGATTACAGTTGTATCAGCTTACGGGTCTGCCTCCAGCAATAATATATCTCCCCATGCAGCAATCAGACCTGCAGTGGTATTTAGGCAACAGCATGAAATTTGCCACTGCATTGTTAGAGGAAGATGCTCTCATTGAGACTGCACCTTTGCAAGATAAGATCCTAGGCTGGATGTCACAGCAATCGTGGATTGGTATACCAAAATATAAGGAGCAACCAATTGTGGGTGCTCTGACGGTATTTACAGACGCAGGGAAGCGTTCCCGAAAAGCTGCAGTAACTTGGCAAGATAAGAGTATTAGCCAGTGGAAACATGTGATGTTAGAGGCAGAACCACAGGACTCACTTCAAACTTTGGAATTGTTGGCAGTGTTGTGGGCCTTACAGCATTGGATGAGCCAACCTCTTAATATAGTGTCAGATTCCATGTATGTGTGGTGGGTTAACGCTTCTTTCTGAAAACAAAAGAAGAAAGCAGGGTGGAGGGCTTGCGGGTACTTTACACTCCCTGAAGGGCGTTTCCCCCCTGGGAAAGCTGAGTCTGTTCCACTTCCCCCTCCCTGCCCAGCTAGGGTATAAAAAGCAGGACATCATAGCAGTTGGATCTCCTTTTTGGCTCCTGCCTCTGCTGGATGAGAGCTACTGCAGCTGCCCTCCTGCTCCTCAGCCACGTGGCCGGACCTGATCCTTTTCTCTGCTGCCTCTGCACCTCCTCAGAGAAAGACTGGTTTTGTATTATTTTTTTTCTGTCCCACTCCCATCCATTCGTGTTCCTTGCCCTTGTGAACCTTGTTTTTCCCTGTTATTGTTATATATATATAATTTGAAGAAAAAAAAATTATTTGCCTCTCTACTTCCAAGCTGACTCCAGATTGTTGCTTAGTGGATTTACTCCTTACCCCTTTTTTTTCCTCCTCTCCCTGTCGGGAGGGAGGAGGTGGGGGTGGAGTGGGGAAGAGATTCTCAGCCTTTTCCCATTTGAGCTTTTAACTCTCAGCTAAGGCTCAAACCACTACAGTATGTTATGGGGGTTGTACAACGGATAGAGGATGCCCTGATTAAAGATGTAACAAATAAGAGATTATATGAGTTGATGTTGAGGTTACAACAAGCCATAAGATGTAGGTCAGCATCATATTGTAGTTTGCATATTAGAAGTCATAAGTTTGATGTTGGCCTGGGAGAAGGAAACGCTCGAGCAGATAAGTTGGTATCCTTATCTGTACTGGTCTCAACCTCAGTAAAGGCCTGAGAAGCACATATGACCTTTCATCAAAATGCGAAAGGTTTGGCCAAGGGGTTTAACATCCCATTTGCTGAAGTGAAAGCCATTGTTCAATCTTGCCCGATATGTAGCTTCCACAATAAAGGACAGGGGCTAGGCGCGGGAGTTAACCCTCGAGGCCTTGCCAGTAATCAGATATGGCAAATGGATGTCACACATGTTTCAAGGTTTGGCAGGTTGAAGTATGTGCATGTGTCTATAGACACCTATAGCCATATGATTTGGGCCACAGCTCAGACAGGAGAGAAGATGAAAGATGTTAGGAAACATTTAATGGCTTGTTTTGCAGTAATGGGAGTACCTCAGACCTTGAAGACAGACAACGGTCCATACTCTTGGCTACGCTCATTATTTGGAAGTTGGTTTAGTTAGTTAGCGCCATTGGCCAAGGAAGCATTGTGCTTTTTGTTTATTGTTATTATTATTATTATAGCTGCACGAATAATATTTAGATGTGTAATGAAACAGTTTGATCGTTTTACTGAATCTTTTGTAGTTGTTAAAGAAAATGGGGGAATTGTAGAGGAATGGTCAAAGGAAAAAAGCCTGCAGGACTGTTTAGCCTTCTCTGATAAGGATATAGAACGCCACAGAACACAATGGATTTAGCCGAATTATCAGGTAGTAACGCAAGGGCACTGTAACCTTGAGGGTCGTAAACAAGTAGGGGACTGCAAAAACAGGATGTTTGTGGTTAGCTGAAGCAGGATGTTAAAACCACAGGAGGTGGGGTTGACATGTAACCTGTAACCAATAAAATATTGTCAAGTGGGCATAATTATAGTAAACTGTATATAAGATGTGTCTGATGCTCAATAAAGTTGGATTTCGCTGATCACATTGATTGTATGTCGACCCCTTCTTGCGGCAACCGTCCCCCATTAAAAACTCCTGGCCAAGTGTCACCGTTTGAGGCTGTGCCTTTAAGAAAGGGAATATGGTGGACAGAAGTTGGTAAATGAAAAGAACAATCTAAACTAATTTCATTGGTAAAGTGGGAGGAAGCACCTTCTGAACTGGGAGTGAAGGAGGGGTATCCTGGGCATTCCAGCACTCTATCTTCAGTCTTGCTTCCGCTTCTCCTATGGGCAGCAGCTTGCAGCTCCTGGGCTTTCTGCCAAGGCTTCGGCCTTGAAACTGATAAAGGCCTGTATTAACTGCTTTCCAATTAACACAAACTGCTTCTAACTTTTTTTTCTCTTTTCTTTCTCTTTCTAACCCACTCAGGGGAAAGGGGGAAAGAGGGGAGAGCAGAGGTGGGAACCCCCCTCAGCAGAGGGGGGAACTCTCATTTCTGTGCTACTTTATTGTATATCTTTGTATATATTGTAAATATTGTAAATTTGTATATATTCCCCTGCATATCCTACATTGCTTTGTAAATATACAGCTCCACTGCTTTGCTAATTCAGCTGTGAGTTTTTTTTTTCTTTCCCTTCAATTTTCTTTCCCTTTACTTTACAGGGGGGAGGGAAGAGGCTTTTTGGCCTTACCCTTCCAACCCTACCACACCAAGCTGTCAGCCCATGGCTTGGACAGCAGCACTCTGAGCTGGGTTAGGAACTGGCTGGATGGCCGAGCCCAGAGAGTGGTGGTGAATGGTGCCATATCCAGCTGGCGGCCAGTCAGTAGTGGTGTCCCGCAGGGATCAGTGCTGGGCCCCATGCTCTTTAACATCTTTATTGGTGATCTGGATGAGGGCATTGAGTCCATCATCAGTAAATTTGCTGACGACACCAAGCTGGGAGCAGGAGTTGATCTGCTGGAGGGTAGAGAGGCTCTGCAGAGGGACCTCGACAGGCTGGACAGATGGGCAGAGTCCAACGGCATGAGATTGAACACATCCAAGTGCCGGGTTCTGCACACTGGCCACAACAACCCCATGCAGAGCTACAGGCTGGAGTCAGAGTGGCTGGAGAGCGGCCAGGCAGAGAGGGACCTGGGGGTACTGGTTGATGGCAGGCTGAACATGAGCCTGCAGTGTGCCCAGGCAGCCAAGAGGGCCAATGGCATCCTGGCCTGCATTAAGAACAGTGTGGCCAGCAGGAGCAGGGAGGTCATTCTGCCCCTGTACACCGCACTGGTTAGGCCACACCTCGAGTACTGTGTCAAGTTCTGGGCCCCTCAGTTTAGGAAGGATGTTGACTTGCTGGAGTGTGTCCAGAGAAGGGCAACGAAGTTGGTGAGGGGTTTGGAACACAAGCCCTATGAGGAAAGACTGAGGGAGCTGGGGCTGCTTAGCCTGGAGAAGAGGAGACTCAGGGGTGACCTTCTTGCTGTCTACAACTACCTGAAGGGGGGTTGTAGACAGGTGGATGATGGTGTCTTCTCCCAGGCAGCCAGTACCAGAATAAGAGGACACAGTCTCAGGCTGCACCAGGGAGGTTTAGGTTGGATGTTAGGAAGAAGTTCTATACAGAAAGAGTGATTGTCCATTGGAATGGGCTGCCCAGGGAGGTGGTGGAGTCGCCGTCATTGGAGGTTTTCAGGAGGAGACTTGATGGGGTGCTTGGTGCCATGGTTTAGTTGTTTAGGTGGGTTGGATTGGTTGATGGGTTGGACGCGATGATCTTGAAGGTCTCTTCCAACCTGGTTTGGTTTATTCTATTCTAAATATCCACAGCCCTACCAGCATCTATCCCTCAAACCCCAGAGCACCTGGGCTCTATTGGAGTCTCCTCCCAGCCCAGGAGTGGCCACTTCCCCCTCCCCCTTTATAATCCCCCCCAGGAAGGGCAGAAGCCCCAAGCAAACCCTTCTGGGCTGAGGATCCTCCTCTGGTCTCTGGTGCGTGCCCCTGGTGCACGCAGGGTGATGGTGGTGGTGACTACAAAGGCCGGGGGGCCTGGTGGCCACCCGGTTGTTAGGGCTAACATTGATGTCTCCTCCTGTATCATCCATGGATGTTGGCTGGGCCTCTTTGCTGGGGCTCAGCTCCTCTGGCTGGTATCTTGGCTGGTTGAGGCTCTTGCCCCTGCTCTGGTGTGGGTGCACAAATGGTGGTGGTGGAGCAGGAGCTGTCTAGGCAGGGGGGAGGATGGTGTAGGGGAAGCTGGAGTGGCTTTGGGAAGATGAAGAGGGGTGGTGGGGGAGTCAGGGGGGTTAAACTAGATGACCTTCAGAGGTTCCCTCCAACTGTAGTGATTCTATGACTCTAGGATCCAGTTCCAACTCCCTTGCCCCAGGGACGCCTTCCACTAGACCAAGTCAGCATCTTTAAGGGATATATATGCATTAGCTATGATGAACTGGTGGCTTATGGGTTTGAAGCTACCTTCTTTTGAAAAGAAGGTCTTCTGTATGTTTGCACAAGAAGTGAAATGATTCCATGAAATGGAAGAGTGAATAAAAATCATTGGCATAAGAACCATTTAATATCCCACTGAGTTTATGGACAGGGTTTGGCTATTGCAATACTATTGCTCAGCAAATGTCAGTCTTTTGTCTGAAGTGTAGGTAGTGGAAACCACTGAAGTGAATTCATAACTCAAAGACAAGTTGTCTTACCAATCTATTATATTATGTCTTTCTCCTCTCATATGCCTGTGGGTGAGAATTAGAGGGAAGGCCAACAGGGCTGACACCCTGGTTGGAGTTGGTTATAGACCACCCAACCAGGAGGAAGATGTTGACGAAGCATTCTATAGGCAGCTTAAGGCTGTCTCAAGATCGCCTGACCTTGTTCTCATGGGCGACTTCAACCTGCCTGATATCTGCTGGGATCTTAACATAGCAGAGAGGAGGCAATCTAGGAGGTTCTTAGAATGCATGGAGGACAGCTTCTTATCCCAGGTGCTGCGTGAGCCTACCAGGGGCAAGGCTATGCTTGACCTCCTCTTCACCAATAGGGAAGGGCTGGTGGGTGATGTGGTGGTCAGAGGGTGCTTAGGGGCCAGTGACCACGAGATAATTGAATTCTCATTATTTGGTCAAGCTAAGAGGGGTAGCAAGAAGACCTCCACTCTGGATTTCTGGAGGGCGAACTTCAGGCTACTCAAGGAACTAATTCAGAGGGTTCCTTGGGATAAAGCCCTCAATAATAAAGGGGTCCAGGAGAGCTGGTCCTACTTCAAGGAAGAATTGTTGAAGGCTCAGGGACAGGCTGTGCCAATGTGCGGGAAGATGAGCCGCTGGGGCAGACGGCCAGCCTGGAGGGTTAATGAACTTCTACAAGAACTAAGGGAAAAAAAAGAAGGTGTATCATCTTTGGAAGAAAGGGGAGGCAACTCATGGAATGTTTAAGGATATTGCTAGATCATGTAGGAAGAAAATTAGGGAGGCAAATGTACATTTGGAGCTTAAACTGGCCTCTGCTGTGAAGGACAACAAAAAGTCCTTCTATAAATACATTAATAGCAAGAGGGGGGGCAGAGACAACCTCCACTTGTTGGTGGACATGGAGGGGAACGTTGTAACAAAGGATGAGGAAAAGGCAGAGATACTTAACACCTTCTTTGCCTCAATTTTTACTTTCAGGACAGAATGTCTTCCAGACAGCTGGCCTGCAGAACTGTCAGAAGGAGCCAGGGAGCAGCATAGTTTTCCACTGTTCGAGAATGGGGTAGTTGGTGATCTCCTCAGCAGCTTGGATCCCCACAAGTCCATGGGACCAGATGGGATCCATCCTAGGGTGCTGAGAGAACTGTCATAGGAGCTGGCCAAGCCGCTCTCCAACATTTTCCAGCAGTCCTGGCTCAATGGAGAGGTCCCAAAGGACTGGAAGCTGGCCAATGTGGTGCCCATCCACAAGAAGGGCCAGTTGGATGAGCCAGGGAATTATAGGCCTGTCAGCCTGACCTCAGTGCCAGGCAAGATCACGGAACAGGTCATCCTGAGTGCAATCACACAGCACTTAGAGGATGGCCAAGGGATCAGGCTCAGCCAGCATGGATTTAGGAAGGGCAGGTCCTGCCTGACCAACCTGATCTCCTTCTATGATCAGGTGACCCACCTGGTGGATGTGGGGAGGCCTGTGGATGTAGTCTACCTGGACTTCAGCAAGGCCTTTGACACCGTCCCCCATAGAAAACTCCTGGCCAAGCGGTCAGCCCATGGCTTGGACAGCAGCACTCTGAGCTGGGTTAGGAACTGGCTGGATGGCCGAGCCCAGAGAGTGGTGGTGAATGGTGTCACATCCAGCTGGCGGCCAGTCACTAGTGGAGTCCCCCAGGGATCAGTGCTGGGCCCCATGCTCTTTAACATCTTTATTGATGATCTGGATGAGGGCATTGAGTCCATCATCAGTAAATTTGCTGACGACACCAAGCTGGGAGCAGGAGTTGATCTGCTGGAGGGTAAAGAGGCTCTGCAGAGAGACCTCGACAGGCTGGACAGATGGGCAGAGTCCAACGGCATGAGATTTAACACATCCGAGTGCTGGGTTCTGCACATCGGCCACAACAACCCCATGCAGTGCTACAGGCTGGGGTCAGAGTGGCTGGAGAGCAGCCAGGCAGAGAGGGACCTGGGGGTGCTGGTTGATGGTAGGCTGAACATGAGCCTGCAGTGTGCCCAGGCAGCCAGGAGGGCCAATGGCATCCTGGCCTGCATTAAGAACAGTGTGGCCAGCAGGAGCAGGGAGGTCATTCTGCCCCTGTACACCACACTGGTTAGGCCACACCTCGAGTACTGTGTCCAGTTCTGGGCCCCTCAGTTTAGGAAGGATGTTGACTTGCTGGAGTGTGTCCAGAGAAGGGCAACGAAGTTGGTGAGGGGTTTGGAACACAAGCCCTATGAGGAGAGGCTGAGGCAGCTGGGGCTGCTTAGCCTGGAGAAGAGGAGACTCAGGGGTGACCTTCTTGCTGTCTACAACTACCTGAAGGGGGGTTGTAGACAGGCAGATGATGGTCTCTTCTCCCAGGCAGCCAGCACCAGAACAAGAGGACACAGTCTCAGGCTGCACCAGGAGAGGTTCAGGCTGGAGGTCAGGAGGAAGTTTTACACAGAGAGAGTGATTGCCCATTGGAATGGGCTGCCCGGGGAGGTGGTAGAATCGCCATCACTGGAGGTGTTCAGGAGGAGACTTGACAGGGTGCTTGGCTGCACGGGTTACTTGATTAGGTGGTGTTGGATGATAGGTTGGACGCGATGATCTTGAAGGTCTCTTCCAACCTGGTTTATTCTATTCTATATCCTCACTGGGTAGAGACAGTTGAAAGAAATCTGTGCCTTCTCACAACTCCTGCTTAGCTGTTTCCTCAGAGACTGAAATCTCCAAGTTAAATTAGCTTTCACATTTGCAAAGCAGTGCTTGATTGCATCAAGTTGTTCCTGTGGCTAATGGTTGTCTGTGGTGGGTTGGTTCCTCAGGTGCATTAAATGTCTGTCTTTATCATAGGAGCACAGAATAGCCTGGGATGGAAGGGCCTCCACAGGTCATCTAGTCCAACCCCCTCTGCAGTAAGTCCAGTTCACTCCTATCAGCTAGATCCAGGCCCTCAGCATCTTGCAGTATGGACCACAGCAGAATAGAGAATTAACCAGGTTGGAAAAGACCTTTGGGATTATCAAGTGCAACCTATCACCCAACACCATCTCATCGACTAAACCACAGCACCAAGTGCCTCAGGCTGTAGGCATTAACTTAAGGATCTGAAGAATGGAGGGGTAAGGAAGCAGCAGGAATGGGGTGTCCCATCCCCCAGAACTGCTGCTGCTGCAGAACAAGCTGCTGTTTCTCACCACTGACCCCACGTTGCTGTCCTTTATTCCATGGAATGATGTTAAGCAGCCAATGGACGGGCAAGGCACTGTGGCCTGCCAAGAATTTCACCACACACATCTTGTCTGAGACAGATGACAGAGAAATTCCTCCTTGGAAGCATTCTTTTTTTTTTGTTTTTTTTTTTTACTTAATTGTGGGTTTTTATCTTCAGCTTCTAACAGCTTGTAAAAATGCTGGATGATGATTGTAATTCCTTGAGGTAATGTAAGAATAAATGCCTTGATGTAAAAAAAATAAACCTGTCATGTCTACCTCTTTTCCAATTGCTTTGGGTTAGAAGGGACCCCCAAGGTCATGTTGTCCAAACCCTCTGCAGTCAGCAGGGACACCTCCAACTCACCATAGTATCAGTCAGGGTTGGAAGGGACCACAAGGATCATCTAGTTCCAACCCCCCTGCCATGGGCAGGGACACTCCACACTAGATCAGGCTGGCCAGAGCCTCATCCAGCCTGGGCTTAAACACCTCCAGGGATGGGGCCTCGATCACCTCCCTGGACAACCCATTCCAGGGCTTCACCACTCTCAGGGTGAAGAACCTCCTCCTCACCTCCAGCCTGAATCTCCCCACCTCCAGCTTCATTCCATTTCCCCTAGTCCTATCACTACCTGAGATCCTGAGAAGTCCCTCCCCAGCCTTCTTGTAGGCCCCCTTCAGATACTGGAAGGCCACAATGAGGTCACCTCAGAGCCTTCCCTTCTGCAGACTGAACAGCCCCAACTCCTTCAGTCTGTCCCCGTAGGAGAGGTGCTCCAGCCCTCTGCTCACCTCATGGCCCTTTTGGACACCTTCCAGCACCTCCAGATCCCTCTTGTAATAGGAGCTCCAGAACTGGATGCAGTACTCCAGGTGGGGTCTCACCAGAGCTGAGTAGAGGGGGAGAATCACCTCCCTTCACCTGCTGGCCACACTTCTCTTGGTGCAGCCCAGCATCTGATTGGTGTTCTGGGCTGCAAGTGCACACTGAGAGCTCATGTTGAGCTTCTCCTCCACCAGCACCCCCAAGTAGGGTAGGCAGGGAAGGAGAAGCTAGCAGCTTTCCCTGGTCTTTACCGGGGGGTTCCTGTGCTGTTCATGAATTGTAAGTCCCTGTAAATATTGTGAATCCTGAATATTTTGTACAGATTCAGTGCATTCTGCTATAGAGTGTAGTTTTGCCTGTAAATACAGTTTTCATTTGCTTCCAACTGAGCTGGTCTGACAATATTTAAGGGGGGGGTGGGGGGGTGAATGTGGAATTTCAACCCACCACAACAGGGGAAAAGCTTTTTTCCTGGGAGAGTGACAACCCTGGAAGAGGCTGCCCAGAGAGGCTGTAGAGTGTCCACCTCTGGAGACATTCAAGACCTGCCTTGATGTGCTCCTGTGTGACCTGCTCTAGGTGATCCAGCTCTGGCAGGGGAATTTGGGCTGGATGAACTTTGGAGGTCCCTTCCAACCCTTAAAATTCTGTGACAGTGTAATGATAACTCCTGCACAGTCAGCTTGCTCAGACTCGTGCAGGCTGAGAGGCAAATCTAGCCTGACAGATAGCTTCCCACGAAGGCCTTCACTCTTAGAATCACAGAATCAACCAGGTTGGAATGGACAGAAACACAGAATCACCAAGGTTGGAAGACCTCAGAGATCATAGTATCATAGTATCAGTCAGGGTTGGAAGGGACCACAAGGATCATCTAGTTCCAACCCCCCTGCCATGGGCAGGGACACCCCACACTAGATCAGGCTGGACAGAGCCTCATCCAGCCTGGGCTTAAACACCACCAGGGATGGGGCCTTGATCACCTCCCTGGACAACCCATTCCAGGGCTTCACCACTCTCATGGTGAAGAACCTCCTCCTCACATCTAGCCTGAATCTCCCCACCTCCAGCTTCATTCCATTCCCCCTAGTCCTATCACTACCTGACATCCTGAGAAGTCCTTCCCCAGCCTTCCTGTAGGCCCCCTTCAGATACTGGAAGGCCACAATTAGGTCACCTCGGAGCCTTCTCTTCTGCAGACTGAACAGCCCCAACTCCTTCAGTCTGTCCTCATAGGAGAGGTGCTCCAGCCCTGTGATCATCCTTGTGGCCCTTCTCTGGACACGTTCCAGCACCTCCACATCCCTCTTGTAATAGGGGCTCCAGAACTGGACACAGTACTCCAGGTGGGGTCTCACCAGGGCTGAGTAGAGGGGGAGGATCACCTCCCTCGACCTGCTAGCCACACTTCTTCTGATGCAGCCCAGGATCTGATTGGCTTTGTGGGCTGCAAGTGCACATTGAGAGCTCATGTTGAGCTTCTTGTCCACCAGCACCCCCAAGTCTCTCTCCTCAGGGCTGCTTTCCAGCCAGTCACTGCCCAGCATGTATTTGTGCCTGGGATTGCCTCAACCCAGATGCAGGACCCTGCACTTGCTCTTATTGAACTTCATGAGGTTGGCTTGTGCCCACCTCTCCAGCCTGTCAAGGTCCCTCTGGATGGCCTCCCTTCCCTCCAGCGTGTCTGCTGCACCACACAGCTTGGTGTCATCAGCAAACTTGCTGAGGGTGCACTCAATGCCACTGTCCATGTCACTGACAAAGATGTTGAACAAGACAGGTCCCAGGACTGATCCCTGAGGGACTCCGCTTGTCACTGGCCTCCACTGGGACATGGAGCCATTGACAGCCACTCTTTGGGTGCGGCCATCAAGCCAGTTCCTTATCCATCTAGTGGTCCACCCATCAAACCCATGTGTCACCAGTTTGGACACCAGGATGTGGTGTGGGACAGTGTCGAAGGCTTTGCTCAGCTCCAGGTAAATGACATCAGTTGCTCGCCCCTCATCTATTAATTTTGTCACCTGCTCATAGAAGGCCACCAGGTTGGTCAGGCAGGATTTGTCCTTGGCAAAGCCATGCTGACCGTTCCAAATCACCTCTTCACTAGTCTTCTGAGCCAGTAGTGACTCCAGGAGGATCTGCTCCATGATCTTTCCAGGCACAGAGGTGAGACTGACTGGCCTGTAGTTCCCTGGTTCCTCCTTCTTACCCTTTTTGAAAATGGGGGCAATGTTTCCCCTTTTCCAGTCTGTGGGGACTTCACCAGATTGCCATGACTTTTGAAATATAATAGAGAGGGTTAAGCAACTTCATCTGCCAGTTCTCTCAGTACCCGTGGGTGTATCCCGTTGGGTCCCATGGACTTGAACACTTTCAGGTTCTTCAGGTGATCATGAAGCTGATCTGCACTTACAATGGGCAGTTCTTCCTCCCCGTCCCTGGCATTGCCTTCCATAACATCAGGAGTGTGGCTAGAGGCCCTTGCAGTGAAGACTGAGGTAAAGAAGTTGTTAAGTACCTCAGCCTTTTCCTCATCACTTGTGACCATGACACCATTTTCCTTTCTGAGGGGGCCCACACCTTCCCTAGTCTTCTTCTTCCCATTACAGTATCACAGTATCACAGTATCGCTTAGGTTGGAAAGGACCTCGAGGATCATCGAGTCCAACCTATCAACACAGACCCCATGCCTAGACCATGGCACCAAGTGCCACGTCCAATCTCTCCTTGAACGCCTCCACGGTCGATGACTCAACCACCTCCCTGGGCAACCCATTCCAATGACGAATGACTTGCTCAGTGAAGAACTTCCTCCTCACCTCGAGTCTAAACCTCCCCTGGCACAGCTTGAGACTGTGTCCTCTTGTTCTGGTGCTGGTTGCCTGGGAGAAGAGGCCAACCCCTTCCTGGCTACAACCACCTTTCAGGTAGTTGTAGAGGGCAATGAGGTCACCCCTGAGCCTCCTCTTCTCCAGGCTAAACAATCCCAGCTCCCTCAGCCTCTCCTCATAGGGCTTGTGTTCAAGGCCTCTCACCAGCCTTGTTGCCCTTCTCTGGACACCTTCAAGTGTTTCAATGTCCTTCTTAAACTGAGGGGCCCAGAACTGGACACAGTACTCAAGGTGCGGCCTAACCAAAGCAGAGTACAGGGGCACTATGACCTCCCTGCTCCTGCTGGCCACACTATTCCTAATGCAGGTCAGGATGCTATTGGCCCTCCTGGCCGCCTGGGCACACTGTTGGCTCATATTCAGGTGGCTGTCGATCAGCACCCCCAGGTCCCTCTCTGTTTGGGAGCTCTCCAGCCACTCCGACCCCAGCCTGTAGCTCTGCATGGGATTGCCGTAGCCAAAGTGCAGCACTCGGCACTTGGACTTGTTGAATGACATCCCATTGGACTCTGCCCATCTGACCAGTCGGTCGAGGTCCCTCTGCAGAGCCTTTCTACCCTCTAACTGACTAACATCTGCCCCCAACTTTTTGTCATCTGCAAACTTGCTGATGACTGACTCTACCCCTTCATCCAGATCATCAATGAAGATGTTGAAGAGGACAGGGCCCAGCACTGATCCCTGGGGGACACCACTAGTGACTGGCCTCCAGCTGGATGTGGCACTGTTCACTACCACTCTCTGGGCCCGGCCCTCCAGCCAGTTCCTAACCCAGCACAGAGTGTAATGGTCCAATCCACGGGCTGACAGCTTAGCCAGCAGTTTGCTGTGGGGGACGGTGTCAAAGGCCTTGCTGAAGTCCAGGTAGACCACATCCACAGGCCTCCACACGACCACCAGACGGGTCACCTGATCATAGAAAGAGATCAGGTTGGAGAGGCAGGATCTGCCCTTCCTGAATCCATGTTGGCTGGACCTGAGCCCTTGGCCATCCTTCAGGTGCGCAGTTATTGCCGCCAGGATAATCTGCTCCATCACTTTCCCTGGCACTGAGGTCAGTCTGACCGGCCTGTAGTTTCCAGGTTCCTCCATCCGACCCTTCTTGTGGATGGGGACCACGTTGGCTAGTTTCCAGTCATCTGGGACCTCACCGGTGAGCCAGGACTGGAGGAAAATGATGGAGAGTGGCCTAGCTAGCACATCTGCCAGCTCTCTCAGCACCCTAGGATGGATCCCATCCGGTCCCATGGACTTGTGAATATCCAAGTGGCTCAGCAGGTCCCGAACTAATTCCTCATGGATTTCTGGGGCATTACACTGCTCCCCGACCCCATCGCCCAGCTCCGGAGGCCACTCGTCCTGAACTCCTCCTGCCTTGCTGTTAAACATTGAGGCAAAGAAGGCGTCCAGGACCTCAGCCTTCTCCTTGTCTTCAGTCACCGTGTTCCCCTCCAGGTCCACTAGGGAGTGCAGGTTCTTCCTGCCCTTCTTCTTATTGTTAATATATTTATAAAAATGCTTTTGATTATCTTTGACTGTGGTGGCCAGCTTCAGTTCCAGCTGGGCCTTCGCCTCCCTAATTTTATTCCTACATAATCTAACAGCTTCCTTGAACATACCTCGAGAAGCCTTCCCCTCCTTCCAAAGGTGATACAGCCTCTTCTTCCCCCTTAAATCCTCCAGGAGCTGCTTGCTCATCCAGGCCGGTCGCCTTCCCCACCGGCTTGCCTTCTGGCACATGGGAACTGCCAATTCCTGTGCCTTCAAGAGCTCCTGTTTGAAGTAGGTCCAACCCTCCTGAACCCCTTTGTTCATGAGGGCTGGTACCCAGGGGACTTTGCAGACAAGTTTCTTAAATAGACTGAAGTTCACCCTTCGGAAGTCCAAGGGGAAGGTCCTGTTGGTGCTCCTCCCTATCTCCCTGCATATTGAAAACTTCACTATCTCGTGGTCACTGCACATTAGGCAGCCTCCCACGATCACGTCTCCCACCAGCCCTTCCCTATTGCAGAACAACAGGTCAAGCAGAGCCTGTCCCCTGGTAGGCTCGCTTAACAGCTGTGTCAGGAAGCAGTCCTCCATTTGCTCCAGGAATCTTCTGGACTGCCTCCTCCCTGCTGAATGAAGTTCCCAGCAGATATCTGGGAGGTTGAAGTCGCCAACAAGGACAAGATCTGATGATCTTGAGACGGCCTCCAGCTGCTTGTAGAATACTTCATCAGCCTCCTCATCCTGGTTGGATGGTCTGTAACAGATTTCAACCAGGATGTCAGACCTGTTAGGCTGTCCTCTGATTTTGACCCACAGGCTCTCAACTCCCTCATCTTCCACCTGAAGTTGTGTGGCAGAGAGTGACTCTCTAATATACAGAGCCACCCTTCCTCCTCTTCTCCCTCGCCTGTCTCTCCTAAAGAGCCTGTAACCCCACACTGTAGCACTCTAATTGTGGGTGGTGTCCCACCAAGTTTCTGAGATGGCGACTATATCATAGTCGCCCTGATGGATTAGGACCTCCAACTCCTCTTGCTTGTTGCCCAGGCTGCGTGCATTGGTGTACATGCATCACAGCTGGGTTCCTGACTTCTCAACTGACCCTACCTTGTGCCCTACTCTTACCTCTGCAGAGGGACCGATTGCCTCACCCACCCCCTTCAGACCTAGTTTAAAGCCCTCCTAATGAGCCCTGCCAACTCCAGTGCACCCCATCAGGACCCAGCAGGTCAGGTGCGGTGAATGTTGTCCCATGGTCAAAGAACCCAAAGTTCTGCCTCTGGCACCATCCCCTGAGCCAATTGTTGATGATGTGGGTCCTCCCATTCCTCTCAGTGTACACCCCTGCCACTGAGGGAACTGAGCTGAACACCACTTGAGCTCCTGCCCCATCAATCAATTGTCCATGGGCCCTGAACTCCTTCTTAATCGCCTTGGTGCCCTTCCTGTCAATCTCATCGCTTCCAGCTTGTATTACCAGCAGAGGGTAATAGTCAGAGGGCTGGATTAATTTAGGGATTCTCTTTGCAATGTCCCTAACCCCTGCCCCTGGTAGGGAGCAGACCTCCCTGTGGGATGGGTCGGGACGACATATGGGTCCCTCAGTACCCCCCAGGAGAGAGTCCCCAACAACTATAACCCTTCTCCTTTTCTTTGTGGAGCTGGTAGTCATAGCTGGTGGGGACCGCTTGGGCTTAGGCTTCCCCCCGGAGCTGGTTGTTACAGCTGGTGGGGTCCGCTTGGCCTTAGGCTCCCCTCTGGATGGCTGCTCCTCAGCCTCAGCCCTCTCATCCTTTCTGCCCTCAGCCTGCAGGGCCTCATACTTATTATGCAAGGGCAGCGGAGGAGGAGGAGAGGGTCGCTACCTCCTCCTTCAGTTCGGCCACTTCATCCTTCAGCTCTGCCACTTCATCCTTCAGCTCTGCCACCAGGCTGAGGAGAAAATTCACCTGCTCACACCTGACACAGGTGTCCTCTCCCTCCCCCTCTATTCCAAGTGCCAGGCTGAAGCACTCTCTGCAGCTGGCAGCCTGGACTCCAGCATGTTGGTAAAACAGCTCTGTCTGGGCAGATGCTGCTTTTTTACCCTTCGTCCGAGTGACGACCATGATGCAACTTTTAAGGTTTGGTTTTTGTGTTTGGGTGGGTGTTGTTTTTTTTTTTTTTTTTTGGGTTTTTTTTGTGTCACCCAGCCCTTAGACTAGCTACTGAACCAAAATGGTGCCGCGCGCACAGCCCGAGCGGCTTTTAAAACTGCTGCGGCTGACGTCAGGCTCCCGTGACCCGTGCAGGCTCACGTGAGCACGATCCTGCCGGCTCCTCCCCCTACCAGGAGTCCTCCTGACCCGCAAAGCCCTGAAAGGAAAGCAAAACAAAACCCCGAGAAACTCACAGCTTAAGCGGAGCGGTTCCGGACGAGCGGTCCCGATCAGCTACTGAACCAAAATGGCCCAATACTGAACCAATATACCTGTAGAAGTTCTTAGTGTTCCCTTTAATCTCCCTGGCTAGATTCAATTCAAACTCTGCTTTGGCTTTCGTAATCAGGACTCTTGCTGCTCGGGCAGCTTCCTTATATACCCCCTGTTCTAGCTGTCCTTCTCTCCACTTCCTGTAGAGTTTCCTTTTAAGTAATAGTGTGTCCAGTAGCTCCTTGCCCATCCAGGCAGGCCTCCTAGCATTCTTACCTGCTTTTCTCTTTGTTGGTATACAGAGCTCCTGGACACAGAGGAGGTGGTCCTTGAATACTGACCAGCTGTCCTGGGTCCCTCTTCCCTCCAGGGCTTTGTCCCACGACACTTTGGCTAGCAGATCCCTGAAGCGATCAAAATCTGCACGCCTACAGTCTAGGGTCGTAAGCTTGGAATACTTCCTCCTGATTGCCCTGAGGATATTAAATTCAACTGCTTCATGGTCACTGCAGCCAAGGCCGTCTATGAGCCTCACATTGCTTACCAGCCCTTCCCTGTTGGTGAGAACAAGGTCCAGCATAGCACCTTTTCTTGTTGGTTCCTCTACCATTTGGAGGAGGAAGTTGTCTTCTATGCAGTCCAGGAACATCCTGGATTGCTGGTGCCTTGCTGTGTTGTCCCTCCAGCAGATGTCCGGGTGGTTGAAATCACCCATGAGGACCAGGGCTTGTGACCTGGAAGCCACTTCTATTTGCCTGTGGAGGGCCTCATCTGCTTGGTTCTGCTGGTCAGGTGGCCTGTAGGAGACCCCCACAGTAATATCTCCTTCCCCTGTCCTGCCTTTAATTTTAACCAATACACTCTCAACTAGCTCATCATCGCTCCCCAGTTGGAGCTCCACTGATTCCAACTGGCTATTGACATAGAGGGCAACACCTCCTCCTCTCCTTCCCTACCTATTCTTCCTAAAGAGTTTATACCCATCTATCCCTACATTCCAGTCGTGGGATTCATCCCACCAAGTTTCAGTAACAGCCACTATGTCATGGCATACCAGCAGCACAGTGGCCCTTAACTCATCCTGTTTGTTGCCCAAGCTGCGTGCATTCTCATAGAAGCACTTCAGCTGGGCTGGCCCTGTGGTCCTCTTTTCCCAATTCCCCTCGGTTTCCACAGAATGTCCTGGTGGATCATTCGTGGATCATCAACTCCATCCTATTACCTAAAACCAAACACCTCAGAACAACTAAAACATGGCTCCAAGTTCCACATCCAATCCTTTTTTTAACACCTCCAGGGATAGTGACTCCACCACCTCCCTGGGCAGCACATTCCTGTGGCAATGCCAGCGACGAGCAGTGTGAGCAATCTGGCAGTGCAGGCCTAGAGCCTGACATGGTGGTAGGCCATGATCAGCATAAGTGCAGAGCCAGCTAGCAGTGTAGCAAAACAGTGCTGTGCCTGCAGCATGTAACTAAAACAAAACACTGGTAGCTATAAACATGGACAGTTATCTTGGGACAACAGGACATGCACCTGCATCAACAAACCTTGTGTGTCGTTAGTAGTTGGACCAATAATCTGTAATAGTGCAATGTGTGGTCACTCATAGGAAACCAATGAAGCCATGCCAGCAAGGCACTCTGAGTTTATATAAGTTGTAGCAGTTGCCTTGCTACGCACTTCTGCCTTTCCTGTCTCCTGATCTTCTTCACTTTACTGTGCTATACTTGCACTACAGGCCTGCTCTACAGGTGTCACCGTTTGAGGCTGTGCCTTTAAGAAAGGGAATATGGTGGACAGAAGTTGGTAAATGAAAAGAACAATCTAAACTAATTTCATTGGTAAAGTGGGAGGAAGCACCTTCTGAACTGGGAGTGCAGGAAGGTATCCTGGCTGTCTGCCAGACCTGAGCTTTCTGATGAATCTGGAGTTGTGGGACAACATAAGATACAGGACATTAAATTGCCGGTTGCTTCTCAAACTGTGCATCACAGACAATACTGAACCAACCGTGACTCTTTGTTGCCCATTCAGAATCTGATTCGTCAGTTGGAGAGTCAGAAAGTCGTCAGCAAAATTCATTCACCTTTCAACAGTCCAGTGTGGCCTATGCGGAAGCAGAATGGAGACTGGCGTCTGACGGTAGACTACCGAGCCCTGAATGAAGTGACACCACCTATGAGTGCAGCAGTACCAGACATGATGGAGCTACAGTATGAGCTGGAATCCAAAGAGGCCAAATGGTATGCTACCATAGACATTGCTAATGCATTTTTCTCTATTCCCATAGCAGAGGAATGCAGGCCTCAGTTTGCTTTCACCTGCAGAGGAATCCAGTATACCTTCAACAGACTGCCAATGGGCTGGATCCACAGCTCAAGCATCTGTCATGCAGTGATCCACGATGCTCTGGAGAAAGGCGGTGCTCCAGAACACATCCAGTTCATCGATGATATCATCGTCTGGGGTAAAACTGCTGAGGAAGTCTTCGAGAAAGGTAACAAAATCATTGACATTCTTCTGAATGCAGGTTTTGCCATCAAGCGAGACAAGGTGAAAGGACCTACCACAGAAATTCAGTTTCTGGGAGTGCGATGGCAGGATGGATGCCGACACATTCCAGTGGATGTGGTAAATAGAGTCTCTACCATGGCAAGTCCCACAAACAAGCAAGAGACCCTACGTTTCTTGGGGATAGTGGGATTTTGGAGACTGCACATTCCTGGATACAGTCAGATTGTGAAACCTCTGTATGATGTGACTCGAAAGAGAAACCATTTCCACTGGGGACCTGAACAACAAGCAGCCTTTGACCAAATAAAGCAAGAGGTGATTCAAGCAATGGGTCTGGGACCTGTCCGAGATGGTCCAGACATTAAGAACATTTTGTACATGGCTGTGAGTGACAATGGTCGAACCTGGTGCTTGTGGCAAAAAGCTCCAGGTGAGACACGTGGACGACCTCTTGGTTTCTGCAGTCGAGGTTACAGAGGTTCAGAGGCCAACTATGCTCCAACAGAGAAAGAAATTCTAGCTGCCTATGAAGGAGTAAAGGCATCTTCTGAAGTGATTGGAACTGAATCACAACTTCTCTTAGCTCCCAGATTACCAGTTTTGAATTGGATGTTCAAAGGCAAAGGCTCCACACCACATCATGCCACAGACTCAACATGGTCTAAGTGGATGGCTCTGATAACACAGAGAGCTCGAATGGGAAATCTTGAAAGACCTGGTCTAGTGGAGGTGATCTCAAGTTGGCCTGAAGGTGTCAACTGTACTAAACCTCCAGAGGAGAAAGTAACTCGCGCTGAGGAAGCTCCTCCTTACAATGACCTTTCTGATGATGAAAAGAAATATGCTTTGTTCACAGACGGTTCCTGTCATCTTGTTGGAAACAAGCGAAGGTGGAAGTCTGCAGTGTGGAGTCCAACACACCGAGTTGCAGAGGCAAAAGATGGAGAAGGAGAATCCAGTCAGTTTGCAGAGGTAAAAGATGTCCAGCTAGCTCTCGACGTAGCTGAACGTGAGAGATGGCCAAAGCTTTATCCCTACACCAACTCATGGATGGTAGCCAATGCTCTATGGGGTTGGCTAAAGAACTGGAAGAAGAGTGGTTGGCAGAGGAAAGGAAAACCCATTTGGGCAGCCAACCTGTGGCAGGACATTGCTGATCGAATCAAGAGAATTCCAGTGAAAGTGAGACACATCGATGCTCACATTCCTAAGAGCAAAGCTACTGAGGAACAACAACAGAACCATCAGGCAGATCTAGCTGCAAGAGTTTCTCAAGTAGACATGGACTCTAATCTTGATCTCGACTGGAAACACCGAGGTGAGATATTCTTAGCTTGGTGGGCTCATGATTCGTCAGGACATCAAGGCAGAGATGCAACATACCAATGGGCTTGTGACAGATCCATAGACATTTCCATGGATGCCATCACACAAGTCATCCATGACTGTGACATTTGTGCTGCTATTAAGCAGGCAAAACGACTTAAGCCCTTGTGGTATGGTGACAGATGGTCCAAGTACAAGTATGGTGAAGCTTGGCAGATTGACTACATCACTCTACCACGTTCTCGTTCTGGTAAGCAATATGTGCTTACTATGGTAGAGGCAAACACTGGATGGTTGGAAACTTATCCAGTTCCGCATGCAACTGCACGCAACACCATTCTCGGTCTGGAGAGACAGATCCTGTGGAGACACGGAACTCCAGAGAGGATTGAGTCCGACAACGGAACTCATTTCAAGAACAACCTTGTAAAGAACTGGGCAAAAGAGCACGGTATTGAGTGGATATTCCATATTCCCTACTATGCACCAGCTTCGGGGAAGATTGAACGCTACAACGGTTTGTTGAAGACCACTCTTAAAGCCATGGGAGGTGGATCTTTAAAAAACTGGGAAAAACATTTAGCACAAGCAACCTGGCTGGTAAATAGTAGAGGTTCAGTGAACCGAGCTGGACCTGCACATTCAGATTTGCTACGGAAAGTAGAAGGTGATAGAGTTCCTGTTGTTAGAGAAAAGAATCTGTTAGGTAAAACTGTTTGGGTATTTTCACCCTCAGGAGAGGCTAAACCTGTCCGAGGGGTGGTTTCAGCTGAAGGTCCGGGTCACACTTATTGGGTAATGCAAGAGAGTGGTGAAATTCAGTGTATACTACAAAGAAATTTAACTTTAGCTGAAAGAGGTTAATTTCAAACTGTTGTATATCTACATCGCATCCAGAGGAAGAAATCAACGAGGAATCTACGGTGCACGAACCCTGAGATCCCTGAGAGCCCTGAGTCAACTAAGAGACCCTGAGATTCCCTGTTTCCCTTTTCTTTGCTTCGTCCGCGAAGAAATGAACTGTTTTCCATTTTTCTCATTGTCTGATTTTCTTGGACTTTTGAATCATCTACATCTGAGCATAGCCGGAATGGACTATGAACTTTACTCACGAACTGTAAATATTGTCTTGGATTGGATGGACCGTATGAACAGCCAATGAAATTGTTTAGAAGGGGTGGACTGTGACCGTTTGAGACTGTGCCTTTAAGAAAGGGAATATGGTGGACGGAAGTTGGTAAATGAAAAGAACAATCTAAACTAATTTCATTGGTAAAGTGGGAGGAAGCACCTTCTGAACTGGGAGTGCAGGAAGGTATCCTGGGCACTCTGGCACTTTTATCTTCAGTCTTGCCTCCGCTTCTCCTTCAGGCAGCAGCTTGCAGCTCCTGGGCTTTCTGCCAAGGCTTCGGCCTTGAAAACTGATAAAGGCCTGTATTAACTCCCTTCCAATTAACACAAACTGCTTCTAACTTTTTTTCTCTCTTTTCTTTCTCTTTCTAGCCCACTCTGGGGATAGGGGGAAAGAGGGGAGACTGAGGTAGGAAACCCCCCTCAGCAGAGGGGGGAACTCTCATTTCTGTGCTACTCTGTTGTATATCTTTGTATATATTGTACATATTGTAAATTTGTATATATTCCCCTGCATATCCTACATAGCTTTGTAAATATACAGCTCCACTTCTTTGCTAATTCAGCTGTGAGGGTTTTTTTCCTTTCCCTTTACTTTACAGGGGGGAGGGAGGAGGCTTTTTGGCCTTACCCTTCCAACCCTCGACAACAGGCCTCCACCTCAGACCTGCACCACTGGCCTGTAACACCGGAACAATCAAGGAACAATACTCGATCATATTGGTCAGCCGTATTGATTCCCATCTCCCTCGTCCAGATATCCATATCTGGCGCCCGAACAGGGACACTTGGTTCCTTTTTCAATACCATCCCTTACATACAGCATTCAATACTAATTCAGATCTGACTCACGATATGAAGGTAAAAATGCTGGATATTTTGGCATTTGACAATGCTAATGAAGAAACTAAACAGGTTCTCAGGATCTCGAGATCTTCGCAAAAGCTGCTCCCGCAGTGCAAGTACACCCCGCGACGACACCAAACCAGGGTACTTGGACCGCGCCCCCTCCCCCCCCAGACCCCTCTGGCAGCGCATAGCGGATCTGACAACAGCCGCATATTACCTTTGAATCCACAGAGCGTTGTCGAGTTCAATTGGCATGGTCCTTTGGGTCACAGACCCTATGCTCTGTTAATTGGCAGATTGTCTACCTCTAGACAGGGCATTCTTATAATTCCGGGTTCAATACATTCTGATTATGACTGGGCTATGAAAATTATGCTCTATACCACTGCCCCTCCTGTTAGCACTCTTGTTGGGACAGAAATTGCTCAGCTAATACCATCTGAGTCCTGAGTGCCTAAAACTTCTGACAGGATCCAAGGGCAAGAAGGCTCGGGTTCCACCGATATGCCTAATACCTTATTAGCCCTAGAAATCTAAAAGGGAAAACTGGAACAGATTTTAACTGTCAGACACCCTTGTGGACAAATTATACAATTTTCAATTACTGTGGATACTGCAGACGATGTCATCATTATACCTAGTCATAAACGGAATGGTCACTAGTCATTGCTCATGGCACATGTTGAAGTCATGTGTTTAAAAGGTATCCAAACAACCTGGGTTAGCAAAGAGCCAGTGCAATTAGCTTTTAACTACAGCAAATCAATCACTATAAGACCGTACGTGTTAACCCTTCCAGTTGCTCTATTGGGCTGAGATGCCTTAAGTCAGCTAGGAGCAAAAATTTGTTACCGTTCCTTCTTTGTAGTGGCTACTAATCAGCAACCAACCCTCAAATTAAAATGGAAAACACATAATCCAGTATGGGTGGAACAATGGTCGTTCAGACACGATAGGCTGCAAGTTGTTAAGACCCTAACACAGAAACAATAGCAACTAGAGCATACCTTGCTAGCCACCCACCACTACCCCCACCCCAGAAAAGGGAGGATTTTCTGGTACGACTCTTGCCAACCAAAGCTCTGCTGTGATTTAAAGCTACAGTGCTAATTTCTTCATTTCTGATTGCAATGTCCTTAAGAGATTTGTTATCTAGTTTTTTGCTAAGTTTTCCTGGTAAGCATAATGAATGGTAAGCATTTGGTATTTACAGATACCTAGTACATAGTAATTGTAGTAAGCTGTAAGTACTTAGTAATGAGTTCACATTGTAAGATTTTCTTTTGGTTCGAACTTTCTTAGTTGTGTGCCTAGGCTTCTCAAAGGAGCTCCATGTAATATAGTTAAGATTTGTAGTAAATAGGTATTAATTTTTAAAAGTATTCCTTAGCTAAGGTAATGTCTTTATATTTCCTTCTTAGACATAGACTAGAAAAAATACAAAAAATGCAAAAAAAAATGGTAAACAAAATGGTAACATGTGCAAAGAAAAAATGTAAATGTAGAAATATATAATAAAAGCACAAAAACTCTGGATACAAAACATAGAGTACTAAATAACAGAATAGTAATAAAAAAGAGCAACAATAAAAAGAAAATATTAAAAACAAAATATGACACACTGAAAAATCATAAAGATTACTAACACAGAATAGCTATTGACAAAAAAAAACATAAGAACTGTTAGCAAAAAATAAAAATAAGGTTTATCAAGACTACTAGATTCAAACAAGCAAAAAATTATACAAAGAAAAAATCAAGAAAATTAAAATGAAAAATAATAATAATAAATAAATAAAAATTAAAAAAAAACAAAACTTGAAAAAAAAATTGATTAGAATAAAAAATTAAAATACAGATTAAAAAATTACAATAAGAAAATAAAAATGTTAATAAAGAGGGTAAAAATAAATAAATTAAAAATGACAAAAAGTAAGTTAAAAATAATAATAATAAAAATTCAAAGAACAAAGAAAAATTAAAATACATATAACAATAATTAGAAAAAATTATCAAAATTAGATTAAAATTAACAAAACAAAACAAAAAGTTAGCAAAAATAATTAGAGTGCAGATAAAAAAAATATAATAAATTGCAATGACAAAAATACCATATTAAAACAGTATAAAAATAATTTAAAAACAAAAATTAAAATGAATTAAAGATTAAACAAAAGAACTAGATTAAAAGTCAAAATATTAAACACATCTAATAAATTCAGAATAGAAAATAATAACTAAAAATTAAATAAAATAACAAAAAGAAACAAAAAATAAATAATAAAAGAGATACATTAAAAATAAAATATGAAATTACTTAAATTAGAATTAAAAAGGAAAAACTATAAAAATAATTTACAAAAAATCAAATTGAAATTAAAATAATTTAAAAAATTAAATAAAATAATTGAAAACATGCAAAAATAATAATAATTTTAAAAAACTAACTTAGATATAAAATATATATACATATAAGCCTAATTGAATTGAATTGAATCTAGCCAGGGAGATTAAAGGGAACACTAAGAACTTCTACGGGTATATTAATGGGAAGAAGAAGACTAGGGAAGGTGTGGGCCCCCTCAGAAAGGAAGATGGTGACATGGTCACAAGTGATGAGGAAAAGGCTGAGGTACTTAACAACTTCTTTACCTCAGTCTTCACTGCAAGGGCCTCTAGCCACACTCCTGATGTTATGGAAGACAATGCCAGGGACGGGGAGGAAGAACTGCCCATTGTAAGTGCAGATCAGGTTCGTGATCACCTGAAGAACCTGAAAGTGTTCAAGTCCATGGGACCCGACAGGATACACCCACGGGTACTGAGAGAACTGGCAGATGAGGTTGCTGAACCCCTCTCTATTATATTTCAAAAGTCATGGCAATCTGGTGAAGTCCCCACAGACTGGAAAAGCGGAAACATTGCCCCCATCTTCAAAAAAGGCAAGAAGGAGGAACCAGGGAACTACAGGCCAGTCAGTCTCACCTCTGTGCCTGGAAAGATCATGGAGCAGATCCTCCTGGAGTCACTACACGCTCAAAAGACTAGTGAAGAGGTGATTGGGAACAGTCAGCATGGCTTTGCCAAGGGCAAATCCTGCCTGACCAACCTGGTGGCCTTCTATGAGCAGGTGACAAAATTAATAGATGAGGGGCGAGCAACTGATGTCGTTTACCTGGACCTGAGCAAAGCCTTCGACACTGTCCCACACCACATCCTGGTGTCCAAACTGGTGACACATGGGTTTGATGGGTGGACCACTAGATGGATAAGGAACTGGCTTGATGGCCGCACCCAAAGAGTGGCTGTCAATGGCTCCATGTCCCAGTGGAGGCCAGTGACAAGCGGAGTCCCTCAGGGATCAGTCCTGGGACCTGTCTTGTTCAACATCTTTGTCAGTGACATGGACAGTGGCATTGAGTGCACCCTCAGCAAGTTTGCTGATGACACCAAGCTGTGTGGTGCAGCAGACACGCTGGAGGGAAGGGAGGCCATCCAGAGGGACCTTGTCAGGCTGGAGAGGTGGGCACAAGCCAACCTCATGAAGTTCAATAAGAGCAAGTGCAGAGTCCTGCATCTGGGTCGAGGCAATCCCAGGCACAAATCCAGGCTGGGCAGTGACTGGCTGGAAAGTAGCCCTGAGGAGAGAGACTTGGGAGTGCTGGTGGACAAAAAGCTCAACATGAGCTCTCAATGTGCACTTGCAGCCCGCAAAGCCAATCAGATCCTGGGCTGCATCAGGAGAAGTGTGGCTAGCAGGTCGAGGGAGGTGATCCTCCCCCTCTACTCAGCCCTGGTGAGACCCCACCTGGAGTACTGTGTCCAGTTCTGGAGCCCCTATTACAAGAGGGATGTGGAGGTGCTGGAACGTGTCCAGAGAAGGGCCACAAGGATGAGCAGAGGGCTGGAGCACCTCTCCTATGAGGACAGACTGAAGGAGTTGGGGCTGTTCAGTCTGCAGAAGAGAAGGCTCCGAGGTGACCTAATTGTGGCCTTCCAGTATCTGAAGGGGGCCTACAGGAAGGCTGGGGAAGGACTTCTCAGGATGTCAGGTAGTGATAGGACTAGGGGGAATGGAATGAAGCTGGAGGTGGGGAGATTCAGGCTAGATGTGAGGAGGAGGTTCTTCCCCATGAGAGTGGTGAAACCCTGGAATGGGTTGTCCAGGGAGGTGGTCGAGGCCCCGTCCTTGGGGGTGTTTAAGAGCAGGCTGGATGAGGCTCTGGGCAGCCTGATCTAGTGTAGGGTGTCCCTGCCCATGGCAGGGGGGTTGGAACTAGATGATCCTTGTGGTCCCTTCCAACCCTGAATGAAACTATGAAACTATGAAACTATAAGGTTAAACAGCCTAAGGCAAAGCAGCCTAAGGTTAAACAGCCTTCCCCTGGCATCAGGACCTGTTCCCACAAAAAAAAAGAGGAGGGTAATTGTTATTGGTGATTCCCTCCTGAGGGGAATGGAGGGGCCTATATGTCGGCCTGACCCATCTCATAGGGAACTCTGTTGTCTGCCGGGAGCCCAAGTTAATGATGTTACCAGTAGGCTGCCTAGACTGGTGCAGCCCTCTGACTACTACCCTTTACTAGTTATGCAGTTAGGGAATGATGATGTTGCCACCAGAACTCCCAGGGCTATCAAAGATGACTTCAGGGCCCTGGGAGACCTGGTTGAGGGGTCAGGGACAAAAATAATTTTTTCATCAATACCCTTAACTGCAGGAGGGAATACAGTAAGGAACAGGTCAGCAGCTATAGTTAACAAGTGGCTTAGAGGCTGGTGCAGTCAAAAGAATTTTGGTTTTTTTGATATTGGGAAACTTTCTACTGCACCAGGCCAGCTGGCAACAGATAGAGTACATCTGTCCCAGAGTGTGGAAGAATGGTTAAGAGCAAAAGGAGTAGAAGACTGTGTTGCATTTGCAGATAAAAATATAAGGCGACACAGGACCCAGTGGATATGACAAGCATATGAACCGTTGCAATAAGCAAAGACGCTGAGCAAGGACTTTTGTCCCTGAAATAGTCTGGACTTGTTCAAAAACAGGATACATCTGTTGGCCTGTCTGAGCAAGGAACCAGGACGTGCAACCGCAGGAGGTGGGGTTGACATTTAGCAAATATCCAATAAGCAAGTGAATAGTAGGCATAATTAAATAAAATTGTATATAAGCTTGTGTGATGTTCTAATAAAGTTGGATTCGATTGATCACATTGGTCTGTATGTCGACCGCTTCTTGCGGCACCAGAGGAGGGGAAAGGTCACAGTATAAGAGAACAGCCTGTCCCCCAAAGGTAAAAAGATCCTGGGAAGGGAATTGGCCGGTCTCATCAACAGGGCTTTAAACTAGTTTCGAAGGGGGAAGGGGCTGAAACTAGTCCCCTCTGGCAAGAGTCTGGGGGCGACAAGCTAGAGTCGGAGGTGAAACCAGCAGCCCAGCTGAAGTGCATGTACACTAATGCACGAAGCATGGGCAACAAACAAGAGGAGCTGGAAGCTTAGATGCAGCAGGAAAGTTATGATGTAGTTGCCATCACAGAGACGCGGTGGGACGACTCACATGACTGGAGCGCTGCAATTGACAGTTACAAGCTCTTCAGGAGAGACAGGCAAGGAAGAAGGGGTGGAGGGGTGGCCCTTTACATCAGGAAGGCACTAGATGCCATTGTGATGGAGATTAGGGACGATCGGGTTGAATCCTTGTGGGTAAGAATTACAGGGAAGACCGGCAGGGCAGACACCCTGGTTGGAGTCTGTTATAGACCACCCAACCAGGAGGAAGATGTTGATGAAGCATTCTATAGGCAGCTTAAGGCTGTCTCAAGATCACCTGACCTTGTTCTCATGGGCGACTTCAACCTGCCTGATATCTGCTGGGATCTTAACATAGCATAGAGGAGGCAATCTAGGAAGTTCTTAGAATGCATGGAGGACAGCTTCTTATCCCAGGTGCTGCGTGAGCCTACCAGGGGCAAGGCTATGCTTGACCTCCTCTTCACCAACAGGGAAGGGCTGATGAGTGATGTGGTGGTCGGAGGGTGTTTGGGGTCCAGTGACCATGAGATAATTGAATTCTCGGTTTTTGGTCAAGCTAAGAGGGGCAGCAAGAAGACCTCCACTCTGGACTTCCGGAGAGCATACTTTGGGTTACTCAAGGAACTAATTCAGAGGGTCCCTTGGGATAAAGCCCTCAATAATAAAGGGGTCCAGGAGAGCTGGACCTACTTCAAGGAAGAATTGTTGAAGGCTCAGGGACAGGCTGTGCCAATGTGCCGGAAGATGAGCCGCCGGGGCAGATTATTATTAGAATAAACCAAACCAGGTTGGAAGAGACCTTCAAGATCATCGTGTCCAACCCATCAACCAATCCAACCCACCCAAACAGCTAACCCATGGCACCAAGCACCCCATCAAGTCTCCTTCTGAACACCTTCAATGACGGCGACTCCACCACCTCCCCGGGCAACCCATTCCAATGGGCAATCACTCTTTCTGTATAGAACTTCTTACTAACATCCAACCTGAACCTCCCCTGGCGCAGCCTGAGACTGTGTCCTCTTGTTCTGGTACTGGGTGCCTGGGAGAAGAGACCATCATCAGCCTTTCTACAACCTCCCTTCAGGTAGTTGTAGAGAGTGATAAGGTCACCCCTGAGTCTCCTCTTCTCCAGGCTGAGCAACCCCAGCTCCCTTAGCCTCTCCTCATAGGGCTTGTGTTCCAAACCCCTCACCAACTTTGTTGCTCTTCTCTGGACTCGTTCCAGCAAGTCAACATCCTTCCTAAACTGAGGGGCCCAGAACTGGACACAGTACTCGAGGTGTGGCCTAACCAGTGCAGTGTACAGGGGCAGAATGACCTCCCTGCTCCTGCTGGCCACACTGTTCTTGATGCAGGCCAGGATGCCATTGGCCCTCTTGGCTGCCTGGGCACACTGCAGGCTCATGTTAAGCCTACCATCAACCAGCACTCCCAGGTCCCTCTCTGCCTGGCTGCTCTCTAGCCACTCTGACCCCAGCCTGTAGCACTGCATGGGGTTGTTGTGGCCAATGTGCAGAACCCGGCATTTGGATGTGTTAAATCTCATGCCGTTGGATTCTGCCCATCTGTCCAGCCTGTCGAGGTCTCTCTGCAGAGCCTCTCTACCCTCCAGCAGATCAACTCTTGCCCCCAGCTTGGTGTCGTCAGCAAATTTACTGATGATGGATTCAATGCCCTCATCCAGATCATCAATAAAGATGTTAAAGAGCACAGGGCCCAGCACTGATCCTTGGGGCACACCACTAGTGACTGGCTGCCAGCTGGATGTGGCACCATTCACCACCACTCTCTGGGCTTGGCCCTCCAGCCAGTTCCTAACCCATCGCAGTGTGCTCCCGTCCAAGCCATGGGCTGACAGCTTGGCCAGGAGTTTTCTATGGGGGACGGTGTCAAAGGCCTTGCTGAGGTCCAGGTAGACTACATCAACAGGCCTCCCCACATCCACCAGGCGGGTCACCTGATCATAGAAGGAGATCAGGTTGGTCAGGCAGGACCTGCCCTTCCTAAATCCATGCTGACTAGGCCTGATCCCTTGGCCATCCTGTAAGTGTTGTGTTATTGAACTCAGGATGACCTGTTCCATGATCTTGCCTGGCACTGAGGTCAGGCTGACAGGCCTGTAATTCCCTGGCTCATCCAACCGGCCCTTCTTATGGATGGGCACCACGTTGGCCAGCTTCCAGTCCTCTGGGACCTCTCCAGTGAGCCAGGACTGCTGGAAAATTATGGAGAGTGGCTTGGCCAGCTCATCTGCCAGCTCTCTCAGCACCCTAGGATGAATCCCATCTGGTCCCATGGACTTGTGGGGATCCAAGCTGCTAAGGAGAGTTCCAACCACCGCCTCATGGAACATAGGGAAACTGTGCAGCTCCCTGGCTCCTTCTGCTAGCTCTGCAGGCCAGCTGTCAGGAAGACGTTCTGCCCTTCTAGTAAAAATTGAGGCAAAAAAGGTGTTAAGTATCTCTGCCTTTTCCTTATCCTTGGTTACAATGTTCCCCTCCGTATCCACCAAGGAGTGGAGGTTTTCCTTCCCCTTCCTCTTACTATTAATGTATTTATAGAAGGACTTTTTGTTGTCCTTCACAGTAGAGGCCAGTTTAAGCTCCAAGTGTGCTTTTGCCTCCCTAATTCTCTTCCTACAAGACCTAGCAACATCCTTAAACATTCTGTGGGTTGCCTCCCCTCGCTTCCAAAGGTGATACACCCTCTTTTTTTCCCTCAGTTCCATTAAAAGTTCATGAACCATCCAGGCTGGCCGTCTGCCCCAGCGGCTCATCTTCCGGCACATTGGCACAGCCTGTCCCTGAGCCTTCAACAATTCTTCATTGAAGTAGGTCCAGCTCTCCTGGACCCCTTTGTTCTTAAGGGCTTTATCCCAAGGAACCCTCTGAATTAGTTCCTTGAGTAACCCAAAGTCTGCCCTCCGGAAGTCCAGAGTGGAGGTCTTCTTGCCACCCCTCTTGGCTTGACCAAAAACCGAGAATTCAATTATCTCATGGTCACTGGACCCCAAACACCCTCCAACCAGCACATCGCCCACCAGTCCTTCCCTGTTGGTGAAGAGGAGGTCAAGCATAGCCTTGCCCCTGGTAGGCTCTCGCAGCACCTGGGATAAGAAGCTGTCCTCCATGCATTCTAAAAACCTTCTAGACTGTCTCCTCTCTGCCGTGTTGAGTTCCCAGCAGGTGTCAGGCAGGTTGAAGTCGCCCACGAGAACAAGGTCAGGTGATCTTGAGACAGCCCTAAGTTGCCTATAGAATGCTTCGTCAACATCTTCCTCCTGGTTGGGTGGTCTATAACAGACTCCAACCAGGGTGTCTGCCCTGCTGGTCTTCCCTCTAATTCTTATCCACAAGCATTCAACCCGATCATCCCTAGTCTCCATCTCAATGGCATCTAGTGCCTTCCTGATGTAAAGGGCCACCCCTCCACCCCTTCTTCCTCGCCTGTCTCTCCTGAAGAGCTTGTAACCGTCAATTGCAGCGCTCCAGTCGTGTGAGTCGTCCCACCACGTCTCTGTGATGGCAACTATATCATAATTTTCCTGCTGCATCAAGGCTTCCAGCTCCTCTTGTTTGTTACCCATGCTTCGTGCATTAGTGTACATGCACTTCAGCTGGGCTGCTGGTTTCACCTCCGACTCTAGCTTGTCGCCCCCAGATGGCCAGCCTGGATGGTTAATGGCCTTTTAATGGAACTAAGGGAAAAAAAGAGGGTGTATCACCTTTGGAAGTGAGGGGAGGCAACCCACGGAATGTTTAAGGATGTTGCCAAAGCATTTAGGAAGAAAATTAGGGAGACAAAAGCACACCTGGAGCTTAAACGGGCCTCTGCTGTGAAGGACAACAAAAAGCCCTTCTATAAATACATTAATAGCAAGAGGAAGGGAAAGGCCAACCTCCACTCCTTGGTTGACATGGAGGGAAATGTTGTATCAAGGGATGAGGAAAAGGCAGAGATACTTAACACCTTCTTTGCCTCAATTTTTACTAGAAGGACAGAACGTCTTCCTGACAGCTGGCCTGCAGAGCTGGCAGAAGGAGCCAGGGAGCTGCACAGTTTCCCTATGTTCCATGAGGAGGTGGCCGGAACTCTCCTCAGCAGCTTGGATCCCCACAAGTCCATGGGACCAGATGGGATTCATCCTAGGGTGCTGAGAGAGCTGGCAGATGAGCTGGCCAAGCCACTCTCCATCATTTTTCAGCAGTCCTGGCTCACTGGAGAGGTCCCAGAGTACTGGAAGCTGGCCAACGTTGTGCCCATCCACAAGAAGGGCCGGTTGGATGAGCCAGGGAAATATAGGCCTGTCAGCCTGACCTCAGTGCCAGGCAAGATCATGGAACAGGTCATCCTGAGTGCAATCACACAGCACTCACAGGATGGCCAAGGGATCAGGCCTAACCAGCATGGATTTAGGAAGGGCAGGTCCTGCCTGACCAACCTGATCTCCTTCTATGATCAGGTGACCCGCCTGGTGGATGTGGGGAGGCCTGTGGATGGAGTCTACCTGGACCTCAGCAAGGCCTTTGACACCGTCCATCATAGCAAACTCCTGGCCAAGCTGTCAGCCCATGGCTTGGACGGGAGCACACTGGCTGGATGGCCGAGCCCAGAGAGTGGTGGTGAATGGTGCCACATCCAGGTGTGTGCCCCAAGGATCAGTGCTGGGCCCCATCCTCTTTAACATCTTTATTGATGATCTAGATGAGGGCACTGAGTCCATCATCAGTAAATTTCCGGATGACACCAAGCTGGGGGCAGGAGTTGATCTGCTGGAGGGTAGAGAGGCTCTGCAAAGGGACCTCGACAGGCTGGACAGTTGGGCAGAGTCCAACGGCATGAGATTGAACACATCCAAGTGCCGGGTTCTGCACATTGGCCACAACAACCCCATGCAGAGCTACAGGCTGGGGTCAGAGTGGCTGGGGAGCAGCCAGGCAGAGAGGGACCTGGGGGTACTGGTCGATGGCAGGCTGAACATGAGCCTGCAGTGTGCCCAGGCAGCCGAGGGGGCCAATGGCATCCTGGCCTGCATCACGAACAGTGTGGCCAGCAGGAGCAGGGAGGTCATTCTGCCCCTGTACACTGCACTGGTTAGGCCACACCTCGAGTACTGTGTCCAGTTCTGGGCCCCTCAGTTTAGGAAGAATGTTGACTTGCTGGAACAAGTCCAGAGAAGAGTAACAAAGTTGGTGAGGGGTTTGGAACACAAGCCCTATGAGGAAAGGCTGAGGGAGCTGGGATTGCTAAGCCTGGAGAAGAGGAGACTCAGGGGTGACCTTATCACTCTCTACAACTACCTGAAGGGAGGTTGTAGACAGGCAGATGATGGTCTCTTCTCCCAGGCACCCAGTACCAGAACAAGAGGACACAGTCTCAGGCTGTGCCAGGGGAGGTTGAGGTTGGATATTAGGAAGAAGTTCTATACAGAAAGAGTGATTGCCCATTGGAATGGGCTGCCTGGGGAGGTGGTGGAGTCGCCGTCATTGAAGGTGTTCAGGAGGAGACTTGATGGGGTACTTGGTGCCATGGGTTAGCTGTTTGGGTGGGTTGGATTGGTTGATGGTTTGGACGCGATGATCTTGAAGGTCTCTTCCAACCTGGTTTGGTTTATTCTAAAGGTTTTTTATTCTAAATAATGAAATCAAACAATAATTAAATAGATTTATTAAAAGTATATTTCAAAATATTAAAGAAATGAAGCAAAAAATTAATTAGAAATTTAAAAATAGCTCACATTAATAACAAATAAAAAAAAGCCCAGTCAAAATTAGTTACAAGATATGTGGAATAAGAGACTCGTGGAATGAGTCAGGGTTGGAAAGGACCACAAGGATCATTTAGTTCCTACCACTGCCATGGGCAGGGACACCTCACACTGGATGAGGCAGGCTAGAGCCTTGTCCAGCCTGGTCTTAAACACTTCCAGGCATGGGGCCTCAGCCACCTTCCTGGGCAACCCATTCCAGGGCTTCACCACTTTCATAGTGAAGAATTTCTTCTTCACATCCAGCCTGAATCTTCCCATCCCCAGCCTTGTTCCATTCTCCCTAGTCCTGTCATTTCCTGACATGCTAGGATGTCCCTCCCCAGCATTCTTGTAGGCTCTCTTCAGATACTGGATGGCCATTATCAGGTGACCTCGAGCCTTCTTTTCAGCTAACTGCTATCATCGCAATAAAGAACGGCAGAAGAATCAAGACCATGAGGACACAGCATTTCCCATGCAGTCGAACATCGATCACAACAACTGCTATGATAATCTGGGATCAAACAGCATCAATCAGAAGAATGTACCACAGCATCATGCGAATTAGGACTGAATATTTGTTGCAGTTTGAGCTGGGTGCCCCACTGCAATGTTTACTTCCTGTGTCCAGAAGTCCAGCCCAGAGGGGTGGACACAGGAAATTATGTAGTATTTCCTACCACAATCCTTTGCACCCACTATAAGATCCTGTGCGGAGCCTAGCACGCTCTCTTTTCTTCCTCCTCTGTCACCTGGTAGCTGGGGGACATGTCTCCTGGCTTTGGGCCTGGGTAGGCCCAAGGCCATGGGGGGATGGGCAGTCTCAGATCTGGCCAGCTGAGACTAGCCTAGCAGTGGGAGGGGGAAGAAGGAGCCCTGGGGGTCTTGGGTGTACCCTCAGGTGGGGATGGGATCTCTCTGGGTCTGTTTTGGGATCTTTCTTTGTCACTGCATTTTTGGCTTTCTGTAAAAGTTCACTGCTTTCTATTTAAACTTTCCATCACTTTTGCAATCCGTTTGTCTGAGTGTTTATTGTTGCCAGGGGTGGGGAAGGGGGCTGCCTCAACCCAGCACATTCTTGGTAGCAGAGGATGGTTAAGGTGGGCAGAGTGTCTGCCCCCAACCCCTTTACATTCTTGGTGAGCCAGCCAGGAGTAGGAGTTGGTTATTGCGGTTACTCTGCAGATCGGATTGCAAAAGATAAGGGAGTTTAAATTTAGTTCTGGGCGTCATTTTGTTTTTTTGGCATTTGGGGGCTCAAGTGGTGTTGTTGGGGCATTTGTGTGAGTTCTTGTGGGTTGCAGGGTGACACCTGGTGCGTGGCCGCTGGCACAGATTCCCTCCTGCTGTTTCAAGCTGTGGTGAAGAGGTTATTAAATTTATGAATATGAAATATGAATTATGAAAAATATTATTTTATTAATTATCAAACTATTAATAACCGATGAATCACCAACTTATATACATGTTCTAGTACACGTTCGTGAAATACATTCCACAACTGGCTTAGTGTTATGATTATAACGTAATTGAACTATCTATAAACCCTTTCTATATTTATATAACGAAGGGTGCAGTTCTGCCACTTGGCCACTAGATGGAGAGTCGGCGGGACGCGGGCGGCTTCTGGCTATACACAGCAATATTATAATCTTTCTATGCGTCAGCGCTTACTCTGCTAGACGCGGATACTTTGAACTGAGTGCTAGTGGGTGGAAAGCACGTGGACGATATTCAATTGCCTTCAGACAACAGGGATCGGTCCTGGACAGGGTCGGTCCGTGGGGTCGGCCCTCAGAAGTCGGCTCGCACGGCAGGGCGGGACGACGGTGGCCGGTAGGTGGGCTCGAACGACGGAAGCAGGCGAAGCTACGGGGGTCGGCCCAACCACGGCGGTTCTCGGGGCTGATGCAAACAGCCTCAGGGGGAGAATGCGGCTGCGTTAGGCGGCGGATTCTCTTTACCGAGGTTAAAGGAGCAACAGGACTCTCGTAGTGGTCCCGGGTCCGGTGCAATATAAGCACGAACAATGCTCTGGTTTTCCCTGGAATTCACAGGGCTCAGAGCGGCACTCGGCGGCTCTGAGAGAGCGGCACTCGGTATTGATCAAGTCCCTTCTCCCCGGCAACTGGGCAGATCTTACCCGCGGGGGTTGGTCCAGTCCTCCGGTGGCACGATGGGCTCTTCCGATCGGCACGACTGGTTGTAGCAATGCTGAGCTCCTCAGGCTCAGCGAAGGTCCTCCCTCTGGGCTTCTTCAACAATGCAGAGGCTTTCAGTATGCGTGCATGTATAACAGAAGCTAACAACAATAAGCTCAATGGCAAAGGCTGCAGCTCGAGAGTTACTCTCTCGAGCAAGCACAGAGACAAAGTAAATGAGGGGGCAACGTGTTCACCAGCTGGGGTGATACTTATAGATTCCTCGAGGCTGGGCTTGACCAATGGGCACTCTCATAAACAACTGGCTTCAGCCTATAGAAAGCGTGAAGCGAGACTTATGCCCATACTTGGTGTAAGCACAAGCGCTGCATGCGCTGGGTGCGTGCAAGCCTGGCTAATGCCTTGGCTTTTGTCTCCCTCCTAGAGGGAGGGGGAACTTGCCCACATGCTGGGACAAGATTCAGTATTGGGGCATAATGTGCCTTCACCACACAAGCAGGGGTGGTTCTTAACCATCGGAATGGGGGCACCGCTTGAGAATGCGGGACCTGCCCTTCCTCCACTTTTATTCTCTGTGGAGCGGCAGAAGCGGCAGGGAGTGAAGTGGGGGAGGGGCAGCGGCGAGCAGATCAATGTCAGGTCCGTTCTCGCTGCATGGTAGGGCCAATTACGGCGGAGCGGGCGAGCCCAGCTCCCTGTGGGCGAACGGGGACTCCAGCTGGAAAGCTGTTCTCAAGGGCCCTGAGGACGTGCTCATGGCTTTCGCTGGAGGAGGCGTGTGGTGGGTTAACGCCTTTTTCTGAAAACAAAAGAAGAAAGCAGGGTGGAGGGCTTGCGGGTACTTTACCCTCCCTGAAGGGTGTTTCCCCCTGAGAAAGCTGAGTCTGTTCCACTTCCCCCTCCCTTCCCAGCTAGGGTATAAAAAGCAGGACATCATAGCTGTTGGATCTCCTTTTTGGCTCCTGCCTCTGCTGGATGAGAGCTACTGCAGCAGCCCTCCTGCTCCTCAGCCACGTGGCCAGACCTGATCCTTTTCTCTGCTGCCTCCGCACCTGCTCAGAGAAAGACTGGTTTTGTATTATTCTTTTCTGTCCCACTCCCATCCATTCTTGTTCCTTGCCCTTGTGAATCTTTTTTTTCCCTGTTATTGTCATATATATATATATATAATTTGAAGAAAAAATTATTTGCCTCTCTACTTCCAAGCTGACTCCAGACTGTTGTTTAGTGGATTTGCTCCTTACCCTTTTGTTTTTCCCTCTCCCTGTTTGGAGGGAGGAGGATGGGGGGGAGTGGGGAAGAGATTCCCAGCCTTTTCCCCATTTGAGCTTTTAACTCTCAGTTAAGGCTCAAACCACTACAATTTTTGGCGCCTCCAACGTGGGGCTTGGAAATTAATCTTGTATTGGGAAAGCAATACTTTTTTCTGAAAAAGGAGCTAGAAGTAGAAATGGCAATTTTAAAGAACCTGATGGTCCAAGCCTTTGCATGGGCTTTTGCCTGGATCTTTTGGACCCACATCTACAAATTAATAACTTACCATGTGGTGTGGTTAATGATGGAGATGCTGATCAAGTGGATAAAAACTTTACCAATTAAGTTAGGCATGTATCTCTTGAATTCATTGAATTTCACTGTCAGTGCTAACTTTTCTAACATAGGAAACTTTCCTGAGGCAAGTTATGAAACCAATGGTGTAGATAAAAGTGCCTGTGATGGAAAATTGCTCTATGTTGCAATATGCTCCATATGCCTAAATGTAATCCTTATAGGGGCATTTGCTGGGACCGTGTTGGGTGGGAGATGAGCTAACCCATTAAGAACTGTTTGAAGACTGATAACACACTCCTTTGTGCTCTTTAATGACTGGGGGCGTGTCTGCTGTGGGCATTGTAAGCACTCTGTAAACACAAAAAGGGAGAGGTTGGATTGTAATGACTGTGCCAGATCTCAGCCTGAGCCTCAGGCACAAGGGTTTGCCCCACCACCAGAAGTTCCACAGTTGACCCCTGATGCTCCTGCCAATGCAGTCTCTCTAGCACCGGTCACCACACGCAGGAAAAGAAATCAAAAATCATCGCCAAGCACGGATGGTGAGGAAGGAACCTCAGCAGGCCCCAGCACCTCACAGAACCCATCGGTGGATGAAGATGATCCAGACCAGGAAATAACTGTTACATCGCTGCCCAGAAAGGAACTAAGGCAAACTCATCTGGATTATGCAAGGAAAGAGGGTGAGCCAATACCAAGCTGGGCCCTGAAATGCTGGGACAAGGGGGTGGACACAGTGGACCTGGATAAGAGGGAGGCGAAGCTTTTAGGCTCCCTGACTCGTGATGCTGGTCTGGACAAAGAGTTAGCCAAACTTGATGGAATACACACTCTCTGGGCCCAGATTCTGAACGCCATCAAGAGCCGGTACCGCTCAAGAGATGACCTGCCCTGGGCCCCAGTTAGATGGACAACTATGGAACAGGGCATTCGGTATCTGAGGCAGATGGCCGTGATGGAAATAATTTATGGGGATGGCCAGCTCCCTTTGGACCCAGATGAGGTGCCCATGAGACGGCCCTTCGTAAAGAAACTCACCCAGGGTGCTCCTCAGAAATATGCTCACACATTAGGAGGGGTACTCTTGACTGGACAGGATGGAAGTCCTCAAACTGTCTGTGAGTTTGCCAATGATTTAAGGGAATATGAGGACAGCATAAATCAGAAACCCCTGATCTCAGCCATAGAAACTATGGCTAGAGACATTGTCAAAGAAATCAAGACCTCTATGTCTGAACTGAAAAAGGGGAGCGATGCCTCCTTTTCCCCTTCTCCTTCAGAATGGGTCCAGGTTTCGGCAATCAGGAACAGGCGACCTTCCCCTAGGAGATCACCCCAAGCCAATCGGGGAATGTCAAGGGGGTCTCTGTGGAGGTTCCTCTGTGACCATGGAGAGGACATGGACACCTGGCATGGCCAACCCACCTCTGCCCTCTGGAACAGGGTGCGGGAACTGCAAGGTGGGCACCACGGGGATAACTCATCTAGGAGAAGAGCTGCCCCAGTTTCCTGGAGTGGTCCCTCTCGCTCAAGAGACCCTTCCCCTAGTAACACAGGACCATGTGACAAGTGTGGACATTGCCGCCAGCATTAGAGGTGCCCTACCTCCAGCCAGGTGGAGGCCAGGGACAACAGAGTATACTGGGATGTGTACGTGAAATGGCCTGGCACTTCAGAAGACCTGAAGTACCGAGCTCTGGTGGACACAGGGGCCCAATGCACCCTGATACCATCGGGGTACAAAGGGGCTGAGTCCATAAGCATTCAAGGAGTCACAGGAGGCTCACAAGACTTGACTGTACTGCAAGCTGAGATAAGCTTGACTGGGAAGGTGTTCAGAAGGAGACTTGATGGGGTGCTTGGTGCCATGGGTTAGCTGTTTGGGTGGGTTGGATTGGTTGATGGGTTGGACGCGATGATCTTGAAGGTCTCTTCCAACCTGGTTTGGTTTATTCTAATAAAGGTTTTTTGTTTGTTTTTTTTTATAAAGGGAATGAATGGGGAAAGCACGACATAGTGACTGGTCCAGATGCACCTTGCATTCTTGGCATTGACTTTCTGCGGGAGGGATGCTTCAAGGACCCTAGGGGGCACAAGTGGACGTTTGGGGTGGCAGCAGTGGAGACTGCAGGCAAAGAACAGCTGTCCACCATGCCCAAGCTGTCAGATGACCCCTCCGTAGTGGGCAGCCATAAGGTGCAGGATTTGAAGTTACCTATTGCCTCTCGCATAGTACATCGCAGGCAATACAGGACCAACAGAGACTCTCTGCACCCCATACACCAACTGATCCGACGACTGGAGAGCCAGAGGGTGATCAGCAAGGCTCACTCCCCCTTCAACAGCCCGATATGGCCAGTGCGGAAGGCAAATGGGGAATGGAGACTGACTGTGGACTACCGTGGCCTGAATGAAGTGACTCCTCCAATCAACGCTGCCGTGCCGGACATGCTGGAGCTCCAGTACGAGCTGGAATCGAAGGCGGCCAAGTGGTATGCCACAATTGACATTGCCAATGCCTTTTTCTCCATTCCCATTGCAGAAGAATGCCGGCCACAGTTTGCTTTCACCTGGAGGGGAGTACAGTATCGGTTGCCTAAGGGCTGGGTCCATAGCTCAATCATCTGCCATGAGGTGATCCAGACTGCCTTGGAGAAAGGTGGAGCCCCTGAGCATCTGCAGTTCATCGATGACATCATCGTATGGGGTGAGACAGCAGAGGAAGTTTACCAGAAGGGTAAGAGGATAATTGACATCCTGCTGGAGGCTGGCATTGCCATCAAGAGAAGCAAGGTGAAAGGGCCTGCCAGGGAGATCCAGTTCCTGGGTGTTCAATGGCAGGATGGCTGTCGCCACATCCCTCAGGAGATGGTGAACAGGGTAGCCACTATGGTGCAGCCCATGAACAAGAAAGAGACACAGTCGTTTTTGGGGCTTGTGGGCTTCTGGAAAATGCACATTCCCGGGTACAGTCAAATTGTGAAGCCTCTCTTCCATGTAACAAGGAAGAAAAATGATTTTGTGTGGGGACCTGAGCAGCAGGTGGCGTTTGACCAGATCAAACGAGAGGTGGTCCCATGTTGTGGCTCTGGGACCTGTTCGAACTGGGCCAGAGATCAAGAATGTGCTGTACACTGCGGCTGGTGAGAATGGTCCTACATGGAGCTTGTGGCAGAAGGCTCCTGGTGAAACCAGGGGCAGGCCCCTAGGTTTCTGGAGTAAGGGGTACAAAGGCTCTGAGGCCAACTACACCGCGACAGAGAAGGAAATCCTAGCTGCCTATGAGGGCGTCTGGGCTGCCTCTGAGGTAATTGGGACTGAGTCACCTCTATTTCTAGCTCCGAGGCTTCCAGTCGTGACCTGGATGTTCAAAGGGAGAGGCTCAACCCCACATCATGCCACAGATGGTACCTGGAGTAAGTGGATGGCCCTGATAACTCAGCGAGCTCGGATGGGGAACTTCGAACACCCTGGCATAGTGGAAGTGATCACCAACTGGCCAGAGGGTGCTGACTTTGGAATGCCACCAGAGCAGACAGTGACCCGTGCTGAGGAGGCTCCCCCATATAACGATCTCCCTGACAACGAGAAGGGCTATGCTCTATTTACAGATGGGTCCTGCCGGCTTGTAGGAAGCAAGCGGAGATGGAAGGCAGCTGTCTGGAGCCCAACAAGGCAAGTGGCAGAAGCAAGGGATGGAGAAGGTGAATCCAGTCAGTACGCAGAGGTAAAAGCTGTCCAGCTGGCCCTGGATATAGCAGAACGAGAGAACTGGCCAGTGCTGTACCTCTACACTGACTCCTGGATGGTAGCCAACGCCTTGTGGGGGTGGCTGAAGGAATGGAGGAGGAATGGGTGGCAGAGAAAAGGGAAGCCTGTTTGGGCCGCTGACCTGTGGCAAGACATCGCTGCCCGCCTGGACAGGCTGCCAACCAAGGTATGGCACATCGATGCACACATCCTCAAGAGCAGAGTCACAGAGGAGCACAAGCACAACCACCAAGCAGACCTGGCTGCTAAAATCTCCCAAATAGACTTGGACTGGGAACACAAGGGTGAGCTGTTCTTAGTTCGCTGGGCCCATGACACTCCAGGCCACCAAGGGAGAGATGCCACATACCGGTGGGCTTGGGACAGATCCCTGGACATCTCTATGGAGGCCATCTCACAGGTCATCCATGAGTGTGACATCTCTGCTGCCATCAAGCAGGCCAAGCGCATGAAGCCTCTGTGGTATGGGGGAAGATGGTCGAAATATAAATATGGAGAGGCCTGGCAGATCGACTACATCACCCTTCCTCGGTCTCACAGTGGCAAGCAGTACGTACTGACCATGGTGGAGGCAAGTACAGGGTGGCTGGAGACCTACCCAGTTCCTCATGCCACTGCTCGCAACACCATCCTGGGCCTAGAGAGACATATCCTGTGGAGACACGGCACCCCCGGGAGGATTGAACCCACTTCAGGAACCATCTCATAAGGGACTGGGCAAAGGAACATGGGATTGAGTGGATTTACCACATCCCATACCATGCACCAGCTGCAGGGAAGGTCGAGCGCTACAATGGCTTGCTAAAGACCACCCTAAAAGCCATGGGGGGTGGAACCTTCAGGAACTGGGAAAAGCACCTAGCTCAAGCCACTTGGTTAGTGAACAGCAGAGGATCTGTGACCCGAGCTGGTCCTGCCCAGTCCGACCTGCTGCAAACAGTGGATGGAGATGGAGTTCCTGTGATTGCTGAGAAGAACCTGCTGGGGAAGTCAGTGTGGGTTTTCCCTGCTGCTGGTGGGGGCAAACCAACCCGAGGGGTGGTCTCGGCTGAGGGTCCTGGTCACACGTACTGGGTTATGTTAGAAACTGGGGACATTCAGTGTATCCCACAGCAGAATGTGACTCTGGCTGAGAGAAGATGAACTCAGAGGAGGCAACACTCATCAATGTAATTAAGTGAATAGTTATAAGTTGTTCTAAGTTTCTCCATCCTAGCTTAATACCAGCCTAGCATCCAAGACTCAACGTACCCACTGCACACCAACCCAAAGAGCTCCTGCATCATCTCACCTGCACCTGTTCCTGATGTCCTTACAGCAACGGACTGTTCCCTATGCCCCTACAGCAATGGACTTGTGACCGTTTGACACTGTCCCCTTAAGAAAGGGAATATGGTGGACGGAAGTTGATAAACGAAAAGAAGGATCTAAACTAATTTCATTGGTAGAGTGGGAGGAAGCACCTTCTGAACTGGGAGTGCAGGAGGGTATCCTGGGCACTCCGGCACTTTTATCTTTAGTCTTTCTTCCGCTCCTCCACCGAGCAGCAGCTCTCTGTGCTGGGCTTTCTGCCAAGGCTTTGGCCTTAAAACTGATAAGCTACCAGGCCTGTATTAACTCCTCGCCAATTAACACAACTGCTCCTAAACTTTGTTCTCTTTCTCTCTCTTTCTAACCCACTCTAGGGAAAAGGGGGAGAGAGGGGGAGAGCGGAGGTGGGGAACCCCCTCAGCAGAGGGGGGAACTCTCATTTCTGTGCTACTCTGTTGTATATCTTTGTATATATTGTAAATATTGTAAATTTGTATATATTCCCCTGCATATCCTACATTGCTTTGTAAATATACAGCTCCACTGCTTTGCTAATTCAGCTGTGAGTTTTTTTTCCCTTTCCCTTCAATTTTCTTTCCCTTTACTTTACAGGGGGGAGGGAGGAGGCTTCTTGGCCTTACCCTTCCAACCCTCGACAGGACTGTTCCTGATTTTTTTTTTCTTTCCCTTTCAAAGACAGACTGATTCCTGATTCTTCCCCACATGCCTGCCCAGTTCAAGCACCACCTACAGTGACCATCACCGAAAAAAGAGAGAGACTGCCCTGGGAGAGAGCGAGCCGGGATAACAAGAGACTTGCACCAAGGATTCACATACCACATGTCAAAATTGCATGAAGGGGCTGTGGCAGGAGAGAAGTGGAACAGAGGGGTGGATTGTGGTGGATTAACGTCTTTTTCTGAAAACAAAAGAAGAAAGCAGGGTGGAGGGCTTGCGGGTACTTTACCCTCCCTGAAGGGCGTTTCCCCCTGAGAAAGCTGAGTCTGTTACACTCGCCCCTCCCTGCCCAGCTAGGGTATAAAAAGCAGGACATCATAGCAGTTGGATCTCCTTTTTGGCTCCTGCCTCTGCTGGATGAGAGCTACTGCAGCTGCCCTCCTGCTCCTCAGCCACGTGGCCGGACCTGATCCTTTTCCCTGCTGCCTCTGCACCTCCTCAGAGAAAGACTGGTTTTGTATTATTTTTTTTCTGTCCCACTCCCATCCATTCTTGTTCCTTGCCCTTGTGAACCTTTTTTTTCCCTGTTATTGTCATATATATATATATATATAATTTGAAGAAAAAAGTCCTTGCCTCTCTACTTCCAAGCTGACTCCAGACTGTTGTTTAGTGGATTTGCTCCTTACCCTTTTTTTTTTCCTTCTCCCTGTTTGGAGGGAGGAGGTGGGGGGGGGAGTGGGGAAGAGATTCTCAGCCTTTTCCCCATTTGAGCTTTTAGCTCTCAGTTAAGGCTCAAACCACTACAAGGCGTTTGAATGCCCGAGGGGTGGAGGCAATTTTGATTCTGTACCACGGCGGTAGAGGTGGCCAGAGCCCTGCTGTGTGCTCGGGCAGCGGTGGGTCTGGCCGTGCACTCGGAGCGGCAACGGTGGTCCCTGGCCGTCCACCTGAGCTGCGGTGGCGGCGAGCACAGCCGTGCGCTCGGAGCGGCGACGGCGGTCCTGGCCGTGCACTCGGGCTGCGGCGGGGCCGGCCCTAGTCTCTTCCCCGACCTGTTCGGACGAGTTCTGAAAATGGCGCCGAGCACCTGGCTCCACCTCTCTTCTTCTCAGTAGGTTCTGGTGTAGCCCCTCCCTCTTCCAGGGGAAGGTTGTGCAGTTGGATGCTGTCACATCTTGGTACGCGAACGCCTAGTGGGAAGGCGGTGTACTGTGACATGCATCTGTAGAGCCTCAGGCCGCGTCTGGAAGCGGTCAGCACTGGGCTTGGGATAGGTCCGTGCAGGGTTGTGAAAGGCTCAGCGTGCTGTTTTCCTGGAGGGGTGAAGAAGTAGTTAGAGCCTGATTGTTCTGACTGGCTTGCCCCAGGGGTGGAAATATGCCGCTGAGTAAATAGAGATGGGAATAAAGGTTTGGTTGAGAAGTTGTGAGGTTCTTCCCAGGTGACCAGGATGTCCAACGGATCCATGAAGAGCCTGCACTGCAGAAGAGTGAACTCTGCATCATCAAGAGTTTCCATTAGATGAGGGAAGAAGAACTGGAATGGACGGACACTAGAGCCTGAATGAGAGACTGTTTGGGTGGATGCCCAGATGAAGATATGGACTTCGCCGAACATGTCATCAGAAGATTTCTGATTTAATGATGTGTTTGGGTGCAAAGATTATGGTATGAAATAAGGGGTGGTGTGTTGCAGTTTGCGCTGGGTGCCCCCCTGCAATGTTTATTTTCTGTGTCCAGAAGTCCAGCCCAGAGGGATGGACACAGGAAATTATGTAGTATTTCCTACCACAATCCTTGGCACCCACTATAAGATCCAGTGCGAAGTCTAGCACACTCTCTTTTCTTCCTCCTCCGTCGGCCAGTAACTGGGGGGACATGTCTCCTGGCTTTGGGCCTGGGTAGGCCCAAGGCCATGGGGGGATAGGCAGTCTCAGATCTAGCCAGCTGAGACTAGCCTAGCAGTGGGAGGGGGAAGAAGGAGCCCTGGGGTTCTTGGGTGTACCATCAGGTGGGGATGGGATCTCTCTGGGTCTGTTTTGGGATCTTTCTTTGTCACTGCACTTTTGGCTTTCTGTAAAAGTTCACTGCTTTCTATTTAAACTTTTCATCACTTTTGCAATCCGTTTGTCTGAGTGTTTATTGTTGCCAGTGGTGGGGAAGGGGGCTGCCTCAACCCAGCACAATATTGTGGTTGCTCGATAACTTTGTATTCTCTCTTGTTAACTAAGTGTGCCTCTGAATGTAGACATCCTAGAGCAGACAGTTTCACCTTTACATTTTGCTTAAAAAAAAAAAAAAAAAAAAAAAGGGAAAAGAGAGAATACCCCATAGCAAAAATTAAAATAAACCTTTATTTAGAATAAACCAAACCAGGTTGGAAGAGACCTTCAAGATCATCGCATCCAACCCATCAACCAATCCAACCCACCCAAACAGCTAACCCATGGCACCAAGTACCCCATCAAGTCTCCTCCTGAACACCTCTGTAGTGGTTTGAGCCTTAGCTGAGAGTTAAAAGCTCAAATGGGAAAAGGCTGAGAATCTCTTCCCCACTCCCCCCCACCTCCTCCCTCCAAACAGGGAGAGGAGGAAAAAAAAAGGGGTAAGGAGTAAACCCACTAAGCAACAATCTGGAGTCAGCTTGGAAGTAGAGAGGCAAATAATTTTTTTTTCTTCAAATTATATATATATGACAATAACAGGGAAAAACAAGGTTCACAAGGGCAAGGAACACGAATGGATGGGAGTGGGACAGAAAAAAAAAAAAAAATACAAAACCAGTCTTTCTCTGAGGAGGTGCGGAGGCAGCAGGGAAAAGGATCAGGTCCGGCCACGTGGCTGAGGAGCAGGAGGGCAGCTGCAGTAGCTCTCATCCAGCAGAGGCAGGAGCCAAAAAGGAGATCCAACTGCTATGATGTCCTGCTTTTTATACCCTAGCTGGGCAGGGAGGGGGAAGTGGAACAGACTCAGCTTTCCCAGGGGGGAAACGCCCTTCAGGGAGTGTAAAGTACCCGCAAGCCCTCCACCCTGCTTTCTTCTTTTGTTTTCAGAAAGAGGCGTTAACCCACCACAACCTCAAATGACGGCGACTCCACCACTCATGGTAAACCTAGAAATGCTGTAACCCTAGAAACATCAACCCTAGAAAGTGTTGTAACCCTAGAAACATCAACTTTGCAAAGTGCTGTAACCCTCTCACCAGAAGACAGCACGAACACGGCACAACTGTCATGAAAATGACAATCAGCAAACCTGCTTAGCACTGACATCAATGACTGTCACGATAAACCAAGATGTCAACAGAAAGCATCTAACTTATAACCGAGTGTCGTGACTGCTTTACTGTTGTGTGAACATTATGTGTGAACATTATTCAGTGTAATTTTATATTGGGCAATGCAATGAAGCTCTTTTTGCTCTTGCTGCTTGCCTGCAAGTTTTCTGTCTGTGAAGCTAGAGCCTGGCCAGATCTACCTTTACAGATTAAAGAAATCTTGCTACCATTAAACAATTCAAGATTTTCGACCATCCTAGAGAAAATAAAGATGCAACATAATCCTAAAGCAGATAGCAAGAGACAGTGCTAAGGATTGCATTTGTGCCTCAATCTCTGTTTGCAATGCATTCAGGCATAATCAAGTCTTCTCTGTCAATAAGAGGAGTGAAATGTAAAGATCGGAACTGTTAAGATCTAAGTTCTTCTTTACAATGTTTGTTATCTTTGACCATGTATTATGCCAACTCTGTAGAGCATTGTAACTAGTTCACCTTAAGCTTTGTGCCTTGTATGGGTTACACCAGTCTGTTAGACATGCTGCACTACAGAACTCTTGCTTTTGCTATACAGCTTAGCTTTACCTTGCTTGCTTCTGTGTTTGCAGTAGCATCTTGTATGGGATGAGAACAACTCCCATGACCAGATTGCTCACAAAAACAAAAAGGGGGATTTGTGACAATGCCAGCAACGAGCAGTGTGAGCAATCTGGCAGTGCAGGCCTAGAGCCTGACATGGTGGTAGGCCACGATCAGCATAAGTGCAGAGCCAGCTAGCAGTGTAGCAAAATAGTGCTGTGCCTGCAGCATGTAACTAAACCAAAACACTGGTAGCTATAAACATGGACAGTTATCTTGGGACAACAGGACATGCACCTGCATCAACAAACCTTGTGTGTCGTTAGTAGTTGGACCAATAATCTGTAATAGTGCAATGTGTGGTCACTCCTAGGGAACCAATGAAGCCATGCCAACAAGGCACTCCGAGTTTATATAAGTTGTAGCAGTTGCCTTGCTACGCACTTCTGCCTTTCCTGTCTCCTGTTCTTCTTCACTTTACTGTGCTATACTTGCACTACAGGCCTGCTCTACAGGCCTCCACCTCAGGCCTGCACCATCAGCCTGCAACACTGGAACAATAAAGGAACAATACTCGATCATATTGGTCAGCCGTATTGATTCCCATCTCCGTCTCCCCAATATCCATACATTCCAATGGCAAATTACTCTTTCTGGGAAGAACTTTCTCCTCACCTCCAGCCTAAGCCTCCCCTGGAACAGCTTGAGACTGTGTCCTCTTGTTCTGGTGCTGGTTGCCTGGGAGAAGAGACCAAGCCCCACCTGGCTACAACCTCCCTTCAGGTAGTTGTAGACAGCAATAACGTCTCCCCTGAGCCTCCTCTTCTCCAGGCTAAGCAGGCTCCCTCAGCCTCTCCTCACAGGGCTGTGCTCCAGACTCCTCCCCAGCCTCATGGCCCTTGTCTAGACACATTACAGCATCTCAATGTCCTTCTTAAACTGAGGAGCCTAGAACTGGACACAAGACTCAAGGTGTGGCCTAACCAGTGCTGAGCACAGGGCAGAATGACTTCCCTGCTCTTCCACCCTTAATTTGGTTTTCAACCCTGATTATTTTGTTTGTTCTCTGGGAATGTTTCTATTGTCAAGACACAGCTCTAGGAGGGGAGAGAACCAGCAGCACTCTTGAGTGATCCATGCTAAAATGTCAGGGTAATATTCCTGCACCTTAGCAGAAGGGAATGGTGTTTGCTTTTACTTTCTCAGAAACCTGGGCTGATCGGTGCTTCTCACCCAGAGGTGTTGGGAGGGATGATGAAGTGCAGGCTGCTGGCCAATTTAGTCTTTGCTTTCAGAAGAAGCGAGTGAATTGCTGCTGCGGTTGGCAGCACTGGGTTGTTGTGACCGTTTGAGGCTGTCCCTTTAAGAACGGGGACATTGTGGCTGAATGTTTATAAATGAAAGACAGATCTAAACTCATTTCATTGGTAGATTGGTAGAAAGCACCTTTGAACTTGGAGTTCAGCAGAGACTTGTGGGCAGTCTTGCATTTTCTCCCCTTCCTGCAGCTCACAGCTTCTGGGCTTTCAGCCAGACTGACCTTGGAAAAAGATAAGGCCTCTGCTAACACACTTGCTCTAACCATATAACTGCTTTTAATTAACAATTGCTCTTTTTCTCTCTTTCTAACCCTCTCTGGGGAAAAGGGGGAGAGAAGGGGGTACAGGGGTGGGGAACCCTCCTCAGTGGAGGAGAGAATCTCATTCCTATGTCATTTTATTGTATATTTTCTGTATATATATTGTAAATACTGTAAATTCTGTATATATTTCCCTGCGTCTCCTAAACTGCTTTGTAAATATAGCACACAATCCCTTTGCTAATCTGGCTGCATTTTTTTTCCCTCTCAATTTTCTTCCCTTTACTTACGCGGGGGGAAGAAGGCTTTGCAGCCTTCCCCTTCAACCCTCGACAGTTGTTAATCTTCACGGAGGTGCCCTGGAGGGATTCTCCCAGCCCTCCTTTGCCATGCCTCAGGCTGTGTGACTGCACAGTAGCTTTCATACTACCCTCTGCCACCAGCCTCTTTTCTCAGTCTGGAGGAGGTACAGAATACAGAATTAACCAGGTTGGAAAAGACCTCAAAGATCATCAAGTCCAACCTGTCATCCATGACCTCCTAACTACTAAACCATGGCACTAAGTGCCATGTCTAATCCCCTCTTGAACACCTCCAGGGATGGTGACTCCACCACCTCCCTGGGCAGCACATTCCAAAGGGTAACAACCCTCTCTGTGAAGAACTTTCTCGTCACCTCAGTCCAACCTCTCAACCAGCACTATCTAATCAACTAAACCATGGCACCAAGTGCCTCATCCAGGCTCTTCTGAAACACTTCCAGTGATGGTGACTCCACCACCTCCCTGGGCAGCACATTCCAATGGCCAATCTCTCTTTCTGGGAAGAATTTCTTCCTCACATCCAGCCCAAAGCTCCCCTGGCACAGCTTGAGACTGTGTCCTCTTGTTCTGTCACAAGGTGAACTTGATTCTCTGAAGCAAAGTTTTCAGATACACTTTGGGGGTGAATATTACCCTGTGGCTTCCTAAAGCAGATGAGAGAGAAGACTTGAGGGGGCATCTTATCAATGCTTCTAAATACTTCAAGGGTGGTGTAATGGGTTGGGGCAGACCTCCTCCCCACCACGCGCAGAAATAACAACTCAGACAAACGGATTGCAAAAGTGATGAAAAGTTTAAATAGAACAGTGAGTGCGTGCAGAGAACTAGAAACACAGTGACAAGAGAGAGACCCAAAACAGACCCAGAGAGATCCCATTCCCACCTGAGGGTGCACCCAAACCCCCAGGGCTCCTCCTTCCCCCCCCCCCACTGCTAGGCTAGTCTCAGCTGGCCAGATCTGAGACTGCCCATCCCCCCGTGGCCTTGGGCCTAACCAGGCCCATGGCCGGGAGATCTCTTCCCCAGTTACCAGGTGGCGAGGAGGAAGGAAAGAGGAAGTGCCAGACCCCGCCGTGAGACTTATAGTGGTGCAAGGGATCATGGTAGGAAATAACCTAATTTCCTGTGTCCACCCACTGGGCTGGACTTCTGGACACAGGAAACACCCCTGTAGCAGAGGACACCCAGCCCAAACTATGACAGGAGCCACCCCTTATTTCATATCATAATCCCTGCACCCAAACACATCATCAAATCAGAAAACTGATGACATGTCTGGCGAAGTCCGTGTCTTCATCTGGGCGTCCACTCAGTCTCTCAGTCATGCTCAAGTGTCTGTCCATTCCAGTTCTTCCTCCTTCATCCAGTGGAACCTCCCGGCGATGCAGAGCTCATTCTCCTGCGGTGCAAGTTCTCCATGGATCCGTTGGGCATCCTGGTCACCTGGAAAAGCCTCACGACTTCTCAGCCAAGCCTCTACTTTTCACGTATGATCACTCGGCGGCATATTCTCCACCCCTGGGGCAGGCCAGTCAAAACAATCCAACCCACGACTGCCTTTTTCAATCCATCCAGGGTGCCGCAATCAACCGCTTCCAACTGCGGTCCAAAACTACACGGATGCATGTCCGAGGTACTCCACCCCCCCACTAGGCATACCCATACCAAAGCAAGACAGCATCCAGCTGCACACCCCCCCCGGAAAGGGAGGGGCTGCACCACAGCTCACTGAGAAGAAGGGAGGTGGAGCCAGGTGCTCGGCACCATTTTCGGAACTCGTCCGAAAAAGTCGGGGAAGAGACTAGGGCCGGCCCCACCGCAGCCCAAGCGCATGGCCAGGTCCGCCGCCGCCGCTCGCCACGCAGCAGGGCTCCGCCCACCTCTGCCGCCGTGGCACAGAATCAGAATCACCTCCACCCCTCGGACACTCAAACAGCTTCTCAAGCGAAAGCCATACACGCGTTCTCAGAGCCCTTGAAAACGGCTTTCCAGCTGGAGTCCCCGTCGGCCCCCCAGGGTGTCGGGAGCTGGCTCGCCCGCTCGCAGCGGCTGGCTCTATCCCCGCAGTGAGAACGGACCTGACTCTGATCTGCTCGCCGCTGCCCCTCCCCCACTTCGCTCCCCGCCGCGGAGGAGGGGCAGGTTCCGCGTTCTCAAGCGGTACCCTGATGCCGATGGTCGAGAACCACCCCTGCCTGAAATAGCAGGAGAAGGTCCGAACCACCGGCAGCGCACCAGTTATCCCCCCACAATCCACAAGAACTCACACGGTCGCCCCGGCAACATCACTTGAGCCCCCAACTGCCAAACCCAAACCGACGCCCAGAACTAAATTTAAACTCTCCATCCTTTGCAATCGATCTGCAGAGTGGGCACAACAGCCAGCCCCACGTTGGTGCGCCAAAATGTAATGGGTTGGGGCAGACCCCCTCCCCACCACGCGCAGAAATAACAACTCAGACAAACGGATTGCAAAAGTGATGAAAAGTTTAAATAGAACAGTGAGTGCGTGCAGAGAACTAGAAACACAGTGACAAGAGAGAGACCCAAAACAGACCCAGAGAGATCCCATTCCCACCCGAGGGTGCACCCAAACCCCCAGGGCTCCTCCTTCCCCCCCCCCCCACTGCTAGGCTAGTCTCAGCTGGCCAGATCTGAGACTGCCCATCCCCCCGTGGCCTTGGGCCTAACCAGGCCCATGGCCGGGAGATCTCTTCCCCAGTTACCAGGTGGCGAGGAGGAAGGAAAGAGGAAGTGCCAGACCCCGCCGTGAGACTTATAGTGGTGCAAGGGATCATGGTAGGAAATAACATAATTTTCTGTGTCCACCCACTGGGCTGGACTTCTGGACACAGGAAACACCCCTGTAGCAGAGGACACCCAGCCCAAACTACGACAGGTGGGTATCAGGAGGATGGGACCAGGCTTTTTTCAGTGGTGCCAGCAACAGGACAAGGGGTAACAGGCAGAAACTGGAACACAAGAGGTTCCATCTAAACATGAGGAGGAACTTCTTTAATTTCAAGGTGGCAGAGCACTGGAGCTGGATGCCTAGACGGCTGATGAAGTCTGTATCTCAGAAGACATTCCAAACCCACCTGGAGGTGTTTCCTGTGTGACCTTGTGAAGCTGAACCTGCCTTGCAAGTGGTCTTGGACTAAACAATCTCCAGAGGTCTGTCCCAGCCCTGATGAGTGTCTTGATTGTTAGGTGGGGAGTAGGACAGAAGTTGGTCTTATTTGCCCTCTCTGAATCATTACTTCTTTTCTGCACAGTTTCAACAGGAAGGATGAAACACCTAGGAGTCAGCAAGTAGGTGTCTGAGTCTTCTTGGGCTGAGAAAGACCCTGAACCCAGGTGCCCCATCCATGGAGCAAGTGCTCCAGACACTAGACTGTGTGTAATAAAACACCACAACCTCTTTTGCCCTTTAGGCCAAAAGAGCAAGGAATCACAGCCTGGGAACTCAGATTTTTATCTGACTATTTCATTGGGCCAGGAGTGAAGAAATGTTTTGGGCTGTGATCATGGTGACTAAAATCAGGAAAAGGGGAGAAGCTGGGAAGCAGCTCTGCCAGCCAGGTTACTCCACTCTGGATACTCTGCTCCTGCAGCACTAAACTGTCAGAAGACACTTGCCCAAGTTCAGCCAGGACATCCACAGCAAAGCAAGGAATCATAGAATAATTGTTTCACCTGGAAAAGACCTCGGGGGCCATTGAGTCCAACCATAAAAGACCTCTAAGGGCAACAAAGTTGGTGAGGGGTTTGGAACACAAGCGCTATGAGGAGAGGCTGAGGGAGCTGGGGTTGCTTAGCCTGGAGAAGAGGAGGCTCAGGGGAGACCTTCTTGCTCTCTACAACTCCCTGAAGGGAGGTTGTAGCCAGGTGGGGGTTGGTCCCTTCTCCCAGGCAACCAGCATCAGAACAAGACGACACAGTCTCAAGCTGTGCCAGGGGAGGTTTAGACTGGAGGTTAGGAAGAAGTTCTACAAAGAGAGAGAGATTGCCCATTGGAATGTGCTGCTCAGGGAGGCAGTGGGGTCACCATCATTGGAAGTGTTTAGGAGGAGACTTGATAGGGTGCTTGGTTGCATGGTTTAGTTGATTAGGTGGTGTTGGATGATAGGTTGAACTTGATCATCTCAAAGGTCTCTTCCAACCTAGTCTGGTCTGGTCTGGTTTGGTCTATTCTATTCTATTCTATTCTATTCTATTCTATTCTATTCTAAGGTCGTAGCCAGGTGGGGGTTGGTCTCTTCTCCCAGGCAAGCAGCACCAGAACAAGAGGACACAGTCTCAAGCTGTGCCAGGGGAGGTTTAGGCTGGATGTTAGGAAGAAGCTCTTCCCAGAGAGAGAGATTGGCCATTGGAGTGTGCTGCTCGGGGAGGTGGTGGAGTCACCATCGCTGGAGGTGTTCAGGAGGGGATTGGACGTGGTACTTGAAGCCATGGTTTAGTTGGTCATGAGGTGTTGGGTAGCAGGTTGGACTTGATGATCTCTGAGGTCTGTTCCAACCTTACTGACTCTATGATTCTATGATTATATTCTATTGAGTACAGCCATAAAAGACCTCTAGGATCACTGAGTACAACCATAGGGGATGTACAGGGGTGGCCCTGTACATCAGGAAGGCAATAGATGCCATTGAGATGGAGAATAGGGACAATCAGGTTGAGTGCTTGTGGGTAAGAATTAAAGGGAAGACCAGCAGGGCAGACATCCTGGTTGGAGTCTGTTATAGACCACCCAACCAGGAGGAAGATGTTGATGAAGCATTATACAGGCAGCTTAAGGCTGTCTCAAGATCTCCAGACCTTATTCTCATGGGCAACTTCAACCTGCCTGACATTTGCTGGGATCTCAACACAGCAGAGAGGAGACAGTTGTCGAGGGTAGAGGGGAAGGCCAGGCCTTCTCCCCCCGCCCCGTAAAGTGAAGGGAAGAAAATTGAAAGGGAAAAAAAAAACCAAACCCACAGCCAGATTAGCAAAGGACTGCGTGTTGTATTTACAAAGCAGTTTAGGATATGCAGGGGAATATACAGAATTTACAATATTTACAATATATACAGTACTATATAACTAAGTAACACAGGAATGAGATTCCCTCCTCCGCTGAGGAGGGTTCCCCACCCCTGTACTCCCCTTCTCTCCCCTTTCCCCCAGAGAGGGTTAGAAAGAGAGAAAAAGAGCAATTGTTAATTAAAAGCAGTTATATGGTTAGAGCAAGTGTGTTAGCAGAGGCCTTAGCTGTTCCAAGGTCAGTCTGGCCGAAAGCCCAGAAGCTGTGAGCTGCGGGAAGGAGGGGGGAAGAGTGCAAGACTGAGACTAGTCTCACTGAATTCAAAACTTAAGACAGTGCTTCTGTTTCTCCACCAATGAAATTAGTTTAGACCTGTCTTGTTTATAAAATATTCAGCCATGGTGTCCCTTTGCTAAAGGCACCGCCTCAAACGGTCACCGTCCACCCCTTCTAAACAATTTCATTGGCTGTTCATACTGTCCATCCAATCCAAGACAATATTTACAGTTCGTAAGTAAAGTTCATAGTCCATTCCAGCCATGCTCAGATGTAGATGATTCAAAAGTCCAAGAAAATCAGAAAATGAGAAAAATGGAAAACAGTCAATTTCTTCGCCGACGAAGCGAAGAAAAGGGAAACGGGGATTCTCAGGGTCTCTTAGTTGACTCAGGGCTCTCAGGGTTCTCAGGGTTCGTACACTGTAGATTCCAAGTAGATTCTTCCTTTGGACGCGATGTAGCTGTACAACAGTTTGAAATTAAATTCTTTCAGCTAAAGTTAAATTTCTTTGTGGAATACACTGAATTTCACCATTCTCTTGCATTACCCAATAAGTGTGACCCGGACCTTCAGCTGAAACCACCCCTCGGACAGGTTTAGCCTCTCTTGAGGGAGAAAATACCCAAACAGCTTTACCCAACAGATTCTTTTCTCTAACAACAGGAAATCTATCACCTTCTACTTTCTGTAGCAAATCTGAATGTGCAGGTCCAGCTCGGTTCACTGAACCTCTACTATTTACCAGCCAGGTTGCTTGCACTAAATGCTTTTCCCAGTTTTTCAAAGATCCACCCCCTAAGGTTTTAAGAGTGGTCTTCAACAAACCATTGTAGCATTCAATCTTCCCCGAAGCTGATGCATAGTAGGGAATATGGAATATCCACTCAATACCGTGCTCTTTTGCCCAGTTCTTTACAAGGTTGTTCTTGAAATGAGTTCCGTTGTCTGACTCAATCCTCTCTGGAGTTCCCTGTCTCCACAGGATTTGTCTCTCCAGACCGAGAATGGTGTTGCGTTCAGTTGCATGTGGAACTGGATAAGTTTCCAACCATCCAGTGTTTGCCTCTACCATAGCAAGCAAGTATTGCTTACCAGAACGAGAATGTGGTAGAGTGATGTAGTCAATCTGCCAAGCTTCACCATACTTGTACTTGGACCATCTGTCACCATACCACAAGGGCTTAAGTCGTTTTGCCTGCTTAATAGCAGCACAAATGTCACAGTCATGGATGACTTGTGTGATAGCATCCATGGAAATGTCTATGGATCTGTCACAAGCCCATTGGTATGTTGCATGTCCGCCTTGATGTCCTTGACGAATCATGAGCCCACCGAGCTAAGAATATCTCACCTCGGTGTTTCCAGTCGAGATCAAGATTAGAGTCCATGTCTACTTGAGAAACTCTTGCAGCTAGATCTGCCTGATGGTTGTGTTGCTGTTCCTCAGTAGCTTTGCTCTTAGGAATGTGAGCATCGATGTGTCTCACTTTCACTGGAATTCTCTCGACTCGATCAGCAATGTCCTGCCACAGGTCGGCTGCCCAAACAGGTTTTCCTTTCCTCTGCCAACTACTCTTCTTCCAGTTCTTTAGCCAACCCCACAGAGAATTGGCTACTATCCATGAGTCGGTGTAGAGATAAAGCTTTGGCCATCTCTCACGTTCATCCACGCCGAGAGCTAGCTGGACAGCTTTTACCTCTGCGAACTGACTGGATTCTCCTTCTCCATCCTTCACTTCTGCAACTTAGCATGTTGGACTCCACACTGCAGACTTCCACCTTCGCTTGTTTCCAACAAGACGACAGGAACCATCTGTGAACAAAGCATATTTCTTTTGATCATCAGAAAGGTTATTGTAAGGAGGAGCTTCCTCAGCGCGAGTTACTTTCTCCTCTGGAGGGTTAGCACAGTTGATACCTTCAGGCCAACTTGAGATCACCTCCACTAGACCAGGTCTTTCAAGATTTCCCATTCGAGCTCTCTGTGTTATCAGAGCCATCCACTTAGACCATGTTGAGCCTGTAGCATGACGTGGTGTGGAGCCTTTACCTTTGAACATCCAATTCAAAACTGGTAATCTGGGAGCTAAGAGAAGTTGTGATTCAGTTCCAATTACTTCAGAAGATGCTTTTACTCCTTCATAGGCAGCTAAAATTTCTTTCTCTGTTGGAGTATAATTAGCCTCTGAACCTCTGTAACCTCGATTTCACAAACCAAGAGGTCGTCCACGTGTCTCACCTGGAGCTTTTTGCCACAAGCACCAGGTTGGACCATTGTCACTTGCAGCTGTGTACGGAATGTTCTTAATGTCTGGAACATCTCGGAAAGGTCCCAGACCCATTGCTTGAATCACCTCTTGCTTTATCTGGTCAAAGGCTGCTTGTTGTTCAGGTCCCCAGTGGAAATGGTTTCTCTTTCGAGTCACATCATACAGAGGTTTCACAATCTGACTGTATCCAGGAATGTGCAGTCTCCAAAATCCCACTATCCCCAAGAAACGTAAGGTCTCTTGCTTGTTTGTGGGATTTGCCATGGTAGAGACTCTCTTTACCACATCCACTGGAATGTGTCGGCGTCCATCCTGCCACCGCACTCCCAGAAACTGAATCTCTGTGGTAGGTCCTTTCACCTTGTCTCGTTTGATGGCAAAACCTGCATTCAGAAGAATGTCAATGATTTTGTTACCTTTCTCGAAGACTTCCTCAGCAGTTTTACCCCAGACGATGATATCATCGATGAACTGGATGTGTTCTGGAGCACCGCCTTTCTCCAGAGCATCGTGGATTACCGCAAGACAGATGCTAGAGCTGTGGATCCAGCCCATTGGCAATCTGTTGAAAGTGTACTGGATTCCTCTGCAGGTGAAAGCAAACTGAGGCCTGCATTCCTCTGCTATGGGAATAGAGAAAAATGCATTAGCAATTTCTATGGTAGCATACCATTTGGCCTCTTTGGATTCCAGCTCATACTGTAGCTCCATCATGTCTGGTACTGCTGCACTCATAGGTGGTGTTACTTCATTCAGGGCTCGGTAGTCGACTGTCAGACGCCAGTCTCCATTCTGCTTCCGCACAGGCCACTCTGTACTGTTGAAAGGTGAATGAGTTTTGCTGACGACTTTCTGACTCCAACTGACGAATCAGATTCTGAATGGGCAACAAAGAGTCACGGTTGGTTCTGTATTATCTTTGATGCACAGTCTGAGAAGCAACCGGCAATTTAATGTCCTGTATCTTATGTCGTCTCACAACTGCAGATTCATCGGAAAGCTCAGGTCTAGCAGACAGCTTCAATTTTTGTCCATCAATTTCTATAGAAGCTACTCCAAAAGCCCATTTGTAACCTCTAGGGTCTTTGAAACGCCCTTCTCTCAGAAAATCAATTCCCAAAATACAAGGTGTGTCAGGTCCAGTCACAACTGTATGCTTCCTCCATTGTTTACCAGTTAAACTTATATTAACCTCCACCTTACTTAACTCTTGAGATCCACCTGTGACTCCCAGAATAGTTACAGACTCAGATCCCTGATAATTTGATGGTATTATGGTGCACTGAGCTCCTGTGTCAACCAAGGCCCTGTACTTCCAAAATTGTGAAGTGCCAGGCCACTGGATGTACACATCTGTGGTGGTTTAGGCTGGGTGCTGGCCCGGATGCCACTGCACAGAACACATCTGGGAGGTCCCTACGGGTGGGCCCAGCCCAGGGGGTGGTCACAGGCAGGTATTCAATCCCATAATGCCCTGCTCCCCTATAAAATTCCCATGCGGGGTCTCCACTTCCTCTTTCGTCCCCAGCTGCAGCCTAGGTAAAATGGTGTGAGCCGCCTCCCTTGGGCCTGTCCAGGCCCAAGGCTGGGTTGGGGGGGGAGGAAAGAGCCCTGGGGGGGTTTGGGTGTACCCCCAGGTGGGGATGGGATGTTCTTGGGCATGTTCTGGGATCTCTCTCTTTGTCACAGTGCTTGTGGTTCTCTGTAAAGCTTTCATTGCTGTTTGTTCTTAAATTGTTTTTCCTATTTAAACTTTCCATCACTTTTGCAGTCCCTTTGTCTGAGTCGTTGTTCCTGCCCGTGGTGGGGAGGGGGTCTGCCCCAACCCATTACAACATCCCAATAGATTCTATTATCTCTGTTATCCCTCTCCTCCCCCTGGCGGGAGGCAGGGCACCCCTAGTTATGGAGAGCATGCCCACATGTGCATTGCACACAGTGTGCAGTGTTATAACTGGAGCCACTGTTGGAGCTACTAGAGTTGTTCTGGGGAACTGTGGAAGTAACAGCTACCCTTCTGGTATTGCTACCTCGGGTTCTGCCACTTTGCAATTCCCTTAGTCTCCTGAAAAGATTAGAAGTTGGTTGGCCATCCCAGCGGTTCATGTTCTCACCAAACTGATCACGCAGAGTTATCCAAATAGTCCTACGTGACTGCCTTGGTGGTCTGTTTTGATTTGATCTCTTTTGGAATGACCTCCTTGGAGGACGTGTATTCCTCACAGATGAAACTTGTATCCACCTGGAGGAAGAATTGAAATTATCCCTTTGTGCCAATTGGGATATGGAATTTCTAAATTCATCCTTTAAGTCTCTCATGCAATTCTGTATATCACCAGACATAGTTTTAATGGCCGAAACCCAAGAAACATGTGTCATGCTATCCTCCAATTGTCTCATTTGATCACTGAATTGGCTGACCGTAGGAGAAGCTCCACCATAACTTCTTGACACAATTCTGCTTGCCAGCATGTTTGCATAATTAGAAGGAACAAGCTTGATGATCTTTTTAGCAAGACCAATACCCACAGGAATGTCATCAGGATTCAGAGTTTCATGTTCACCATAGAGTAGCTCTCTAACAGCAAATTCTCTCAAGCGCTTAATTCCCTCATCTATGGTAGTCCAGGGTTTAGGATTCCATGGAAGATCATCTCGAGAAGGGTATCTCAGGGCAACCGCCATTAAAAGGCGTATCCACATATTAACCTTACCGAGAACCCTGCCTAGATGTCTATCTATTCCATTATCCCTTGAGAGAGTTCCTAACTGAGCTGCTGACTTGTCTCCAACTGTTAGAGCTGGCGCACCTGTATCATAACACGTACTAAGCCAAGCTACAACTGGCTCCTTATCTGCCCTGGTGTAATCTTTATGGACATTTCGCAATTCTTCACGTGGTGAAGAACACTCGGAAATGTCATCTGACTCCTCCTCTCCCTCAACTTGTTGTCCTAATAATCCGGCTGCCATTTTCTCGGGGACCTCTTTAAGCTGAGAACCACCTTTGCCAGCTCCTGTCCTAGCTGCATCTCTATCCCTCTTTGCTCTCACTAAGTCAGCTAGATCTTTAAAACAAATCTTCTCTTCCTCCTCAGCAGGATCTTTTCTAGTAGAGGGTCCCTCATCAGGATCAGTGTCCTGCTCTTCTCCTCCATTAGCTCCTGGATCAGCTTTGTTCTTTCCACTTCTAGTCTTTAAAACAGCCACCTTAACTGGAGCTGTGTTTGAATTTACAGCCACCTTAACAGAGGCTGACAGGTCCTGAGATAAATCAGCTGCTGGGGCAGTGGCTTCCGGTCCCACCATGCAAGAAGACGGAAATGACCCTGCCCTATTAATGGCCGTAAAAGAAGCGGGAGGAGGAGAAGGAGGAGGCGCCATATTGGCATCTGCCGCCGCCCCTGGCAGCTTGCCAGAATCAGCGGCAAAACCGTTCAGAACAGCTTTTCCAATTAACTTTTTAGCTTTCTTTTTAACTGAGACATATTCTCCACACTCCTCATCACTAGACGTCTCTGGGACTGACCCAGAGCCACGCCGTTTTCTCTTTTATCTAGTTTTAATAACAAAACACGGTCTGGATACCTTCCTCTCCCGATGCAAAGAAAACAGCAGATATGCAATCACCATCACCAGCAGCAGATTTACACACACCAAATAAATCACCTTTGGATCCCAGCCATCACTTAAAGTTACTCTTTCTTCTAGTGGGATCTTAAACTCTTTTATCTCAGTCGGGAGAGTGCTAGAGGTCACATTCCTGTATCTCACTGGCCAGAAGAAATCCACACATTTTCCATACCAGAGTCTATCTCTATACATAAACCACAAATAAATTATCCACACCAAATATTTACCCAGGTAATCCAGAATCAAACCCAAACAATATCTGTAAACCAGAGCCCCAAAAATTGAAAAAAATAAATGCTCTAATATCCACAGCAGCTTCATGTTTGCTAACCTGGCTATAAAACACTAAATCAATAAAGCAATAAAGCAATAAATTAAGCTAATTATGCAACGCACGTTGGGAAGCCAAGAAAAAAAATGTCAAGGGTTGAGGGGAAGGCCTCAAGCCTCCTTTCCCCCCCCGTAAATAAAGGGAAGAAAATTGAAAGAAAGGAAAAAAAACACAGCCGGATTAGCAAAGGATTTTTGCTGTATTTACAAGCAGTTTAGGATATTCAGGGGAGCATATACACAATTTACACTATTTACAATAAATATACAGAAATATGCAAAAAAAGTAACACAGGAATAAGATTCCCCTCCCCCACCAGGAGGAAGGGTTACCCCCTGTACCCCCTTCTCTCCCCTTTTTCCCCAAAGAGGGTTAGAAAGAGAGAAAAAGAACAATTGTTAATTAAAAGCAGTTATATGTTAGTAGAGGCCTTATCTGCTCAAGGTCAGTCTGGCCGAAAGCCCAGAAGCAGCAAGCTGCGAAAGGAGAAAGTGCAAGACTGAGTGAGACCAGTCTCACTGGGAATCAAAACTTAAGGCAGTGCTCTGCTTCTCCACCAATGAAATTAGTTTAGACCTGTCTTGTTTATAAAACATTCAGCCATGGTGTCCCTTTGTTAAAGGCATTGCCTCAAACGGTCACATGATCGAGTCAAGAGAATTCCAGTGAAAGTGAGACACATCGATGCTCACATTCTTAAGAGTAAAGCTACTGAGGAACAGCAACACAACCATCAGGCAGATCTAGCTGCAAGAGTTTCTCAAGTAGACATGGACTCTAATCTTGATCTCGACTGGAAACACCAAGGTGAGATATTCTTAGCTCGGTGGGCTCATGATTCGTCAGGACATCAAGGCAGAGATGCAACATACCAATGGGCTTGTGACAGATCCATAGACATTTCCATGGATGCTATCACACAAGTCATCCATGACTGTGACATTTGTGCTGCTATTAAGCAGGCAAAGCGAATTAAGCCCATGTGGTATGGTGACAGATGGTCCAAGTACAAGTATGGTGAAGCTTGGCAGATTGACTACATCACTCTACCACATTCTCGTTCTGGTAAGCAATACATGCTTACTATGGTAGAGGCAAACACTGGATGGTTGGAAACTTATCCAGTTCCACATGCAACTGAACGCAACACCATTCTCGGTCTGGAGAGACAAATCCTGTGGAGACATGGAACTCCAGAGAGGATTGAGTCAGACAACGGAACTCATTTCAAGAACAACCTTGTAAAAAAATGGGCATAAGAGCACGGTATTGAGTGGATATTCCATATTCCCTACTATGCACGAACCCTGAGAACCCTGAGAGCCCTGAGTCAACTAAGAGACCCTAAGAATCCCTGTTTCCCTTTTCTTCGCTTCGTCAGCAAAGAAATTGACTGTTTTCCATTTTTCTCATTTTCTGATTTTCTTGGACTTTTTGAATCATCTACATCTGAGTATAGCCGGAATGGACTATGAACTTCACTTACAAACTGTAAATATTGTCTTGGATTGGATGGACAGTATAAACAGCCAATGAAATTGTTTAGAAGGGGTGGACTGTGACCGTTTGAAGCAGTGCCTTTAAGAAAGGGACAGTATGGCTGAATGTTTTATAAACAAAAGACAGGTCTAAATGGATTTCATTGGTGGATTGGTAGAGTGCAGCTTTAAGTTTTGAGTACGACTGAGACTTTCCTCAGTTCACTTTTCCCTCCTCCCTTTTTGCAGCTTGTGGCTTCTAGGCTCTCTGCCAGACTGACCTTGGACTGATAAGCGTGAGGCCTGCAAACCTACTAACATTTTGCTCTAATTTATAACTGCTTTTAATTAACAACTGCTCCTTTCCTCTCTTTCTAACCCTCTTTGTGGAAAAAGGGGAGAGAAGGGGGAACGGGGAGGAACCCTCCTCCAGCAGGGGGAGGGTAATTTTGTTCCTGTATTACTTTGCTGTATATTTCTGTGTATATGTTGTAAATACTGTAAATTGTGTATATATACCCTGCAGTCCCTAAAACTGCTTGTAAATACAGCGTTCCTTTGCTCATCCAGCTGTGCGTAGCTGTGGTCATTTTTTTCCTTCACTTTGTGGGGTGAGAAGGCTGGGCCTTTATCCCAAACCCACGACACTGGTGATAAGGAAGGAGGAACACAGACACCAGACAATGGGTACACTTCTTCTGGCCAGAGAATGGCCTGGGCAGACCTTTCCAGCTCTTATCTTTATAGCCCACGTTAGGAACAATTGCCATGTCCTCAGCTTTTATTTATGGAGCTCTTATCCTGGAGGTTAATGATTCTAAACAAGGCTGCTGCCTTCAGCATGGTGGGGGCAGCCTGGATGCTCACACAGCACAGCAGAGCTCAGCAGGGAGGTGAGAGCACAGAGTCACAGAAACATTCAGGTTGGAAAAGAGCCTCAGGATCACCAAGTCCAACCCAGAACCCTGCTCTACAAGGGTCACCCCTAAACCATAGCCCCAAGCACCACATCCAAACCACCTTCAAACACAGCCAGGCCTGGGGACGCCATCACCTCCCTGGGTGGTCCCTGACCACTCCTGCTGGGAAAAATTTCTTCCTACTGTCCAGTCTAAACCTACCCAGTGGCAGCTTGAGGCCATTCCCACTTGTTCTATCACTAATTACCTGTGAGAAGAGACCAGCAGCAGCCTCTCCACAGTGTCCTTTCAGGCAGTTGTAGAGAGCCAGGAGGTCTCCCCTCAGCCTCTTCCTTTCCACACTAACCACCCCCAGCTCCCTCAGTCTCTCCTCATCAGATTTATTCTCCATGAAGAGCTCAGTCCAAGCAAAGAATAATATCTAGCCCTGCTCAATAATGAAAACAGTCAGCATGATGTCATTGTGTTGTTACAGCCGTGGGAGATAACTCCTGACATCCTTATTCCCTGCTCCAGCGGTGCCCATGGTGTTCAGGTCCTGGCAGGAGACAAGATGGCTCAGCAGCAGCAGCAGCCAGGGCCCAAGTGATGACTGCAGAAAACTGCTGATGTTTTCCTGTATTGCAGGGTCCCTCCCTGCAGGAAATAATGCATTGTACTGTGGAGCTCCTCGCTTTCCTGCCAAGTCCCCCTGGGGAGCCAGCCCTTACCCCTGCCCTACACCACTGACACCCCACCACCAGCACTGGGAGAGAGAAAAAGAAAGAGTTCACCTTGTCCATGGAGGGGGAAAGTGAGTAAGAGCCTTGCTTCCCAAAGGGGAAAACCCCCAGAGGTGCTTTAAAGCTGGGCTCCCATCAATTAAGGCAGGGACCTGATCCCCAGATGACATCAGCCCATGGCACATAGGGCTCTGATCCAGTTCTCCATGTGGAAATCACAGGTAACTGCTGGGTGGGAGAGCCGATCTGCTCAGGGCTCTACAGAGGGATCTGGCCAAGGTGGATTGATGGGCCAAGACCAATGGGATGAAGGTCAACAAGGCCAAGTGCCAGGTCCTGCACTTGGGTCACAACAACTCCATGAATGCTCCAGGCTTTGGAAAGAGTGGGTGGAAACCACCCAGCAGAGAAAGACCTAGGGGCATTGGTTGACAGCTGGCAGAAGGTGAGCCAGCAGTGTGCTCAGGTGGCCAAGCCCACCACCAGCATCCTGGTCTGGATCAGCAATAGTGTGACCAGCAGGAGCAGGGAAGTGATTGTCCCCCTGTTCTCAGCACTGGTGAGGCCACACCTCTAATACTGGGTTCAGTTTTGGGTCCCTCTCTCCAAGAAGGACTCAGGTGTTGAAGCATGTCCAGAGAAGGGCAATGAAGCTGGAGAAGGGTGCAGAGCACAAATCTTGTGAGGAGCATCTGAGGGAACTTGAATTGTTTAGCCTGGAGAGGAGGCTGAGGGGAAACCTTCTCACTCTCTTCAAGTCCCTGAAAGGAGGTGGAAGCAAGGTGGTGAGTCAGTTTGTTCTCCCAAGGAACAAGCAATAGGACAAGAGAAAAGAGCCTGAAATTATGCCATGGAAGGTTTGTGTTGGTCCTGAGGAACAATTCCTTCCCCAGAAGCATTGTCAAGCCCTGGAACAGTCTGCCCAGGAGGGCGATAGAGTCCCCTCCCTGCAAGCACTGAAAAGCTGTTTTAATGTGGTGCTGAGGGCCATCTGGCTGTGCTGGGTTAATGCTTGGACCTTAAAATGTCTTTTCCAACCCAAATGATGCTAGAGATTGATTGCCTTAGCAGACTAATACTGCAGATGGATTCATTACCCACCCACGAGCTGCCCTCAGGTGGTCACTGTGGCACACGTGTGCTGGACCTCCACCTCCCCCAGCATCACCTCCTGCAGAACAAGGAGCTGGAAAGAGGGAAGGAGCTCCCTGCATTGCCAGTTATTGTTCTCATATGGAAGTGCATTCAGAGCAACTTAATTGTGGACCCAGTCCAAAGAAAACAGAAGATTCTGCTCCAGTGGCAGTGAGCTCTGGAGGGAATCCATTCTGGTTCACCAACTCCTGCAGGAAGGCTTTCTGATGCTTTTCTGCGCCACCTCCTGCATCTAAAGGTCTCTCCCCTGCCACAGCCACAATGCTGGCCCTCTAATCTGGGGACGACGGAGATTGGAATCAATACGGCTGATCAATATGATCTAGTATTGTTCCTTTATTGCTTCAGCATTGTTCCGTTATAAAGCAAGCATAGTGCAAAGCAGACAGTAGAGCTGACAGGCTAGTAAGGAGTGCGCAGAAGTGTGTATTAAGAAAAACTTTACAACTTATATAAGCTCAGGGGGCATTGCTGGCATGGCTTCATTGGCCCCTCACGAGTGACCACACACTGTACTACTGTGGATTATTGGTTAACACGCAGGATTGTTGATATATGTGTGTGTCCTGTCATTCCAAGATAACTCTCTATGTTTATGGCTACCAGTGCCCTGCTTTGGTTACACAGTGCGGGCACAGCACTGTTCTGCTATACTGCTAGCCACTTCTGCACTCATGCTGGGCACGGCCTACCACCATGTCAGGCTCTAGGCCTACACTGCCAGATTGCTCACACTGCCTGTCACAACCATTACCACAAATCCCCCTTTTTGTTTTTGTGAGCAATCTGGTCACGGGAACTATTCCCATCCCATACAGCATAGGTCAATCATTGCATACATTAAAGGAAACAGCATTAACAGCATTGTCAGCTATAAGGCACAAAAGCAATGAAAACAAAAGAAACATCAGCAGTAAAGACCCAGTCAGGTCTGAGCACGTTGTGTACAAAGATCAAGGCACAAGCGGTTCACAAATACAGCATGTTAATCCTCAGCACGATCCTCTGCAATCTACTTTATGGGCAAGTCACATCTTTATTTTTCCAAGATGCTTGAGAGTCACAAGCTGTTTAGGGTTAGCAAGACTCTCCTCAATCCACGAAGATGAAGTTGGCCAGACTTCTTCTTCACAGATAGGGGAAAACTGCTTTGCAGGCAAGCAGTGAGAGTGAAAAAGGCTCCATCAGTGGGTCGTAGATGACATTCTGAGGACTCATTATTTTAAGCTAAACTAACCACAATGATGCCTTTCTACTCATCCTGATATGAATCTCTTAGGTGTTACACTCAAATCTAAGCTAGATGCTTCCTGCTGACATCTTGGATTATTGTAGGAGTTGTTGAGGTCAGTGCTAGGTAGGTTTGCTGCTTGTCATTTTCATGATGGTTGTGCTATCTTGCGGTGAGAAAATTGATGTTTCTAGGGTTAGAGCACTTCTAGGGTTACAGCATTTCTAGGGTTAGAACATTTCTAGGGTTACAGCATTTCTAGGGTTACCATCAAAATATTTTTTTTTGCTATGGGGTATTCTCTCCTTTCCCCCCTTTTTTTTTTTTTTTTTTTTTTTTATAATCTCTCGTGTTGGGACTTAGTTTGCAGTTGATTTTGTTATTGGCTCTGTTAAGGTTTTGTGCTTGTCTGTTGCATATTTGTTGTTTTGCTGCATGTACTTTTGTTTCATTATAATCTTGTTGTTACTTAGTTATATTCGTTGGTATTATTTAATTGCTTGTTATTTCAATTTTTGTAACTGCTTATTTGTATCATGTTTCTTCATTAGATTTTCTATATTATGTTACTCTATTAATTTTGTCATTGTTGCTTTGTTTGCATTTTTTATCATATATTTGTTCATTTCTAAACTTCACTATACATTTTGTTGTCAACTCTACTATATGCATGTTTTGTTAACTTATCTTTATCTATTTTTTTGTTAATTTTTTCTTTATTTTTGTTAATTTATCTTTTATTTTTTCAATTTTTTGTTTGTTTTTGTATATTATTTGTTATTCTTATTTTTCTATTTTGTATTCTATTTAGTCATACTTATTCTAACAATCCTTATCTATGTTATATTTTACTTAATCATACGTATCTTAACAATCTTATTATCTTAACAATCTTATTATGTTTGCTAATAATCCTTACGGTTAACTACATTTCTTATATTACTAACCCCTTCATGTCTATTAATAACTCTTTTTCTTTGTTGTTTTTTAAATAATACTCAGTAATCCTTATTTTTTAATTACTATGAACACAAAGGAACACTTATATTCTGATATCCTTATATTAACCTCTTAACTTATGCTACTACCAAAAATCCTTAAAACTTCAATACCTAAAAGGACAATAAAAGGAATGGTAGGCTAACTAAAAACAAAATCCTTAACATGAAAAAATCATTTAACACAATATTCATCTATGTCCTATATTCTATGGAGATATCCTAAAATGCCATGGCATGCAGAAAAGGACTATAAAGGAAAAGAAAACTATAAACCAAAGGAAAATCTTTGGAAGACCTAAGGTCATTATCCTAATGCCTAATGAATCAGCCTAAATTAGCCAAACATCAATCCACACGGACATAAAAAGGAAAAATGAATTTGAACCAACTAATACTATAGTTGCACTCAAGTGGCAGAGGTATGAGCTGCTTCGTAGTATTTGCCTTTTTTGAATGGTTTTGGCGCTGATTTTTCGACTGCCTGTACGGCTGTGGCCAAATAGGTAGCCGTGTGCTGGTGCATCATTCGTTCTGCTGCATCCAGCAGCTGTGCAGTAGAAGCACCTCTCGGTACAGTGCTTAGAGCCTGCTTAGTTTTGTCGTTAGCATTATCAAATGCCAGAATGTCCATCATTTTAGCCTTCATGTCGGCACTCAAGTCTGGATTAGAGTTTACTGCTGTGTGCAACCTATCTATGAAGGAACCGAACGACTCTGTGGGGCCCTGCCGAATGGAGAAAAATGTAGGGCCGGACTTACCGTCCTGGATTTTCCACCAAGCTCTGATCGCTAGATCCTGGCTTAACTGCAGGACCTGATCAGGGAGTCGTATTTGCCGATCTGTTCTAATGAAGTCTCCTGTCCCCATGAGTTGATTAAGAGTGACACCGTGTAAGGGGTCTGTTGGCTGCCGGGGTGTGGCTTCCGCGGCAGTGCAGGCAGTTTGCCACTTATCGAGAAATTGTAAGCGCTGATGTGGTGTTAATAAGGTATTTGCCAACATGCATGTATCGAAGGGCGTTAGCAAATGTGTTGAGAACAACTGATCGATTATGGCAGAGGTATAGCCTGACTTCAGACCATAAGTAGTTATAGCCTGCCTAGCTTCTTTTAGTAGTTTCCAATCCAGAGATTGCCATACTCTGTCTTGACCTTGCAGTGCTACTGGATATGCACATACAGGAAAATCTACAATCAATCCCTCTGTAGCTGCATTTTGCACAATAGCTCTCCACTGACCCAATATTGGGTCGATTCCCGATCCTCCCACCTCCCCATTCCGTACATTATCGGCCCGTCGTAATACGAGCTGATTTTCAGTCGTGATGGTGTCGTCCCCCGATAACGACTGAGATGAACGAGGCGAGAAGGGTACAACGGCCAAAGGCGCTGGGGGGGCCGCTGCTGGAGGAGCCGTTGCAGGAGGAAGCGCCGTTAGGGCTGTTGGGGCTGCCGAAGTCGCTGCTGCGGTGACTGCTACCGGGGCGGGGACGGCCGTCAGGGCTGCCGGGGCGGAAATCGCCGCCGACGCCACGGTCGGTGGTAGTATCGGTGGTGCGTCGGTCCGGGTCGCGTTGGTCGGGACCGCTGGGACCGCGAGGGCAGCCGAGACTGGTGGGACCGCTGGGGCCGGGACTGCGGCGGGCGCCGGGGCCGGGACCGAAGCCGAGGCCGGGGCCGGGGCGGGCGAGGTCGCAGAAGTGCCGCAACCACGAGCCTCTAAGCGATCCATCCTGTCCAGGAGAAGCTGCAGAATGGCGCTGACGCTGTTCGGCTTCCTGCTATCGGTGCATTCGTCTTCTGAATCTGAGCTGTTGCTGGCAGCATTGGAGGAAGATGACGATGATGAGGATCGAGCACGCCGAGCCACAGACTTTACTGCCTTTTTGTTGCTTTTTTGCTGCTTTGGACGAACGGCAGGTGTGGCGTCTGCTGAACGCGATGTGTGCACCAAGATGGCGGACGTGGCGTCTTCTTTCTGCATTTTTTGGCGCGCAACGACCTCCATCTTGTCTGTGGGCGTTTCCTCGGTCGGGTCGGAATTTTTATCTGTCGCTACTGACGCAGTGGTAAAAGATCTTTCTTTGCAAGAAGCAGGTAATAAAGGAGTAGCAGTTTGTGCAGAAGAACGCGTAGCCGGTAATTTATTTTGCGATTGTGGCGAGGAGGCTGTCGGGGCGGCAGACGATGTAGGGGGGGGGGGGGGGGGGGGGGGGTGCGGAAGGTTCCGCGTCTCCCTTTTTCGTCCCGGCTTCAACTAACGCCGCTGCAGCCGAATCGAGAGCAGATTTTTCTGCTTTTAGCGATTGCAGTGTATCTGTAACCGTTCGCCACAAGGTGCCATAGCGAAAAGCCCTTTTCGAGCCCTGAGACACCTCATCCCACAGCCGGGCTCCAATTTTGTCCCATGCTTCGGAAGTAAAAGCTTCATGTACTGTGGGGATTAGACCGTGATCCCGGGCCCAGGCTAATAGCCCTTTCAAAGTCCCAGAATTATAAGTAATACTTCTCATAGAGAGAATATCTTGGAGGACTTTCAGCACAGCCTCTTCTTCTTTACTAAGTGCTGACCCCATGTCCTCCCCCGGCCGCTCACCGGATCCTGGTGAGATTCACTTCCTTTTCGAGCGCGCGCTGCTAATTTTTTCAGCACCGGGGCAGTGCTGTTCGGCCGGCTTTCCGTATCGCTCAGACGTACCTCTTTATGCTGAATCGATCAACATTGTAGGCCGAGGATCCCAAATCACGAGTTCGGGCGCCAGTTCTGGGGACGACGGAGATTGGAATCAATACGGCTGATCAATATGATCTAGTATTGTTCCTTTATTGCTTCAGCATTGTTCCGTTATAAAGCAAGCATAGTGCAAAGCAGACAGTAGAGCTGACAGGCTAGTAAGGAGTGCGCAGAAGTGCGTATTAAGAAAAACTTTACAACTTATATAAGCTCGGGGGGCATTGCTGGCATGGCTTCATTGGCCCCTCACGAGTGACCACACACTGTACTTGTGGCAATGCCAGCGACGAGCAGTGTGAGCAATCTGGCAGTGCAGGCCTAGAGCCTGACATGGTGGTAGGCCATAAATGCAGAGTTAGCTAGCAGTGGAGCAAAACAGTGCTGTGCCTGCAGCATGTAACTAAAACAAGACACTGGTAGCTATAAACATGGACAGTTATCTTGGGACAACAGGACATGCACCTGCATCAACAACCTCGTTGTGTCATTAGTAGTTGGACCAATAATCTGTAATAGTGTAATGTGTGGTCACTCATAGGGAACCAATGGAGCTGTGCCAACGAGGCACTCCGAGTTTATATAAGTTGTAGCAGTTGCCTTGCTACGCACTTCTTCTTCTGCCTTTCCTGTCTCCTGTTTCTTCTACACTTTACAGTGCTATACTTGCACTACAGGCCTGCTCCATAGGCCTGCACCTCAGGCCTGCACCATCAGCCTGCAACACTGGAACAATAAAGGAACAATACTCGATCACATTGGTCAGCCCAGCCGTATTGGTTCCCAATCTCCGTCGTCCGATATCTGGCGCCCGAACAGGGACACTTGGTTCCTTTGTCAATACCATCCCTTACATACAGCATTCAATACTAATTCAGACCTGACTCACGATATGAAGATAGAAATGTGGATATTTTGGAATTTGACAATGCTAATGAAGAAACTAAACAGGTTCTCAGCATTTTGTCAACAGGTGCTACTGCCTCATGACTGCAGGACCACAACGAATGAAGGCATCGACAAGCAGCAATGTATCTAGCCACGGCCATAGAAGCAGTCCTGAAATCATCATGCCTCTGAGAAACCTAGGTACCTTAAAGTGTCTGACTGTTGGACAGACTCGAAAGGGTCACAAATCTAATCATTTTACTCGAGATCGTCGCAGAAGCTGCTCCTGCAGCGTGAATATACCCCGCACGACGACACCAAACCAGGGTCCTTGGACCGCGCCCCCCCACCTTCCCCTCCCCCTCCCCCCCCTCCCCCAGCCCCCTCTGGCAGCGCACAGCGGACCTGACAACAGCCGCATATCTCCTTTTGAATCCACAAAGCATTGTCGAGTTTAACTGGCATGGTCCTTTGGGTCACAGACCCTGTGCTCTGTTAATTGGCAGATGACAGTCTATCTTTAGACAGGGCATTCTTATAATTCCTGGTTCAATACATTCTGATTATGACTGGACTATGAAAATTATGCTCAATACCATTGCCTCTCCTGTTAGCACTCTTGTTGGGACAGAAATTGCTTAGCTAATACCATCTGAGTCCCAAGTGCCTAAAACTTATAACAGAATCCAAGGGCAAGAAGGCTCAGGTTCCACTGATATGCCTAATACCTCATTAGCCCTTGTTATAGATGACTCCAGATAAAAGTTTTTGGTAACAGATTTATTGGCACTAAAAGATCGTAAAAAGGCAATAAAAGCAATAAAAGCAAGCAAAGCAACCGGTTGGGCATGTGAGGGTACAAAACTTCACCCAAAAAGCAACCTTACAATAGTTTTCTTCATCTTATATAGTTACATCATCTACATAAGCAAACTTATGCTAAATAGAAGGCAGGCATATGATAATTAGTCTTAGAATAGATGGTCAAATCCCTTCTCCCTACTTTCAGTGTGGTAAGGGTCAAAGCATCCACTTTCACGCATGCCCAATTGTGCAGGCTTCTTATCTGAAGAAAACAAATTCCTAGTTCTGAATGTTTATCTTTAAGACAGCTCCTTCTCAGCCGTGATGTCTCCAATTAACCAGACAGTATCCTTGCAAGTCTGCAAGATAAGTTTCTTTCCCTTTACCCTCTAAACAGGCCTCACAAGATCCTGACCCTTAATCCCAGTGCACTCTAAGTCTTACAATTTTAACACAAATCACCAGTATATTCATCACAATCCCCCATTTTCTTTTTGTCACCATTGATTTGTGGTAAAATTTCCAGATATTTCAGAACCTTCTTAATTGGATCATAATTAAGTTCCTCTATTTTAATCACCTTCAGATCATAACCATCTGCTTGTAACTTATTGGCATAAACAATTTTACCTAAAGGTCTTACCATTTTTAAACAACAATTACAATGAATTACACAGATCAGTATTACAATTATTCCAACAGGTATTACAAACAATTGTTTAAAGCAACTTATATTCGATAAGCAAGAAGTTAACTTATCCCATATTTCTTTAAATCCAGAAGAAGTATCATCCAAAGAAATCTGATGTCATATTTGATTGTGATCTACAATCACTTAACATAACTACAGATTAACATAACTACAACAGCTTACATTTATGACTACACATACAACATGTAAGAAATCCAAAACCAACCTATTTTCAGTAGATACTTTTGAGAGACTATTGACTTCAAGCTACTGAGCTTTTATTCATCTATGCTTGCATTCATCATAATTTCAGCTGTAGCAGAAAATTTTACCATTGCTTTTTCAAGTTCGCTAACCCCAAGCCAAGGTAGAAACCTCCTACCAAAACTATGAAACTTGTTATGCCTGGTTGGTAGTGGATTTGCTCCCCTCTTGGTTCTTCTTGCAAAGCTCCTGAGTAATTCCTGTGGCTGATTTACTATAAAGATATGAGGATAGGCCAGTCCTATAGCACATCTTCCTTACCCGCCTAAGGGTAATACCTTATAAGCATTTATACCACATATCCAATACCATCCTGACCCAATAGGTATCAGCCATCCTTTAGGTATGTGTTCTTTCTTTCTGGTCTGATCATGGCTCCCCATATTTCCTTCTTCCTAACTAATAAATTGTGAACACTTTGATTACTGCCCTATAAAAATTATATTCCCACATCCAGGGTCAGTCCTATTTCCCCTTTATTCCTGCCTATAGTTGTCTTCCAACATCGCTGGATACAAGGTACAGGCATATTTACATCCAAGGGTTCTTCAAATTGTAATCTCCCCCTTAACTGAGATTGTGGAATCTTGGTACAATCCTCAAGTTGCTGGGCTTCTGGAATGCTTTTTGTATTTCTGTTACATCAGGAAAGACTGTCCCTATCAAAGGAAACCTGTGTGCTGAATTCTCAGGTAGCTGGGAACATATCCAACAGTAAAAGGACACTACTGCCTGTCTGATGCAGGCTTGAACCCACGACCCTGAGATTAAGAGTCTCATGCTCTACCGACTGAGTTGACTGTGCTCCCTTTCAACAACTGCAGATAAGTGTTCTGTTCTCATACCTTTACTTCAGATGATGTTATAATCTTAGCTCCATAATGGCCTTTCAACCTACCTGTCATTACTAATATTAGAAGAGAATTTATCCACACATGGGAACATGGTCTTTGATTTTGATTGGACTCCTTATACAAAAACAGGGTTAGGATCAAGATTAGGCTCCACCAGTAGATGTTAACTCTGCCTCCTTAGCCTACTGGGTGCAACCAGCAGCCAGGTGTCATGTCTTCTTGGCAGCAGTTACATTCTTCAGGAGCCCCACAGATTCCTTAACCCACTTTAAGATTTCATTCGGAGTCTCTTCTCTGCTTCCTCAGTTAGCTTGTTTACCATTTCCCATTGTGCTTTTGTTATTTCAATTCCTCTTCGCTCAAAATCCTCTACAATAATTTTTCTTATGTCTTCCTTACTTTTTTTTTCCTTCTACTAGCCCTTTCAATTTCAAAAACCTGATCTCCTTCTACGATCAGGTGACTGCCTGGTGGATGTGGGGAAGCCTGTGGATGTAGTCTACCTGGACCTCAGCAAGGCTTTTGACACTGTCTCTCACAGCAAACTCCTGGCCAAGCTGTCAGCCCATGGCTTGGACAGCAGCACTCTGAGCTGGGTTAGGAACTGGCTGGAGGCAGAGCCCAGAGAGTGGTGGTGAATGGTGTCACATCCAGCTGGTGGCCAGTCACTAGTGGTGTGCCCCAAGTATCAGTGCTGGGCCCCATGCTCTTTAACATCTTTATTTATGATCTGGATGAGGGCATTGAGTCCATCATCAGTAAATTTGCAAATGACACCAAGCTGGGGCAGAAGTTGATCTGCTGGAGGGTAGAGAGGCTTTGCAGAGGGACCTAGAGGGATGGGCAGATTCCAACGGCATGAGATTTAACACATCCAAGTGCTGGGTTCTGCACATTGGTCACAGTAACCCCATGCAGTGCTACAGGCTGGGATCAGAGTGGATGAAGAGTGGCCAGGCAGAGAGGGACCTGGGGGTGCTGGTTGATGGTAGGCTGAACATGAGCCTGTAGTGTGCCCAGGCAGCCAAGAGGGCCAATGGCATCCTGGCTTGCATCAGGAATAGTGTGGCCAACAGGAGCAGGGAGGTCATTCTGCCCCTGTACACTGCACTGGTTGGGCCACACCTCGAGTACTGTGTCCAGTTCTGGGCAGTTTAGGAAGGGGGTTGACCTGCTGGAGCGTGTCCAGAGAAGGGCAATGAAGTTGATGAGGGGTTTGGAACACAAGCCCTATGAGGAGAGACTGAGGGAGCTGGGGTTGCTTAGCCTGGAGTAGAGGAGACTCAGGGGTGACCTTATCACTCTCTACAACTACCTGAAGGGAGGTTGTAGACAGGCAGAGGTTGGTCTCTTCTCCCAGGCAGCCAGCACCAGAACAAGAGGACACAGTCCCAGGCTGCACCAGGGGAGGTTCAGGCTGGATGCCAGGAAGAAGTTCTACACAGAGAGAGTGATTGCCCACTGGAATGGGCCGCCCGGGGAGGTGGTGGAGTCACCACCACTGGAAGTGCCCAGGAGGAGACCTGATAGGGTGCTTGGTGCCATGGCCCAGTTGATCAGGTGGGTTGGATTGGTTGATAGGCCGGACGTGACGATCCCGAAGGTCTCCTCCAACCTGGCCTACTCTATTCCATTCTATTCTATTCTAATTGTTCTTGGTATCCCTAACTAAAAATTTCTCTAGCCTTTATTTCCCACTTATGCCAATCCCTTTCAAGAATTTTCCATGGGGATTTAAATCCTTTTTCGTTTCCACAAAATAAGATCTCTATATTTATCAATCCAAACTGCCTATTTTTGGGCCTACTTTTACAGTTTTACAGTTACAGCATTCAGGACAAAATACTCCTCAATTATAAGAGATACAAGACCATTTCTTACAGCATTTAAAACATTTACAAGTTACCCATCCCCCATGAGTTCTATGATGTTTTATACACAGAATGAAATGGGGATATTCCTCAATGTTCTCTTGCAACACAGATTCAATATCACACGCTATTGCATATATTTCAGGAGGTGGGTCTGTCTTGTAAGTTCCGGAGCTTTCAGAATGAGATGTTACAGCATTGCATCGAGTACTTATCTGTCAGCACTAACTGCAGTCTCGGAGATGCTTCCAATCATCTGTATAAGTGGTGTGGAATTCATGCTGATGTCAGTTTTGCTTTGTCTGTAGAGTCACTCTAATCTCTCCAGGCTCAGAGGTTACTGTCCTTTCACTCGCGACACATGCGGCCACCCTTTTTCTGCAGTCCGGACAGCTGTAATCTGTTGTTGACAAAACAAAAAGAGATCTCTCCCAAGAGAGTGTATTCAGTCTCTGAAACAACTAACAAATCGTTTAAACAAATCCTTTTCCAGATTCCATTTCTGTATTTTCAAGCAGGGGCACATTAAAAGGTTCCCCTTTAGCTTCAATTACTGTTGCTGGGGTTTTTCCTTTTCAACCCTCTTAGGAGTCTTTTGTATAATCAATTTTCTGCTCCCATATCTACCAAAAAAATTACCTCCTCCTTCTGGGGACTCATTAGACATTCTTGTCCCCAGAAGATACAGCCCCTGACACCTTTATCCATGATCGATAGTACCCCAAAGGTCCGAGCAGCTGCCTGATTTCTGACTTTCCCTTACAGCAGTTACAAACAGTTTAACCTCTGCTTTTTGTTTCTCTTCATCCCTCCTTACATATACTTTCTGAGCTTCCCATAGTAACTCCTCTAATCCCCTGTCTTGCCAATCCTCGATCTTTTCCAGTTTCTTTCTAATATCTCCCCATGATTTCACCACAAACTGTGTCCTGAGAAGTAGCACGCCAACTGCAGGATTGGGGTCTATTCCAGAGTACATGTGCAAATCTTTCTTTAATTTTCCCATCCACTCTGCAGGAGATTCATCTTTCCTCTGTTGGTCACTAAAAGCTTTATCAAAATTCTGTCCTCTAGGAACAGCTTCCCTAATTCTTTGTATTATTATAGTTCTCAGGTCACTCATATTCTGTCTCCCTTGGGGCTGCTGATGGTCCCACCCAGGGTCTTGATTAGGCCACTTTTGATCTCCTGGTGGCCCCCCCTGGTTCTGCCTTTCCCATATTCTCATACCAGCCTGTCTAATCCTGTTTCTTTCCTCTGCAGTGAATAGAATACTCAAAATAGACTGCACCTCTTTCCAAGTATATGTATTGGGACCCAAAAATTGGTCCAGTCTCTCAGCTACACCTAAGGGATCATCCAGCAAGGTACCCATCTCTTTCTTAAAACTGCGGACATCTGATGTACTGAGAGGTACAGCCACAAACCCTATTCCTCCTTGCTGCCCCCCCATAGGCACTTCCCTGAGTGGATGGAATCCTACACTGTCTCCCTCTTGTTCATTCCTGTCATTCCTCACTCTGCTTCTTGTTTGGGTGGGTGAAGGAGAAGTTGGTTGCAGGGCTATTTGATTTAGGGGACCTTGACCCCTGTTCTGGTGAAAAGGTGGTGGTAGGTTATCCAGGGGTTCCCATTTCTCCTTCTCCTTGTCTTTGTCCTTATCCTCAGTTCTTAATATTGGAACAGGAGAGGGACGTGAGACCCTAATCCAAGTAGCAACATATTCAGCTTCTTCCTTACTAAAACACTTTTTAGAATTCACATGATGGTTCAAAGCTTGGCAAATCCAATCCTCAAAAGATCCAAAAATAGGCCAAAACACATGTGGTCTTAATGATTCTTTTGGCCATACCTCCATACAGTAGTGAATCATTCTTTCCTTTGATTTCCCTTTTCTCTGTCCATCATCCTCCCAGTATTGAATGAGCATTCCTAATGGACTCTCTGGAGGAATAGAAGGTAAAGCCTTCTCTCCATCCTGCCTTGATGACTTACTCTTCTTTTGTCCCATTTTCTCCTGACTACCACAAATATTACAAATAATAAACAAATAAAATAAAACTAAAATAAAATTAAACTAAAATAAAAAACTAAAAAAATCCAAAGAATTCCAAAAACTCATGCGAGTGGAACAGTCTAAACAATTCCTACTCACGAATACAGTTCCTGGCTACTACAAAAACTCATGCGAGTGGAACAGTCTAAACAATTCCTACTCACGAATACAATTCCTGGCTACCACAAATACTTAGGCAAGTGGAATAAACCACAAATACTCATGCAAGTGGAACAATACCACAAATAATCATGCAAGCGGAATAATCAAAATAATTCCTACTCACGAATACCCCTCTTCTTTACCAGCCAGAGCCACCGCACCAGATCCACCGTACCTCCCCCCTTGCAGAACCTGAAACAGCGGACTCAAACACTCAAACTATGGTAGCTGAATACAAATGTAGCCGAATCCTTCCCCCCCAAGCGGTATTCTCACCACCATGGTCGTCGTCGCTTGGATCTCGTATACGAAGTTTTACGGGGTCCACGTCCTCCAATTGGACGTCAAACAACAAAACAGCACCAAAAAAAAAGGAAAAAAAAGGAAAATAAAATAAAATAAAAAAAAAAATATTATTTGCTTGCCTTTATTGAGTTCTGATCGTGCTGACCTTTCCGTCTTTTGACTACAATGAAGCCACAGAAAATGCTGTGGGGCGCCTCTTCATTTGCAGTTCAAAATATGTGAAGGTTCAGACGATTCCCGGCCAACGCACCATTTGTTATAGATGACTCCAGATAAAAGTTTTTGGTAACAGATTTATTGGCACTAAAAGATCGTAAAAAGGCAATAAAAGCAAGCAAAGCAACCGGTTGGGCATGTGAGGGTACAAAACTTCACCCAAAAAGCAACCTTACAATAGTTTTCTTCATCTTATATAGTTACATCATCTACATAAGCAAACTTATGCTAAATAGAAGGCAGGCATATGATAATTAGTCTTAGAATAGATGGTCAAATCCCTTCTCCCTACTTTCAGTGTGGTAAGGGTCAAAGCATCCACTTTCACGCATGCCCAATTGTGCAGGCTTCTTATCTGAAGAAAACAAATTCCTAGTTCTGAATGTTTATCTTTAAGACAGCTCCTTCTCAGCCGTGATGTCTCCAATTAACCAGACAGTATCCTTGCAAGTCTGCAAGTTTCTTTCCCTTTACCCTCTAAACAGGCCTCACAAGATCCTGACCCTTAATCCCAGTGCACTCTAAGTCTTACAATTTTAACACAAATCACCAGTATATTCATCACAGCCCTAAAAATCCAAAAGAGAAAACTGGAACAGATTTTAACTGTCAGACACCCTTGTGGACAAATTATACAATTTTCAATTATTATGGATACTGGAGACGATGTCATCATTATACCTAGTCATAAACGGAATGGTCACTAGCCATTGCTCATGGCAAATTTTGAAGTCATGTGTTTAAAAGGTATCCAAACAACCTGGGTTAGCAAAGAGCCAGTGCAATTAGCTTTTAACTACAGCAAATCAATCACTGTAAGACCGTACATGTTAACCCTTCCAGTTGCTCTATTGGACTGATATGCCTTAAGTCAACTAGGAGCAAAACTTGTTACCGTTCCTTTTTTGTGGTGGCTACAAGTCAGCAACCAACCCTCAAATTAAAATGGAAAACACATAATCCAGTATGGGTGGAACAATGGTCGTTCAGACACGATAGGCTGCAAGTCGTTAAGACCCTAATACAGAAACAATAGCAACTGGGTCACACCTTGCTAGCCACCCACCCTTACCCCCACCCCCAGAAAAGGGAGGATTTTCTAGTACTACTCTTGCCAACCAAAGCTCTGCTCTGATTTAAAGTTACAGTGCTAATTTCTTCATTTCTGATTGCAATGTCCTTAAGAGATTTGTTATTTAGATATTTGCTAAGTTTTCCTGGTAAGCATAATGAATGGTAAGCATTTTATATTTACAGATACCTAGTACATAGTAATTGTAGAAAGGTGTAAGTACTTAGTAATGAGTTCACATTGTAAGATTTCTTTTGGTTCGAACCTTCTTAGTTGTGTGCCATGGCATTTCAAAGGAGCTCCATGTAATATAGGTAAGACTTGTAGTAAATAGGTATTAATTTTAAAAAGTATTCCTTAGCTAAGGTAATGTCTTTATATTTCCTTCCTAGACATAGACTAGGAAAAAAAACATACAAAAAATACAAAAAACCAAAAACAAAACCAAAAAGTTAAACAAAAAAAAACCCCAGAAATATATAACAAAAGCACAAAAACTCTGGATACAAAACATAGAGTACTAAATAACAGAATAGTAATAAAAAAGAAGAGCAACAATGAAAATAAAATATTAAAAACAAAATATGACACATTGAAAAATCATAAAGATTACTAACACAGAATAGCTATTAACAAAAAAAGACATAAGAATTGTTAGCAAAAAAATGAAAATAAGGATTATCAAGACTACTAGATTAAAACAAACAAAAAATTATACAAAGAAAAAGTTGAGAAAATTAAAATGAAAAATGATAATAAAAAAGAATTAATAGAAAAGGTTAAAAAATATAATAAAAAATAAAAAATGAAAATTAAAATAGAAAATAGATTAAATAAAACAAACATGCAAAATAAAAAATAATTACAATAAAGAATATAAGATAAAAAATAAACTATTAAACACTAGATAAAAAGAAAAAAATAGAAATTACAAAAATAAAAGAAATTGAAAAAGAAAAAATTGATTGGCATAATAAATTAAAATACAGATTAAAAAATTGCAATAAGAAAATAAAAATTATAATAAAGAAGGTAAAAAAAGAAATAAATTAAAAATTACAAAAAGTAAGTTAAAAATAATAATAAAAATTTAAAGAACAAAGAAAAATTAAAATACAAAATAACAAAAATTAATTGAATAAAATTATATCAAAATTAGATTAAAATTAACAAACAAAAAAGTTAACAAAAATAATTAAGAAGTGCAAAAAAAAAATAAATTGCAATGAAGAAAAAACCACATTAAAACAGTATAGAAATAAATTTAAAAACGAAAATTGAAATTAATTAAAGATTAAACAAAAGAACTAGATTAAAAGTCAAAATATTAAAAATATCAAAATAATAAATTCACAATAGAAAATAATAATTAAAAATTAAATAAAATAACAAAAAGAAACAAAATAAATAAAAGAAATCCATTCAACATAAAGCGTGAAACAACTCAAGTTAGAATTAAAAAGAAAGAAACTATAAAAATAATTTACAAAATCAAAATTGAAATGAAACTAAATTAAAAAATTAAATAAAAACAATTGCAAACATGTAAAAAATAATAACAAACCCCTTAAATCCATATAATGAAATCAAACAAAAATGAAATAGATTTATTGAAAGTAGATTTCAAAATGTTAAAGAAATGAAGCAAAAAATTAATTACAAATTCAAAAATAGCTCACATTAAAAACAAACAAAACCCACTCAAAATTAGTTAGAAAATCTGTGGAATCATAGACTCGTGGAATGAGTCAAGGTTGGAAAGGACCACAAGGATCATTTAGTTCCAACCACTGCCATGGGCAGGGACATCTCACACTGGATCAGGCAGGCTAGAGCCTCGTCCAGCCTGGTCTTAAACACCTCCAGGCATGGGGCCTCGGCCATCTCCTTGGGCAACCCATTCCAGGGCTTCATCATTGTCACAGTGAAGAATTTCTTCTTCACATCCAGCCTGAATCTTCCCATCCCCAGCCTTGTTCCATTCTCCCTAGTCCTGTCATCTCCTGACATGCTAGGATGTCCCTCCCCAGCATTCTTGTAGGCTCTCTTCAGATACTGGATGGCCACGATCAGGGCACCTCGAGCCTTCTTTTCTGCTAACTGCAATCATCGCAACAAACAACGGCGGAAGAATCAAGACCACGAGGACACAGCATTTCCCATGCAGTCGAACATCGATCACAACAACTGCTATGATCATCTGGGATCAAACAGCATCACTCAGAAGAATGTACCACAGCATCATGTGAATTAGGATTGAATATTGTGGTTGCTTGATAACTTTGTATTCTCTCTTGTTAACTAAGTGTGCCTCTGAATGTAGACATCCTAGAGGATGCAGTTTCATCTTTACATTTTGCTTAGTAGAGATTATTAAAAAAAAAAAAAAAAAAAAGGGGGAAAAGAGAGAATACCCCATAGCAAAAAATTAGCTCATGGCAACTCTAGAAATGCTGTAACCCTAGAAAATGTTGTAACCCTAGAAAGTGCTGTAACCCTAGAAACATCAACTTTGCAATATGCTGTAACCCTCTCACTGCAAGACAGCACGAACACGGCGCAACTGTCATGAAAATGACAATCAGCAAACCTGCTTAGCACTGATCAGAATGACGGTCACGATAATCCAAGATGTCAACAGAAAACATCTAACTTATAACCGAGTGTCGTGACTGCTTTACTGTTGTGTGAACATTAAGAGATCAGAATTGCTAGGATGAGCAAAAACACATTATTCAGTGTAATTTTATATTGGGCAATGCAATGAAGCTCTTTTTGCTCTTGCTGCTTGCCTGCAATTTTTCTGTCTGTGAAGCTAGAGCCTGGCCAGATCTACCTTTACAGATTAAAGAAATCTTGCTACCATTAAACAATTCATGATTTTTGACCATCCTAGAGAAAATAAAGATGCAACATAATCCTAAAGCAGATCGCAAAAGACAGTGCTAAGGATTGCATTTGTGCCTCAATCTCTGTGTGCAATGCATTCAGGCATAATCAAGTCTTCTCTGTCAATAAGAGGAATGAAATGTAAAGATCGGAACTGTTAAGATCTAAGTTCTTCTTTACAATGTTTGTTATCTTTGACCATGTATTATGCCATCTCTGTAGAGCATTGTAAGTAGTTCAACTTAAGCTTTGTGCCTTGTGTGGGTTACATCAGTCTGTTAGACATGCTGCACTGCAGAACTCTTGTTTTTGCTGCACAGCTTAGCTTTACCTTGCTTGCTTCTGCGTTTGCAGTAGCATCTTGGATGGGATGAGAACAACTCCCATGACCAGATTGCTCACAAAAACAAAAAGGGGGATTTGTGGCAATGCCAGCGACGAGCAGTGTGAGCAATCTGGCAGTGCAGGCCTAGAGCCTGACACGGTGGTAGGCCATAAATGCAGAGTTAGCTAGCAGTGGAGCAAAACAGTGCTGTGCCTGCAGCATGTAACTAAAACAAGACACTGGTAGCTATAAACATGGACAGTTATCTTGGGACAACAGGACATGCACCTGCATCAACAACCTCGTTGTGTCATTAGTAGTTGGACCAATAATCTGTAATAGTGTAATGTGTGGTCACTCATAGGGAGCCAATGGAGCTGTGCCAACGAGGCACTCCGAGTTTATATAAGTCGTAGCAGTTGCCTTGCTATGCACTTCTTCTTCTGCCTTTCCTGTCTCCTGTTTCTTCTACACTTTACAGTGCTATACTTGCACTACAGGCTTGCTCCATAGGCCTGCACCTCAGGCCTGCACCATCGGCCTGCAACACTGGAACAATAAAGGAACAATACTCTATCACATTGGTCAGCCGTATTGGTTCCCAATCTCCGTTGTCTACATGTACTACTGTGGATTATTGGTTAACACGCAGGATTGTTGATATACGTGTGTGTCCTGTCATTCCAAGATAACTCTCTATGTTTATGGCTACCAGTGCCCTGCTTTGGTTACACAGTGTGGGCACAGCACTGTTCTGCTATACTGCTAGCCACTTCCGCACTCATGCTGGGCACAGCCTACCACCATGTCAGGCTCTAGGCCTACACTGCCAGATTGCTCACACTGCCTGTCACAACCATTACCACACTCTAAGGCTGACCCCCAGGGACCACATTTAGGCCCACCCACTTGCCAGCTCATTTTGCTATGACCTTGAAGATCATCAAGTCCAGAGATTAACCCAGCACTGCCAGGTCACCATGAAACCATGGCCCTCGGCACCACATCGCCATAGCTTTTAAATCCCCCTGGGGATGGGGACTCCACTACTTCCCCGGGCAGCCTGTTCCAGGATTTGGCAACTCTTCTGGGGAAGAAATTGCTATTAATGTCCAACCTAAACTTCTCCTGGTTTGGCTTCATGCCAGACTGTCCTATTTGAGTAACTGAAAGCACCCTGGGGTCAGGTCCTGGGCTTTATTCACACTCTAATCAAAGCTGATGCCTGGGAAGACCTGAGGTCCTGGTGGTGCTGAAAGTGGGGTGAGATCTGCTTCCTCCCAAGAGTCAAAGCACGAAAAGAAAACCTTGCTTGACCTTCCCCTGGTGATTTTAGAGGAGTTTGGCCATTGGAGCGGGCTGCCCAGGGAGTTGGTGGAGCCACTGTTCCTGGAAGTGTTTAAAAAGGGACTGGCTGAGGCACTTAGTGCCAAGGTTTAGCTGATTAGATGGTGTTGGGTGATAGGTTGGACTTGATGACCTCAAAGGTCTTTTCCAAGCTGGTTAATTCTGTGTTGGTTTTTTTTTCCACCTCCCCAAAACAGCAAATTGCTGTCGGTTTGCCCTGAGGCAGAAGCTTGGCACAAGCTTGCTGCAGCTTTCTTGGTTTTCCTTTTAACAGAATCAGAGAATTGTCAGGGTTGGAAGGGACCTCAAGAAGCAGCCAGTTCCAACCCCCCTGCCATGGCGGGGGACACCTCACACTACAGCAAGTTGCTCACAGCCACATCCAGCCTGGCATAAAAAACCTCCAGGCATTAGGTTTCCACCACCTCCCTGGGCAACCTGTGCCAGGCTCTCACCACCCTCATGGGGAACAATTTCTTCCTAACATCCAATCTCAATCTACCCATTTCTAGTTATGCTTCTTTCCCCCAGTCCTATCACTCCCTCACACCCTCAAAAGTCCCTCCCCAGCTTTCTTGGAGCCCCTTCAGATACTGGAAGGCCACAATTAGGTCTCCTGGGAGCCTTCTCTTCTCCAGACTGAACAATCCCAACTCCCTCAGTCTGTCCTCATAGGAATAGAATAGAATAAACCAATGTTTAGAATAGAATAAATCAAACCAGGTTGGAAGAGACCTTCAAGATCATCGCGTCCAAACCATCAACCTATCCAACCCAGCCAAACAAATAACCCATGGCACCAAGTACCCCATCAAGTCTCCTGAACACCTCCAATGACGGCGACTCCACCACCTCCTTGGGCAGCCCATTCCAATGGGCAATCACTCCCTCTGTATAGAACTTCTTCCTAACATCCAACCTGAACCTCCCCTGGTGCAGCCTGAGACTGTGTCCTCTTGTTCTGGTACTGGCTGCCTGGGAGAAGAGACCATCATCTGCCTGTCTACAACCTCCCTTCAGGTAGTTGTAGAGAGTGATAAGGTCACCCCTGAGTCTCCTCTTCTCCAGGCTGAGCAATCCCAGCTCCCTCAGCCTTTCCTCATAGGGCTTGTGTTCCAAACCCCTCACCAACTTCGTTGCCCTTCTCTGGACTTGTTCCAGCAAGTCAACATCCTTCCTAAACTGAGGGGCCCAGAACTGGACACAGTACTCGAGGTGTGGCCTAACCAGTGTGGTGTACAGGGGCAGAATGACCTCCCTGCTCCTGCTGGCTACCCTGTTCCAGATGCAGGCCAGGATGCCATTGGCCTTCTTGGCCTTCTTCAGCCTGCCATCGACCAGTACCCCCAGGTCCCTCTCTGCCTGGCCGCTCTCCAGCCACTCTGACCCCAGCCTGTAGCTCTGCATGGGGTTGTTGTGGCCAATGTGCAGAACCTGGCACTTGGATGTGTTAAATCTCATGCTGCTGGATTCTACCCATCTGTCCAGCCTGTCGAGGTCCCTCTGCAGAGCCTCTCTACCCTCCAGCAGAACAACTCCTGCCCCCAGCTTGGTGTCGTCAGCAAATTTACTAATGATGGATGTGGTGAAGGCACATTATGCCCAGATACTGAATCTTGTCCCAGCATGTGGGCAAGTTCCCCCTCCTCCAGGAGGAAGACAAAAGCCAAGGAATTAGCCAGGCTTGCACGCACCCAGCGCATGCAGTGCTCCTGCTGACACCAAGTATGGGCATAATTCTTGCTTCACGCTTTCTATAGGCTGAAGCCAGTTGTGGTGGGTTAACGCCTCTTTCTGAAAACAAAAGAAGAAAGCAGGGTGGAGGGCTTGCGGGTACTTTACACTCCCTGAAGGGCGTTTCCCCCCTGGGAAAGCTGAGTCTGTTCCACTTCCCCCTCCCTGCCCAGCTAGGGTATAAAAAGCAGGACATCATAGCAGTTGGATCTCCTTTTTGGCTCCTGCCTCTGCTGGATGAGAGCTACTGCAGCTGCCCTCCTGCTCCTCAGCCACGTGGCCGGACCTGATCCTTTTCCCTGCTGCCTCTGCACCTCCTCAGAGGAAGACTGGTTTTGTATTATTTTTTTTTTCTGTCCCACTCCCATCCATTCTTGTTCCTTACCCTTGTGAACCTTGTTTTTTCCATTGTTGTTATATATATATAATTTGAAGAAAAAAAAATTATTTGCCTCTCTACTTCCAAGCTGACTCCAGATTGTTGCTTAGTGGATTTACTCCTTACCCCTTTTTTTTTCCTCCTCTCCCTGTTTGGAGGGAGGAGGTGGGGGGGAGTGGGGAAGAGATTCTCAGCCTTTTCCCATTTGAGCTTTTAACTCTCAGCTAAGGCTCAAACCACTACAGAGTGCCCATTGCTCAAGCCCAGCCTCGAGGAATCTATAAGTATCACCCCAGTAGGTAAACAAGTTGCCCCCTCATTCACTTTGTCTCTGTGCTTGCTCGAGACAGCAACTCCCGAGCTGCAGCCTTTGCCATTGAGCTTACTGTTGTTAGCTTCTGTTATACATGCACGCATACTGAAAGCCTCTGCATCGTTAAGAAGCCCAGAGGGAGGACCTTCGCTTTTTCTGAGGAGCTCAGCGTTGCTGCAGCCAGTCGTACCGACCGGGAGAGCCCACCGTGCCACTGGACCAACCCCCGAGGGTAAGATCTGCCCAGTTGCCGGGGAGAAGGGACTTGATCGATACCGAGTCCACACGTCTAGCCCCCCGTAGCGGGAGAGGAGCCACCGAGTGCCGCTCTGAGCCCTGTGAATCTCAGGGAAGACTAAAGCATTGTTCGTGCTTATACTGCACCGAACCCAGACCACTCCGAGAGTCCCGCTGCTCCTTTAAGCTCAGTAAACGAGAATCCACCGCCTAACACAGCCGCATTCTCTCCCCGAGGCTGTTTGCATCAGCCCCGAGAACCGCCATGGTTGGGCCAACCCCCGTAGCTTTGCCTGCTGCCGCGTCGTCCGAGTCCACCTACCGGCCACCATCATCCCGCCCTGCCGTATGAGCCACGGGCTGACCCCGACCAGGACCGATCCCTGTTGTCGGGAGGGAATTGAATATCTTCCACGTGCTTTCCATCCACTAGCACTCAGTTCAAAGTATCCACGTCCAGCAGAGTAAGCGCTGACGCATAGAAAGATTGTAATATTGCTGTGTATAGCCAGAAGCCGCCCGCGTCCCGCCGAGTCGCCATCTAGTGGCCAAGCGGCAGAACTGCGCCCTTCATTATATAAATATAGAGATAGTCTGTAACTAGTTCAATTAAGTTCTAATCATAACATTAAGCCACTTGTGGAATCTATTTCACGAACGTGCACTAGAACATGTATATAAGTTGGTGATTCATCGGTTATTAATAATTTGATAATTAATAAAAACAATATTTTCATAATTCATATTTCATATTAATAAATTTAATAACCCCTTCACCACAATGGACTCAATGCTCCTCTTCTCCAGGCTGATCACCCCCAGCTCCCTCAGACTCTCTGGAAGGCCACAATTAGGTCACCTCAGAGCCTTCTCTTCTCCAGACTGAACAGCCCCAACTCCCTCAGTCTGTCCTCATAGCAGAGCAGCTTCAGCCCTCTGCTCATCCTTGTGGCCCTTCTCTGGACACCTTCCAGCACCTCCAGATCTTTCCTATGATAGAGGCTCCAGAACTGGACACAGTGCTCCAGGTGGGGTTTCACCAGAGTGGAGTGGAGGGGGAGAATCGCCTCCCTGGCCCTGCTGACCACATTTCTCTTGCTGCAGCCTAGGCTCTGCTTGGCTCTCTGGGCTGCAAGTGCTCACTGCTGGCTCCTGTTGAGCTTCTCCTCCCCCAGCACCCTCAAGGCCTTTTCTTCAGGACTGCTCTCAAGCCGGTCCCTGCCCTACATCAGGCCAGCCGAAGGGTGGTGGTGGTGCTGAGGACACAGCCTCGCTCAGAAGCTATTTCTCCTCACCCCTATTTCAACATGAGGAAGCTTCTCAGGCTCCCAGCAGCAGCAGCAGCAGCAGCAGCAGCAGCAGCAGCAGGAGCCCAAGCGGCACAAAAAGAGGACGGATGCGGAGGGTTTGACCTCTCGGCAGGCAGCGACTCAGCGCAGGGCTCGGCAGCTGCTGCCTTCCTGCCATTGAAATGCTGAGCAGCCACATTTCCGTGGGTAAATAGGAGATGGAAGTGGTTAAAAAAGAGTTAAATGAGGTGGGGGAAAAACCACACAACAAAAAAAAAAACCCACAACACAAAACTCAAACGACCCAAATAGGAAAGACAATTCAGAGTCACAGAGTCAGATTTGGGTTGGAGGAGACCCTCGGAGGGCAGTTTGCCCAACCCCCACCCCCTGCAGTTAGCACGGAAACCTCCAACTCCAGCAGGCTGCCCAGGGACACAGGGAGTCTGATCTTGAATGTCTCCAGGGATGGGGCCTCAACCACATCCCAGGACAACCTGTTCCAGTGGTTTACTGTTCCACTATTTTGCTGTTCCACTGTTTCACTGTTCCAGTATTTCATCACTCTCATTGTGCAGAACTTCCTCCTGATGTCATAGAATCATAGAATCAATAAGGATGGAAAAGACCTCAGAGATCATCAAGTCCAACCTATCACCCAACACCTCCTGACTAACTCAACCATGGCTCCAAGTACCACATCCAATCCCCCTTTGAACACCTCCAGGGATGGTGACTCCACCACCTCCCTGGGCAGCACATTCCAATGGCCAATTGCTCTTTGTGTGGATAACTTTCTCCTCACCTCCAGCCTAAACCTCTCCTGGCACAGCTGGAGACTGTTTCCTCTTGTTCTGGTGCTGCTTGCCTGGGAGAAGAGACCAACCCCCACCTGGCTACAACCTCCCTTCAGGGAGTTGTAGAGAGCAAGAAGGTCTCCCCTGAGCCTCCTCTTCTCCAGGCTAAGCAACCCCAGCTCCCTCAGCCTCTCCTCACAGGGCTGTGCTCTAGACCCCTCCCCAGCTTTGTTGCCCTTCTCTGGACACATTCCAGCATCTCAATGTCCTTCTTAAATTGAGAGGCCCAGAACTGGACACAGGACTCAAGGTGTGGCCTAACCAGTGCTGAGCACAGGGCAGAATGACTTCCCTGCTCCTGCTGGCCACACTGTTCCTGATGCAGGCCAAGATGCCATTGGCCTTCTTGGCCACCTGGGCACACTGCTGGCTCATGTTAAGCTGTCTGTCAACCAGGACCTGGGTCCAACCTAAACCTCCCCTGCTCCACTTCCAAACCATTGCTCCTCATCCTATCACCCCAAGGCCTTCTAAACCAGTCCTTTCCCAGCCTCCCTGCAGGTCCTCTTCAGATATTGAAATGCAGCTCTAAGGTTTCCCTGGAGCCTTCTCCTCTGCAGGCTGCACAGCTCCAATTCTTTCAGCCTGTCTGTTGTAGATGTTCTCCAGCCCTCTGATCAAGGTGGAAAACAAAACCCACGTTGGAATAGCTCTTGTGTAACCCACCAGGTCCATGCAGCTGTGCTGGGGAGGCTGGCTCCAAGAGCTGCTTTTTCCCTGCAAAACCAAAAAAGGTTGCTTTGTTGTTGTTTTGGGGTTGCTTTTTTGCCTCCCCCCCACTAAACCATGGCATTCATGCTAAGGTAAACAGCAGCTTGTAACAGCACAAGGCTTTTGCTTCCCTCTTGTTGTCTGTGGTGGGGGGGGTTGAGCCATCTGCTCTACACCCCCAGCTTTGAAAAGATGATGTCAAAATAGATCTTCAGGAGCTCCACGAGAGCCATGAAAGCAAAAACACACAACTGTGGGGGAAAGGCAAATCTTTCCCCCCCACCCCCAAATGGAAACCCCAGGGCTTCTGTCATGACAGCAGCTCTCCAAAAGATCTCCCAGAATTGTTTTGGTTGGCAAACACCCCCAAGGTCATCCAGTCCAACCACCAACCTGGCCATTAAACCATGTCCCCAAGTGCCATGGCCACACATCTCTTGAACACTTCCAGGGATGGTGGCTCCACTGCCTCCCTGGGCAGCACATCCCAATGCCTGACCACTCTTTTCATAATGACATTTTCCTACTGTCCAACCTAAATCAAACCTCCCCTGGCACAATTGCAGGTCATGTCCTCTCATCCTGTCACTGGATGCTAGGGAGAAGAGACCAATCCCCACCTCACTCCAAGCTCCTTTCAGGGAGCTGCAGAGAGCAATGAGGTCTCCCCTCAGCCTCCTCTTCTCCACACTAAGCACCCCCAGCTCCCTCAGCTGCTCCTCCCCAGCCCTGTTCTCCAGACATTTCCCCAGCTTGGTTGCCCTTCTCTGGACCTGCTGCAGCACCTCAAGGCCTTTCTTGTAGTGAGCCCCCCATACTGAACCCAGTGTTTGAGCTGTGGCCTCATCAGTGCCCAGCTCAGGGGCACTATCACTACCCTACTCCTGCTGGCCACACTGTTCCTAACCCAGGCCAGGATGCTGTTGGCCTTCTTGGCCACCTAAACACACTGCTGGCTCATGTTCAGCTGGCTGTCAACCAGCACCCCCAGGTCCTTTCTTGCTGGGCACCGTTCCAGCCACTCTGCCCCAAGCCTGCAGTGTTGCTGGGGTTGTTGTGACCCCAAGTGCAGGAGCTGGCACTTGGGCTTGTAAAACGTCATATATCTGACCTCAGCCCATCGATCCAGCCTGGCTAGATGCTGCAGGATGCTCCTGCAGTGCTCTGACCCTGCCACAGGGACCGTGCAGCCCTGCTCTGGGTAGCACTCCCAGGCTCACCAAGGCTCAGTGGCCTCGGTGCAGCTCAGCCAGAAGAGGGCACAGCTGCATCGGCTGCTGACCGCGCTGGAGATGGAGGGGAACACCTCCTAAATGAGGTCCAGTTCGTCCAGTTCCAGTTACAAACCACAGCAATGGAAACATTCCAGCCTGGCTATTATTCCTGTGGTGGGGTGGAAGGGTAAGGCCAAGAAGCCTCCTCCCTTCCCCCTTGTAAGGTAAAGGGAAAGAAAATTGAAGGGAAAGGGAAAAAAAAAACTCACAAGCTGAATTAGCAAAGCAGTGGAGCTTTATATTTACAAAGCAGTGTAGGGTATGCAGGGGAATATATACAAATTTACAATATTTACAATATATACAAAGATATACAATAAAGTAACACAGAAATGAGAGTAACCCCCCCTTGCAGAGGGGGTTCCCCACCTCCGCTCTCCCCTCTCTTCCCCCCCTTCCCCAGAGTAGATCAGAAAAGAGAGAGAGAGAGAAAGAAAGAAGTTAAAAGCAGTTTTGTGTTAATTGGAAAGCAGTTAATACAGGCCTTCTATCTTATTGGTTTCAAGGCCGAAGTCTTGGCAGAAAGCCCAGCACAGAAAGCTGCTGCCCAAAGAAGAGGCGGAAGCAAGACTGATAGAAAAGTGCTGGAATGCCCAGTTCACTCCCAGTTCAGAAGGTGCTTCTTCCCACTTTACCAATGAAATTAGTTTAGATTATTCTTTCCATTTACCAACTTCCGTCCACCATATTCCCTTTCTTAAAGGCACAGCCTCAAACGGTCACAATTCCTAAAGAGGCAGTGGTGTGGGGAGGTGCTCCCTTGGGTCTGGAAGGAACCAACCTCTGCCCAGAGTTTGTGTGTCTGCATGAGTCAGAGCCCAGCTACTGCTCCAAACTATGACTTAGGATCATGCTGATAGCATTCTGTAATCTCTTCATTTTTGTTGTTTTCTTTATTTTATCTTATTTATATATATATATTTTAGTTCTTTTATTTGCTCTGCAGTTCTTTATTGCAAGCATGGGGCTGGTCTCTGAGTGAGTCTCCACCACCAAAAGGCTGGTAGAGAAACTTTGTGAGGGTTTAAAATGGACTCATGGCATGCCAGGGTCTGTGAAGGAAATGGACACACATTTATGTACTTCCTTTGGCCTGGGTGGGAGCATTTTATTCCCCAGGTCCTTAAAAGTCTTTGCAGCTTGTTGCTTGCCTGTGGTTAAGCCTGGTCTTTCCCATGCCAGCAGGGTTTAAAGCTTTCCATGCATTTGAGAAGCAAGTCAGAGCAGGACTCAGCAGGAGCTGACCAGGTCTTCCTCATGCTCATGCAAATCAGCCAGCTTTGATGACACTGGAAATAAAGCTCCAGCAATGCTCACCAGCTGGCTCCCAACATCCACAGCCTCTGTTGAGCTCCCTGCAAAAAAACAATTAAGGCAGGAGCAGCTTCTTGCAGAGAGAGAGTCAACACCAAAAGCTTGAATGAAAGCCAGGTACATGCTCTGGGAGAGAGCACATGGCCCCAAGAAACTCACAGGCTGGGGACTCTCAAAATACAGAATACAGAATTAACCAGGTTGGAAAAGACCTCAGAGATCATCAAGTCCAACCTAACCCCAGCACCATCTGATCAACTAAACCATGGCACCAAGGGCCTCATCCAGGCTGTTCCTGAACATCTCCAGGGATGGTGTGGTGAAGAGGTTATTAAATTTATTAATATGAAATATGAATTATGAAAATATTATTTTATTAATTATCAAACTATTAATAACCGATAAATCACCAACTTATATACATGTTCTAGTGCATGTTCGTGAAATAGATTCCACAAGTGGCTTAATGTTATGATTAGAACTTAATTGAACTAGTTACAGACTATCTCTATATTTATATAATGAAGGGCGCAGTTCTGCCGCTTGGCCACTAGATGGCGACTCGGCGGGACGCGGGCGGCTTCTGGCTATACACAGCAATATTACAATCTTTCTATGCGTCAGTGCTTACTCTGCTAGACGCGGATACTTTGAACTGAGTGCTAGTGGATGGAAAGCATGTGAACAATATTCAACTCCCTCCAGACAACAGGGATCGGTCCTGGTCGGGGTCGGCCCGTGGGGTCGACCCCGAAAAGTCAGCTTGCACGGCAGGGCGGGATGATGGTGGCCGGTAGGTGGACTCGGACGACGTGGCAGCAGGCAAAGCTACGGGGGTCGGCCCAACCACGGTGATTCTCGGGGCTGATGCAAACAGCCTCGGGGAGAGAATGCGGCTGCGTTAGGCGGCGGATTCTCGTTTACTGAGCTTAAAGGAGCAGCGGGACTCTCGGAGTGGTCCCGGGTTCGGTGCAGTATAGGCACGAACAATGCCTTAGTCTTCCCTGAGATTCACAGGGCTCAGAGTGGCACACATGGCAGCTCTTCTCCCGCTATAGCGGGGCTAGGCATACGTGGACTCGGTATCGATCAAGTCCCTTCTCCCCAGCAACTGGGCAGATCTTATCCTCAGGGGTCGGTCCAGTCCTCTGGTGGCATGGTGGGCTCTCCCGGTCGGTACGACTGGCTGTAGCGACACTGGGCTCAGCTTTGCTAAGGAACTCCCTCTGTGCTTCTCACGATGCAGAGGCTTTCAGTATGCGTGCATGTATAACAGAAGCTAACAACAATAAGCTCAATGGCAGAGGCTGCAGCTCGAGAGTTACTCTCTCGAGCAAGCACAGAGACAAAGTGAATGAGGGGGGCAACTTGTTTACCTACTGGGGTGATACTTATAGATTCCTCGAGGTTGGGCTTGACCAATGGGCACTCTCATAAACAACTGGCTTCAGCCTATAGAAAGCATGAAGCAAGAATTATGCCCATACTTGGTGTCAGCACAAGCACTGCATGCGCTGGGTGCGTGCTGGCCTGGCTGATGCCTTGGCTTTTGTCTTCCTCTTGGAGGAGGGGGACTTGTCCACATGCTGGGACAAGATTCAGTATCTGGGCATAATGTGCCTTCACCACAGATGGTGACTCCACCACCTCCCTGGGCAGCACATTCCAATGGCCTATCTCTCTTGCTGGGAAGAACTTTCTCCTAACATCCAGCCTAAACCTCTCTGGCACAGCTTGAGATTGTGTCCTCTTGTTCTGGTGCTGGGTGCCTAGGAGAAGAGACCAACCCCCACCTGGCTACAACCTCCTTTCTTGTGTAACATTGCTCGGCCCCTACCTGGCACAGGGGTGGGAGGAGACAACTCCCTCTGCCTACAAGCCCTGAGGGACAGCATCTGATTGAATCCTCTTGTTTTCTTTAAACGTGCTCCATGTGTGAGAGGGAGGTGGGGAGAGCTTATGAGGACACCACACATTCTGCACCCCCCAGACCACCCAGCACAAAGCAGTCAGCAGTTGCGCGCCGGAGGCAAAGGAGAAACTGCAAATCGATGTAGCAACAATCTCAGAGGCAAAACAGCCTTTGGTGGGAGTGAAGAGGGGCTCTGCCTTTCATCCTGCAAGGTTTTTTCTGGGCAGGAGCCTGCTGATGCCAGGAGATGATAGAATCTGTCCAGAGAAGAGCCACGAGGATGAGCAGAGGGCTGGAGCTGCTCTCCTATGAGGACAGACTGAGGGAGTTGGGGCTGTTCAGTCTGGAGAAGAGAAGTCTCTGAGGATACTCTGGATGTGGAGGAGTTTGAGTGCAGAGGAGCAGGAGCAGGGCATAGCTAGTAGGAGCACTCCTCACCACTGCCAAAGCAAGATAAGGGCAAGAACAGCTTGGATTTTATCTGCAAGAGATATGAAACTGCTTGTTTTGAGAGGTTATTGCCCAGAGGGGTGGTGGATGCCAGCAGGTCAAGGGAGGTGATTCTTCTCCTCTGCTCTGGTGAGACCCCACCTGGAGCTCTGTGTCCAGGTCTGGAGCCTCTGTTACAGGAAGGATCTGGAGGTGCTAGAAGGTGTCCACAGAAGGGCCACGAGGATGAGCAGAGGGCTGGAGCTGCTTTGCTATAAGGACAGAGTGAGGGAGTTGGGGTTTTTCAGTCTGGAGAAGAGAAGGCTCTGAGGAGACCTAATTGTGGCCTTCCAGTATCTGAAGGGGGCTCCAAGAAAGCTGGGGAGGGACTTCTGAGGGTGTCAGGGAGTGATAGGACTGGGGGGGATGGAGCAAAACTAGAAATGGGGAGATTCAGATTGGATGTGATGAAGAAGTTGTTCCCCATGAGGGTGGTGAGAGACTGGCACAGGTTGCCCAGGGAGGTGGTGGAAGCCTCATGCCTGGAGGTGTTGAAGGCCAGGCTGGATGTGGCTGTGAGCAACCTGCTGTAGTGTGAGGTGACCCTGGCCATGGCAGGGGGGTTGGAACTGGCTGCTCTTTGAGGTCCCTTCCAACCCTGACAATTCCATGATTCTATGCCCCATCCTTGGCAAGAAGTTGGACAGGGAGGGCTCTGAGCATCCCCATCTAGCTGCAGATGTCCCTGCTCACTTCAGGGGGGTTGGACTAGATAACCTTTGAAGGTCCCTTCCCACCCACATCATTCTGGGATTCTATGAGAGAGCTTGCTTTGAACACTGGAAACATCTCAGAAATACGTGGAGGCAAATCAGGTTTTGGCAGTTGATGCTGGAAAGCAAGAGGGATTCAAAGCCTGATTACACATCCATCACCTCCACCAGCCCTGGGAGAGCTGCAAACCACACCAGCCAGCCAAGGAATGCAGCAGCACTGTGGGAGCAACCCCCTGGGTGGGCACAACCCAATGGGCAGGGTCTCAGGCACCCTGTCCTGGTGGCATCTGCTGGGGATCTTACAAAACCCATTCAACCCCCCTCCCAGCTTTAGCCTGGCAGTGACTTCAATGCTGCAGGAACACTGAGTGACAACAAGAAACTGATAAAGCTGCAGGGATGGTCCTTAAAGTACACATTGCCAGAAGGAAAGGTAAGGCCAGGAATCAGGACTGCCTCACTGAAAGGAAACCTCTCCTCCTGCTGAAAAGGGGGAGGGATTGAGACATTCTTGCTGTGCTGATGCTCAGAAAGGGCAAGAAGCTTGGGTGGGAGCTCGTCCAGCCTCACTCATCTTTTTCTTCCGTCCTGGTGAGCATTTACTCCAAATAAATGCATCACAGAATCAGCCAGGGTGGAAAAGACCTCAGAGATCATCAAGTCCAACCCATTAACTAAGAGCTAACACCTCCTGACAACTACACCATGGCTCCAAGTGCCACATCCAATCCCTTTTTTAACACCTCCAGGGACAGTGACTCCACCACCGCCCCGGGCAGCACATTCCAATGGCCAATCTCTCTTTCTGGGAAGAACTTCCTCCTCACCTTGAGCCTAAACCTCCCTTGGCACAGCTTGATACTGTGTCCTCTTGTTCTGGTGCTGGTTGCCTGGGAGAAGAGACCAACCCCCACCTGGCTACAACCTCCCTTCAGGGAGTTGTAGACAGCAACAACAGAATCACAGCATGAGATTGAACACATCCAAGTGCCAGGTTCTGCACATTGGCCACAACAATCCCATGCAGCGCTACAGGCTGGGGTCAGAGTGGCTGGAGAGCAGCCAGGCAGAAAGGGACCTGGGGGTACTGATTGATAGTAGGCTGAACATGAGCCTGCAGTGTGCCCAGCTGGCCAAGAAAGCCAATGGCATCCTGGCCTGCATCAGGAACAGTGTGGCCAGCAGGGGCAGGGAGGTCATTCTGCCCTGTACTCAGCATTGGTTAGGCCACACCTTGAGTCCTGTGTCCAGTTCTGGGCTCCTCAGGTTTGGAAAGATTTTGAGTTAATGGAAGGTGTCCAGAGAAGGGCAACAAAGCTGGGGAGGGGTCTAGAGCACAGCCCTACGAGGAGAGGCTGAGGGAGCTGGGGTTGCTTAGCCTGGAGAAGAGGAAGCTCAGGGGAGACCTTCTTGCTCTCTATGAGTACCTGAAGGGAGGTTGTAGCCAGGTGGGGGTTGGTCTCTTCTCCCAGGCAAGCAGCACCAGAACAAGAGGACACAGTCTCAAGCTGTGCCAGGGGAGGTTTAGGCTGGATGTTAGGAAGAAGTTCTTCCCAGCAAGAGAGATTGGCCATTGGAATGTGCTGCCCAGGGAGGTGGTGGAGTCACCATCCCTGGAGATGTTTAGGAAGAGCCTGGATGAGGCACTTGGTGCCATGGTTTAGTTGATTAGATGGTGCTGGGTGATAGGTTGAACTTGATGATCTCTGAGGTCTTTTCCAACCTGGTCAATTCTATTCCATCATAGAAAAAAAAAAACCAAACAGCAATTCTGCTGGGCTGTAAGGATTTGTCTAACACAGGAGAAAAGGGCCAAGGGCTAATTACTCTCCATACAAACTGGTTTTGAGCTGGGGGAGCAAAACATGCATGGAACAGGCCCAGGGCAGTTTTCCAGGAGCTCACCTCCATCCCTCAAGCCTCTTCCTCTTACTTTGAGCCACCAAGTCCTTTTCCACTCATCAAGCACACAGCATCTTCTGGGCTGCTCGGGCTTCAGTAATGACTAACAGGGTCTGAGAACATTAAAGGTCACGGGGAGCTTTGGGTGGTGGGTTGGAGAGCTGACATCTGTGCTTGCTTCACCACAAGTAAACAGAAACAGCACATTGGAGGGGGGAGAAGGCACTTCAGCCCCACATTGCCACATAGATGTGAATCCTGCCTGCCCTGTGTTTTGCAACTAGTGTGCTGCTGAGGCACGATGCAGACATCACATTGATTTGGCTGCTCAGCTAGAAGGCCACAAAAATATGTGGCTGGGGCCCTGTTTCCCCCCACACTTTCCTAACCAGCACTTTCTCCAAGAGAGGAGCCCAAAATTCCAGCAGCAGCTCCAGCTGCTTAACCAGCAACAACTGACTCCTTTCCCCCTGGTCCCCAAGCAGACAGCCCTAAGCCATCACCCTCGCCCCAGGGCAAATCCACCAGGGAAAGAGCCAGACCACCCTCCTCCTGGGAAGGGGCAAGTGCTGACAGCTGGAGAGGGAGGTTCTGGGTTGGTGTGGCAGTTGAGGCTGGGTGCCCCTCCTGTTACTGCCCCAGTCCCACACACTGGCCATGTAGCATCATTCTGGGTAGGTATTTAGCTGGGAGAGGTTTCAGTCAGCTCTGGCAGGGCTGACATTTTCTTGCTCTAAAAGCAGGTGGCCTCGATGGTCCCGAAGGTCTCTTCTAACCAAAAGGATTCTAATATGCCATGGGGAAAAAAAAATTCAGATCAGAGGCTCACAGGTTAGAATAAACCTTTATTAGAATAAACCAAACCAGGTTGGAAGAGACCTTCAAGATCATCGTGTCCAACCATCAACCAATCCAATCCACCCAAACAGCTAACCCATGGCACCAAGTACCCCATCAAGCCTCCTTCTGAACACTTTCAATGACGGCAACTCCACCACCTCCCCGAGCAACCCATTCCATAGCGCAATCACTCTTTCTGTATAGAACTTCTTCCTAACATCCAACCTGAACCTCCCCTGGCGCAGCCTGAGACTGTGTCCTCTTGTTCTGGTACTGGGTGCCTGGGAGAAGAGACCATCATCCGCCTGTCTACAACCTCCCTTCAGGTAGTTGTAGAGAGTGATAAGGTCACCCCTGAGTCTCCTCTTCTCCAGGCTGAGCAACCCCAGCTCCCTCAGTCTTTCCTCATAGGGCTTGTGTTCCAAACCCTTCACCAACTTTGTTGCCCTTCTCTGGACTCGTTCCAGCAAGTCAACATCTTTCCTAAACTGGGGGGCCCAGAACTGGACACAGTACTCGAGGTGTGGCCTAACCAGTGCAGTGTACAGGGGCAGAATGACCTCCCTGCTCCTGCTGGCCACACTGTTCCTGATGCAGGCCAGGATGCCAGGGGTTGTCAGGGGTTGGAAGGGAGCTCCCAGAGATCATTGAGTACACCCCCCCTGCCAGAGCAGAGCCATAGAATCCAGCACAGGTCACACAGGAACACATCCAGATGGGGCTGGAAAGTCTCTAGAGAGAAGAAGATTCCACAGCCTCTCTGGGCAGCCTGTTCCAGTGCTCTGTAACCCTCACAGTGAAGAAGTTCTTCCTCAGGTTGAGGTGGAACCTCCTGTGCTGGAGTTTCTATCCATTGCCCCTGGCCCTATCCCAGGGTGAAAGTGAGCAGAGCCTGTCCTCTCCCTCCTGACCCCCAGCCCTCAGATATTGATAAACATTGATTAAATCTCCTCTTATTTTTCTCCTCTCCAGACTGAACACCCCCAGGGCTCTCAACCTCTCCTCCCCAGGCAGTACTGCAGTCCCTTCGGCATCCTTGTAGCCCTCCCTTGGACTGTCTCCAGCAGATCCCTGTCCATCTTGAACTGGGGAGCCCAGAAGTGGATGCAGTGTCCCAGGTGTGGCCTCACCAGGGCAGAGTAGAGGGGGAAGAGAACCTCTCTGAGGAGAGCCAGGAGAAAAATAAGGAGCAACACCCCCTAAGCTCTCTGTATAGGACCAGGGTGGGGTTTGAAGTGCTGGGTGCCTTCTGGTGCTGCTGTGCTCTGCATGCTGGCCCCCAGCCCCTGTGCTTTGCATTCCACTTTCACAGTATCACAGTATCACAGTATAACTAAGGTTGGAAGAGACCTCGAGGATCATCGAGTCCAACCTATCAACACAGACCTCATGACTAGACCATGGCACCAAGTGCCACATCCAATCCCCTCTTGAACGCCTCCAGGGATGGTGACTCCAACCACCTCCCTGGGCAGCCCATTCCAATGACGAACGACTCGCTCGGTGAAGAACTTTCTCCTCACCTCGAGTCTAAACCTCCCCTGACGCAGCTTGAGACTGTGTCCCCTTGTTCTGGTGCTGGTTGCCTGGGAGAAGAGGCCAACCCCTTCCTGGCTACAACCACCTTTCAGGTAGTTGTAGAGGGCAATGAGGTCACCCCTGAGCCTCCTCTTCTCCAGGCTAAACAATCCCAGCTCCCTCAGCCTCTCCTCATAGGGCTTGTGCTCAAGGCCTCTCACCAGCCTTGTTGCCCTTCTCTGGACACCTTCAAGTGTCTCAATGTCCTTCTTAAACTGAGGGGCCCAGAACTGGACACAGTACTCAAGGTGCGGCCTAACCAAAGCAGAGTACAGGGGCACAATGACTTCCCTGCTCCTGCTGGCCACACTATTCTTAATGCAGGCCAGGATGCAGGCACACTGCTGGCTCATATTCAGGTGGCTGTCGATCAGCACCCCCAGGTCCCTCTCTGTTTGGGAGCTCTCCAGCCACTCTGACCCCAGCCTGTAGCTCTGCATGGGATTGCTGTGGCCAAAGTGCAGTATCCGGCACTTGGACTTGTTAAATGCCATTCCATTGGATTCTGCCCATCTGTCCAGTAGGTTGAGATCCCTCTGCAGAGCCCTTCTATCCTCTAACTGACTAACATCTGCCCCTAACTTGGTGTCATCTGCAAACTTGCTGATGACTGACTCGACCCCCTCATCCAGACCATCAATGAAGATGTTAAAGACAACGGGGCCCAGTATTGATCCCAGGGGGACTCCACTACTGACTGGCCACCAGCTGGATGTGGCACCATTCACCACTACTCTCTGGGCTCAGCCCTCCAGCCAATTCCTAACCCAGCATGGAGTGTTGCTGTCCAAGCCACGAGCCGACAGCTTAGACAGCAGTTTACTATGGGGGACGGTGTCAAAGGCCTTGCTGAAGTCCAGGTAGACCACGTCCACCAGATGGGTCACCTGATCATAGAAAGAGATCAGGTTGGAGAGGCAGGACCTGCCCCTCCTAAATCCATGTTGGCTGGACCCAAGCCCTTGGCTGTCCTTCAGGTGCACAGTTATTGCCGCCAGGATAATCGGCTCCATCATTTTCCCTGGCACTGAGGTCAGGCTGACAGGCCTGTAGTTTCTGGGTGCCTCCATCTGACCCTTCTTGTGGATGGGTGTCGTAGGGTTGGAAGGGTAAGGCCCAAAAGCCTCCTCCCTCCCCCCTGTAAAGTAAAGGGAAGGAAAATTGAAGGGAAAGGGAAAAAAAAACTCACAGCTGAATTAGCAAAGCAGCGGAGCTGTATATTTACAAAGCAATGTAGGATATGCAGGGGAATATATACAAATTTACAATATTTACAATATATACAAAGATATACAATAAAGTAACACAGAAATTAGAGTTCCCCCCCCCTGCTGAGGGGGTTCCCCACCTCCGCTCTCCCCCTCTCTCCCCCTATTCCCCAGAGTGGGTTAGAAAAGAGAGAGAAAGAGAAAAAAAATTAGAAGCAGTTTGTGTTAATTGGAAAGGAGTTAATATAGGCCTTAGTAGCTTATCAGTTTTCAAGGCCAAAGCCTTGGCCGAAAGCCCAGGAGCTGCAAGCTGCTGCCCGAAGGAGAAGCGGAAGCAAGACTAAAGATAAAAGTGCCGGAGTGCCCAGGATACCCTCCTGCACTCCCAGTTCAGAAGGTGCTTCCTCCCACTTTACCAATGAAATTAGTTTAGATTGTTCTTTTCATTTACCAACTTCCGTCCACCATATTCCCTTTCTTAAGGGGACAGCCACAACCGGTGACAGTCCACCCCTTCTAAACAATTTCATTGGCCGTTCATACTGTCCATCCAATCCAAAACAATATTTACAGTTCGTGAGTAAAGTTCATAGTCCATTCCGGCTATGCTCAGATGTAGATGATTCAAAAGTCCAAGAAAATTAGAAAATGAGAAAAATGGAAAACAGTTCATTTCTTCACCGACGAAGCAAAGAAACGGGAAACAGGGAATCTCAGGGTCTCTTAGTTGACTCAGGGCTCTCAGGGATCTCAGGGTTCGTGCACCGTAGATTCCTCGTTGATTCTTCCTTTGGACGCGATGTAGCTGTACAGCAGTTCGAAGTTAACCTCTCTCAGCTAAAGTTAAATTTCTTTGAGGAATACACTGAATTTCACCATTCTCTCGCATTACCCAATAAGTGTGACCCGGACCTTCAGCTGAAACCACCCCTCGGACAGGTTTAGCCTCTCCTGAGGGAGAAGATACCCAAACAGTTTTACCTAACAGATTCTTTTCTCTAACAGGAACTCTATCACCTTCTACTTTCCGTAGCAAATCTGAATGTGCAGGTCCAGCTCGGTTCACTGAACCTCTACTATTTACCAGCCAGGTTGCTTGTGCTAAATGTTTTTCCCAGTTTTTCAAAGATCCACGCCCCATGGCTTTAAGAGTGGTCCTCAACAAACTGTTGTAACGTTCAATCTTCCCTGAAGCTGGTGCATAGTAGGGAATATGGAATATCCACTCAATACCGTGCTCTTTTGCCCAGTTCTTTACAAGGTTGTTGTCTGACTCAATCCTCTCTGGAGTTCCATGTCTCCACAGGATCTGTCTCTCCAGACCGAGAATGGTGTTGCGTGCAGTTGCATGTGGAACTGGATAAGTTTCCAACCATCCAGTGTTTGCCTCTACCATAGTAAGCACGTATTGCTTACCAGAACGAGAACGTGGTAGAGTGATGTAGTCAATCTGCCAAGCTTCACCATACTTGTACTTGGACCATCTGTCACCATACCACAAGGGCTTAAGTCGTTTTGCCTGCTTAATAGCAGCACAAATGTCACAGTCATGGATGACTTGTGTGATAGCATCCATGGAAATGTCTATGGATCTGTCACGAGCCCATTGGTATGTTGCATCTCTGCCTTGATGTCCTGACGAATCATGAGCCCACCGAGCTAAGAATATCTCACCTCGGTGTTTCCAGTTGAGATCAAGATTAGAGTCCATGTCTACTTGAGAAACTCTTGCAGCTAGATCTGCCTGATGGTTGTGTTGCTGTTCCTCAGTAGCTTTGCTCTTAGGAATGTGAGCATCGATGTGTCTCACTTTCACTGGAATTCTCTCGATTCGATCAGCAATGTCCTGCCATAGGTTGGCTGCCCAAATGGGTTTTCCTTTCCTCTGCCAACCACTCTTCTTCCAGTTCTTTAGCCAACCCCATAGAGCATTGGCTACCATCCATGAGTCGGTGTAGAGATAAAGCTTTGGCCATCTCTCACGTTCATCCACGTCGAGAGCTAGCTGGACAGCATTTACCTCTGCGAACTGACTGGATTCTCCTTCTCCATCTTTCGCCTCTGCAACTCGGCGTGTTGGACTCCACACTGCAGACTTCCACCTTCGCTTGTTTCCAACAAGACGACAGGAACCGTCTGTGAACAAAGCATATTTCTTTTCATCATCAGAAAGGTCATTGTAAGGAGGAGCTTCCTCAGCGCGAGTTACTTTCTCCTCTGGAGGTTTAGCACAGTTGATACCTTCAGGCCAACTTGAGATCACCTCCACTAGACCAGGTCTTTCAAGATTTCCCATTCGAGCTCTCTGTGTTATCAGAGCCATCCACTCAGACCATGTTGAGTCTGTGGCATGATGTGGTGTGGAACCTTTGCCTTTGAACATCCAATTCAAAACTGGTAATCTGGGAGCTAAAAGAAGTTGTGATTCAGTTCCAATCACTTCAGAAGATGCTTTTACTCCTTCATAGGCAGCTAAAATTTCCTTCTCTGTTGGAGTATAATTAGACTCTGAACCTCTGTAACCTCGACTCCAGAAACCAAGAGGTCGTCCACGTGTCTCACCTGGAGCTTTTTGCCACAAGCACCAAGTTGGACCATTGTCAATTGCAGCCGTGTACAAAATGTTCTTAATGTCTGGACCATCTCGGACAGGTCACAGACCCATTGCTTGAACTACCTCTTGCTTTATCTGGTCAAAGGCTGCTTGCTGTTCAGGTCCCCAGTGGAAATGGTTTCTCTTTTGAGTCACATCATACAGAGGTTTCACAATCTGACTGTATCCAGGAATGTGCAGTCTCCAAAATCCCACTATCCCCAAGAAACGTAGGGTCTCTTGCCTGTTTGTGGGATTTGCCATGGTGGAGACTCTCTTTACCACATCCACTGGAATGTGTCGGCGTCCATCCTGCCACCGCACTCCCAGAAACTGAATCTCTGTGGTAGGTCCTTTCACCTTGTCTCGCTTGATGGCAAAACCTGCACCCAGAAGAATGTCAATGATTTTGTTACCTTTCTCGAAGACTTCTTCAGCAGTTTTACCCCAGCCGATGATATCATTGATGAACTGGACGTGTTCTGGAGCACCGCCTTTCTCCAGAGCATTGTGGATCACTGCATGACAGATGCTAGAGCTGTGGATCCAGCCCATTGGCAGTCTGTTGAAAGTGTACTGGATTCCTCTCCAGGTGAAAGCAAACTGAGGCCTGCATTCCTCTGCTATGGGAATAGAGAAAAATGCATTCGCAATGTCTATGGTAGCATACCATTTGGCCTCTTTGGATTCCAGCTCATACTGTAGCTCCATCATGTCTGGTACTGCTGCACTCATAGGTGGTGTCACTTCATTCAGGGCTCGGTAGTCTACTGTCAGACGCCAGTCTCCATTCTGTTTCCGCACAGGCCATACTGGACTGTTGAAAGGTGAATGAGTTTTGCTGACGACTTTCTGACTCTCCATCTGACGAATCAGATTCTGAATGGGCAACAAAGAGTCACGGTTGGTTCTGTATTGTCTGTGATGCACAGTCTGAGAAGCAACCGGCAATTAAATGTCCTGTATCTTGTGTTGTCCCACAACTGCAGATTCATCAGAAAGCTCAGGTCTAGCAGATAGCTTCAATTTTTGTCCATCAATTTCTATAGAAGCTACTCCAAAAGCCCATTTGTAACCTCTAGGGTCTTTGAAACGCCCTTCTCTCAGAAAATCAATTCCCAAAATACAAGGTGCGTCAGGTCCGGTCACAACTGTATGCTTCCTCCATTGTTTACCAGTTAGACTTATATTAACCTCTGCCTTACTTAACTCTTGAGATCCACCAGTGACTCCCAGAATAGTTATAGACTCAGATCCCTGATAATTTGATGGTATTATGGTGCACTGAGCTCCTGTGTCAACCAAGGCCCTGTACTTCTGAAATTGTGAAGTGCCAGGCCACTGGATGTACACATCCCAATAGATTCTGTTATCTCTATTACCCCTATCCTCCCCCTGGCGGGAGGCAGGGCACCCCTAGTTATGGGGAACATGCCCACATGTGCATTGCACATAGTTTGCAGGGTTATAACTTTGCATGTTATAACTGGAGCCACTGTTGGAGCTACTAGGGTTGTTCTGGGGAACTGTGGAAGTAACAGCTACCCTTCTGGCATTGCTACCTTGGGTTCTGCCATTTTGCAATTCCCTCAGTCTCCTGAAAAGATTAGAAGTTGGTTGGCCATCCCAGCGGTTCATGTTCTCACCAAACTGATCACGCAGAGTTATCCAAATAGTTCTACGTGATTGCCTTGGTGGTCTGTTTTGGAATGACCTGTTTTGGAATGACCTCCTTGGAGGATGTGTATTCCTCACAGATGAAACTTGTACCCACCTGGAGGAAGAATTGAAATTATCCCTTTGTGCCAATTGGGATATGGAATTTCTAAATTCATCCTTTAACTCCCTTATGCAATTCTGTATATCACCAGACATAGTTTTAATGGCCGAAACCAAAGAAACATGTGTCATGCCATCCTCCATTTGTCTCATTTGATCACTGAATTGGCCAACCGTAGGAGAAGCTCCACCATAACTTCTTGACACAATTCTGCTTGCCAAAATGTTTGCATAATTAGAAGGAGCAAGTTTGATGATCTTTTTAGCAAGACCAATCCCCACAGGAATGTCATCAGGATTCAGAGTTTCATGTTCACCTTAGAGTAGCTCTCTAACAGCAAATTCTCTCAAGCGCTTAATTCCCTCATCTATGGTAGTCCAGGGTTTAGGATTCCATGGAAGATAATCTCGGGAAGGGTATCTCAGGGCAACCGCCATTAAAAGGCGTATCCACAGATTAACCTTACCGAGAACCCTGCCTAGATGTCTTTCTATTCCATTATCCCTCGAGAGAGTTCCTAACTGAGCTGCTGACTTGTCTCCAACTGGAGCGCCTGTATCATAACATCTACTAAGCCAAGCTAGAACTGGCTCCTTATCTGCCCTGGTGAAATCTTTACGGACATTTTGCCAATTCCTCACGGGGTGACGAACATTCTAAAATATCATCCTCTTCTTCCTCTTCCTGAACTTTTTGTCCATATAATCCTGCTGTCATTTTCCCAAGGATCTCTTTAAGCTGAGAACCACCTTTGCCAGCTGCTTTCCTAACTTCATCTGTATGCTGCTTTGATCTCACTAGTTTAGCTAGATCTTTAAAACAAACCTTCTCTGCCTCCTGAGCAGGATTTGTTAGAGTGGAGGGCCCCTCACCAGGATCAGTCTCCAGCTCTTCTTCTCCATCTTTGGCCTTTGCACCTCTAGTCTTTAAAACAGCCACCTTAACAGAAGCTGACAGGTCCTGAGATAAATCAGCTGCTGGGGCAGTGACTTCCGGTCCCACCGAGGGAGTGGGTGGAAATGACATTGCTCCATTAATGGCCGATGGAGAAGAAGGAGGAGAAGGAGTAGGTGCCATGTTGATACCAGCCGCCGCCCTTGGCAGCTTGCCAGAATCAGCAGGAGAGTCATTTAGAGCAGCCTTACCAATTAACTTTTTAGCCCTCTTTTTAACTGACACAGATTCCTCACATTCCTCATCACTAGATGACTCTGGGACTGATCCAGAGCCACGTCGTTTTCTTTTTGATCTATTTTTAATAACAAAACACGCCCTGGACACCTTCTCCCGATGCCAGGAATACAGAGAATACACATTAGTTATCACCAGCAGCAGAATTATACACATGAAATAAATCACCTTTGGATCCCAGGCATCACCCAAAGTTACTCTCTCCTCAGGCGGAATCCTAAAACCCTTTATCTCAATTGGGAGAGTGGTGGAGGTAACATTCCTGTATTTCGCCGGCCATAATAAATCAATACATTTTCCATACCATAGTCTAACTCTATACATAACCCACATATAAATTGTCCGCACCAAATATTTACCCAGGTAATCCAAAATCAAACCCAAACAATATCTGTAAACCAGAGCCCCAAAAATTGAAAAGAATAATCGCTCCACAAACCACAACACCTTCATGTTTGCTAATTCAGCTAGAAAACACTAAATCAATCAAGTAATAAATTAAGCTAATTATCGAGCCGCACGGTGGGTACGCCAAGAAAAAAATGTCGTAGGGTTGGAAGGGTAAGGCCCAAAAGCCTCCTCCCTCCCCCCTGTAAAGTAAAGGGAAGGAAAATTGAAGGGAAAGGGAATAAAAAACTCACAGCTGAATTAGCAAAGCAGTGGAGCTGTATATTTACAAAGCAATGTAGGATATGCAGGGGAATATATACAAATTTACAATATTTACAATATATACAAAGATATACAATAAAGTAACACAGAAATTAGAGTTCCCCCCCCCTGCTGAGGGGGTTCCCCACCTCCGCTCTCCCCCTCTCTCCCCCTATTCCCCAGAGTGGGTTAGAAAAGAGAGAGAAAGAGAAAAAAAATTAGAAGCAGTTTGTGTTAATTGGAAAGGAGTTAATACAGGCCTTAGTAGCTTATCGGTTTTCAAGGCCAAAGCCTTGGCCGAAAGCCCAGGAGCTGCAAGCTGCTGCCCGAAGGAGAAGCGGAAGCAAGACTAAAGATAAAAGTGCCGGAGTGCCCAGGATACCCTCCTGCACTCCCAGTTCAGAAGGTGCTTCCTCCCACTTTACCAATGAAATTAGTTTAGATTGTTCTTTTCATTTACCAACTTCCGTCCACCATATTCCCTTTCTTAAGGGGACAGCCACAACCGGTGACAATGGGGACCACAGAGGCCAGTTTTCCAGTTATCTGGGACCTCACCGGTGAGCCAGGACTGGAGGAAAATGATGGAGAGCGGCTTGGCCAGCACATCTGCCAGCTCTCTCAGCACCCTAGGATGGATCCCATCTGGTCCCATGGACTTGTGAGTGTCCAAGTGGCTCAGCAGGTCCCAAACTAATTCCTCATGGATTTCCGGGGCATTACACTGCTCCCTGACCCCGTCACCCAGCTCAGGAGGCCACTCGTCCTGAACTCCTGCCTTGCTGTGAAAAATTGAGGCAAAGAAGGCGTTCAGGACCTCAGCCTTTTCCTTGTCTTCAGTCACCGTGTTCCCCTCCAGGTCCAATAAGCAGTGCAGGTTCTTCCTGCCCTTCTTTTTAGTATTAATGTATTTGTAAAAATGCTTTTTATTGTCTTTGACAGAGGTGGCCAGCTTCAGTTCCAACTCGGCCTTTGCCTCTCTAATTTTATTCCTACATAATCTAACAACTTCCTTGAACATACCTCGAGAAGCCTTCCCCTCCTTCCAAAGGTGATACAACCTCTTTTTCCCCCTTAAATCCTCCAGGAGCTGCTTGCTCATCCAGGCCAGTCACCTTCCCCGCTGGCTCATCTTTCGGCACATGGGAAGTTTCTGAAACAGGCTGAAGTTTGCCCTCCAAAAGTCCAAGGTGAAGGTTCTGTTGGTGCTCCTCCCTATCTCCCTGCATATTGAAAACTTCACTATCTCGTGGTCACTGCACCCTAGGCAGCCTCCCACGATCACGTCTCCCACCAGCCCTTCCCTATTGGAGAACAGCAGGTCAAGCAGAGCCTATCCCCTGGTAGGCTCACTTAACAGCTGCGTCAGGAAGCAGTCCTCCATTCCCTCCAGGAATCTTCTGGACTGCCTCCTCTATGCTGAATTAAGTTCCCAGCAGATATCTGGCAGGTTGAAGTCACCGGCAAGATCTGATGATCTTGAGACAGCCTCCAGTTGTTTGTAGAGTAATTCATCAGCCTCCTCATCCTGGTTGGGTGGTCTGTAACAGATTCCAACCAGGATGTCAGATTTGTTAGGCTACCCTCTGATTTTAACCCACAGGCTCTCAAGTCCCTCATCTTCCACCTCAAGTTCTGTGGCAGAGAGTGACTCCCTAATATACAGAGCCACTCCTCCTCTTCTCCCTCGCCTGTCTCTCCTAAAGAGCCTGTAACCCCGCAGTGTAGCACTCCAGTCGTGCGTGTTGTCCCACTGTGGTGGGTTTGAGAGAGAAGGCTTAGCCTCCTCTCCCCCACAAAGAGGAAGAAAAAAAAAAAACAGCTAGCCAGCCAGAGAAGCAAAGGGATAATGCTATATTACAAGCAATTTTGGGGAATGCAGGATATGTACACAATTTACAGTATTTACAACATATATACAGAAATATACAGCAAAGTAAAAAAAACCAATAATACAGGAACAAAATTCCCTCCTCCGGAGGAGGGTTCCCCCCCTGTACCCCCTTCTCTCCCCTTTTTCCCCAAAGAGGGTTAGAAGGAGAGAAAAAGAGCAGTTATTAATTACAGCAAAGTGTTAGTAGGCCATAGTTGCTTATCTGTTCAGGGTCACTCTGGCAGGGAGCCCAGAAGCAGACGAGCTGGAAAGGGAGAAGGGAAGGAGCGAACGGAGGAAAGTTCCAGCTGCACCTAAACTTAAAACTGCATTCTACCAATCCACCAAGGAAATTAGTTTAGAATATCTGATTGTTTTTGTTAATATTTCAAAACATTCAGCCATAGTGTCCCAGCACTGTCTCTTTCTTAAAGGCACAGCCTCAAACGGTCACACCCACCAAGCTTCTGAGATGGTGACTATATCATAGTCGCCCTGGTGGACCAGGACCTCCAGATCCTCTTTCTTATTGCCCAGGCTGCGTGCATTGGTGTACGTGCACTTCAGCTGGGCTCCTGACTTCTCAATTGACCCTACCTTGTGCCCTACTCTTTCCTCTGCAGAGGGACCGATTGCCTCACCCACCCCCTTCAGACCTAGTTTAAAGCCCTCCTAATGAGCCCTGCCAACTCTAGTGCTAGGACTCTCTTACCCCTTCTAGATAAATGTATCCCATCAGGACCCAGCAGGTCGGGTGCAGTGAAAGTTGTCCCACAATCGAAGAAACCAAAGTTCCTCTGCTGGCACCATCCCGAGCCAATTTTTGATGGTGTGGGTTCTCCCATTCCTCTCAGTGTACACCCCTGCCACTGAGGGAACTGAGCAGAACACCACTTGAGCTCCTGCCCCATCAATCAATTGTCCAAGGGCCCTGAACTCCTTCTTAATCGCCCTGGTGCCCTTCTCATCAATCTCATCACTCCCAGCCTGTATTACCAGCAGAGGGTAATAGTCAGTGGGCTGGATAAATTTAGGGAGTCTCCTTGCGACGTCCCCTACCTGCGCCCCAGGTAGGGAGCAGACCTCCCTGTGGGATGGGTCGGGATGACATATGGGTCCCTCAGTACCCCCCAGGAGAGAGTCCCCAACAACTATAACCCTTCTCCCTTTCTTTGTGGAGCTGGTAGTTATAGCTGGTGGGGACCGCTTGGCCTTAGGCTCCCCACTGGATGGCTGCTCCTCAGCCCTCTCATCCCCACTGCCCTTGGCCTGCAGGACCTCATACTTATAATGCAAGGGCAGCAGAGGAGGAGGAGAGGGCCGGGGTGGATTTCTCTTGCCACCCCTGGCAGGGACCTGTATCCATCCCTCTCCGTTTCCAGGGACCCTTCCCTTGGCAGGGGAGATCTGCAGAGCCTTCTCCCACAAATCTAACTCCCTTGCACTTTCCCTTATTGTCCTTAGCCTAGATACCTCCTCCTTCAGCTCGGCCACTTCGTCCTTCAGCTCTGCCACCAGGCTGAGGAGAAAGTTCACCTGGTCACACCTGACACAGGTGTCCTCTCCCTCCTCCTCTATTCCAAGTGCCAGGCTGAAGCACTCACTGCAGCTGGCAGCCTGGACTCCCGCATGCTGGTACAGCAACTCTCTATGGGTAGATGCTGTTTTTCTACCCTTCATCCGAGTGATGACCGTCGTGCAACATTTGAGTGAAAACAAAACAAAAAAAAATTTACTTTTTTTTTTCTTGTAAGCAGCCGATCGGCTATCGAACCAAAATGGCGCTGCGTGCACAGCCCGGGCAGGATTTCAACCTGCCGCGGCTGACGTCAGCCTCCCATTCCCGTGCACGCTCGCGAGAGCACGATCCTGCCGGAGCCCCTGCCTGCCAGTAGTCCTCCCGACCCGCAAAACCCCGAAAGCAAGGCGGAAAGCCGAGCAGAAAGCTCACAATCCAAGTGGAGCGGTCCCGAAGCAGCGGTCCCGATCGGCTATCGAACCAATTTCCCCCAATTCATTGCAGCCAGGGCCACCCCAAACAATTGCCTGCAGGTTAATGACAAGAGGGTGAGAGGAGGAGGCGGATGCTTGATAACAGCAGTCAGTGTTGGTCCCCTGGGAGAGCTGTGCTGTAGACAGCAAACAGCAATCCATCAGGGCAAGGAGAAGGTGGAGATTGGGGGCTGTGATTGTTCCATTTGCTCACTGAGAAGTGAAGGCAAATCTTTATCTGTGGAGAGCAGAGCCTGGGGAGATGGAGATAACGCAGCTCCATGGCACTGCAGCCTGTGATACCCACCCAGCTGCCAGGCTTTCAGAGCCTCTCTTTTAATTGCCCCCTTCCAGCTTGACTTGATTGGAAAATAAACCATCAGGAGCCTTTAGAAGGAGAGCCAGGAGCAGAGGATGCCTGACCAAGGAGACTGAGTCCATCCATCTGCTCCAATGGGGTCTGCTCCATCCAGGGGAAGATTCAGCCCCAGGTCTCGTGGATGAGTGAAGGTGGGACTGGAATCACAGCCCTGACATAGAATTGTTAGGGTTGGAAGGGACCTCAAGGATCATCCAGTTCCAACCTTGCTTCCTGCTTTAAATACAGAGTAATAAACCCTTCAGAATACTCAGGGAGTCCTTCAGAAGGGAAACAAAAGCCTGTGGGGCTGGAGATAGTGTTGGGTGATAGGTTGGACTCAATGATCTCAAAGGTCTTTTCCAACCTGGTCTATTCTATTCTATTCTATTCTATTCTATTCTATTCTATTCTATTCGCAATGCAGAACCTCCTTTGCAATAGAGTCATAGAGGAGTTTGGGTTGGAAGAGACCTTTCAGATCATCAAGTCTGACCATTAACCCAGCACTGCCAGGTCACCACTGAACCATGGCCCTCAGCACCACATCTCAATGTTTTTTCAACCCCCTCCAGGGATGGGGACTCCATCACTGCCCTGGGCAGCCTATTCCAGGCTTGGCAACCCTTTCAGTGAAGAAATGGTTCCTCATGTCCCAACTAAACCTCCCCTGGTGCAGCTTGAGGCTGTTTCCTCTTGTCCTGTCACTTGTTTCTTGGGAGAACAGATTAACTCCCACCTCACTCCAACCTCCTTTCAGGGAGCTGCAGGCAGCCAGGAGGTCTCCCCTCAGCCTCCTTTTCTCCAGGCTCAACAACCCCAGTTCTCCAACCTGATCCTCAGAAGACACACTCCAACCCCTTCACCAGCTTCATTGCCCTTCTTGGAGAGAGGGGCCCAAAACTGAACCCAGTATTTGAGGTCTGACCCCACCAGTGGGACAATCCCTGCCCTGCTCCTGCTGCTCATACCATTGCTGCTCCAGGACAGGCTGCTGGTGGCCTTCTTGGCCACCTGGGCACTGCTGGATCATTTTCAGATGGCTGTCACCCAACACCCCCCAGGGTTTTCTCTGCTGGGCAGCTTTCCATCCCCTCTGCCCCCAGCCTGGAGCTTTCATGGGGTTGTTATGACCCCTGTGCAGGACCCCTGGCACTTGGCAATTTTGACTCTCATCCCACTGAGCCACCCAGCCTGGCCAGGTCTCTCTATAGAGCCTCAAGCTGCTCAACACTCACATCCAACTTGGTGTGATCTGCAAATGTACTGAGAGTGCCTTTGATCCCCTGATCCAGATCCTTGCTGAACATATTGGAGAGAGCTGGGCCTAAGACGGAGCCCTGGGGAACACAAACTGCACTATTCTACTGTGAATTGCTGCTGATGGAATACAGGAGGTAGGAAGTCCTGGCAGGTAACAGAGCACGGCAAAACCTCAGCATCTGTAGTGTGCACATAGGAAAGAGAAGCTGACCCCATGAACCTTTAGCTTTCAGGGCTGTGTTCAGTGCCTGGTCAGATCCATGAGACTCTTGGAGCCAGCCCTGGTGGGTTGGAGCCAGCATTTGTCAATCAAGCTATCAGATGGTTTTTAATCTTGTTTTCCAGGCTCCTGGGGAGCCACATCAGAGCTGCTGGAATGCAGAAAACATTGCTTTGGAAAGACTTTCAGGACAGCTCCCAGAAGATATTTTTCCATCCAAACGCTTCTTTTTTTTTTTTTCCTCTCTCTTTTTAATAAGTCTTTGGGGTGGTGACTTTGAGATACAGTTCTGGCTGATGGATCACGGAGTCATGGAATGGTAGGGATTGGGAGAGACCTCCAGAGATCACCCAGTCCAAACCCCCTCTGCCAAAGCAGGGTCACCTAGAGTAGGTCACAGAGGAACACATCCAGGTGAGTCTGGGAAGGCTCCAGAGAAGGAGACTCCACAACCTCTCTGAGCAGCCTGCTCTGGGGCTCCAGCAGCACCACAGTAAAGAAGTTTCTCCTCATGTTGAAGTGAAACCTTCTATGTTCAAGTTTGTACCTGTTGTTCCTTGGCTCATTACTGTGCACCACTGAAAAGAGCTTGGCCCCCTCCACTTGCCCCCCACCCCTCAGCTATTGATAGGCATTGATCAGATCCCCTCTCAGCCTTCTCTTCTCCACACTAAACAGCCCCAGGGCTCTCAGTCTCTCTTCACAGGGGAGATGCTCAAGTCCCCTAAGCATCCTCCTGGCTCTCCCTTGGACTCTCTCCAGCAGGTCTCTGTCTCTCTTGAACTGGGGAGTCCCAAACTGGACACAGGATTGCAGCTGTGATCTCAGCAGGGCAGAGCAGAGGGGGAAAAGAACCTCCCTAGCCCTGCTGGCCACACTCTCTTTGATGCACCCCAGGACCCCATTGGCTCTCTTGGCCTCAGGGGAACATTGCTGTCCCATACAGAACTTGATGCCCACCAGCACTCCAAGGTCTTTCTGCATGGAGCTGCTTTCCAGCAGGGCAGCCTCTAACCTGTCCTGGTGCCTGCTGTTATTCCTCCCCAGATACAGGACCTTGCACTTAGAATCATAGAATCAATAAGGTTGGAAAAGACCTCAGAGATCATCAAGTGCAACCTATCACCCAACACCTCCTGACAGCTAAACCATGGCTCCAAGTGCCACATCCAATCCTTTTTTGGACACCTCCAGGGATGGTGACTCCACTACCTGCTCTCCAGCAGGGCAGCCTCCAACCTGACCTGGTGCCTGCTGTTATTCCTTCCCAGATGCAGCACCCTGCACTTGTCCTTATTGAGCTTATTGAGATTTGCCTGCACCCAGCTCTCAGCCTGTCCAGGTCTCATTGGATCCTGCACAGCCTGAGGGGTGTCACACCCTGTGGCAATGCCAGCGACGAGCAGTGTGAGCAATCTGGCAGTGCAGGCCTAGAGCCTGACATGGTGGCAGGCCATGCTCCGCATAAGTGCAGAGCCAGCTAGCAGTTTAGCAAAACAGTGCTGTGACTGCAGCACGTAACTAAAACAGGGCAATGGCAGCTATAAACACAGAAAGTTATCTTGGGATCAGTGCTGGGCCCCATCCTCTTTAACATCTTCATTGATGATCTGGATGAGGGGGTCGAGTCAGTCATCAGCAAGTTTGCAGATGACACCAAGTTAGGAGCAGATGTTAGTCAGTTAGAAGGTAGAAAGGCTCTGCAGAGGGACCTTGACAGACTGGACAGATGGGCAGAATCCAATGGAATGGCATTTAACAAGTCCAAGTGCCGAGTGCTGCACTTTGGCCACGGCAACCCCATGCAGAGCTACAGGCTGGGGTCAGAGTGGCTGGAGAGCTCCCAAACAGAGAGGGACCTGGGGGTGCTGATCGACAGCCACCTGAATATGAGCCAGCAGTGTGCCCAGGTGGCCAAGAAGGCCAATGGTATCCTGGCCTGCATTAGGAATAGTGTGGCCAGCAGGAGCAGGGAAGTCATTGTGCCCCTGTACTCTGCTTTGGTTAGGCCGCAACTTGAGTACTGTGTCCAGTTCTGGGCTCCTCAGTTTAAGAAGGACATTGAGACACTTGAAGGTGTCCAGAGAAGGGCAACAAGGCTGGTGAGAGGCCTTGAGCACAAGCCCTATGAGGAGAGGCTGAGGGAGCTGGGATTGTTTAGCCTGGAGAAGAGGAGGCTCAGGGGTGACCTCATTGCCCTCTACAACTACCTGAAAGGTGGTTGTAGCCAGGAAGGGGTTGGTCTCTTCTCCCAGGCAACCAGCACCAGAACAAGGGGACACAGTCTCAAGCTGCGTCAGGGGAGGTTTAGGCTTGAGGTGAGGAGAAAGTTCTTCACCGAGCGAGTTGTTCGTCATTGGAATGGGCTGCCCAGGGAGGTGGTGGAGTCACCATCCCTGGAGGCGTTCAAGAGGGGATTGGATGTGGCACATGGTGCCATGGTCTAGTCACGAGGTCTGTGTTGATAGGTTTGGACTCGATGATCCTCGAGGTCTCTTCCAGCCTTGATTATACTGTGATACTCTGATACAACAGGACATGCACCTGCATCAACAAACCTCACGTGTCGTTAGTAGTTGGACCAATAATCTATAATAGTGCAATGTGTGGTCACTCCTAGGGAACCAATGAAGCCATGCCAACAAGGCACACCGAGTTTATATAAGTTGTAGAAGTTCCCTTGCTACACACTTCTGCCTTTCCTTTCTCTTCTTCTTCTATGCTTTACTTTACTGTGCTATACTCGCACCATAGGCCTGTACCATAGGCCTGCACCATAGGCCTGCAATACTGGAACAATAAAGGAACAATACTCGATCATATTGGTCAGCTGTATTGATTCCAATCTCCGTCCCGATACCTGGCACCCGAACTCGTGATTTGGGATCCTTGGCCTATGATGCTGCTCGACTCAGCATAAAGAGGCACGTCCGAGCGATACAGAAAGCCGGTCAAACCAGCACTGCCCTGGTGCTGACAAAATAAGCAGCGCGCGCTCAGAAAAGGAAGCGAATCTCACCTTGGCCGGTGAGCGACCAGGGAGGGGCAAGGAGAAGCACGCTACAAAACAGAAGAGGCTGTGCTAAACGCCCTCCAAACTATCCTCTCCATGAGAGGTATTACTGGTGATTCTGGGATCTTAAAAGGGCTATTTGTCTGGGCCCGGAATCATCCCCACAGCAACTAAGCTTTTGCTTCCGAAGCACGGGACGAAATTGCAGCCCAGCTGTGGGATGAGGTGCTAAATACTTAAAAACAAGCTTTTTGCTATAGCACCGTGTGACGGATGTCACGTACATTGCAATCGAAAAAAGCAGAGCAGTCTACTCCCAGTTCAGCTGCTGCAGCATTGGTTCTAACTGAGACGAAAAAGGGAGATTTGGAAGGCACCCCCCCCCCCTGCCCCCCTCCCCTCTCCCTGCACATCGCCTGCCGCTCTGTCTGCATCCTCCTCACAATTTTAATTGCCTGCTACTCCTCCGTCTACACGAATTGTGGCTCTCTTATTACCGTCCTTTTGCGCAAAAAAAAATCTGCTCCTGCCACGTCAAAAGCGGCAGAAGCGAATCCCGATCAAACTGATAAGTCGCGTGAAATCAAACTGGAGGTCACTACGTATGAAGAATTAGAGAGAGAAGACGCCACGTCTGCCATCTTGGCGAGCACACCGTGTTTATTAGACACCACCACAGCCATTCACACCCAGGAGAGAAAGCCATAAAAAGGCAGCGAAACTTGTGATTCAGCGTTTTCGATCCCCTTCATCAACATCTTCCTCTGATACCGCCAGCGACGGCTTGGACTTGGAAGCCGAGAGGACTGACGCTGGGAGGCCGTACAGTGCCGAATCTGCTCTACGACTCCTCTTAGAAAAAATGGAGCGCTTGCAGGCTCGCAATTGCGGCATTCTTGTGACCGCACCCCGCCCGCGAGCCCTGGCCACCCCAGCGGTGGTTCCCACCCCAGCAGCGCCTGTCCAATCGAGTCCTGATAGGGTGATTGGGAGGTGGGAGGGACAGGTAACTGTCCCGCTGAGCTGTTGGAAAGGTATTGTGGGAAATGTAGTCACAGATGGAGAATCTGTAGAAGGTTAACAACGACTATGGCAATCTCTGGACTGACAATGTTAAGGGAAGCTAGACAAGTCATAGCTACCTATGGGCTACAGTCAGGTTACACAATTGCTGTAATCAATCAGTTGTTTTCAACACATTTGTTAATCCCTTTTGACAGACCTATGTCAGCAAATGGTGTTTATTACGTGGTCTGAGAGCAATCGATCATGGAGGAGATGGGTGCCTTATAACCTGGCCTCCCAACTCCCAGTCCCCACAAATTGGGACCTGATTATTGCTGATTTGAAGGATTGTTTTCTTTACAATTTGCTTACACCCGGAGGATTCAACAAAGTCTGCATCTGCTGAGTCACTGATTAAAGCAGACTCCACCCACTGGTATCAATGGGTAGCCTCAAGGCATGCCAGAATTCTCTGGCTTGGTCTTTGTTCCCATTTAGACAGACTCATTGTGACTTTCACATCTGTAATTCTATGGATGATATTCTGATTGCAATAAAAAAGTTACATCCTAAAACAGTGCTCTCTGAGTTTCAGCCCCTGTCAGCAAGCAGAGACTTGAAAGTCACACCGCCTCAGACCTTGCAATTAAGTGGCAATTCACTTGCAAATGCCTCGGAGGCCACGCCCTGGCAGCCAGCAGACTTTTTCACTGCTAACCACCCCGTTGGGGCAAGACCTTAGCTAGATCATATCAGCAAATGCAGCTTCCTGATAAGGCTTTGCAATTAAGTCAGGATTTAGCGATCAAAGAGTGGTCCAGAATCCAGGACAATAACTCTGATCCTGCGCTTTTCACTACTCAGCAGGGTCTAACAGGGCCACATGGTTCCTTTGTCGATACCTTACATACAGCATTCAATACTAATTCAGATCTGACTCACGATATGAAGGTAAAAATGCTGGATATTCTGGCATTTGACAATGCTAATGAAGAAACTAAACAGGTTTTCAGCATTTTATCAACAGGTGCCACTGTCTCATGACAGCAGAGCGAATGAAGCACCAACAAACAGCAACGTATCTAGCCACGGCCATAGAAGCAGTTCTGAAACCGCCAGTATGAACACCGCACAAAGGAAACAACCTGGGTGGAAATCATCGTGCTTCTGAGAAACCTAGGTACCTTAAATCAAATTGCCTGACTGCTGGACAGACTCGAAAGTGTCACAGATCTAATCATTTTACTCCAGATTGTTGTAGGCAGAGAAATTGCTCCTGCAGCGCAAGTACACCCTGTGCAACAACACCAAACCAGGGTGCTTGGACCGCCACCCCCCCCCCCCGCACTCCCCCCTCTGGCAGTGCATAGCGGATCTCACAACAGCCGCATATCACTTTTGAATCCACAAAGCGTTGTCGAGTTCAATTGGCACGGTCCTTTGGGTCACAGACCCTGTGCTCTGTTAATTGGCAGATTGTCTACCTCTAGACAGGGCATCCTTATAATTCCTGGTTCAATACATTCTGAGCTATGAAAATTATGCTCGATACCATTGCCTCTCCTGTTAGCACTCTTGTTGGGACAGACATTGCTCAGCTAATACCATCTGAGTCCCAAGTGCCTAAAACTTCTAACAGGATCCGAGGGCAAGAAGGCTCAGGTTCCACCGATATGCCTAATATCTTATTAGCCCTAGAAATCCAAAAGGGAAAACTAGAACAGATTGTATCCGTCAGACATCCTTGTGGACACATTATACAATTTTCAGTGATTGTGGATACTGGAGATGATGTCATCATTATACCAAGTCACAAATGGAATGATCACTAGCCATTGCTCATGGCAAATGCTGAAGTCATAGTATCATCATAGTATCATAGTATCATTCAGGGTTGGAAGGGACCACAAGGATCATCTAGTTCCAACCCCCCTGCCATGGGCAGGGACACCCCACACTAGATCAGGCTGGCCAGAGCCTCGTCCAGCCTGGTCTTAAACACAAGGTAGGGTCAGTTGAGAAGTCAGGAATCCAGCTGTGATGCATGTACACCAATGCACGCAGCCTGGGCAATAAGCAAGAGGAGTTGGAGGTCCTAATCCATCAGGGCGACTATGATGTAGTTGCCATCTCAGAAACTTGGTGGGACAACACCCACGATTGGAGTGCTACAATGGGGGATTACAGGCTCTTTAGGAGAGACAGGCGAGGGAGAAGAGGAGGAGGGGTGGCTCTGTATATTAGAGAGTCACTCTCTGCCACACAACTTCAGGTGGAAGATGAGGGAGTTGAGAGCCTGTGGGTCAAAATCAGAGGACAGCCTAACAAATCTGACATCCTGGTTGGAATCTGTTACAGGCCACCCAACTGGGATGAGGAGGCTGATGAAGTATTCTACAAGCAGCTGGAGGCCGTCTCAAGATCATCAGATCTTGTCCTTGTTGGCGACTTCAACCTCCCAGATATCTGCTGGGAACTTAATTCAGCAGGGAGGAGGCTGTCCAGAAGGTTCCTGGAGCGAATGGAGGACTGCTTCATGACACAGCTGTTAAGCGAGCCTACCAGGGGACAGGCTCTGCTTGACCTGCTGTTCTGCAATAGGGAAGGGCTGGTGGGAGACGTGATTGTGGGAGGCTGCCTAGGGTGCAGTGACCACGAGATAGTGAAGTTTTCAATACGCAGGGAGATAGGGAGGAGCACCAACAGAGCCTTCACCTTGGACTTCTGAAGGGCGAACTTCAGCCTATTTAAGAAACTTATTTGTAAAGTCCCCTGGGTACCAGCCCTCATGAACCAAGGGGTTCAGGAGGGTTGGACCTACTTCAAACAGGAGCTCTTGAAGGCACAGGAACTGGCTGTTCCCACGTGCCGAAAGGCAAGCCGGCGGGGGAGGCGACCGGCCTGGATGAGCAAGCAGCTCCTGGAGGATTTAAGGGGGAAGAAGAGGCTGTATCACCTTTGGAAGGAGGGGAAGGCTTCTCGAGGTATGTTCAAGGAAGCTGTTAGATTATGTAGGAATAAAATTAGGGAGGCGAAGGCCCAGCTGGAACTGAAGCTGGCCACCACAGTCAAAGATAATAAAAAGCATTTTTATAAATATATTAACAATAAGAAGAAGGGCAGGAAGAACCTGCACTCCCTATTGGACCTGGAGGGGAACGCGGTGACTGAAGACGAGGAAAAGGCTCAGGTCCTGAACACCTTCTTTGCCTCAATTTTTAACAGCAAGGCAGGAGGAGTTCAGGATGAGTGGCCTCCAGAGCTGGGTGATGGGGTCGGGGAGCAGTGTAATGCCCCAGAAATCCATGAGGAATTAGTTCGGGACCTGCTGAGCCACTTGGATATTCACAAGTCCATGGGACCGGATGGGATCCATCCTAGGGTGCTGAGAGAGCTGGCAGATGTGCTAGCTAGGCCACTCTCCATCATTTTCCTCCAGTCCTGGCTCACCGGTGAGGTCCCAGATGACTGGAAACTGGCCAACGTGGTCCCCATCCACAAGAAGGGTCGGATGGAGGAACCTGGAAACTACAGGCCGGTCAGCCTGACCTCAGTGCCAGGGAAAGTGATGGAGCAGATTATCCTGGCGGCAATAACTGCGCACCTGAAGGATGGCCAAGGGCTCAGGTCCAGCCAACATGGATTTAGGAAGGGCAGGCCCTGCCCCTCCAACCTGATCTCCTTCTATGATCAGGTGACCCGTCTGGTGGATATGGTCTACCTGGACTTCAGCAAGGCCTTTGACACCGTCCCCCACAGCAAACTGCTGGCTAAGCTGTCAGCTCGTGGATTGGACCACTACACTCTGTGCTGGGTTAGGAACTGGCTGGAGGGCCGGGCCCAGAGAGTGGTCGTGAACGGTGCCGCATCCAGCTGGAGGCCAGTCACCAGTGGCGTCCCCCAGGGATCAGTGCTGGGCCCTGTCCTCTTCAACATATTCGTTGATGATCTGGATGAAGGGGTAGAGTCAGTCATCAGCAAGTTTGCAGATGACACAAAGTTAGGGGCAGATGTTAGTCAATTAGAGGGTAGAAAGGCTCTGCAGAGGGACCTCGACCGACTGGAAAGATGGGCAGAGTCCAATGGGATGGCTTTCAACAAGTCCAAGTGCCGAGTGCTGCGCTTTGGCTACGGCAATCCCATGCAGAGCTATAGGCTGGGGTCGGAGTGGCTGGAGAGCTCCCAGACAGAGAGGGACCTGGGGGTACTGATCGACAGCCACCTAAATATGAGCCAGCAGTGTGCTCAGGTGGCCAGGAGGGCCAATAGCATTCTGGCCTGCATTAGGAATAGTGTGGCCAGCAGGAGCAGGGAGGTCATAGTGCCCCTGTACTCTGCTTTGGTTAGGCCGCACCTTGAGTACTGTGTCCAGTTCTGGGCTCCTCAGTTTAAGAAGGACATTGAGACACTTGAGCGTGTCCAGAGAAGGGCAACAAGGCTGGTGAGAGGCCTTGAACACAAGCCCTATGAGGAGAGGCTGAGGGAGCTGGGATTGTTTAGCCTGGAGAAGAGGAGGCTCAGGGGTGACCTTATTGCCCTCTACAACTACCTGAAGGGTGGTTGTAGCCAGGAGGGAGTTGGCCTCTTCTCCCAGGCAACCAGCACCAGAACAAGGGGACACAGTCTCAAGCTGCGCCAGGGGAGGTTCAGACTCGAGGTGAGGAGGAAGTTCTTCACCGAGCGAGTCATTCGGCATTGGAATGGGTTGCCCAGGGAGGTGGTTGAGTCATCGACCCTGGAGGCGTTCAAGGGGAGATTGGACGTGGCACTTGGTGCCATGGTCTAGTCATGGGGTCTGTGGTGTCAGGTTGGACTCGATGATCCTCGAGGTCCTTTCCAACCTAAGTGATACTGTGATACTGTGATACTGTGAATGGTAAGCATTTGGTATTTACAGAGACCTAGTATATAGTAATTGTAGTAAGGTGTAAGTACTTAGTAATGAGTTCACATTGTAAGATTTCCTTTTGGTTCAAACCTTCTTAGTTGTGTGCCTAGGCATTTCAAAGGAGCTCCATGTAATATAGTTACGATTTGTAGTAAATAGGTATTCATTTTTAAAAGTATTCCTTAGCTAAGGTAATGTCTTTATATCTCCTTCTTAGACATAGACTAGAAAAAATACAAAAAATACCAAAAAAATGGTAAACAAAATGGTAACAAGTACAAAACCAAATAAATGAAAACATACAAATATATAACAAAATGTACAAAAACTCTGGATACACAAAATAGAGTACTAAATAACAGAATAGTAATAAAAAAGAGGAGCAACAATAATAACAAAACAATAAAACCAAAATATGACACACTAAAAAATCATAAGGATTACTAACGCAGAATAGCTATTAACAAAAAAATATAAGTATTGTTAGAAAAAAATAAAAATAAGGATTATCAAGACTACTAGATTAAAACAAACAAAAATCTATAAAAAGAAAAAATCAAGAAAATTAAAATGAAAAATGATAATAAAAAAGAATTAATAGAAAAGGTTAAAAAATATAATGAAAAAGAAAAAATTAAAATTAAAATAGAAAATAGATTAAATAAAACAAACATGCAAAGAAAAAGTAAATTAAAATAAAAAGTATAGGATCAAAAAATAAAATATTAAAAAGAGTTAAAAATACATTAAAAATTGAAAATAAAACATTTATTAGAATAACAAATTAAAATACAGATTAAAAAATTGCAATAACAAAATAAAAAATAATAACAAGAAAGGTAAAAAATAAACAAATTAAAAAATGACAAAAAGTAAGTTTAAAATAATAATTATAAGTTAAAGAATAAAGAAAAATTAAAATAAACCACAAAAATAACAAAAAATTAACTAGAAAAAATATCAACATTAGAGTAAAATTGACCAAAAAAAAAAACAGACAAAAAATAATTTAAAAGTATAGATAAAAAATAAAATACAATTAAAAAAACCCAAAATTTTAAAGCAGTATAAAAAATAATTTAGAAGAAATAAAAAATTGAAATTAAAAGAAATTAAAAAATTAAACAAAAAACATTAAAACCATGTAAAAGTAATGACAAAAATATATTAAAATTAAATTTAGAAAAAAATATATATAATAAAATCAAAACAAAATAAAAAAATTAAACATATTTATTAAAAATAGATTTCAAAATATTAAGGAAATGAAACAACAATTAATTACAAAGTTAAAAATAGTCTACATTAAAAAAAAAACCAATCATAATTAGTTACAAAATCTCTGGAATCATAGACTCGTGGAATGAGTCAGGGTTGGAAAGGACCACAAGGATCATTTAGCTCCTACCACTGCCATGGGCAGGGACTCCTCACACTGGATCAGGCAGTCTAGAGCCTCGTCCAGCCTGGTTTCGAATACCTCCAGGCATGGGGCCTCGGCATTCTCCCTAGTGCTGTCACTTCCTGACATGCTAGGATGTCCTTCCCCAGCATTCCTGTAGGCTCTCTTCAGATACTGGATGGCCACGATCAGGTCACCTCAAGCCTTCTTTTCTGCTAACTGCAATCATTGCAATAAACAACGGCAGAAGAATCAAGACCATGAGGGGACAGCATTTCCCATGAAGTCGAACATCAATCACAATAACTGTTATGATAATCTGGGATCAAAAACATCAGAAGAATGTACCACAGCACCATGCGAATTAGGACTGAATATTATGGTTGTTTGATAACTTTGTATTCTCTCTTGTTAACTAAATGTGGCTCTGAATGTAGACATCCTAGGGGATAAAGTTTCATCTTTACATTTTGCTTAGTAGACATTATTAACAGAAAAAAAAAAAAAGGGGGGGGAGAAAAGAGAGAATACCCCCATAGCAAAAAAATTAGCTCATGGTAAACCTAGAAATGCTGTAACCCTAGAAACATCAACTCTAGAAATGCTGTAACCCTCTCACCACAAGACAGCACAAACACGGCACAACTGTCATGAAAATGACAATGAGCAAACCAGTTTAGCACTGACCTCAACGACTGTCACGATAATCCAAGATGTCAGCAGAAAGCGTCTAATTTATAACTGAATGTCGTGACTGCGTAACTCTTGTGTAACATTAAGAGATCAGAATTACTAGGATGAGCAAAAACACATTATTATGTGTAATTTTATATTGGGCAAAGCAATGGAGCTCTTTTGCTCTTGCTGTTTGCCTGCAAGTTTTCTGTCTGTGAAGCTAGAGCCTGGCCAGATCTACCTTTACAGATTAAAGAAATCTTGCTACCATTAAACAATTCATGATTTTTGATCATCCTAGAGAAAATAAAGATCCAACATAATCCTAAAGCAGCTTGTAAAAGATAGTGCTAAGGATTGCATTTGTGCCTTAATCTCTGTGTGCAATGCGTTCAGGCATAATCAAGTCTTCTCTGTCAATAAGAGGAGTGAAATGTAAAGATCGGAACTATTAAGATCTAAATTCCTTTTTACAATGTTTGTTATCTTTGACCATGTATTATGCCAACTCTGTTAGAACTTTGTAACTAATTCAACTTAAGCTTTGTGCCTTGTATGGGTTACATCAGTCTGTTAGACATGCTGCACTACAGAACTCTTGCTCTTGCTATATAGCTTAGCTTTACCTTGTTTGCTTCTCCTATTGAAAGACTTGTGGCTGTTCAGCCTGGAGAAGAGGAGGCTCTGGGGCTACATTTCAATATCTGAAGGCTGTGGCAATGCCAGCGACGAGCAGTGTGAGCAATCTGGCAGTGCAGGCCTAGAGCCTGACATGGTGGTAGGCCATGCTCAGCATAAGCGCAGAGCCAGCTAGCAGTTTAGCAAAACAGTGCTGTGCCTGCAGCATGTAACTAAAACAGGGCACTGGTAGCTATAAACACAGAAAGTTATCCTGGGACAACAGGACATGCACCTGCATCAACAAACCTTGCATGTCGTTAGTAGTTGGACCAATAATCTATAATAGTGCGATGTGTGGTCACTCCTAGGGAACCAATGAAGCCATTCCAACAAGGCTCTCTGAATTTATATAAGTTGTAGAAGTTCCCTTGCTATGCACTTCTGCCATTCCTTTCTCTTCTTCTTCTATGCTTTACTGTGCTATACTCGCACCATAGGCCTGCACCATAGGCCTGCACCATAGGCCTGCAATACTGGAACAATAAAGTAAAAATACTCAATCATATCGGTCAGCTGGATTGATTCCAATATCCGTCCCGATACCACCGCCCCCCAGTTTTGTATCATCAGAGCCCTTGCTGAGGGTACTCTCAATCCCCTCAACCAGGTCATTGATAGAGTGTGATCGTTTGAGGCTGTGCCTTTAAGAAAGGGACTGTGCTGGAACACTCTGGCTGAATGTTTTGGAATAATAACAAAAACAATCAGATATTCTAAACAAATTTCATTGGTAGATTGGTAGAATGCAACTTTATGTTTTAGTGCAGCTGGAATTTTTCTCACTTTGTCTCTGTCCTGCTTTTCCAGCCTGTCTGCTTCTGAGCAGCCAGAGTTTGACCTTGGATACCAGATAAGCACTAATCCTGCATGCGCTTTTGAGGCCTAACAAAATTTCATCGTTATTACTTACCTTTTCTCTCTCTCTAGCCCTTTTTGGGAAAAAAGGGAGGTAGGGGGAGAGAGGGGGGTACAGAGGGGGAACCCTCCTCTGTCCGGAGGAGGGGGTTTTGTTCCTGTATTTTTCTTTGCTGTATATTTCTGTATATATATTGTAAATACTGTATATTGTGTATATATATAACCTGCATTTCATTTTTGCTTGTAAATATAGCATTCCTTTTGCTTCTCCGACTGAGCTAGCTGTGGTTTCTTTCTTTATTTTGTGGGGGAGGGAGAGCTAGGCCTTCTCTCAACCCACCACATTATTGGCCGCCCAACTCGGGGCTTGGGGATAATTAGCTTGATTTATTGACTGCTCAAGTCAGACTAGCAAAAATGAAGGTGTTTTGGATTTTAGAGCGTCTGTTCTTTTCAATTTTTGGGGTCCTGATCTACAAATATTGTTTAAGTTTACTTCTCGATCAAATAGGGAAATATCTAATGCATAAATTTTATTTATGGTTTAAGTATAAAATTCAGCTTCTCTATGACCACTGTCTGAGGTTCTTTCGGCTTAGTAGATACGGAAATATAACTTCGACCACTCTCCCAATTGAGATAAGGGAGTTTAAGATTCCAGTAGGTGAAAGAGTAATTTTAAGTGATGGCTGGGATCCAAAGGTGATTTATTTGATGTGTGTAATCCTGCTATCAGTGATAATTAATGTGTGCTTGTTAGTAGCACTGTAACGGGAGAGAAAAGTATCTAAGTGCTGTTTCATTATAAAGCGTAGATCAAAAAGATAGAAGCACAGCTCTGGCTCTGTTCCAGAGACTTCTAGTGATGAGGAGAGTGGAGAATCTGCATCAGTTAAAGTTAAAAAGTCTATCGGAAAGGCTGCTTTGAACGGTACTGTTGCTGATTCTGGCAAGCAGCCAGGGGCTGCGGCAGCTCCCAAAATGGTGACTCCCCCGTCCTCAGCAGCAGCCATTAACGAGGCAAAGTCATTTCCTTCTCCTTCCATGGCATGACCGGAAGGGTCCTCCACGGCAGCTGGTCTGCCTCAAAACCTGTCAGCTTCTGTTAAGGCAGCTGTAAATTCAAACACAGCTCCAATTAAGCAAGCGGCAGTTTTAACAACAAGGAGTGGAAAGGCCAAAGCTGATCCAGGAGCTAATGGGGGAGGACAGCAAGGTACTTCTGCAGGGGAGGAAGAGAAAATTTGCCTTAAAAATATAGCTGAGTTATTGAGATCATCAGAGGATCAAGATGCAGCTTTTGGTAGGACAGCAGCTAGTGGTGGTGTTTCTCAGCTTAAAGAGATCCTTGAGAGAGTAACAGAAAGATTATTTTGACATCAAGTAGAGGAAGAGGAGGAGAAGGAGGAAGGAGATGACCTTCAGGGATGTTCTTCCCCTCGCAAAGAGCTTATAAATGTGTGTAAGGATAACATCAGAGCAGATAAGGAGCAAGTTCTAGCTTGGCTTAGTAGATGTTATGATACAGGTGCACCAGCTCTAATGGTTGGAGACAAGTCAGCAGCTCAGCTAGGAACTATCTCAAAGGATAATGGAGTAGATAGGCATCTAGCAAAGACTCTCAGTGAGGTTAATCTGTGGATACACCTTTTATTTGCAGTTGCCCTGAGATACCCTTCCCGAGATGATCTTCCATGGAATCCTAAACCCTGGACTACCATAGATGAGGGAATAAAGCGCCTGAGAGAATTTGCTGTTAGAGAGATACTCTATGGTGAACATGAAACCCTGAATCCTGATGAAATTCCTGTAGGAACTGGTCTTGCTAAAAATCTCATCAAGCTTGCTCCTTGTAATTATGCAAACATTCTGGCAAGCAGAATTGTGTCAAGAAATTATGGTGGAGCACCTCCTACAGCTGGCCAATTCCCTGATCAAATGAGACAATTGGAGGATAGCATGACACATGTTTCCTTGGTTTCAGCCATTGAAACTCTGGAAAAATTGAGAATTGCATGAAAGAGCTGAAAGATTCCAAATACCAATTGGCACAGAAGGATAATTCCAATTCTTCCTCCAGGTAGATACAAGTTTCATCTGTGAGGAATACACATCCTCCAAGGAGGTCATTCCAAAACAGATCAAATCAAAACAGACCACCAAGGCAATCAAGTAGAACTATTTGGATAACTCTGTGTGGTCAGTTTGGTGAGACCATGAACCGCTGGGATGGCCAACCAACTTCTAATCTTTTCAGGAGACTGAGGGAACTGCAAAGTGGCAGAACCGGAGGTAGCAATACCAGAAGGGTAGCTGTTACTTCCACAGCTCCCCAGAACAACTCTAGTAGCTCCAACAGTGGCTCCAGCTATAACACCGCACACTGTGCGCAATGCACATGTGGGCATGTTCCCCATAACTAGGGGTGCCCTGCCTCCCGCCAGGGGGAGGATAGGGGTAATAGAGATAACAGAATCTATTGGGATGTGTACATCCAGTGGCCTGGCACTTCACAATTTCGGAAGTACAGGGCCTTGGTTGACACAGGAGCTCAGTGCACCATAATACCATCAAATTATCAGGGATCAGAGTCTATAACTATTCTGGGAGTCACTGATGGATCTCAAGAGTTAAGTAAGGTGGAGGTTAATATAAGTTTAACTGGTAAACAATGGAGGAAGCATACAGTTGTGACCGGACCTGACACACCTTGTATTTTGGGAATTGATTTTCTGAGAGAAGGGCGTTTCAAAGACCCTAGAGGTTACAAATGGGCTTTTGGAGTAGCTTCTATAGAAATTGATGGACAAAAATTGAAGCTGTCTGCTAGACCTGAGCTTTCTGATGAATCTGCAGTTGTGGGACAACATAAGATACAGGACATTAAATTGCCGGTAGCTTCTCAGACTGTGCATCACAGACAATACAGAACCAACCGTGACTCTTTGTTGCCCATTCAGAATCTGATTCGTCAGTTGGAGAGTCAGAAAGTCGTCAGCAAAACTCATTCAACTTTCAACAGTCCAGTGTGGCCTGTGCGGAAGCAGAACGGAGACTGGCGTCTGACGGTCGACTACTGAGCCCTGAATGAAGTAACACCACCTATGAGTGCAGCAGTACCAGACATGATGGAGCTACAGTATGAGCTGGAATCCAAAGAGGCCAAATGGTATGCTACCATAGAAATTGCTAATGCATTTTTCTCTATTCCCATAGCAGAGGAATGCAGGCCTCAGTTTGCTTTCACCTGGAGAGGAATCCAGTACACTTTCAACAGATTGCCAATGGGCTGGATCCACAGCTCCAGCATCTGTCATGCAGTAATCCATGATGCTCTGGAGAAAGGTGGTTCTCCAGAACACATCCAGTTCATCAATGATATCATCTTCAGGGGTAAAACTGCTGAGGAAGTCTTCGAGAAAGGTAACAAAATCATTGACATTCTTCTGAATGCAGGTTTTGCCATCAAGCGAGACAAGGTGAAAGGACCTACCACAGAGATTCAGTTTCTGGGAGTGCGGTGGCAGGACGGACGCCGACACATTCCAGTGGATGTGGTAAAGAGAGTCTCCACCATGGCAAATCCCACAAACAGGCAAGAGACCCTATGTTTCTTGGGGATAGTGGGATTTTGGAGACTGCACATTCCTGGATACAGTCAGATTGTGAAACCTCTGTATGATGTGACTCGAAATAGAAACCATTTCCACTGGGGACCTGAACAGCAAGCAGCCTTTGACCAGATAAAGCAAGAGGTAGTTCAAGCAATGGGTCCGGGACCTGTCCGAGATGGTCCAGACATTAAGAACATTTTGTACACGGCTGAAAGTGACAATGGTCCAACCTGGTGCTTGTGGTAAAAAGCTCCAGGTGAGACACGTGGACGACCTCTTGGTTTCTGGAGTCGAGGTTACAGAGGTTCAGAGGCTAATTATACTCCAACAGAGAAAGAGATTCTAGCTGCCTATTAAGGAGTAAAAGCATCTTCTGAAGTAATTGGAACTGAATCACAACTTCTCTTAGCTCCCAGATTACCAGTTTTGAATTGGATGTTCAAAGGCAAAGGTTCCACACCACATCATGCCACAGACTCAACCTGGTCCAAGTGGATGGCTCTGATAATACAGAGAGCTCGAATGGGAAATCTTGAAAGGCCTGGTCTGGTGGAGGTAATCTCAAGTTGGCCTGAAGGTACTAACTGTGTGAAACCTCCAGAGGATGGAGAAGGAGAATCCAGTCAGTTTGCAGAGGTAAAAGCTGTCCAGCTAGCTCTCGACGTGGCTGAATATGAGAGATGGCCAAAGCTTTATCTCTACACCGACTCAGGGATGGTAGCCAATGCTCTATGGGGTTGGCTAAAGAACTGGAAGAAGAGTGGTTGGCAGAGGAAAGGAAAACCCATTTGGGCAGCCGACCTGTGGCAGGACATTGCTGATCGAATCGAGAGAATTCCAGTGAAGGTGAGACACATCGATGCTCACATTCCTAAGAGCAAAGCTACTGAGGAACAGCAACACAACCATCAGGCAGATCTAGCTGCAAGAGTTTCTCAAGTAGACATAGACTCTAATCTTGATCTCGACTGGAAACACCGAGGTGAGATATTCTTAGCTCGGTGGGCTCATGATTCGTCAGGACATCAAGGCAGAGATGCAACATACCAGTGGGCTCGTGACAGATCCATAGACATTTCCATGGATGCCATCACACAAGTCATCCATGACTGTGACATTTGTGCTGCTATTAAGCAGGGAAAACGACTTAAGCCCTTGTGGTATGGTGACAGATGGTCCAAGTACAAGTATGGTGAAGCTTGGCAGATTGACTACATCACTCTACCACATTCTCACGCACGCAACACTATTCTCGGTCTGGAGAGACAGATCCTGTGGAGACACAGAACTCCAGAGAGGATTGAGTCAGACAATGGAACTCATTTCAAAAACAACCTTGTAAAGAACTTATGGGAGGCGACGGAGATTGGAATCAATACGGCTGACCAATATGATCGAGTATTGTTCCTTTATTGTTCCAGTATTGCAGGCCGATGGTACACGCTTGAGGTGCAGGCCTATGGAGCAGGCCTGTAGTACAAGTATAGCACAGTAAAGTGTAGAAGAAACAGGAGACAGGAAAGGCAGAAGTGCGTAGCAAGGCAACTGCTACAACTTATATAAGCTCGGAGTGCCCTGTTGGCATAGCTCCATTGGTTCCCTAGGAGTGACCACTCATCGCACTATTACAGATTATTGGTCCAACTACTAATGACACAACGAGGTTGTTGATGCAGGTGCATGTCCTGTTGTCCCAAGATAACTGTCCATGTTTATAGCTACCAGTGCCTTGTTTTAGTTACATGCTGCAGGCACAGCACTGTTTTGCTCCACTGCTAGCTGACTCTGCATTTATGCTGAGCATGGCCTACCACCATGTCAGGCTCTAGGCCTGCACTGCCAGATTGCTCACACTGCTCGTCGCTGGCATTGCCTCACTCAGCCAAGCTCAGATCTTGCCAAGCAGATTGGAGTAGTTCTGATGACAATGTGACAGAGGGAAGGAGCCACCCTGCAGCAGAGAGGAGATCATGGAATCATTGAATCATAGAATTGTCAGGGCTGGAAGGGACCTCAAGGATCAGCCAGTTCCAACCCCCCTGCCATGGCCAGGGACACCTCACACTACAGCAGGTTGCTCACAGCCACATCCAGCCTGGCCTTCATAACCTCCATGCATGAGGCTTCCACCACCTCCCTGGGCAACCTGGGCCAGTCTCTCACCATAGAATAATAGAATAAATAAGGTTGGAAAAGGCCTCAAAGATAGTCAAGTCCAACCTGTCACCCCATGACTACTAAACCATGGCACCAAGTGCCACATCCAATCTCCTCTTGAACACCTCCAGGCATGGTGACTCCACCACCTCCCTGGGCAGCACATTCCAATGGCTAACAACTCTCTCTGTGAAGAACTTTCTCCTCACCTCCAGCCTAAACTTCCCCTGGCATATATTGAGATTGTGTCCTCTTGTTCTGGTGCTGGTTGCCTGGGAGAAGAGACCAACCCCCACCTGGCTACAACCTCTACCCTCATGAGGAAGAACTTCTTCCTAACATCCAATCTCAATCTCCCCATTTCAATTTTTTCCCCTTCCCCCCAGTCCTATCACTCCCTGACACCCTCAAAAGTCCCTCCCCAGCTTTCTTGTAGCCCCCTTCAGATCCTGGAAGGTCACAATGAGGTCTCCTCAGAGCCTTCTCTTCTCTAGACTGAACAACCCCAACTCCCCACATCGTTAAGCCCCAAATGGTTAAGGTTGGGATAGACCTAGAAGATCATAGAGTCCAACCACTAATGCAGCACTGCCAAGTCACCACTAACCCATGTCCCTTAGCACCACATCTACAAGGCTTTACAACCCTTCCAGGAATGGTGACTCCAGCAGTGCCCTGGGCAGCCTGTTCCAGGGCTGGGCAACCCTTTGGGAACAGAACTTTTCCCTAATGTCACAGAGTCACAGAGTCAGAGGATGTTAAGGGTTGGAAGGGACCTTGAAAGATCATCTCAGTCCAACCCCCCTTCAGATCTTTTATACCCTGCCCCTCAGGTTCTGTGGACAAAGGCAGGATTCTGTCATGGAGGTCAATGCCACACTGGATGCCCACACCTCTTTGGTTTCCAGAGCCCCTTCCCTGAGGAAGAGCTGGGACATGAGCACCAGTTACAGACACTGCAGGCAGCTGCCATCCCTCATTTCCCCCCTCTTCTCCTTTCAACAAATCCAGGATTCCAGTGCAGCATCCTGGAATGCTGATGGATACCCAGAGAGGGACATCAGATATTCAGAGGGAGGAATGACATCTTCTTTATCATGACAGTCTTTTAAGTGAAAAGGAAAGAAAACCCAACAAAGGTGAAGGTCACAGGCTCACAGGATGTCAGGGGTTGGAAGGAACCCAAAGAGGTCATCAAATCCAACTTCCCTGCCAGAGCAGGACCATACAATCTAGCTCAGGTCATAGAGGAACACATCCAAATGGGCCTTGAAAGTCTCCAGATAAGGAGACTCCACAACCTCTCTGGGCAGCCTGTTCCAGGACTCTGTGAGCCTCACAGTAAAGAAGTTCCTCCTTGTGTTGAGGTGGAACCTCCTGTGCTGCATCTTACATCCATTGCTCCTTGTCCTGTCACAGGGATCAAGTGAGCAGAGCCTGTCCCCTCCCTCCTGACCCCCAGCCCTCAGATGTTTATAAACATTGATTAAATCCCCTCTCAGTCTTCTCTTTTCCAGACTAAAAAGCCCCAGAACCCTCAGCCTCTCCTCATCAGGCAGTGCTGCAGTCCCTTAATCACCCTTAGGTCCAACCTAAACCTTCCCTGACCTATGACAAGGGAAAAAGCAGCCTCAGGTACCTCAAGCTGCTGGTCAAGTACATTCAGAGATGTTGCATGGCTCAACAGATTGGTCATGGAAAAGGCCAAGTGTCTAATGTCCCTAAATAAGCAAAGCTTGCAATGTTTTCCATGCTGAAGGTCTTGACAAAGACCTCGCTGTCCCCTGTAAGCTGGGCTGCACACAAGCCATCAACCATCAGATCACAGAGCAGAACAGTTCATTCAGCTCTGAGGGCTGGGATCAGGGGCACAAGGCAGAGTGGAAAGGCAGGTCACAGGTGAATGGGGTTGGAAGGAGGAGAAGTCACACACTTGGCATGCCAGATATCCCAAACCCCCACCAGCCAGAGGCTTTAATCCCTGTGGGAAAGGGCACTGGGCTGCTCTCCCTGGTTGCAGTCCAAGAATCAGCATCAAACTGTGAGCCAAAGGGGAGGGGGAAAAAAAAATCACAACCAAAACATCAGGACCTGGCTCAGCCCCATCACAGCTCTGAGCTTGCATCTTCTGCAGCAGGACTACAAATGGTGGTTGTAACAGACAGTGGAGATGGAAGGGCAACTTCCCTCTGCACCACTGATCAAAACACTCTGAGCTCTGTCCTTCAGCCACCTCATTGTCCACTCACCTGACCTATGCTTCTCTAGGAGGATGTTATGGGAGATAGTGGCCAAAGCCTTCTTGAAGTTGAGGCAAATGTCACTGCAGCTGGTCCTACCATCCTAGAAGGCTTTCAGATTGGGCAAGCATGATTTCCCCTTGCTGAATCCATGCTGACTACTTGTGAGAGACTAAAAGTTTGTCTCTCTTGGTGTGACTCAACAAAGATAAAATCACTTGCTGCTTGCCCAGACAATAGCTGATATGTGTTGGGCAGAGCCACTGGAACGACTCTTGGAAGGTGCAAAGATAACATTGCTCACTGGGCCACAGCTGGCCTGACAACAATGGACCTAGGCCACCTTTGGGAATATGCATGAGACAAGATAATCTCCACCCATCAAGTATCCTGGGAAGGGTGACACAATGGATTCACCACCTGTTTCCTGATGTGTAATGAGTGTGGGGGCTTGTCTGGATGGAGACGGAGGAGGCGGAGCCCCCCCCCCTCCATCCAGAACCTTGCCCAAACACACAGAAATACACAGAAAGATTTCCGGGGGAACGATACCTGGACATTTACCTAAGGATGATTTCCTGGCCCCTGGAATTCCTGAGGGACAATACTTGGATACATACCTAAGGACTAAAAACTGTATAAAAGACTTGAGCAACTACTGGCTTGTTAGGGAGAAAAACAGAGATGAAGGAAAACACAGGAGACGGACCATGCCGCTGAGAAGGGAAAGCCGGGACAATGCTGCTCCGGAGAAAAGAGGCGGCCCAGAGGACCACATCTCTTCTCCAGCCAAAGCCTCAGCACCCTTTCTCTACAGACCCAGGCTGCCCAGAGGACCACAGCTCTTCTCCAGCCAGAGCCTCAGCACCGTTCCTGTACCAACCCAACATCTCCCCAGAGGACCACAGCTCTTCTCCAGTCAGAGCCTCAGCACTGTTCCTGTACCAACCCAACATCTCCTGCAGCACCTTTCCTCCACAGACTCAAACTGTCTTGGGGGGGGGGTGAGGGGTGTGGTAATATAATTCCTTTCCTTTTCTCTCTCTCTTCTCTCTCTCCCTCTCTCTTTTCTCCCTCTCCCCTTCTTATGTCCACTTTATTTATGCAATAAATAGTCTAGCTGTTGATATTTTGGCCTCGTTTGTGCCTCTAATTTCACAACACGGGAATATTCATAAGAACTGAGTCTCTTTCCCTTTCCGGACCGAGACACTACTCCTGAGAGCCTTCTTATGAGGAAAGGCTGAGAGCCCTGGGGCTGTTTAGTCTGGACAGGAGAAGACTGAGAGGAGATCTTATTAATGGTTATAAATATCTGAAGGGTGGGTGTCAAGAAGAAGGGGCCAGGCTCCTTTTAGTGGTGTCCTGTGATAGGACAAGGGGCAAGGGGTACAAACTGGAACACAAAAGTTCCACCTCAACTGGAGGAAAAACTTCCTTTACTGTAAGGGTGCTGGAGCCCTGCAGCAGGCTGCCCAGAGATGTTGTGGGGTCTCTTTCTCTGGAGACATTCAAGACCTTCTGTATGTGTTCCTGTGTGACCTGCCCTAGGTGATCCTGCTTTGGCAGGGAAGTTGGACTGGATGACCTTCAGAGGTTCCTTCCAAGCCCTACTATTCTATAAGTCTATGATTCCCTTCCTCCTCATACTTCTTGGTCTCTTCTCCCAGGCAACCAGAACCAGAGGACACAGTCTCAAGGTGTGCCAGGGGAAGTTTAGGCTCAAGGTGAAGAGAAAGTTCTTCACAGAAAGAGTAATTGGCCTTGTGCTGCCCAGGGAGGTGGTGGAGTCCCCGTGCCTGGAGGTGTTCAAGAGGGGATTGGGCGTGGCACTTGGTGCCATGGCTTAGTTAGTCATGAGGTGTTGGGTGACAGGTTGGACTTGATGATCTCTGAGGTCTTTTCCAACCTTATTGATTCTAGGATGATCTCCAGAGCAAGCTGTTCCACCACCTTATCTTAATATATACATATTAAATTGCATACAGTTGACGATGTTCTGACGTTAGGAACCTCACTTCCCAAATCCAACAAACGGGATCACAGATCACAGGATGTCAGGGGTTGGAAGAGACCTCTGGAGATCATCAAGTCCAACCCCCCTGCCAGAGCAGGATCAGCTAGGGCAGGTCACACAGGAAGGCATCCAGACAGGTCTTCAGAGAAAGAGACTCCACAATCTCTCTGGGCAGCCTGTTCTAGGGCTCCAGCACCCTTACTGTAAAGGGAGTTTTTCCTCCTCTTGAGATGGAACCTCCTGCCAGAGCAGGAGCATAGAATCCATCACAGGTCACACAGGAATGCATCCAGATGGGCCTTGAAAGTCTCCAGAGAAGGAGACTCCCCAACCTCCCTGGGGAGCCTGCTCCAGGGCTCTGTGAGCCTCACAGTGAAGAAGTTCCTCCTCATGTTGAGGTGGAATCACCTGGGCTGTAGTTTCTATCCATTGCCCCTTGTCCTATCCCAGGGAGCAAGTGAGCAGAGCCTATCCCCTCTCTCCTGACCCCCAGCCCTCAGATATTTATAAGCATTTATTAAATCCCCTCTCAACCAAGCCAGTCCATGACACATGCCCCACAATCCTAGGTCAAAAGAGCTGTTTGAAACACCCACCCTCAGCATTCCTCCAGCTGAAAGGTGATGAGGCAATGGCAGATATCTGAGTCAGGCTCCAGCAATAGGTCCCTGTCCAGCTATCCCAGCGGGGAGGCTGGGATGCCTCACAAAAGGCTTTGTGTTGATTAATCAGCTCTTTCTAAAGGCAAAAAGAGGATGTCATCAGGAAAGGCAATCCTGGGGCTGTGAGTCAGCCCCAGCAGGCTGGCCTCTCATGCTTGGAGGCAGCTGAGGGAAAGGATCATCGGCATTAGAGAGAGCTGTCAGAGCATGATTCATCTCCTTGCTCCTGCCCCGGTTATCTTTCCCAGCCCTGCAAAACTGCTGTCAACTGGACAAGGACATCAGCAGGATGAGCTCAGGGATCACTGTTTGGGGAGTTCCAAGTTGTTTGTTTTTTGGAGTTTTTTTTGTTATTTTCCTGGAAATATGAAAGATTTCTCATCAGGCAGCCTTGGCAAAGAATTTTGTGTCTGTTTTTATAATGACTTTAAAATATATCTATAATAGATTGTGTGTGTGTGTCTTTTCTCTGGCAGGGGGGTTGGACTGGATGATCTCTTGAGGTCCCTTCCAGCCCCTAACACTCTGTGGTTCTGTGATTTAGACTCTGTCATTTCTTTTCCCCTTGTTTGCCCTGACCTTTCCCCCCATTATTTTCCTGTCCCTTATTTTGCTGCTTTTCTCCTGAAAGCTCTCCGTCTGACACTCTCCATTCTGCAGTCTGAGCAGAAAAATGGCATCTCCATAACCTTCCCCTTCTCAGATGATAAAGGGGTGAAAGAGGCTGAAGCCAGGAAGGGGAGAAGGCTTCTGGCAAAAAGCAGGAGCTCCCCTGCTCCCATTCCCGTCAGCTACCCAACAGCACAACTCATCTGGTATGGAGGTTATTATTCCTATTCCTATTCCCATTCCTATTCCCATTCCTAATCATTTTACTCCTATTCCTATTTCTATTCTTATTCCTATTTCTATTCCTATTCCCATTCCTATTCCCATTCCTAATCCTTTTACTCCTACTCCTATTCCTTTCACTCCTATTCCTATTCCTTTTACTCCTATTCCTATTCCTTTCACTCCTATTCCTATTCCCAGTCCTAATCCTTTTACTCCTATTCCTCCTATTTCCATTAATTTTCCTATTACTATTAATGTCTCTATTGCTATCTCTATTCCTGTTCCTAATCCTTTTACTCCTATTCCTAAGGATCATTTTTACCCTCTTCCCCATCCATCCTTTTCTCCACACTTTCTCCTGAGCTGCACAACCCAAGCAGGGCTGGGAGAGGATAAAATAAACCTTCTGAGTTCAACCAAATTACCTCCTTTCAATGACTACAGCCACGAAAGAGAGATTTGCTGCTCTGTAGGGATCTTACCTTGCACCCTCTGGGACCATGTCCCTGGGATGCACATTGTGGGGCACACAGGGATGGGCACTCAGCACTGTTCACACCATGTCCTTCAAGCACAGGGAAGGGCTCACCCAGATCCCTCACTGCCAGGGCAGAAATCAGTAAGTCCCTGGGGACACTCCAGAGTTTCTTTCCTCTCTGAAATTCTCAGGTTTTCTCTTTAAAGCCTGACTTGAAGGGCTGGCAGCCTGAGCTCCACCTTCATTCCAGCACAGATGAGCGCTGGGAGCTGCCAGCACTACAAGTCCTAAGTAGCCAAGATGCCCAAGCAGTGGGCACTTCTTCCTAGCACTGCAGCTGCCTAGACACATGCCACCTGCTGCCAGTAGTAGACTACCCAGCCCTGTGCTTCCATCTCTTGGGAACCCTGTCTCACCCCTGGAGAAGAGCAAGTGGTGGGAAGAGGCCAATGTGTGGGCAGGCATCTGCCCAAAAGCCCCTGATCTGTGCAAGGTCTAGAGCACAAGTATTCTGAGGAGCAGCTGAGGCAACTCAGATTGTTTAGCCTGGAGAAAAGGAGGCTGAGGAAAGACCTTCTTGCTCTCTACAGCTCCCTGAAAGGAGTTTGAAACGAGGTATGAGTCGATCTCTTCTCCTGAGGAACAAGCAATAGGGCAAGAGCAAACAGCCTCAAGTGGCACCGGGGGAGGTTTAGGCTGGACAAGAGGAACAGCTCCTTTCCCTTAGGAAGCCCTTGAACAGGCTGCCAAGGGCAGTGGTGGAGTCTACATCCCTGAAGGAATTGAAAAGCTGTGTAGCTGTGGTGCTGGGGGACATGGTTTAGTTTTGACCTGGCAGTGATGGGTTAATGATTGGACTTGGTGATTTTAAAGTTCTTTTCCAGCTTACATTATTCTCTGATTCCATGATTCTGTGACAGGCCATGAGGGTCCTAGTACGGTTTGGCTGTCTGATTTCCTTCTTGACTTTCCCTTCAACGGCTCGCCATACCTCCAAGCGTTTTGCACAAGGAGAAAACACATTTTTCCCGGCTCTGAGTTGCCGCAGATGCCAGGAGAGCTGTCCCGGGGCAGCTCTCAGCTCCCTGGCCCTTGCTCTCTTTCCCGTTCAGGGCGGAGCATCCCCCGGGGCCGAGCCGAGCCGAGCATCCCCTGGGCCGGGCGGGGCATCCTCGGGTCCAGGCGGAGCATCCCCGCTCCGGCGGTCCCTGCCCCCGCATCCCGCCCGAATCCAGCCCCCAGCTCGACAGGGAGGAGCCGGTAGAAGGAAAGGAAGGGGACGGACGGGATGGAAGGGCAGGATTTGCCCGGGATTTACTCCTCCCGCCCTGCCACAATCACTCGGCGCAGCACCGGCGGCAGTGGCCCGTCCCCGCATGCGCTTCCTTCCTGCGGCGGGGAGGATCGGAGCGTTTATAAATCGGGGCCCGGGACAGAGAGACGGGATGCCAGAGATTTGCAGCACCGCTCGGTCCCTTCGCCGCTTGCCATGCGGCGGGTCCCGCTGCCGCTGCTACTGGCCGGGCTGGGGCTGGGGCTCGGCGGGGCACTGGAGCCCGTTGCCCTCTCGGGTGCCCAGTGCTTGGAACACGACTGTTTCGGCATCTTTTGGGCGAAGAAATCCTTCGCGGAGGCCAGCGAGGTGTGCGAAAGGGGAAGCGGGCACCTGATGACCGTCCGTTCCACCGTGGCCGAGGATGCCATCTCCTTGCTGCTGCAGAACCGGAGCGGGACGTTGTGGCTGGGCTTGAGTTTGCCCCTGTCTTGCACCGAGCCCACTCAACGCCTTCGAGGTTTCAAGTGGGTGACGGGCGACAGCCGCACCGATTACATTAACTGGGCCCCGTCGGGGCGGCGCTGCTCGGAGCGCTGCGTCACCGTGTCCCGGGACCTGCTGTGGGAAGAGCGGCGATGCGAGGACCCGGCCGATGGCTTCCTCTGCGAGTACAACTACGACGGCAGCTGCCCTCGCCTGCCTCCCACCCAAGGGCTGCCCGTCACCTACACCACCCCGTTCGGCTCCCGCGGCGGCGACTTTATGGCTTTGCCGCCCCGCAGCACTGCCACCATCCCGGCCCTGGGGCTGGAGCTCCGTTGCGACGAGGAAGGAATGAGCGGGGGGCTGCTCTGGGGCCGTGACATGCCGGGAGCTTGGCCCTGCCGCCTGGCCAACGGGGGCTGCGAGGAGACGTGCGACGAGGAGAGGGGCCGGGCGCGCTGCTCCTGCCCCGACGGCAAGATGCTGGGCCCCGACGGGCGCAGCTGCGATTCGCCCTGCGCCAGTGCGGAGTGCCGGCATCACTGCGTGGTGGCTGGCAGCAGCTTCCTCTGCATGTGCGACTCGGGCTACCAGCTGGCCGCCGACGGCTACAGCTGCGAGGACGTCGACGACTGTGCCATCTTGCCCAGGCTGTGCGAACAGGTCTGCGTCAACACCGAGGGCGGCTTTGAGTGCCACTGCTCCAGCGGCTACAAGATGCTGGACGGGCGGTGCCAGCCCATCAACCCCTGCGACGAGGCTCCCTGTGAGCAGCAATGTGAACAGGTGCCCGGTGGGTACCGCTGCAGCTGCTACCCCGGCTATGCCATTCACCTCCCGGGGTCCACCCACTGCCGGCTCCACTGCAACAGCAGCCAGTGCCCAGCCCAGTGTGACAAAGACGCTGACTCCTGCGAGTGCCCCGACGGCTTCGTGCTGGACACTGGCGCTGACGAGGAGCAGGTCTGCGTGGACCTCGATGAGTGCGACATGGACTACTGTGACCACAACTGCACCAACCACCCTGGTGGCTACGAGTGCCACTGCAACCCTGGCTACCAGCTCATTGCCTTGCATAAGTGCATCGGAATCACGGTGGAGGACGGGGAGGGAGCATTCTCGGGGGATTCAGGACCTACATCCCAGGCGCCCACCCCCAGCAGGACCCCACCGAAGGCAGAGTACCTTCACCCTGGCGTGATGCTGGGCATTTCCATGGGCACCCTCTCAGCAGCCCTGGCCCTGCTAGCCCTGGGCTACCACCTGGCAAAGAAGCGCTGCAGGCCCCCTGCCACCATGGATTACAAGTGCAGCAGCCCCCACGAAAAGGAGATGGGGCTTCAGCCAGTCACTACGGTGTGTGCCACCTCCAGCCAGAAACTGTAGGGAGTGTGGGACGGAGGGAGAGAGGGAGGTGGATAGAACTGGGTAACATTTACTCCCCTCCCCCACACACACACACTCCCCGTTTTTTAATGAGGGAGAAAAAGCTGTCTTCACCCCCACTTCTGAACATGTTCACTCCCTTCCAGCAGGCTCTTGCAACACCGAGGAGTGGGGAAGGTGGAAGGCACAGAGCTGTGCTCAGCTTCTGCTGCTTTCCACTTTCCTTTTCTCAAGCTGTCAGTCAGGGAAACCCTCGTGTGTGTGTTACAGGAGGGGAACCGTGGCTGAGTTTATCATGGACCATGGCCCCAAATCCTCCTCCTCTTGCCTGGGAAGCTGGGCTGGGCATGAGGATTTTTCCTGGGGTATGGAGGAGCTGGGATGCTTCTGCCTTTATCTGGATCGGATTTAGTTGTTTGGGGTTTTTTGTTAAGCTGAAAGAAGGAGCAAAGCTCTCGTGGTCAGCATCTTGCCTTGCTCCTCTGCCCCTCTCCACCTCACCAGCAGAAATCTCCCATTTTTGTGTTGTCTGTCGTCCTCCCCCCCCCCCCCCCCCCCCCATCTTTTGCCTCTAAGCTATCGGACGACGGAGATTGGGAACCAATACGGCTGACCAATGTGATAGAGTATTGTTCCTTTATTGTTCCAGTGTTGCAGGCCAATGGTGCAGGCCTGAGGTGCAAGTATAGCACTGTAGAGTGTAGAAGAAACAGGAGACAGGAAAGGCAGAAAAAGAAGTGCGTAGCAAGGCAACTGCTACGACTTATATAAACTCGGAGTGCCTTGTTGGCACAGCTCCATTGGTTCCCTATGAGTGACCACACATTGCACTATTACAGATTATTGGTCCAACTACTAATGACACAACGAGGTTGTTGATGCAGGTGCATATCCTGTTGTCCCAAGATAACTGTCCATGTTTATAGCTACCAGTGTCTTGTTTTAGTTACATGCTGCAGGCACAGCACTGTTTTGCTACACTGCTAGCTAACTCTGCATTTATGGCCTACCACCATGTCAGGCTCTAGGCCTACACTGCCAGATTGCTCACACTGCTCGTTGCTGGCATTGCCACAAATCCCCCTTTTTGTTTTTGTGAGCAATCTGGTCATGGGAGTTGTTCTCATCCCATACAAGATGCTACTGCAAACACAGAAGCAAGCAAGGTAAAGCTAAGCTGTGTAGCAAAAGTAAGAGTTCTGCAGTGCAGCATGTCTAACAGACTGATGTAACCCACACAAGGCACAAAGCTTAAGTTGAACTACTTACAATGCTCTACAGAGATGGCATAATACATGGTCAAAGATAACAAACATTGTAAAGAAGAACTTAGATCTTAACAGTTCCGATCTTTACATTTCATTCCTCTTATTGACAGAGAAGACTTGATTATGCCTGAATGCATTGCACACAGAGATTGAGGCACAAATGCAATCCTTAGCACTGTCTTTTGCGATCTGCTTTAGGATTATGTTGCATCTTTATTTTCTCTAGGATGGTCAAAAATCATGAATTGTTTAATGGTAGCAAGATTTCTTTAATCTGTAAAGGTAGATCTGGCCAGGCTCTAGCTTCACAGACAGAAAACTTGCAGGCAAGCAGCAAGAGCAGAAAGAGCTTCATTGCATTGCCCAATATAAAATTACACTGAATAATGTGTTTTTGCTCATCCTAGTAATTCTGATCTCTTAATGTTCACACAACAGTAAAGCAGTCACGACACTCGGTTATAAGTTAGATGTTTTCTGTTGACATCTTGGTTTATCGTGACAGTCATTGATGTCAGTGCTAAGCAGGTTTGCTGATTGTCATTTTCATGACATTTGTGCCGTGTTCATGCTGTCTTGTGGTGAGAGGGTTACAGCATATTGCAAAGTTGATGTTTCTAGGGTTACAGCACTTTCTAGGGTTACAACATTTTCTAGGGTTAATATTTCTAGGGTTACAGCATTTCTAGGGTTGCCATGAGCTAAATTTTTGCTATGGGGTATTCTCTCTTTTCCCCCTTTTTTTTTTTTTTTTTTTTTTTAATAATGTCTACTAAGCAAAATGTAAAGATGAAACTGTATCCTCTAGGATGTCTACATTCAGAAGCACACTTAGTTAACAAGAGAGAATACAAAGTTATCAAGCAACCACAATATTCAGTCCTAATTCACATGATGCTGTGGTACATTCTTCTGAGTGATGCTGTTTGATCCCAGATTATCATAGCAGTTGTTGTGATCGGTGTTCGACTGCATGGGAAATGCTGTGTCCTCGTGGTCTTGATTCTTCCGCCGTTGTTTGTTGCGATGATTGCAGTTAGCAGAAAAGAAGGCTCGAGGTGACCTGATCGTGGCCATCCAGTATCTGAAGAGAGCCTACAAGAATGCTGGGGAGGGACATCCTAGCATGTCAGGAGATGACAGGACTAGGGAGAATGGAACAAGGCTGGGGATGGGAAGATTCAGGCTGGATGTGAAGAAGAAATTCTTCGCTGTGACAATGATGAAGCCCTGGAATGGGTTGCCCAAGGAGATGGCCGAGGCCCCATGCCTGGAGGTGTTTAAGACCAGGCTGGACGAGGCTCTAGCCTGCCTGATCCAGTGTGAGATGTCCCTGCCCATGGCAGTGGTTGGAACTAAATGATCCCTGTGGTCCTTTCCAACCTTGACTCATTCCACGAGTCTATGATTCCACAGATTTTCTAACTAATTTTGAGTGTTTTTTGTTTGTTTTTAATGTGAGCTATTTTTGAATTTGTAATTAATTTTTTGCTTCATTTCTTTAACATTTTGAAATCTACTTTCAATAAATCTATTTCATTTTTGTTTGATTTCATTATATGGATTTATGGGCTTTTTTATTATTTTTTACATGTTTAAAATTGTTTTTATTTAATTTTTTTTTTGTTTAATTTATTTTCATTTCAATTTTGATTTTGTAAATTATTTTTATAGTTCTTTCTTTTTAATTCTAACTTGAGTTGTTTCACGCTTTATGTTGAATGTATTTCTTTTATTATTTATTTTGTTTCTTTTGTTATTTTGCTTCATTTTTAGTTATTGTTTTCTATTGTGAATTTATTATTTTGATGTGTTTAATATTTTGACTTTTAATCTAGTTCTTTTGTTTAATCTTTAATTAATTTCAATTTTTGTTTTTAAATTTATTTCTATACTGTTTTAATGTGGTATTTTCTTCATTGCATTTTATCATATATATATATATTTTTTGTTTGCACTCTTTAATTATTTTTTGTTAACTTTTTTGTTTGTTAATTTTAATCTAATTTTGATATAATTTTATTCAATTAATTTTTGTTTTGTATTTTATTTTTTCTTTGTTCTTTAAATTTTTATTATTATAACTTACTTTTTGTAATTTTTAATTAATTTCTTTTTTACCTTCTTTATTATAATTTTTCTTTTGTTATTGTAATTTTTTAATCTGTATTTTAATTTGTTATTCCAATCAATTTGTTCTTTTTCAATTTCTTTTATTTTTGTAATTTCTATTTTTTCTTTTTATCTAGTGTTTAATCTTTTATTTTTTATCTTATATTCTTTATTATAATTATTTATTTTCCATGTTTGTTTTATTTAATCTACTTTCTATTCTAATTTTAATTTTTTTTTTATTATATTTTTTAACCTTTTCTATTAATTCTTTTTTATTATCAATTTTCATTTTAATCTCAACTTTTTCTTTGTATAATTTTTTGGTTGTTTTAGTCTAGTAGTCTTGATAATCCTTATTTTCTTTTTTTTGCTAACAATTCTTATGTCTTTTTCTGTTAATAGCTATTCTGTGTTAGTAATCTTTATGATTTTTCAGTGTGTCATATTTTGTTTTTAATATTTTATTTTCATCGTTGCTCTTCTTTTTTATTACTATTCTGTTATTTAGCACTCTATGTTTTGTATCCAGAGTTTTTGTGCTTTTGTTATATATTTCTATGTTTTTTTGTTTACTTTTTTTTTGCTTTTTTTATTTTTTGTTTTTTTTTCTAGTCTATGTCTAAGAAGGAAATATAAAGACATTACCTTAGCTAAGGAATACTTTTTTAAATGAATACCTATTTACTACAAGTCTTACCTATATTACATGGAGCTCCTTTGAAATGCCATGGCACACAACTAAGAAGGTTCGAACCAAAAGAAATCTTACAATGTGAACTCATTACTAAGTACTTACACCTTTCTACAATTACTATGTACTAGGTATCTGTAAAAACCAAATGCTTACCATTCATTATGCTTACCATTCATTATGCTTACCAGGAAAACTTAGCAAATATCTAAATAACAAATCTCTTAAGGACATTGCAATCAGAAATGAAGAAATTAGCACTGTAACTTTAAGTCAGAGAAGAGCTTTGGTTGGCAAGAGTAGTACTAGAAAATCCTCCCTTTTCTGGGGGTGGGGGTAAGGGTGGGTGGCTAGCAAGGTGTGACCTAGTTGCTATTGTTTCTGTATTAGGGTCTTAACGACTTGCAGCCTATCGTGTCTGAACGACCATTGTTCCACCCATACTGGATTATGTGTTTTCCATTTTAATTTGTGGGTTGGTTGCTGACTAGTAGCCACTACAAAGAAGGAACAGTAACAAGTTTTGCTCCTAGTTGACTTAAGGCATATCAGCCCAATAGAGCAACTGGAAGGGTTAACATGTATGGTCTTACAGTGATTGATTTGCTGTAGTTAAAAGCTAATTGCACTGGCTCTTTGCTAACCCAGGTTGTTTGGATACCTTTTAAACACATGACTTCAAAATTTGCCATGAGCAATGACTAGTGACCATTCAGTTTATGACTAGGTATGATGATGGCATCGTCTCCAGTATCCATAATAATTGAAAATTGTATAATTTGTCCACAAGGGTGTCTGACAGATAAAATCTGTTCCAGTTTTCTCTTTTGGATTTTTAGGGCTAATAAGGTATTAGGCATATCAGTGGAATCTGAGCCTTCTTGCCCCTGGATTCTGTTATAAGTTTTAGGCACTTGGGACTCAGATGGCATTAACTAAGCAATTTCTGTCCCAACAAGAGTGCTAACAGGAGAGGCAATGGTATAGAGCATAATTTTCATAGCCCAGTCATAATCAGAATGTATTGAACCAGGAATTATAAGAATGCCCTGTCTAAAGATAGACTGTCGTCTGCCAATTAACAGAGCACAGGGTCTGTGACCCAAAGGACCATGCCAGTTAAACTTGACAACGCTTTGTGGATTCAAAAGGAGATATGTTGTCAGGTCCGCTGTGCGCTGCCGGGGGGGGGGGCTGGGGGAGGGGGGGGAGGGGGAGGGGAAGGTGGGGGGCGCGGTCCAAGGACCCTGGTTTGGTGTCGTCGTGTGGGGTATATTCACGCTGCAGGAGCAGCTTCTGCGACGATCTCGAGTAAAATGATTAGATTTGTGACCCTTTCGAGTCTGTCCAACAGTCAGACACTTTAAGGTACCTAGGTTTCTCAGAGGCACGATTTCAGGACTGCTTCTATGGCCGTGGCTAGATACATTGCTGCTTGTCGATGCCTTCATTCGTTGTGGTCCTGCAGTCATGAGGCAGTGGCACCTGTTGGTAAAATGCTGAGAACCTGTTTAGTTTCTTCATTAGCATTGTCAAATTCCAAAATATCCACATTTCTACCTTCATATCGTGAGTCAGGTCTGAATTAGCATTGAATGCTGTATGTAAGGGATGGTATTGACAAAGGAACCAAGTGTCCCTGTTCGGGCGCCAGATATCGGACGACGGAGATTGGGAACCAATACGGCTGACCAATGTGATCGAGTATTGTTCCTTTATTGTTCCAGTGTTGCAGGCCGATGGTGCAGGCCTGAGGTGCAGGCCTATGGAGCAGGCCTGTAGTGCAAGTATAGCACTGTAGAGTGTAGAAGAAACAGGAGACAGGAAAGGCAGAAAAAGAAGTGCGTAGCAAGGCAACTGCTACGACTTATATAAACTCGGAGTGCCTTGTTGGCACAGCTCCATTGGTTCCCTATGAGTGACCACACATTGCACTATTACAGATTATTGGTCCAACTACTAATGACACAACGAGGTTGTTGATGCAGGTGCATATCCTGTTGTCCCAAGATAACTGTCCATGTTTATAGCTACCAGTGTCTTGTTTTAGTTACATGCTGCAGGCACAGCACTGTTTTGCTCCACTGCTAGCTAACTCTGCATTTATGGCCTACCACCATGTCAGGCTCTAGGCCTGCACTGCCAGATTGCTCACACTGCTCGTTGCTGGCATTGCCACACTAAGCTGAGCATTTTCCACCTTAAATCACTTCCAGCATTGGGGACCCTGCTAAGTATCACCACCAGGGCTAAAATGCAAATTTCTCACTGGTTTTTGGTTGTGTTTTGGAGGTTTTTTTTCTGGGTGGGGTGGGGTGTGGAGGTTAAGTGGGGATTGTGAGAATGCCAGAGTCATTATTTCCATGGCAGGAAAGACTTCTCATGGCGCCAGGGAGCCTTGAGTCCCCCACACGATTTCTTCAGTCATTTTCTGCCCTTACTGGGTTAAAATATTTGGTTTTTTTTTTTACTATCAAACATGTTAGACCAACTCCTCTGGTCCACAGGGATTTCCCCCACCCCCCTTGTTTTTTCCTTTAGTTTTGTCTATAGCAAAACTTTTCAGGGGCAGGGCAAGATCTAGCCCTCTGCTCGCTTCCCAGCAGCAGACTGAGGGAGAAATCTGGGGGGAAAGGACCTTTTTTATTGGTATGTGTTTTCCAGTTCCATTGTTTGGTGAGGAAATGAGGAGCAGAGTGGTAAGACTGGGGGGGAGTCCTGTTTCTTCACCCAGGCTGGGGGGGAAGCCAAGAAACTTGCAAAATTAATAGATGAGGGGCGAGCAACTGATGTCATTTACCTGGACCTGAGCAAAGCCTTCGACACTGTCCCGCACCACATCCTGGTCTCCAAACTGGTGACACATGGGTTTGATGGGTGGACCACTAGATGGATAAGGAACTGGCTTGATGGCCGCACCCAAAGAGTGGCTGTCAATGGCTCCATGTCCCAGTGGAGGCCAGTGACAAGCGGAGTCCCTCAGGGATCAGTCCTGGGACCTGTCTTATTCAACATCTTCGTGGGTGCCATGGACAGTGGCATTGAGTGCACCCTCAGCAAGTTTGCTGATGACACCAAGCTGTGTGGTGCAGCAGACACACTGGAGGGAAGGGAGGCCATCCAGAGGGACCTTGACAGGCTGGAGAGGTGGGCACAAGCCAACCTCATGAAGTTCAATAAGAGCAAGTGCAGGGTCCTGCATCTGGGTCGAGGCAATCCCAGGCACAAATCCAGACTGGGCAGTGACTGGCTGGAAAGTAGCCCTGAGGAGAGAGACTTGGGGGTGCTGGTGGACAAGAAGCTCAACATGAGCTCTCAATGTGCACTTGCAGCCCGCAAAGCCAATCAGATCCTGGGCTGCATCAGGAGAAGTGTGGCCAGCAGGTCGAGGGAGGTGATCCTCCCCCTCTACTCAGCCCTGGTGAGACCCCACCTGGAGTACTGTGCCCAGTTCTGGAGCCCCTATTGCAAGAGGGATGTGGAGGTGCTGGAGCGTGTCCAGAGAAGGGCCACAAGGATGATCAGAGGGCTGGAGCACCTCTCCTATGAGGACAGACTGAAGGAGTTGGGGCTGTTCAGTCTGCAGAAGGGAAGACTCCGAGGTGACCTAATTGTGGCCTTCCAGTATCTGAAGGGGGCCTACAGGAAGGCTGGGGAAGGACTTCTCAGGATCTCAGGTAGTGACAGGACTAGGGGGAATGGAATGAAGCTGGAGGTGGGGAGATTCAGGCTGGATGTGAGGAGGAGGTTCTTCACCATGAGAGTGGTGAGGCACTGGAATGGGTTGTCCAGGGAGGTGGTTGAGGCCCCGTCCCTGGAGGTGTTTTAGAGCAGGCTGGATGAGGCTCTGTCCAGCCTGGTCTAGTGTGGGGTGTCCCTGCCCATGGCAGGGGGGTTGGAACTAGATGATCCTTGTGGTCCCTTCCAACCCTGAATGAAACTATGAAACTATGAAGAGGGTGCAGACAGTTTTACATCCATGGAATCTCAGCCTCTAGCAGCACTCGGCTTCCCTGCAGGGCATTTTGCAAGCCTGGGGTGGTTGTTTCAGGAGGGCTGGACCCTGCAGAGGGGCTGCAAAGCCCAGGGAGGGTTGTGTCCTCCCCATTATCACAAGTTGGAAGGGACCCCAAGGATCCTCTGGTCCAAACTTCCTAGGTGGTGGTGGGGTTGAAATGAGCTGGCCCAGCACCCCGTCCAGCTGAGCCTGTCCAATGGAGGGGAATCCACCACTTCCCTTGGGAGATGATCCCAGTGTCTGACTGTTCTCAATGCTTTTACATTCTCTTCTGGAGTCCCACCAGAACTTCCCCCAGGAGTAACTTTTCCCCCATTCCCCCTTGCCTTTTCCATGTGACTCCTTTGGTTTGCTTCCCTGATAGAGCTACCTTGAAGTGGGGAAAAATAAAGATCTGTGTTGTAGCTTTCCTGATGGAAATGGCTCAAGCCCCCTGCTTTATATGCCTGGCACAGTTCTAAATAGTTATTTATTTATTGGAAGTATACCCTGAGCAATGCACAGCCACGTGGGGATCCTGTGTGGACACCAATAAAGCTTTTACAGTCTGGGTTTGAAAGCTGTTAATGAATTATTTCTTGCTCCCCTTCCCTTGAAGTGAGCAAATGTTTTCCCCTCAGCTTATCTCACAGACAGAGCTCCATAAAAGCCTTCAGATACAACAGATAAAAGGAGCTGAGGGTCCTTGAGTAGAGCATGGAGTGAAGGACAGAATGTCATCCAGAGGGACCTGGATAGGCTGGAGAGGTGGGCTGAGGAGAGTCTTGTGTGGGTCACTAAGGCAAAGTGCAAGGTCCTGCACCTAGGTCAGGGCAATCCTAGATACCAGCACAGGCTGGGGGAGAATAAAATTGAGAGCAGCCCTGCAGAAAAGGACTTGGGGGTGCTGGTGGGTGAGGAGCTGGACATGAGCCAGCAATGGGCACTCACAGCCCAGAGGGTCAATGGCAGCCTGGGCTGCATCAAAAGAAGTGTGGCCAGCAGATGTGGAGAGAGGGGATTCTGCCACTCTGCTCTGGTGAGACCTCACCTGGAGTACTGCATCCAGCTACTGGCTGCCCAAAACAGAGGGACTTGGACCTGCTGGAACATGTCCAGAGGAATACCAGGAAGATGATCAGAGGGCTGGAGCAGCTCTGCTGTTAAAGACAGGCTGAAAAAATTGGGGCTGCTCAGCCTGGAGAAGAGAAGGCTCCAGGGAGACTTTACAACTGTGTTTCAATATCTGAAGGGCACCCACTGGAAGGCTGGGGAGGGACTATTTAGAAGGGCTTGGAGTCAAAGGATGAGGGGCAGTGGTTTGAAACTGAAGCAGGGGAGATTTAAGTTGGACATCAGGAGGAAGTTCTTTACCATGAGAGTGGTGAAATATCAGAACAGGCTGCCTGAGGATGTGGTTGAGTCCCCATCCCTGCAGACCTTCAAGATCAGCCTTGATGTGTCCCTGGGGCATCTGATCTAGCTGGGGGTTGGACAAGATGACCTTTGAAGGCCCCTTCCAACCCAAGGCAGTCACTGAATCTGTGAATCTTTTTGTCCTGCTGGCTTTCACCAGTGTGATTAAAACAGAAGGAATGAGCTATAAATAATTGAGGACAAGAAGAATGTCAAAAAGGCCAAAATCAAACCCAAGTAAACTGAAAATTACTAACTTAGTGCTACCTCAGTATGGCCAAGCTGGGGGCATCTTGTTCCATGGCAGTGTGGTTGAAATGCCATCAAGAGGTGATGTTCAACCTGTGGCCTTCAGCAGGAAGGATTGGGCTCTCCTGGATTTTCTTGTGGAAAACACAATTTTGGGCTTGCACGTTCTAAAATCTCTTTGCCTGGGAGTTTGAGGAGGGTTATTGGTGGGATTCAGATATTTCTCCACTGGCTCCTTTTCCCTTCCTTCCTCCCTTCCCCTCCTTTTCCCCAAGGGAGTTTTGGGACTCTTGGGCACCTGCCAAGCTTGTGTAATCTCAGACTGTGATCTCAGAAACTCCCTTTCTTCAACATGAGAGGAACCCAAAGGGGTCAAATTCATCCCATGCCCTCAACACCCTGAGGTGCTGGGGTAGGAGCCTGGTGTGATCCTACCCCTTCACACTGCTATCTCTGGATTTAGGGGGCTTGGAAAAGTCCTGCAGCCCATCCTTTGGGCTTTCCAACATCCTTCAAAGCATTTTGGGCTGAGCCTGTGGTTTATTATTTGGGAAGGGGCACTTGCCCCCTGGCTGGTCAGAATACAGAATTAACCAGGTTGGAAAAGACCTCAGAGATCATCCAGTCCAACCTATCACCCAGCACCATCTCATCAACTAAACCATGGCACCAAGTGCCTCATCCAGGCTCTTCTTAAACACCTCCAGGGATGATGACTCCACCACCTCCCTGGGCAGCACATTCCAATGGCAAATCTCTCTTCCTGTGAAGAATTTCTTTCTAACATGACAGACACCGATACATTTTGGTCAACCCTTACAATCCCCTGTCCTGGTGGAGGTTCCTGGCTCCTGCCACAATAATTAACCAACCAATGTCATTAACTCTGCCACAGGCCAGTCTTATGGCTTCTTTTATTTTGTTGAACCGCACAGCACAAGCAAGGACCAGCAGCTTGCCCCCTGTCCAGCCCAAAAATCCCCTTTGCCCATGCCTGGGGTGGAGACACCCATCTGGGGGTCTGGTGAGGGCGAGGATGCCCTAGAAGGTGGTGGTCTTTGTGAGGAGAGGTCCAGGCTTGCAGCAGGGCTCAGGATGCACAGGCTCCTGCTGGCAGGGCAGAGTTGGGCACATGCAGCCCTTGCCCTTGTCATCCCCCCGGGGGGCAGCGCAGTAGTCGAGAGGCTCTTCCTCCTCCTCCTCATCCACGGTATTGCCCTCCCTGGCACGGCAGCAGCAGCAGAGGCTGGTGTTGAGGCAGCGCCGCAGGACACTGTGGAAGGAGTGCCGGAAGTTTTCTGAGAGGAAGCCGTAGAGGATGGGGTTGGCACAGCTGTTGGAGTAGCTGAGGATGAGGGAGGCGTTGTTGACAGTGGCATCCAAGCGGCCGGGCAGCAGCAGGTTGATCAGCTGGACCACGTAGAAGGGCATCCAGCAGACCACGAACATGGCCACCACCATCAGCACCAGGCGGGTCAGCTTGCCCTCAGAGCGCCGGCGCTGCTGCCAGCCCACCCGCTGTGCCACCACCCGCATCTTGCCCATGATCAGCAGGTAGCACAGCCCCATGGCCAGCACGGGCAGCAGGAAGCCCAGCAAGGTGGTGTAGACCACGAAAGCGGCCGACCAGGCTGGGCTGGGCCAAAGGAGGTTGCAGGCCACCGCTTGGCCGTCGCGGGTGGCCGCCGTGCCAGCGAAGACGGGGATGGGCGAAGCCACCAGCAGGGACAGGAGCCAGACCCCTCCGTTGACCATCTTGGCCACCCGGGGGCGGCGGTAGGTGGCGGCCCGCAGCGGGTGCACCACGGCGATGTAGCGGTCCAGGCTGAGGACGGTCAGGCAGAAGACGCTGGTGAACATGTTGAGGCCGTCGACGCCCAGCACCGTGCGGCACAGCGCCCGGCCGAAGGGCCAGTGGTGCAGGGCAGCCGAGGTGGCCACGAAGGGGATGCTGAGCATGAAGAGTTCGTCAGCGATGGCCAGGTTGAGCAGGTAGATGTTGGTGGCCGTCTTCATCTTGGCGTAGCGCAGGATGACGAAGATCACCAGGGAGTTGCCCAGGAGCCCCAGCAGGCACACCAGGGCGTAGATGCACTGGATCACCACCATGCCGGCGATCTCGCCCGCCCTGCCGCCCCGCTCCGCCGGCCCCTGCAGCCGCCCAGCCTCCCCCGCGCCCATGCTGCTGTTGGGGGACACCTCGGAGGCAGCCCAGCTGGCGACGGTCCAGAGGGGCACGCCGGCCACCTGGGCCCCCGCCGGGAGCTGCTGGCCCTCGGCGTTCATGCTGGCAGGTGGTCCATGGAGGGGACGCTGCCTGGGATGGGGAGCGGCCTGAAGACAGGGCACAGGCAGAGAGAGAGAAGGGGCTGAGGGTGGCAGCAGACGCAAAGCACGTTCCCCTGCCTTCCCCCTTGGATCGTGGCCACAGTCTCCTCTGCTCCCTCCATCCATCCCTCTCCATTCCCTGGGCACCTTCACACTATTCCTTGGGGCAGAGGCATCCTGGTGTTTGGGGGCTTAGGGCCTGTGGGCATGGAGTGTCTGTCAGCTGCCCACGGAGGCACAGCAGGAGACCCATGGCATGGACTGAGATTCAAGTGCCACCAACCGCTCTAGTGAACAGTCTCAACGGTATCATTAACCCCCTGCAAGGAAAGTAAAACAGAAGGAGAAAGCCAGGCTGGAGATCTTTTACCTCTCAATCCTCCTAGGATTAAAAGAGCATCATCTCTCGTCCCTTCCAGGGGGCAGCAGCCGGTGCTGGGAGCTGCTCCAGCGGGATCCGCGGGCTCTTGGCAACGCAAAGTCCTGCTTGACCTGAATCAGATGACCAGAAGGATCCAGACCTTTTAAAGTGAAAGACAGACCAGGCTGGCTGGGTGGGAATGCAGGCGATTCTCCCTCACCCCCATCACCTGGGCTGTAAAAAATCCGATTTCCTGTTAAAAATAAGAAAGAAAGAACGAAAATAGAATACAAGTTTCCAATGGATGTTCTCTGCTTTCCCAATGGAAAATAAAGCAGCATCCGTACCCCTCCCCCTTCTCATTGAGGTGTGCGGGATTCTGGGGGCTGTGCCCACGCCGAGGTAGGACAAACCATCATCCTCCTCCTCCAGTGCCGAGCCCCAGTCCTCCGATCCCTGGTGCTGCGGGCACTGCGGCGGGCGGGATGCTGCAGTCCGAGCTCGGCGGCAGGGAGGGACCGGGACCCTCCCCGCCGAAACCACCCTCCTCCGCACACACTCCGCCTTCGCATCCCCCCCTCCTCACCTCGGTGGGTGCCTCCGGGGGGTCCCCGGGTAAAGGCAGGAGATGGATCCGGGTTGCCCTGGCGACCAGCCCCCACCCCCTCTTCCCCGCGCTCGCTCCCGCATCCCTCCCGCGCATCCCCTGCGCAGCCCTTCCCTGCCAACCCCCCCTCTGCAGCCGCTGCAAGGCGAGGGGGAGGAGGGGGGAGAGGGGGTGTGCAGGCAGGGACCTCCACATGCCTGCTCGATCCTTGCTTAGTTGGCAGGGCAGGAGCATCCCAAAGCCTGGGGATGGGGAGGTGGTGGACATAAGGTGGTTGGACATCAGGAGGAAGTTCTTTACCACGAGAGTGGTGAAATACTGGAACAAGTTGGCAAGGGATGTGCTTGAGGCCCCATCCCTGGAGACATTCAAGATCAGACTCCATGTGGCCCTGGGCAGCCTGATCTGGTTGGAGGTGTCTCTGTGGACTGCAGGGGAGTTGGACAAGATAACCTTTGAGGGACCCTTCCAACCTGATGCACTCTATGAATCTGTGGGGTGAGGACCACCCCAAGCCTGACCCTGAAATCAGTTGTACCCTGACAATCTCACCCCAGATCAGAGTTTACCCTGATCTCTGTCATGCCATGGGTATAAAGAGAAAGAAATTGCATCCCTTGGTGGGGGTTGGTGTGGGAGGGGATGTTCTTGGGTTTTTTTTCAAGCAGCTGTTGTGTTTGGGTTTTTTCCTCTTGATGGCAGGGCTCAAGGACATCCTTGTGCCAAGAAAATACCAGCAGCAGCTCAGCTCAGTGACACCACAGCTCTGAGGCATGGACTTCCTCAAAAGGGTTGCAGATAAGGAGGCTGAGGGGGGAGACAAGAGGTAAAGGGCACAAACTTGAACACAGGAAGTTCCATCTAAACATGAGAAGCAGTTTCTTGACTTTCAGGCTGGCAGAGCACTGAAGCAGGCTGCCCAGAGGGCTGGTGGAGTCTCTGTCCCTGGAGACTTTCGAGGCCCACCTGGATGTGTTCCTATGTGATCTGCTTTAGGTGATCTTGCTCTGGTAGGGGGGTTGGACTGGATGATCTTCATAGGTCACTTCCAACCCTTACTATTCTGTGATGCTGTGATTCAAAGTATGGAACAGGCCACCCAGGGCAGTGGTGTAGTCCCCACCCTTGGGGGTGTTTAAAAGACTTGTAAATGTGGTGCTGAGGGACGTGGTTTGGTGGTGACCTGGCAATGCTGAGTTAATAGTTGGAATCAATGGTCTTTAAAGGCATTTTCCAACCCTAATGATTCCATGAGTCTACCACCACTTCTGCAGGACTGGGGATTTTCTGATGGTGTGGCTCCAACCCAATCTTCCCAGTCTGCAGCATCAAGTTATGGAGCAGCTCAGTTTTCTGCCTCTTGGCTCCCAAGTCATGGCATTTGAGAAGGCAAGAATGAGCTCATTTGTGGGAGGAGGGGGCTCTGCCCACATGGGTGGGAATATAGACAAATGTATATATTAAATTACTGAGAAGGGGCTCGGTGTGCATGGGAAAGCAGGTACAGTCCTGCTCCGGGTGCTTAAATATATGACTGTAGTTAATTGTGCAGCTGGCAGAGAGGTTTTGGCTGTGGTATCCCAGCTTAAATATCATGGATGTGGAAAATCACAGAATCCCAGCATGGTAGAAGTTGGAAGGAACCTCTGGAGATCAACTGGTCCAACCCTCCTGAAGGTCACCCAGAGCAGGCTGCCCAGGGTTGTGTGCAGGTGGGTTTGGAATCTCTCCAAAGAAGGAGACTCCACAGCCTCACTGGGCAACCTGGCCCAGGACTCCAGCACCCTCATAGGGAAGAATTTATTCCTCATGGGCAGGTGGAATACCCTGGGGTTTAGTTTGTGCCCATTGCTCCTTGTCCCATCAGTGGGCACCACTGAAAAGAGTGGAATGGAATGGAATGGAATGGAATGGAATAGAACAGAACAGAATAGAATAGAATAGAATATCACAGTATTGCCAAGGTTGGAAGAGACCTCGAGGATCATCGAGTCCAACCTGTAACCACAGACCTCATGACTAGACCATGGCACCAAGTGCCATGTCCAATCTCCCCTTGAACGCCTCCAGGGTCGATGACTCAACCACCTCCCTGGGCAACCCGTTCCAATGACAAATGACTCGCTCGGTGAAGAACTTCCTCCTCACCTCGAGTCTAAACCTCCCCTGGCGCAGCTTGAGACTGTGTCCCCTTGTTCTGGTGCTGGTTGCCTGGGACAAGAGACCAACCTCCACCTAGCTACCAAAAGAGTCTGGCCCCATCTTCTTGACACCTGCCCTTTAGCTATTGATCATCACAGAATCACAGAATCAATTTCAGGGGCTGGAAGGGACCTTGAAAGCTCATCCAGTCCAACCCCCCTGCCAGAGCAGGATCATCTACCCCAAATTACAGAGGAAGGCATCCAGGTGAGTCACTGAGAAGTTCATCTCCCTCTCTGTTTACTCTTCTCCAGCCTAAACAGCTCCAGGTCTCCCCATTTCTCCTCCCCAGAGAGATGCTCCAGCTCCATCAGCATCTTTGCATCCCTAAAAGAAACAGAGAAGTGCCAGTCCCCACAGCTGCAGGTACTCTGAGCCCCCACCTCCCCTCTCCTCACCCCATCTCCAGGGGCTGTTGTATACCAGGGGAGAAAACTGACACGTTGTCCCCTCTGTAATGCCACAGAAGTTTCCAGAGTCCACCAGGCTGGGCACAGAGGCCCAGGAGGGGCAGGGTGCTCCAGGGGACTGGAAAATATGAAATCAAACAATGAAACTGCCTGGAGATTACATCCACCCCCCCCCCCCTCCACATCCCAGGAGGAGCAGGAAACCTCTAAATGCTCTTTTACTGTAAAGGAGGAAACTCCTTCACAGCAAGCAGGACGTTGTACTGCTTGGGACTACCAGTCCTTCCCTTGGAAAAGCTGTGGATAGGGAGAGGGAGGGATGAACAGCAAGGGGAACAGTTTTGGGGGTGGCTGCTGCCACCAGAGCTTCCTCCTAGGTGCCTTGGTACGAAACAGATGGCACTTTGTGATGTGGTTTAATGGCCATGGTGGTGTTGGGTTGGAGGTGGGCAGTGAGGCTGGTGAGAGGCCTTGAGCACAAGCCCTGTGAGGAGAGGCTGAGGGAGCTGGGGTTGTTTAGCCTGGAGAAGAGGAGGCTCAGGGGAGACCTTATTGCTCTTTACAACTACCTGAAGGGAGGTTGTAGCCAGGAGGGGGCTGGTCTCTTCTCCCAGGCAACCAGCACCAGAACAAGGGGACACAGTCTCAAGCTGTGCCAGGGGAAGTTTAGACTCAAGGTGAGGAAAAAGTTCTTCACAGAGAGAGTTGTTAGCCATTGGAATGGGCTGCCCAGGGAGGTGGTGGAGTCACCATTGTAGAATATAGAGTGTAGAATATAGAGTATAGAATATAGAATAAACCAGGTTGGAAGAGACCTTCAAGATCATCGTGTCCACCCCTTCAACCAATCCAACCCACCTAAACAACTAACCCATGGCACCAAGCACCCCATCAAGTCTCCTCCTGAACACCTCCAATGACGGCGACTCCACCACCTCCCTGGGCAGCCCATTCCAATGGGCAATCACTCTCTCTGTATAGAACTTCTTCCTAACACCCAACCTAAACCTCCCCTGGTGCAGCCTGAGACTGTGTCCTCTTGTTCTGGTGCTGGCTGCCTGGGAGAAGAGACCATCCCTGGAGGTGTTCAAGAGGGGATTGGACGTGGCGCTTGGTGCCATGGTCTAGTCATGAGGTCTGTGGTGACAGGTTGGACTTGATGCCCTTCAAGGTCTCTTCCAACCTTGGTGATTCTGAGGTTGGACTTGATGATCTGAAAGGTCTCTTCCAACCAAAACAATTCTATGATTGTATGATTCTATGATCCTATAATTCTATGATCCTGTGATCCTATGGTCCTATGATTCTATGTTCTTATGAGCCTATGATTCTATGATCCTATAATCCTATGATTTTGTGATCATATCATCCTATAATCCTATGATTGTATGATCCTATGGTTCTGTATTATTCTAAGTACCACTCCAGCAGCTTGGGATGATTCCACCACCTGAAGAGCACCTACAAGAAAGCTGGGGAGGAACTTTTGACAAGGGCTCGGAGTGATAGGACAAGAGGGAATGGATTGAAGCTGGAGGAGGGCAAATTAAGACTGGAGATGAGGAAGAAATTCTTTCCAGTGAGGGTGGTGAGGCACTGGGACAGGTTGCCCAGGGAGGCTGTGGATGCCTCTGTGCCTGGAGGTGTTCCAGGCCAGATTGGATGAGGCCTTGATCATCCTGTTCTGGTGGAAGGTGTCCCTACCTGTGACAGGGGGGTTGATCTTTAAGGTCCCTTCCAACCCAACCCATTCTATGATTTGGGCTGTTTAATTTTCTTTTTAAACTCAAAGTTTCAGGAACCCCCATGGCTGGGGGGGTTGGAACTAGATGACATTTAAGGTCCCTTCCAACCCAAACCATTCTATGATTTAGGCTGTTTAATTTTCTTTTTAAACTCACTCTAACTTACAGGACACCCCCCACCCCCCCATGGCAGGGAGGTTGGAACTGGATGATCTTTAAGGTCCCCTCCAACCCAAACCATTCTATGATTTCCAAGGGGATCCTCCTCCCCTCCCAGTGCTTGTAAAAGATGAGTTTTTCTAAGCCAAAGTGGCTGGAAGGATGACCAGCAGTGATGGCTTTCAGCCCTCCCTCCTGAGCTAATCAGCTTTTAGCCTCCCTCCTTCCTTCCAAATCTCACAGAGCCCAGAGATGTGAAACGAGAGACTCTCCACCAAGTTATTTTAATTGACTTGCTGAAGGCACAGAAATCAACCTGTCTTCCCTCAACTGAAGCTCTCCAGATGGTTCAGTCTAAAATAAAACCAGAGAGAGCATCAAGTGGTATTTAAATAGGTTAAAGAACTGCCTAATCTCAACACCCACAGCCTGGAAGGATAAAAATTGGCTTTGCCAGGTGAAACCTGGAGCCTTCCCTTATCAGTTTCCTGGAAACACAGGGCAACCTGGCATGTGGAGATTTGGTTTGGATGCCAAGTGTCCACCTAACCAAGTCCACACTATATTTATTGCCTTACAGTGGTGTAAAACCAGGCATGTGGTGAAAGTATTCCCATTTGAAAGTGCCTGAGGACAAAAAAAAGTATCCTTTAAATGGCACAAGCCCTCCCTCTGCCATCCAAAGGGGGTTGCCAGCCCATGCTGGGCTCCATGGGTGGTAAACCTCCCACTGGGCATGACAGTCTAGAGAAGCTGCCTATAGATATACCCAGCAGGAACATACGGATAGGGGAATAACATGAGTCTGTTGAATCAGCTCTATTTCCATACCTCAGTGTTGATGGCAACACTCCTTGAAAGTGCTTTTAGAATAGAATTAACCAGGTTGGAAAACACCTCAGAGATCATCAAGTCCAACCTATCACCCAACACCATCTCATCAACTAAACCATGGCACCAAGTGCCTCATCCAGGATCTTATTAAACACCTCCAGGGATGGTGACTCCACCATCTCCCTGGGCAGCACATTCCAATGGCAAATCTCTCTGTCTGGGAAGAACTTCTTCCTAACATCCAGCCTAAACCTCCTCTGGCACAGCTTGCGACTGTGTCCTCTTGTTCTGGTGCTAGTTGCCTGGGAGAAGAGACCAACCCCCACCTGGCTACAACCTCCCTTCAGGGAGTTGTAGAGAGCAAGAAGGTCTCCCCTGAGCTTCCTCTTCTCCAGGCTAAGCAACCCCAGCTCCCTCAGCCTCTCCTAATAGGGCTGTGCTCCAGAACCCTCCCCAGCTTTGTTGCCCTTCTCTGGACTCATTCCAGCAAGTCAGCATCTTTCCTAAACTGAGGGGGAAAGGGGGAGGGTTTGACTCAATGGTCTCTGGAGATCCCTTCCAACCTCTACCATTCTGTGATGATTCTGTGACGAGCACAACATTTCTCCCAGGTCATAGAATGGCTTAGCTTGGAAGGGACCTCAGAGATCATCTGCTCCAATCCCCTTGCTCATAGAATCATAGAATGGTGTGGGTTGGAAGGGACCTCCAAAGCTTATCCAGTGCAAAGAGGGATACAGGCTTGGGGAGATGACAAAAGGTCTCCTGAGCATCCCCTCTAAGGACACCACTCATTTCATAAACTGATTCGACTCAGGGAATCACAGAATTGTCAGGGTTGGAAGGGACCTCAAGGATCAGCCAGTTCCAACCCCCCTGCCATGGCCAGGGACACCTCACACTACAGCAGGTTGGATGTTAGTCTCTTCTCCCAGGCAGCCAGCACCAGAACAAGAGGACACAGTCTCAGGCTGCGCCAGGGGAGGTTTAGGTTGGATGTTAGGAAGAAGTTCTATACAAAGAGAGTGATTGCCCATTGGAATGGGCTGCCCGAGAAGGTGGTGGAGTCACCATCATTGGAGGTGTTCAGGAGGAGACTTGATGGAGTGCTTGGTGCCATGGGTTAGTTGATTAGGTGGGTTGGATTGGTTGATGGGTTGGACACGATGATCTTGAAGGTCTCTTCCAACCTGGTCTATTCTATTCTATATTCTATTCTATTCTATTCTATTCTATTCTATTCTATTCTATTCTATTCTATTCTGCCTGGCTGCAAACACCTCCAGGCAGGAGGCTTCCACCACCTCCCTGGGCAACCTGTGCCAGTCTCTCACCATCCTCATGTGGAACAACTTCTTCCTAACATCCAATCTCAATCTACCCACTTCTAGTTTTGTTCCATTCTCCCCAGTCCTATCACTCCCTGACACCCTCAAAAGTCCCTCCCCAGCTTTCTTGTAGGCCCCCTTCAGACACTGGAAGGCCACAAGAAGGTCTCCTTGGAGCCTTTTCTTCTCCAGACTGAACAACCCCTGTGGCAATGCCAGCGATGAGCAGTGTGAGCAATCTGGCAGTGCAGGCCTAGAGCCTGACATGGTGGTAGGCCATGCTCAGCATAAATGCAGAGTTAGCTAGCAGTGGAGCAAAACAGTGCTGTGCCTGCAGCATGTAACTAAAACAAGACACTAGTAGCTATAAACATGGACAGTTATCTTGGGACAACAGGACATGCACCTGCATCAACAACCTCGTTGTGTCATTAGTAGTTGGACCAATAACCTGTAATAGTGCAATGTGTGGTCACTCCTAGGGAACCAATGGAGCTATGCCAACAGGGCACTCCGAGCTTATATAAGTTGTAGCAGTTGCCTTGCTACGCACTTCTGCCTTTCCTGTCTCCTGTTTCTTCTACACTTTACCGTGCTATACTTGCACTACAGGCCTACTCCATAGGCCTGCACCTCAGGCCTGCAACATAGGCCTGCAACACTGGAACAATAAAGGAACAATACTCGATCACATTGGTCAGCTGTATTGATTCCTAATCTCCGTCGTCCTACAGAGCAGTGTGAGCAATCTGGCAGTGCAGGCCTAGAGCCTGACATGGTGGTAGGCCATGCTCAGCATAAATGCAGAGTTAGCTAGCAGTGGAGCAAAACAGTGCTGTGCCTGCAGCATGTAACTAAAACAAGACACTAGTAGCTATAAACATGGACAGTTATCTTGGGACAACAGGACATGCACCTGCATCAACATGCACCTCAGGCCTGCAACATAGGCCTGCAACACTGGAACAATAAAGGAACAATACTCGATCACATTGGTCAGCCGTATTGATTCCCAATCTCCGTCGTCCTACAAACCGCAACTCCCTCATTCTGTCTCCATAGCAGAGCAGCTCCAGCCCTCTGCTCATCCTTGTGGCCCTTCTCTGGACACCTTCCAGCACCTCCAGATCCTTCCTGTCACAGAAGCTCCAGACCTGGACACAGAGCTCCAGGTGTGGTCTCAGCAGAGTGGAGCAGAGCAGAGGGGGAGAATCCCCTCCCTCAAATGAATGATTGGGATTTTTTAATAACTCCAGACTTAAAGACCCCTCACCACAACCATGTTGCCAGCACCTAGGAGCTGCTTTCTCAGCTGAAAATAGGCTGATCCCCCGTGGTAAGAGCTGGATTGAGAGCCAAACGACGCTGCCAATTGTGCATTTCCTCCCTTCTTAGCCTTTCAGGCTTGAATATAAAGCCTGATCATCTTTGCTTTGCAGCCTTTATGTGCATCCCACTCTGGTTTTAGTCATAGGGGAACCCAAAGTTTTGAAAAATCAATATTCATTCGATCAGGAACTTCCAGCTGAACAGGAGGAGGAACTTCTGTGAGGGTGGTAGAGCACTGAAACAGGGCTGCCCAAGGAGGTATCTGACACTGGAGACATTCAAAACACACTTGGATCCCCTCCTGTTTTCACTTTCACAGTATCACAGAAACATTCAGGTTGGAAAAGATCCTCAGGATCACCAAGTCCAACCCAGAACCCTACTCTGCAAGGCTCACTCCTAAACCAGATCCCCAAGCATCACAGCCAAACCACCTTTAAATACATCCAGGCTTGGGGACTCCAGCACCTCCCCGGGCAGCACATTCCAATCCCTGACCACTCTTGCCATGAAAAAATGTTTCCTCATGTCCAGCCTAAACCTACCCAGTCACAGCTTGAGGCCATTCCCTCTTGCTCTGTCACTAATTACCTGTGAGCAGAGACCAGCAGCAGCCTCTCCACAGCATCCTTTCAGGTAGCTGTAGAGAGCCAGGAGGTCTCCCCTCAGCCTCCTCCTTTCCACACTAACCATCCCCAGCTCCCTCAGTTGCTCTTCATCAGATTTATTCTCCAGGCCCTTCACAGCTTCCTTGCCCTCCTCTGCCCTGGCTCCAGCACCTCCACATCTCTCTTGTACCGAGCTGCCCAAAACTGAATACAATACTCAAGGTGTGGCCTCCTCAGAGCTGAATCCCAGGGGACAATCCCCTCCCTGCTCCTGATGGACACAGCATTGCTGATCCCAGCCAGGACGCCTTTGGCTTTCTTGGCCACCTGGGCACACTACTGGCTCCTATTCATCCTGTGCAACCTGCTCTAGGTGAACCTGCTCTGGCAGGAGGCTTGGGCTAGATGATCTCCAGAGATGCTTTCCAACCCCTATCATTCTGTGATTCTGTGGGAAAAAATGCCAAAACCTCCACTGGAATGCAGTGCAGAGGGGCAGGAAATCAGACCCAAACACCCAGCCCCACTTTACCAGCTTTAATTTTCATAGAATCATAGAATCATGGAATCATAGAATCAACCAGGTTGGAAAAGACCTCAGAGATCATCAAGTCCAACCCGTCACCTAATACCTAACACCTCATGACTACTAAACCATGGCTCCAAGTGCCACATCAAATCCTTTTTTGAACACCTCCAGGGATGGTGACTCGACCACCTCTCTGGGCAGCACATTCCAATGGACAATTACTCTTTCTGGGAAGAAATTTCTCCTGACCTCCCTCCAGCCTAAACTTTCCCTGGCACAGCTTGAGACTGTGACCTCTTGTTCTGGTGCTGGTGGCCTGAGAGAAGAGACCAACCCCTACCTGTCTACAATCTCCTTTCTGGTAGTTGTAGAGAGCAATAAGGTCTCCCCTGAGCCTCCTCTTCATTTCATGTTATGAAATGAACAGCAGAGTTGAGTCAGTTCATTAAATGAGTGATGTCCTAAGAGGTGATGCTCAGAAGACCTCATCTCCCCAGGCATGTGGTCCTCTGAGGGTCAACACAGTAAGAGCATCCCATGTCAGAGAAGCTGGTGAGCAGCAGTGGTCCACCTTCAGTTCCTGCATCTTCCTGATCAGAAGGAACAAGATGTCTGAAATAGCCTCACTGAAATTAAATGTCAATTAAAATAATGAAATCCAAACACAGGTTCTGGGCTTCTGGGTTCAGAATCATAGAATCATAGAACGGTAGGGGTTGGAAGGGACCTTTATTAGAATAAAACCTTTATTAGAATAAACCAAACCAAGTTGGAAGAGACCTTCAAGATCATCGTGTCCACCCCTTCAACCAATCCAACCCACCCAAACAACTAACCCATGGCACCAAGCACCCCATCAAGTCTCCTCCTGAACACCTTCAATGACGGTGACTCCACCACCTCCCCGGGCAGCCCATTCCATAGCGCAATCACTCTTTCTGTATAGAACTTCTCCCTAACATCCAACCTGAACCTCCCCTGGTGCAGCCTGAGACTGTGTCCTCTTGTTCTGGTACTGGGTGCCTGGGAGAAGAGACCATCATCCGCCTGTCTACAACCTCCCTTCAGGTAGTTGTAGAGAGTGATAAGGTCACCCCTGAGTCTCCTCTTCTCCAGGCTGAGCAACCCCAGCTCCCTCAGCCTCTCCTCATAGGGCTTGTGTTCCAAACCCCTCACCAACTTTGTTGCTCTTCTCTGGACTCGTTCCAGCAAGTCAACATCCTTCCTAAACTGAGGGGCCCAGAACTGGACACAGTACTCGAGGTGCGGCCTAACCAGTGCAGTATACAGGGGCAGAATGACCTCCCTGCTCCTGCTGGCCACACTGTTCTTGATGCAGGCCAGGATGCCATTGGCCCTCTTGGCTGCCTGGGCACACTGCAGGCTCATGTTCAGCCTACCATCAGCAGCACCCCCAGGTCCCTCTCTGCCTGGCTGCTCTCCAGCCACTCTGACCCCAGCCTGTAGCACTGCATGGGGTTGTTGTGGCCAATGTGCAGAACCCGGCACTTGGATGTGTTAAATCTCATGCCGTTGGATTCTGCCCATCTGTCCAGCCTGTCGAGGTCCCTCTGCAGAGCCTCTCTACCCTCAGCAAATTGTCATCAGCAAATTTACTGATGATGGACTCAATGCCGTCATCCAGATCATCAATAAAGATGTTAAAGAGCACAGGGCCCAGCACTGATCCTTGGGGCACACCACTAGTGACTGGCTGCCAGCAGGATGTGGCACCATTCAGCACCACTCTCTGGGCTCGGCCATCCAGCCAGTTCCTAACCCATCGCAGTGTGCTCCCGTCCAAGCCATGGGCTGACAGCTTGGCCAGCAGTTTGCTATGGGGGACAGTGTCAAAGGCCTTGCTGAGGTCCAGGTAGACTACATCAACAGGCCTCCCCACATCCACCAGGCGGGTCACCTGATCATAGAAGGAGATCAGGTTGGTCAGGCAGGACCTGCCCTTCCTAAATCCATGCTGACTAGGCCTGATCCCTTGGCCATCCTGTAAGTGCTGTGTGATTGCACTCAGGATGACCTGTTCCATGATCTTGCCTGGCACTGAGGTCAGGCTGACAGGCCTGTAATTCCCTGGCTCATCCAACTGGCCCTTCTTATGGATGGGCACCACGTTGGCCAGCTTCCAGTCCTCTGGGACCTCTCCAGTGAGCCAGGACTGCTGGAAAATTATAGAGAGTGGCTTGGCCAGCTCATCTGCCAGCTCTCTCAGCACCCTAGGATGAATCCCATCTGGTCCCATGGACTTGTGGGGATCCAAGCTGCTAAGGAGAGTTCCAACCACCTCCTCATGGAACATAGGGAAACTGTGCAGCTCCCTGGCTCCTTCTGCCAGCTCTGCAGGCCAGCTGTCAGGAAGACGTTCTGCCCTTCTAGTAAAAATTGAGGCAAAGAAGGTGTTAAATATCTCTGCCTTTTCCTCATCCTTTGTTACAATGTTCCCCTCCATATCCACCAAGGAGTGGAGATTGTCCTTTCCCTTCCTCTTACTATTAATGTATTTATAGAAGGACTTTTTGTTGTCCTTCACAGTAGAGGCCAGTTTAAGCTCCAAGTGTGCTTTTGCCTCCCTAATTTTCTTCCTAGAACACCTAGCAACATCCTTAAACATTCTGTGGGTTGCCTCCCCTTTCTTCCAAAGGTGATACACCCTCTTTTTTTCCCTCAGTTCCATTAAAAGTTCATAAACCATCCAGGCTGGCCGTCTGCCCCGGCGGCTCATCTTCCGGCACATTGGCACAGCCTGTCCCTGAGCCTTCAACAATTCTTCATTGAAGTAGGTCCAGCTCTCCTGGACCCCTTTGTTTTTAAGGGCTTTATCCCAAGGAACCCTCTGAACTAGTTCCTTGAGTAACCCGAAGTCTGCCCTCCGGAAGTCCACAGTGGAGGTCTTCTTGCTGCCCCTCTTGGCTTGACCAAAAACTGAGAATTCAATTATCTCATGGTCACTGGACCCCAAACACCCTCCAACCAGCACATCGCCCACCAGTCCTTCCCTGTTGGTGAAGAGGAGGTCAAGCATAGCCTTGCCCCTGGTAGGCTCTCGCAGCACCTGGGATAAGAAGCTGTCCTCCATGCATTCTAAGAACCTTCTAGACTGTCTCCTCTCTGCTGTGTTGAGATCCCAGCAGATGTCAGGCAGGTTGAAGTCGCCCATGAGAACAAGGTCCAGAGATCTTGACACAGCCCTAAGCTGCCTATAGAATGACTAATCAACATCTTCCTCCTGGTTGGGTGGTCTATAACAGACTCCAACCAGGGTGTCTGCCCTGCTGGTCTTCCCTCTAATTCTTATCCACAAGCATTTAACCCGATCGTCCCTAATCTCCATCTCAATAGCATCTAGTGCCTTCCTGATGTACAGGGCCACCCCTCCACCCCTTCTTCCTCGCCTGTCTCTCCTGAAGAGCTTGTAACCGTCAATTGCAATTAAAGACCATTGAGTCCAAAGCCCCTACGAAAGCAGGATCACCTAGGGCAGGTCACACAGGAATGCATCCAGAAGGGTCTTGAGAGTCTCCAGGGAAGGGGACTCCACAACCTCTCTGGGCAGCCTGCTCCAGGGCTCTGGCACCCTCACAGTGAAGATGGTTTTTCTCCTGTTGATGTGGAGCATCCTGTGCTCCAGTTTGTATCCATTGCCCCTGGTCCTATCACAGGACACCACTGAGATGAGCCTGGCCCCTTCTTGCCACACACCATCCAGATATTTCTAAACATTAATAAGATCTCCTCTCCGTCTTCTCCTGTCCAGGCTAAACAGCCCCCAGGGGTCTCAGCCTTTCCTCATCACACCAATGTCACAAGGATGAGCAGAGGGCTGGAGCTGCTCTCCTATAAGGACAAACTGAGGGAGTTGTGGTTGTTCAGTCTGGAGAAGAGAAGTCTCGAAGGAGTCCTAATTGTAGCCTTCCTGTATCTGAAGGGGGCTCCAAGAAAGCTGGGGAGGGACTTTTGAGGGTGTCAGGGAGTGATAGGACTGGGGGGGAATGGAGCAAAACTAGAAATGGGGAGATTGAGATTGGATGTTAGGAAGAAGTTGTGCCCCATGAGAGTGATGAGAGACTGGCACAGGTTGCCCAGGGAGGTGATGGAAGCCTCATGCCTGGAGGTTTTTCAAGCCAGGCTGGATGTGGCTGTGTGCAACCTGCTGTAGTGTGAGGTGTCCCTGGCCATGGCAGGGGGGTTGGAACTGGCTGATCCTTGAGGTCTCTTCCTACCCTAACAATTCTATGATTCTATGTTCCAGTCCCTTCATCATACACACAGGCTGCACTGGACACTCTCTGGCATATCTCTGTCCCTCTTGAACTGGAGAGCCCTGAACTGGACACAATACTGCAGATGTGGTCTCACCTCCCTTGACCTGCTGGCCACCCTCTTCTGAATGCACCCCAGGATGCCATTGTCCTTCTTGGCCACAAGGGCACATTGCTCTTCCATGGAGACCTTACAGTGCAGAGCAACAAAATGCTCTTCCTGAAAATCCCTGACTCTCACAGAGAAGATGGAAGATGCCTGTGGTGGGTTTGGAAGGATAAGGCTGAGAAGCCTCCTCCCTTCCCCCTTTGTAAAGTAAAAGGGAAAAAAAGATTGAAGGGAAAGGAAAAAAAACTCGCAAGCTGAATTAGCAAAGCAGTGGAGCTATATTTACAAAGCGATGTAGGGTTTGCAGGGAGATATTTACAAATTTACAATATCTACAATATATACAAAGATATACAACAGAGTAACACAGAAATGAGAGTAACCCCTCTCGGCAGAGAGGGGGTTCCCCACCTCCGCTCTCCCCTCTCTCCCCCCTTTCCCCAGAATGGGATAGAAAGAGAAAAAAAGAGAGGGAAAAAAAAATGTTAGAAGCAGTTTTGTGTTAATTGGAAAAGAGTTAATATACAGGCCTGGTATCTTGTTTTCAAGGCCGAGGCCTTGGCAGAAAGCCCAGCACAGAGTTAGCTGCAGAGCTGCTGCACCATGCAAAGGCGGAAGCAAGACTGACTGAGAAGTACTGGAAATGTCCAGTATAGTCCCAGCTCAGAAGGTGCTTCCTCCCACTTTACCAATGAAATAGTTTAGACTATTCCTTCCGTTTACCAACTTCCGTCCACCATATTCCCTTTCTTAAGGGGGCAACGTCAACCGGCCACAATGCCTCACAGCTGTGAGAACTGGCAGCTCCAGCTAAAGAGCAGCATCAAAAAGGCCAAGCTTTCTCCCCACCTTCAAAGTGCCTATAGCAGGAGCATTCCCCACTGCCCTTTGAAGCCAGGGCAGAAGCTTCACACCCCCAACACCACCCAGGCATTTGAAGAAAATCAACACTTTCTGTGGTGTTATGGTTACATTTCCCCCAGGAAGTTCTCTCTTTCAATTAGCTAAATGAGAAGCAAGAGCTCATCCTGCCCAGAGGCTCTCCAAGAAGCCACCCAACAGCTAGGCACCCTTCTGGCACTGCTGCCCACATCTGGGGACACCCTGATGCCATGATCACAGGATGTTAGGGGTTGGAAGAGACCTCTGAAGATCATCAAGACCAACCCCCCTGCCAGAGCAGGACCACAGAATCGAGCAGAGGTCACACAGGAATGCATCCAGATGGGGCTTGGCAGTCTCCAGAGGAGACTCCACTACCTCCCTGGGCAGCCTGTTCCAGTGCTCAGCTCCATTGCAGGGGACCAGAAGGAGAATAAAACCATCCCACAACATCCTGCATGCTGCCTGTGAATTCTTCTGTGCATGCTTTCCTCTCATTTCCTTGCTTCACCTTTGGACACTCTTTACCCTCACATCCTCTTAAGGAAGCTGAGGAAGTGTAGGTTAGATGAGTGGACATCAAGGTGGACTGAGAACAGGCTGAAGACAGAGCACAGAAGGGTTGTGATTAGTGGTGCAGGGTCTAGCCTTCTCTGGACTCTCTCTGGTTGTTCCCTGTCCCTTTTGAACTGGGGAGCCCAGCACTGGACCCAACACTCCCAATGTGGTCTTACTAGGTGTGCTGGGTTGAGGCAGCCCCCTTCCCCACCCCTGGCAACAATAAACACTCAGACAAACGGATTGCAAAAGTGATGGAAAGTTTAAATAGAAAGCAGTGAACATTTACAGAAAAAGCAAAAGCACAGTGACAAAGAAAAATCCGAAAACAGACCCAGAGAGATCCCATCCCCACCTGAGGGTACACCCAAAACCCCCAGGGCTCCTTCTTCCCCCTCCCACTGCTAGGCTAGTGTCAGCTGGCCAGATCTGAGACTGCCCATCCCCCCATGGCCTTGGGCCTAGCCAGGCCCAAAGCCAGGAGGCATCTCCCCCAGTTACCAGCTGACGGAGGAGGAAGAAAAGAGAGCATGCTAGACTCCGCACTGGATCTTATAGTGGTGCAAAGGATTGTGGTATGAAATACTACATAATTTCCTGTGTCCACCCCTCTGGGCTGGACTTCTGGACACAGGAAGTAAACATTGCAGGGGGCACCCAGCTCAAACTGCAACACTAGGGCAGAGCTGTAGCTCCTAGTGTTCCTCAGGGGTCAAAACTGAGTCCAGTCACATTCAGCCTCTTGATCAACGACTTAGGTGAAGGGACAGAGTAGACCCTCAGCCAGTTTGCTGATGGTATCAGGCTGGGAGGAACAGCTGACATTCCACCAGGCTGTGCTGCCATTCAGTGAGACCTGGGCAGGCTGGAGACCTGGGCAGAGGTGAACCTCATGAAGTCCATCAAGGGCAAGTGCAGGGTCCAGCCCCTGAGGAGGAACACCACCATGCACCAGTACAGGCTACAGGCTAGGAGGTGACCTGCTGGAAAGCAGCTCTGTGGAGCAGGACCTGGGAGTGCTGGTGGAAAACAAGTTGCATGTGAGGCAGACTGTGCTCCCATGGCCAAGAACACAAATGGTCTCCTGGGGTGCGTGAAGAAGAGCATGGCCAGCAGGCTGCAGGAGGTTCTTCTCCCCCTCTACTCTGCCCTAGTGAGTGTTGGGTCCAGTGCTGGGCTCCCCAGTTCAAAAGGGACAGGGAACAACCAGAGAGAGTCCAGAGGAGGCTACAAAGCTGCTGAGGGGCCTGGAGCAGCTCTGTGAGGAGGAAAGGCTGAGAGCCCTGAGGCTGTTGAGCCTGGAGAAGAGCAGCCTGAGAGGGGATCTGATCAGTGCTGATCCCTGTCTGAAGGGTGAGGATCAAGAGGATGAGGCCAATCTCTTTTCAGTGCTTCCCAGCCACAGGGCAAGGTGCAATGGGCACAAACTGGAACACAGGAGGCTCCATCTGAACATGAGGAGGAACAAATTCTTTGCTGTGAAGGTTCTGGAGCCCTGGGACAGGCTGCCCAGAGGGGCTGGAGCTATTTTGCTCTCCCACAGCCTGTGGCTGCTGCTACTAAAGGTCTCTTAACAAAGCCGGGCATTGCACACAAGTGACAATAGAGTCTGTGGAGATGAGGCCGCTTTCTGCAGGGCTGGGATTTCCTGGCAGAGCTCACATATCCTTTGTTGTGGAAAGCAGACCTCAGCAGGGATGCCACACCTTTGGAGAGGGAGCTCCGAGAGCTCTACCTACCCCAGGGCTAGCTTGGAAAGCCCCATTCTCACCCTGCGACGAGCTGAGATGTGTCTAGAGTGATACGGCTTTTCTCCTGGCTTCTCCCCCTTCTCCTTCTCCTTCTCCTTCTCCTTCTCCTTCTCCTTCTCCTTCTCCTTCTCCTTCTCCTTCTTCTCCTTCTCCTTCTCCTTCTCCTTCTCCTTCTCCTTCTTCTCCTTCTCCTTCTCCTTCTCCTTCTCCTTCTTCTCCTTCTCCTTCTCCTTCTCCTTCTCCTTCTCCTTCTCCTTCTCCTTCTCCTTCTCCTTCTCCTTCTCCTTCTCCTTCTCCTTCTCCTTCTCCTTCTCCTTCTTCTCCTTCTCCTTCTCCTTCTCCTCCTCCTTCTCCTTCTCTTTATTAGAATAAACCTTTATTAGAATAAACCAAACCAGGTTGGAAGAGACCTTCAAGATCATCGTGTCCAACCCATCAACCAATCCAACCCACCCAAACAGCTAACCCATGGCACCAAGTACCCCATCAAGCCTCCTTCTGAACACTTTCAATGACGGCAACTCCACCACCTCCCCGAGCAACCCATTCCATAGCGCAATCACTCTTTCTGTATAGAACTTCTTCCTAACATCCAACCTGAACCTCCCCTGGCGCAGCCTGAGACTGTGTCCTCTTGTTCTGGTACTGGGTGCCTGGGAGAAGAGACCATCATCCGCCTGTCTACAACCTCCCTTCAGGTAGTTGTAGAGAGTGATAAGGTCACCCCTGAGTCTTCTCTTCTCCAGGCTGAGCAACCCCAGCTCCCTCAGCCTCTCCTCATAGGGCTTGTGTTCCAAACCCCTCACCAACTTTGTTGCTCTTCTCTGGACTCGTTCCAGCAAGTCAACATCCTTCCTAAACTGAGGGGCCCAGAACTGGACACAGTACTCGAGGTGTGGCCTAACCAGTGCAGTATACAGGGGCAGAATGACCTCCCTGCTCCTGCTGGCCACACTGTTCTTGATGCAGGCCAGGATGCCATTGGCCCTCTTGGCTGCCTGGGCACACTGCAGGCTCATGTTCAGCCTACCATCAACCAGCACCCCCAGGTCCCTCTCTGCCTGGCTGCTCTCCAGCCACTCTGACCCCAGCCTGTAGCACTGCATGGGGTTGTTGTGGCCAATGTGCAGAACCCGGCACTTGGATGTGTTAAATCTCATGCCGTTGGATTCTGCCCATCTGTCCAGCCTGTCGAGGTCCCTCTGCAGAGCCTCTCTACCCTCCAGCAGATCAACTCTTGCCCCCAGCTTGGTGTTGTCAGCAAATTTACTGATGATGGACTCAATGCCCTCATCCAGATCATCAATAAAGATGTTAAAGAGCACAGGGCCCAGCACTGATCCTTGGGGCACACCACTAGTGACTGGCCACCAGCAGGATGTGGCACCATTCAGCACCACTCTCTGGGCTCGGCCATCCAGCCAGTTCCTAACCCATCGCAGTGTGCTCCCGTCCAAGCCATGGACGGGAGGCCAGTTTAAGCTCCAAGTGTGCTTTTGCCTCCCTAATTTTCTTCCTAGAACACCTAGCAACATCCTTAAACATTCTGTGGGTTGCCTCCCCTTTCTTCCAAAGGTGATACACCCTCTTTTTTTCCCTCAGTTCCATTAAAAGTTCATAAACCATCCAGGCTGGCCGTCTGCCCCGGCGGCTCATCTTCCGGCACATTGGCACAGCCTGTCCCTGAGCCTTCAACAATTCTTCATTGAAGTAGGTCCAGCTCTCCTGGACCCCTTTGTTTTTAAGGGCTTTATCCCAAGGAACCCTCTGAACTAGTTCCTTGAGTAACCCGAAGTCTGCCCTCCGGAAGTCCAGAGTGGAGGTCTTCTTGCTGCCCCTCTTAGCTTGACCAAAAACCGAGAATTCAATTATCTTCTTCTCCTTCTCCTTCTCCTTCTCCTTCTCCTTCTCCTTCTCCTTCTCCTTCTCCTTCTCCTTCTCCTTCTCCTTCTCCTTCTCCTTCTCCTTCTCCTTCTCTCCTCCTTCTTTCCTCCTCCTCCTTCTCCTCCTCCTCCTTTTCTCCTCCTTCTCCTTCTCTTCTCCTTCTCTCCTCCTTCTCCTTCTCTTCTCCTTCTCTCCTCCTTCTCCTTCTCTTCTCCTTCTCTCCTCCTTCTCCTTTTCCATTCCTCCTTCTCCTGCTCCTCCTCCAGCTCCTCCTTCTCCTCCTCTTCCTCCTCCTTCAACAGCCAGCCCAACAACAGCTTTTGCTTCTTTGTGGTGTTTCTAACAATAGCTTTGCACAAACAGAGCTTTTCCAAAGTAAGCAAACCCTGTGCAGGAAAACCTCCCACTCCATGAGATCAGCCCCTGGCCCTTGCTGGGTTATTTGCTGACCATATTCTGCTTGTTTTCTTTCACCTCCTGCACCTAGGGACCCACGTGGCAATAAAGTCAGATTCACCACCCCACCCCACCCCCCAAAGATGTTGTAACACCTCTCATACAAAACCAGGGAGGAAGGTGGTATGAGGGTCCCCCCAAAACCTGCTTAACTTCCAGGTACAGTGCATAAACCAAACTTCTTGACACTGCATTTTGGCACCCCCCCCAAGGGCAGGATGCTTCTCATCGTGTCCAAAGGTGCCCCCAGCAGCTCTTGGGTCCATTGAGCAGGGCAAGGGCAGAGCCCAGGAGGGTGGAGGATGTCACAATAGCTTTTTTCCATTGCTGTGTTTATTCCCAGAAGCTTGATGGTTTGGCACTGTGTGAGTAATGGCTGTCCCTCTCTGGAGAGGATGTCACCCCCACCCTTCCCTTCAGGCTGAGCCACCGGATGGGATGCTCCTTCTTGAGCTTTTCCTTGAGGTCTCTCCCACCCTGCTGAGGATTCCATGACTCCCAGCCCCCCCTTTGCCACCACCTAGCTATTTCCCTCCCATCCAGGCTTTATGGGAACCTGGAAGCCCCTGGTTTGCTGCTTCACAGGGAAGAGCTCAGAATCTTAACTAAGGCTTCGGGTTTGGAGCTGAGTCTTAGCCCAGGGGTCTGCAGCCTGCTCAGGGGGGATGGGCAGCAGCTGCTGTGAGGGTCTCAGCATCCTCATCCCACAGCAGTGGGGCCAGAAAGGACATGGGGATATGGCCAGAGCAGGGGAAGGTGTCCCCCAAGTTGCCCTGGCAGCAGAGCTGCTGCTGTGTGTTTGCACTGGAACCTCTCAGGGTCTCTTCCAACCCAATGCAATCTGTGAATGTGAGTACCTGCTGGAGCAAGGCACCCAGAGGAAATCAGGTACTTTCTACTGCTGACTGGTCACCACTCAGAGCAGAAATGCAGGGGGAAACTTCCCTTTCCCTAACAGAAAACACAAAACAGATCCTCTTACTCTGCAAAGCCTCTTCACACCAGCTGGGGCTTCTGGGGAGGAAAGCTTCTCAAAACACATTTGCCTGTGGAGGCCCCCAGAGCTTGGCATGGGGATGGGGGAGGAAACAACAGTGTCCCTGTGGCCATCTGATGGGGATCTGTCAGTGCCAGGGAGCCTGGATGGCAGAGGATGTTATCCCATGTAGGGGAGCAGGGCCTCCATCAGCTTTTTAGGAAAGAAAAAAACCCTGATTTTCCTGATATTGTTTTGCACCTCTAAAGGAAATTCCAGGACTGGGAACCTTCAGGGAAACAATGGGGGTGAAAGCAGGCTGCCCCAGCTTGGTGTGGTACTCTCACAGCCAGCACAGGGCCCCCATGCCCCAGCCCCAGCCCTTTTGGACACAGGCAGGGGTCTCTGCCAGGACTGCTGCCCCATCTGCACTCAGCACCCTGCTGCCTGCCCCTACACTGCTGCCTGCACCTCATCCTAAGTGCAGGACTTGGGTTTGCTTCCTCATTTTCTTGTTTGCCCAAAATAAAGAGCCCAAATTTCAGGGCAAATTGCAGCAGGAGTAGGGCAGGGATCTCACCTCAAATATTGGGTTCAGTTTTGGGGCCCCTTACTCTACTTTAGAGGACACAGTCTCAAGTTGTGCCAGGGAAAGTTTAGGCTAGAGGTGAGGAGAAAGTTCTTCCCAGAAAGAGTACTTGGCCATTGAAATGTGCTGCCCAGGGAGGTGGTGGAGTCCCCATCCCTGGAGGTGTTCAAAAAAGGCTTGGATGTGGCACTTGGAGCCATGGTTTAGTTGTCAGGAGGTGTTGGATGACAGGTTGGACTTGATGATCTCTGAGGTCTTTTCCGACCTTATTGATTCTATGATGATTCTACTCCAAGGAGGACATTGAGGTGCTGGAGCAGGTCCAGAGAAAGGCAACCAAGCTGGGGAAGGGTCTGGAGAACAGGGCTGGGGAGGAGCAGCTGAGGGAGCTGGGGTGGTTAATTCATTTTGGACAGGCTGAAGAGCTGTGTGGGAGGAAATCAAATGAAGAAAGGGCAAGTGTCAAGTCCTGCAACTGGGGAAGAACAGCCCCATGGATCAGTATAGGTTGGGGACTGACCTGTTGGAGAGCAGCTCTGAGGAAAAGGACCTGGTAGAAAAGAAGATGACCATGAGCCAGAAATGTGCTCTCATGGCCAAGAAGGCCAGTGGTGTCCTGGGATGTACTAAGAGGAGAGTGGCCAGGAAGTCAAGAGAGGTTCTCCTCCCCATCTACTCTGCACTGATGAGACCTCTTCTGAAGTACTGTATCCACTTCTGGGCACACCCACCTCATGTAGGACAAAGAATCATAGAATCATAGAATCAATAAGGTTGGAAAAGACCTCAGAGATCATCAAGTCCAACCTATCACCCAACACCTCATGACTAACTAAACCATGGCACCAAGAGCCTCATCCAGTCTCTTCCTGAACACCTCCAGGGATGGTGACTCCACCACCTCCCTGGGTAGCACATTCCCATGGCTAACAACTCCTTCTGGGGAAGAACTTTCCCCTCAAGAACTACTGGAGAGAGTCCAGAGCAGGGCCACTAAGGTGCTGAGGGGACTGGAACATCCCTCATGTGAGGACAGTCTGAGAGAGCTGGGGCTGTTTAGCTTAGAGAAGAGGAGGCTGAGGGGGTTACAAATACTTAAGGGGTGGGTGTCAGGAGGATGGGGCCAGGCTTTTCTCAGTGGTCCCCAGTGACAGGCCAAGAGGTAATGGCCATCAACTCAAACATAGGAAGTTCCACCTAAACAGGAGAAGCAACTTCTTGACTTTGAGGGTGGCAGAGCACAGGAGCAGGCTGCCCAGAGAGGTTGTAGAGTCTCTGGAGACTTTCAAGACCCTTCTGGATGCATTCTTGTTGAACCTGCCCTAGGTGATCCTGCTTTGGCAGGGGATTTGGACTCAATGATCTTTAAAGGTCCCTTCCAACCCCTAACATTCAGTGCTTCTGTGATTCTCCCTTCTGCTCTTTCCCCCTTCCCTCCTCCGAGACACTGAGTGTGGAATTCCCAGCTTAGGCTTGGGTGTCAGATTTTTTATTTTAGAATAAATCTTTATTTAGAATAAACCAAACCAAGTTGGAAGAGACCTTCAAGATCATCGCTTCCAACCCATCAACCAATCCAACCCAGCCAAACAACTAACCCATGGCACCAAGTACCCCATCAAATCCTCCTGAACACCTCCAGTGACGGCGACTCCACAACCTCCCTGGGCAGCCCATTCCAATGGGCAATCACTCTTTCTGTATAGAACTTCCTCCTAACATCCAGCCTAAACCTCCCCTGGCGCAGCCTGAGACTGTGTCCTCTTGTTCTGGTACTGGCTGCCTGGGAGAAGAGACCATCATCCGCCTGTCTACAACCACCCTTCAGGTGGTTGTAGAGAGTGATAAGGTCACCCCTGAGTCTCCTCTTCTCCAGGCTGAGCAACCCCAGCCCCCTCAGCCTTTCCTCATAGGGCTTGTGTTCCAAACCCCCTCACCAAGTTTGTTGCTCTTCTCTGGACTCATTCCAGCAAGTCAACATCCTTCCTAAACTGAGGGGCCCAGAACTGGACACAGTACTCAAGGTGTGGCCTAACCAGTGCAGTATACAGGGGCAGAATGACCTCCCTGCTCCTGCTGGCCACACTGTTCCTGATGCAGGCCAGGATGCCATTGGCCCTCTTGGCTGCCTGGGCACACTGCAGGCTCATGTTCAGCCTGCCATCGACCAGTACCCCCAGGTCCCTCTCTGCCAGGCTGCTCTCCAGCCACTCTGACCCCAGCCTGTAGCACTGCATGGGGTTGTTGTGGCCAATGTGCAGAACCCGGCACTTGGATGTGTTAAATCTCATGCCGTTGGATTCTGCCCATCCGTCCAGCCTGTCGAGGTCCCTCTGCAGAGCCTCTCTACCCTCCAGCAGATCAACTCTTGCCCCCAGCTTGGTGTCGTCAGCAAATTTACTGATGATGGACTCAATGCCCACATCCAAATCATCAAAAAAGATGTTAAAGAGCACAGGGCCCAGCACTGATCCTTGGGGCACACCACTAGTGACTGGCCACCAGCTGGATGTGGCACCATTCAGCACCACTCTCTGGGCTCGGCCATCCAACCAGTTCCTAACCCATCGCAGTGTGCTCCCGTCCAAGCCATAGGCTGACAGCTTGGCCAGCAGTTTGCTATGGGGGACGGTGTCAAAGGCCTTGCTGAGGTCCAGGTAGACTACATGAACAGGCCTCCCCACATCCACCAGGCGGGTCACCTGATCATAGAAGGAGATCAGGTTGGTCAGGCAGGACCTGCCCTTCCTAAATCCATGCTGACTAGGCCTGATCCCTTGGCCATCCTGTGAGTGCTGTGTGATTGCACTCAGGATGACCTGTTCCATGATCTTGCCTGGCACTGAGGTCAGGCTGACAGGCCTATAATTCCCTGGCTCATCCAACCGGCCCTTCTTGTGGATGGGCACCATGTTGGCCAGCTTCCAGTCCTCTGGGACCTCTCCAGTGAGCCAGGACTGCTGGAAAATGATGGAGAGTGGCTTGGCCAGCTCATCTGCCAGCTCTCTCAGCACCCTAGGATGAATCCCATCTGGTCCCATGGACTTGTGGGGCGACAAGCTAGAGTCAGAGGTGAAACCAGCAGCCCAGCTGAAGTGCATGTACACTAATGCACGAAGCATGGGTAACAAACAAGAGGATCTGGAAGCCTTGTTGCAGCAGGAAAGTTACGATGTAGTTGCCATCACAGAGACGTGGTGGGACGACTCACATGACTGGATCGCTGCAATTCACGGCTACAAGCTCTTCAGGAGAGACAGGCAAGGAAGAAGGGGTGGAGGGGTGGCCCTGTACATCAGGAAGGCACTAGATGCCATTGAGATGGAGATTAGGGGCGATCGGGTTGAATGCTTGTGGATAAGAATTAGAGGGAAGACCGGCAAGGCAGACACCCTGGTTGGAGTCTGTTATAGACCACCCAACCAGGAGGAAGATGTTGATTAGTCATTCTATAGGCAGCTTAGGGCTGTGTCAAGATCTCTGGACCTTGTTCTCATGGATGACTTCAACCTGCCTGACATCAGCTGGGATCTCAACACAGCAGAGAGGAGACAGTCTAGGAGGTTCTTAGAATGCATGGAGGACAGCTTCTTATCCCAGGTGCTGTGTGAGCCTACCAGGGGCAAGGCTATGCTTGACCTCCTCTTTACCAACAGGGAAGGGCTGGTGAGTGATGTGGTGGCCGGAGGGTGTTTGGGGTCCAGTGACCACGAGATAATTAAATTCTCAGTTTTTGGTCAAGCTAAGAGGGGCAGCAAGAAGACCTCCACTGTGGACTTCCGTAGGGCAGACTTCGGGTTACTCAAGGAACTAATTCAGAGGGTTCCTTGGGATAAAGCCCTTAATAATAAAGGGGTCTTTGTTAGAATAAACCTCTTTATTAGAATAAACCAAACCAGGTTGGAAGAGACCTTCAAGATCATTGCGTCCAACCCATCAACCAATCCAACCCACCCAAACAGCTAACCCATGGCACCAAGTACTCCATCAAGTCTCCTCCTGAACACTTTCAATGACGGTGACTCCACCACCTCCCCGGGCAGCTCATTCCATAGCGCAATCACTCTTTCTGTATAGAACTTCTTCCTAACATCCAACCTGAACCTCCCCTGGCGCAGCCTGAGACTGTGTCCTCTTGTTCTGGTACTGGGTGCCTGGGAGAAGAGACCATCATCCGCCTGTCTACAACCTCCCTTCAGGTAGTTGTAGAGAGTGATAAGGTCACCCCTGAGTCTCCTCTTCTCCAGGCTGAGCAACCCCAGCTCCCTCAGCCTCTCCTCATAGGGCTTGTGTTCCAAACCCCTCACCAACTTTGTTGCTCTCCTCTGGACTCGTTCCAGCAAGTCAACATCCTTCCTAAACTGAGGGGCCCAGAACTGGACACAGTACTCGAGGTGTGGCCTAACCAGTGCAGTATACAGGGGCAGAATGACCTCCCTGCTCCTGCTGGCCACACTGTTCTTAATGCAGGCCAGGATGCCATTGGCCCTCTTGGCTGCCTGGGCACACTGCAGGCTCATGTTCAGCCTACCATCAACCAGCACCCCCAGGTCCCTCTCTGCCTGGCTGCTCTCCAGCCACTCTGACCCCAGCCTGTAGCACTGCATGGGGTTGTTGTGGCCAATGTGCAGAACCCGGCACTTGGATGTGTTAAATCTCATGCCGTTGGATTCTGCCCATCTGTCCAGCCTGTCGAGGTCCCTCTGCAGAGCCTCTCTACCCTCCAGCAGATCAACTCTTGCCCCCAGCTTGGTGTTGTCAGCAAATTTACTGATGATGGACTCAATGCCCTCATCCAGATCATCAATAAAGATGTTAAAGAGCACAGGGCCCAGCACTGATCCTTGGGGCACACCACTAGTGACTGGCTGCCAGCTGGATGTGGCATCATTCACCACCACTCTCTGGGCTCGGCCATCCAGCCAGGAGAGCTGGTCCTACTTCAAGGAAGAATTGCTGAAGGCGCTGGGACAGGCTGTGCCAATGTGCAGGAAGATGAGCCGCTGGGGCAGACGGCCAGCCTGGATGGTTAATGAACTTTTAATGGAACTAAGGGAAAAAAAGAGGGCGTATCACCTTTGGAAGAGAGGGGAGGCAACCCATGGAATGTTTAAGGATGTTGCCAAATCATGTAGGAAGAAAATTAGGGAGGCAAAAGCACACTTGGAGCTTAAACAGGCTTCTACTGTGAAAGACAACAAGAAGTCTTTCTATATATATATTAATAGCAAGAGGAAGGGAAAGGACAACCTCCACTCCTTGGTTGTCATGGAGGGAAATGTTGTATCAAGGGATGAGGAAAAGGCAGAGATACTTAACACCTTCTTTGCCTCAATTTTTACTAGAAGGACAGAACGTCTTCCTGACCGCTGGCCTGCAGAGCTGGCAGAAGGAGCCAGGGAGCTGCACAGTTTCCCTATATTCCATGAGGAGGTGGTTGGATCTCTCCTTAGCAGCTTGGATCCCCACAAGTCCATGGGACCAGATGAGATTCATCCTAGGGTGCTGAGAGAGCTGGCAGAGGAGCTGGCCAAGCCACTCTCCATCATTTTCCAGCAGTCCTGGCTCACTGGAGAGGTCCCAGAGGACTGGAAGCTGGCCAACGTTGTGCCCATCCACAAGAAGGGCCGGTTGGATGAGCCAGGGAATTATAGGCCTGTCAGCCTGGCCTCAGTGCCAGGCAAGATCATGGAACAGGTCATCCTGAGTGCAATCACACAGCACTTACAGGATGGCCAAGGGATCAGGCCTAGTCAGCATGGATTTAGGAAGGGCAGGTCCTGCCTGACCAACCTGATCTCCTTCTATGATCAGGTGACCCGCCTGGTGGATGTGGGGAGGCCTGTTGATGTAGTCTACCTGGACCTCAGCAAGGCCTTTGACACCGTCCCCCATAGCAAACTGCTGGCCAAGCTGCCGGGAGCTGCTCTCCTCAGCCTGCTGCAGTGTGTTTGCAGTGCTGCCTTGGTCTGTCTTTGCTCCAGTGATTACACTAATGAGCTCTGGAAAGTGGTGTTGCCTCTGCTAGAAAAACATTGGCCTGCAGAGGATTCCTCTTGTGACTTTGGAGAAATCCCTTCTCGTTTTGCCTTCAGCCCAGGGGCTTGCTTCTGAGCAGGGGCAAGGATCTGACCTGTGCATATCTGGACATGCTGCTAATGAAGCTGCTGCAAAGTGGGGCAGTTGCTCACTGCCACCCTTTGCTCCCTGCCAGCTGCAGCTGTGGCTTCTGCTTGACTCCTGTCCTTGGCAGAGCTGAGAGTCTCCTGAAGCTGCTTTTTCACCCTCTGCCTGATAAACACTGAGGAAGGAACTGTGCCCACCCTTCCTCCAGGGCAGCTAGGGCCAAGCAAGTTGGCTTCACCTAACCATGGTGGTACTTTTGTTGCTGTGGTGGTATCTGATGGACAGATATAAATCCTTTCTGGGGTCATTATGGAAGTGCAGAGGCCCTACAGACATCCCCTGGCTGCTCTTATTGGCTGCTGTGCTACAGTTAGGGGTTTTGTCTCCAAAATCTCCACATGGAGAGGTTGCTGAGTGGCTGATGAAGTGTGGGGAGGGATGCAACAACTGCCGCTCAAGCTTCTTATCCCTTTCAGTCACTGCCAGGGAGCTGCTGCTGCAAAATCATAGATTCACAGAATGGTTGGAGCTGGAAGGGACCTTAAAGATCATCCTGTTCCAACTCTCCTTGCCATGGGCAGGGACACCTTCTTCTAGAGCAGGTTGCTCAAGTCCTCATCCAGCCTGGCCTTGAACTCTTTCAGGGAAGGGGCATCCTTGGGCAACCTGTTTCAGGGTCTCACTACCCTTGCAGTAAAATCCTGCCTGGCTTTGCTAAGCCAGGCCTTGCTAAAGCAGTTACAGTATCACAATATCACAGTATCACAGTATCACAGAATAACTAAGGTTGGAAGAGACCTTGAGGATCATCAAGTCCAACCTATCAACACAGACCCCATGACTAGACCATGGCACCAAGTGCCACGTCCAATCCCCTCTTGAATGCCTCCAGGGACGGTGACTCCACCACCTCCCTGGGCAGCCCATTCCAATGACAAACGACTCTCTCTGTGAAGAACTTCCTCCTCACCTCGAGTCTAAACCTCCCCTGGTGCAGCTTGAGACTGTGTCCCCTTGTTCTGGTGCTGGTTGCCTGGGAGAAGAGACCAACCCCTTCCTGGCTACAACCACCTTTCAGGTAGTTGTAGAGGGCAATGAGGTCACCCCTGAGCCTCCTCTTCTCCAGGCTAAACAATCCCAGCTCCCTCAGCCTCTCCTCATAGGGCTTGTGTTCAAGGCCTCTCACCAGCCTTGTTGCCCTTCTCTGGACATGTTCAAGTGTCTCAATGTCCTTCTTAAACTGAGGAGCCCAGAACTGGACACAGTACTCAAGGTGTGGCCTAACCAATGCAGAGTACAGGGGCACAATGACCTCCCTGCTCCTGCTGGCCACACTATTCCTAATGCAGGCCAGGATGCCATTGGCCCTCTTGGCCACCTGGGCACACTGCTGGCTCATATTCAGGTGGCTGTCGATCAGCACTCCCAGGTCCCTCTCTGTTTGGGAGCTCTCAGTTAACTGGCCTCTGCTGTCCTCTTGCATGATCTCAGTCTTCTGACACTTTCGCTTGCCACTGTTTGCAAAATGGGCAGCTCTGCAAGAGCCCTGTGGGTTGCTCCCCAGTTCCTGTGAAAACCTCAGTGCCTGGAGGCTGAAATCACTTCAGATGGGGCTTTTGAGTGGGGCTTTTTTGACAGCTTGGGACTTTTCTGGACCTTGTGTCACCTCCTGGGGACAGTGAATCAGGGCTCAGTCTCCCTGTGACTAAGTGGCTAGGTTTAGGCTGGATGTGAGGAAGAAATTCTTCATAGAAAGAGTAATTGGCCATTGGAATGTGCTGCCCAGGGAGGTGGTGGAGTCACCATCCCTGGAGGTGTTTAAAAAGAGCCTGGATGAGGCACTTGGTGCCATGGTTTAGTTGATGAGATGGTGTTGGCTGATAGGTTGGACTTGATCTCTGAGGCCTTTTCCAACCTGGTTAATTCTGTGTGCTGGCTGGCCCTGCAAAGATCAGCCACAGGCATTCAGAGGAGCTGAGCCTCACTTTCAGGGGCAGCTGCAGCCTGGCTGGAAGTTGGGGGTCTGGGGTTGGAACTGGATGATCTTCCACGTCCCTTCCAACCCAAACCATTCTATGAATATATCTTAGAAAGAAGCCCTGTGGAAAAGGACTTGGGGCTGCTGATGGATGAGAAGCTGGACAGGAGCAGGCAGTGTGAGCTTGCAGCACAGAAGGCCAATCACAGCCTGGGCTGCATCCAAAGTAGCATTGCCGGCAGAGCCAGAGAGGTGATTCTGACACTTTGCTCTGCTCTGCTGAGACCTCACCTGGAGTACTGTGTGCAGGTCTGGAGCCCTCAGTATAGGAAGGACATGGACCTGATGGAGAGGGTCCAGAGGAGGGCCATGAAAATGATCAGGGGGTTGGAGCAGCTCTGCTCTGAGGAGAGGCTGAGGGAGCTGGGGGTGTTCAGCCTGGAAAGGAGGAGGCTCTGGGGAGACCTAATAGCAGCCTGCCAGTACCTGAAGGGGGCAACAAGAAGGATGCAGAGAGACTGTTTACAAAGGCCTGCAGGGACAGGACCAGGGGCAATGGCTTCAAAGTAGAGAAAAGCAGAATTAGATTGGATGTGAGGAACAAGTTCTGCACCATGAGGACAGTGGAACACTGGAACAGGTTGCCCCGGGAGGTGGTTGAGGCTCCATCCCTGGAGATATTCAAGGTGAGGCTGGACAGGGCTCTGGGCAACCTGGTCTAGTTGGGGATGTCCCTGCTGAGTGCAGGGAGGTCAGACTGGGTGACTTCTGGAGGTCCCTTCCAGCCTGGACCATTCTATGACTCTGATTCTGTGATTCTATGCTTCTATTCTTCTATGATTCTATGATTCTATGCTACGTCCTCACGTCTGTCTATCCCTGGAGCAGCTGCCGTGGATGACAGATCCATGCTTTCACGCTTTCCCCTGCGTTTCTGGCATTCCTTGGCAAAGCTCTCCCAATTTCCCTGCCTGCAGCCCTCCCAAGTGTGAGTCTCTGCTGCCCTCTCCTGTCAGCTCTGTCTGCAAACCAAACTCCTCCCTGGCTTGTCCCGGGATTTGGGATGCTCAGTCACAGTATCACAGTATCACAGTATCACAGTATCACTTAGGTTGGAAAGGACCTCGAGGATCATCGAGTCCAACCTATCAACACAGACCCCATGACTAGACCATGGCACCAAGTGCCACGTCCAATCTCCTTTTGAACGCCTCCAGGGTCGATGACTCAACCACCTCCCTGGGCAACCCGTTCCAATGACAAATGACTTGCTCGGTGAAGAACTTCCTCCTCACCTCGAGTCTAAACCTCCCCTGGCGCAGCTTGAGACTGTGTCCCCTTGTTCTGGTGCTGGTTGCCTGGGAGAAGAGGCCAACCCCTTCCTGGCTACAACCACCTTTCAGGTAGTTGTAGAGGGCAATGAGGTCACCCCTGAGCCTCCTCTTCTCCAGGCTAAACAATCCCAGCTCCCTCAGCCTCTCCTCATAGGGCTTGTGTTCAAGGCCTCTCACCAGCCTTGTTGCCCTTCTCTAGACACGTTCAAGTGTTTCAATGTCCTTCTTAAACTGAGGGGCCCAGAACTGTCACAGAATTGTCACAGAATCATAGAATCAATAAGGTTAGAAAAGTCCTCACAGTCATCAAGTCCAACCTGTCACCCAACACCATCTGATCAACTAAACCATGGCACCATGTGCCTCATCCAGTCTCTTCTTAAACACCTCCAGGGATGGTGACTCCACCACCTCCCTGGGCAGCACATTCCAATGGCCAATTACTCTTTCTATGAAGAATTTCTTCCTAACATCCAGCCTAAACTTCCCCTGGCACAGCTTGAGACTGTGTCCTCTTGTTCTGGTGCTGGTTGCCCGGGAGAAGACCAACCCCCACCTGGCTACAACCTCCCTTCAGGGAGTTGTAGAGAGCAAGAAGGTGTCCCCTGAGCCTCCTCTTCTCCAGGCTAAGCAACTCCAGCTCCCTCAGCCTCTCCTCACAGGGCTGTGCTGCAGACCCCTCCCCAGCTTTGTTGCCCTTTGTTGCCCTATGCAGCCCTTGGTCTTCTCCTCCCAGGAGGGTGCGGGAGGAGGGATGCTCAGAGGGAGAGATGCAGGTCGGGGCTCTGTGCATCCCCCCTGGTGCCAGCCAGCAGAGCTCAGGCAAGGAGCTGAGCTGAGCAGGTATTTGTTTACCCGGTCTGAGGAACCACAGTGGTGTTCCTTATTCCTGCCCTGGCTGTTGTCCCAGCAGCTCCTGGATGTTGGCAGCTTGGCAGGAGACACTGCTGCGTTTCACAGTCCCGCTCAATGCCCCTGTGTGTGCTCCTTCAAATATTCACACCTCTGGGGGAGCTTGCAGATAGGGGAGCTGCTGATGTGGGGTGCATGGAACTGGGTGGGGGGGACAAACCCAGGGCTGCAGAGGTGTACCCTGTTCTCAACCATTTGGGACCTTCCCCTTGCAAGTCATCAGAGAAAGGGGACATGGCACAGGTCCGGCCACGGGCTTGGGCTGGGGCAGCAGCCAAGGTACACAGGACACGTCTGGGAGCGAGCAGCAGCCAGGGTCGGCTCACTGAGCCCCATCTGACCCAGCTTTTCAGCCCTCTGCTCCATCCAGGTGCCTCTCACGTCCTCCCTGTGGGCTGGGAGACGTGGCACGGGCTGCAGGATGCTCAGGCTGCATCATCCCTTCCCTTCCCCAAGCCTCAGCCGCTTGGTGCTGCCCAGTCCAGCTCCTTGCTGCTCCCTCTGGGGGCTTTGTTTGCATGCAGCAAAGTGCAGAGTTTTGTGCACAGCTTCCCTCTGTGTGCCCAAACTTTGGCTTTATTGGCATAAGTGTTTGGGCTGTTCCAAACCTTCCAGTACCTGAAGGGGCCCTGCCAGAAAGCTGGGAAGGGACTTTGTACAAGAGCTTGTAAGGATGGGATGAGGGGGGATGGATTGAAGCTTGAGGAGGGCAGATTGAGACTGGAGATGAGGAAGGAATTCTTTCCAGTGAGGGTGGTGAGGCACTGGAACAGGTTGCCCAGGGAGCTTGTGGATGCCTCCTCCATGGAGGTGTTCAGGGCCAGGTTGGATGAGGCCCTGGGTGGTGGTGGGTGTCCCTGCCGCATTACAGAGGGGTTGGAACTGGATGATCTTTAAGGTCTCTTCCAACCCAACTCATTCTATGATTCACCCAAAGCTGGACATAACTTTTTAACCCAGGGAGCTGATAATTCACCTCCTTGCTTTTCTCTCATCAGATTGGATGTTAGGAAGAAGTTCTTCCCCATGAGGGTGGTGAGAGACTGGCACAGGTTGCCCAGGGAGGTGGTGGAAGCCTCATGCCTGGAGGTGTTTGCAGCCAGGATGGATGTGGCTGTGAGCAACCTGCTGTAGTGTGAGGTGTCCCTGCTGATGGCAGGAGGGTTGGAACTGGCTTGAGGTCCCTTCCAACCCTGACAATTCTATGAGCCTGCCAGTGAGGGGTTTGCCAGGCTCTCAGCTCTTGAGGGGTCTGGAGGATGCCAGCACAGCCAACCTGGCACCTGCCAGGCCCTACTTGTCTGCCATAAACCTGCTCCAAAGTATCTCCCAGGCTTGGAGACATGAAAGCTGTTTGAGAGGCTGTGCAGGAGGCACTGAGTTGGAAATCTTAATTAATATTTAAATAGTGCAGTAGAATTTGTCTAAATCTTGCTGGATTAAATACAGGCATGGTCATGGATGAGCTTGAAATGCTGATGGAAGTGGTGGTGAGCTGTGCAGGAGAGGGAAAGCAGCCAAGGTACTTCTCAGAGCTTCGGTGCCTTCAGGCTTTCGTCCAGATGCTGATGCACCTGGGCATGGTGGTTCTCATCTTATGGTTGGAGCTGTCACACAATGCCAGCATGGTGAGGGTTGGCAGGGACCTCTGGAGTTCATCTAAAGAAGAATTTCTTCTTCATCTCCACTCTCCATTTCCCCTCTCCCAGCTCAAAGCCCTTGTCCCTATCATTCTGGCACTCCCAGCCCTCCCAAGTCCCTCCCCAGCTCTGCTGGAGACCCTTCTGGTTCTGGAAGGTTGCTCTAAGGCCTTCCTGAAGTCTTCTCTTCTCCAGGCTGAACAGCCCCAATTCTCTCAGGCTGTCCTGACAGGAGGAGGCTGAAAGCCCCCCATGAGAGGCTTGAGGGCTCACAGGGATGTTTTGTCCCTCCTGGTTTGGAATCACAGAATTGTCAGGGTTGGAAGGGACCTCAAGGATGATCCAGTTCCAACCCCCCTGCCATGGCCAGGGACACCTCACACTACAGCAGGTTGCTCACAGCCACATCCAGCCTGGCTGCAAAAACCTCCAGGCAGGAGGCTTCCACCACCTCCCTGGGCAACCTGTGCCAGTCTCTCACCACCCTCATGGGGCACAACTTCTTCCTAACATCCAATCTGAATCTCCCCATTTCTAGTTTTGTTCCATTCCCCCCAGTCCTATCACTCCCTGACACCCTCAAAAGTCCCTCCTCCTTCTTAAGAAGAGTGACCCAGAGCAGGTTGCCCAGAATCACCTCCAAGTGAGCTGGGAATCTCTCCAGAGAAGGAGACTCCACAAACTCTCTGGGCAGCCTGTTCCAGGGCTCTGGCACCCTCACAGCAAAGAATTTTCTCCTCATGGTCAGATGGAAGCTACTGGGTTCCAGTCTGTGCCTGTTGCACCTTGTGCTGTTGTGGGAACTACTGGAAAGAAAGTCTGGCCCCATTCTCTTGGCCCTCCTTCAACCCCCACATTGGGCCTTGCCCTTTAGCTATTGGAAGGAGAAAGCAATGAAAATGAAACTCAGAAGGTGCTTGTGACCCCCAGTCCTCCAAAGTGCCTCACTAGAAATGATGAGCACAGCCCTGTGAGGAGAGGCTGAGGGAGCTGGGGTTGCTTAGCCTGGAGAAGAGGAGGCTCAGGGGACACCTTCTTGCTCTCTCCAACTCCCTGAAGGGAGGTTGTAGCCAGGTGGGGGTTGGTCTCTTCTCCCAGGCACCCAGCACCAGAACCAGGGGATGCAGTCCCAAGCTGTGCCAGGGAAGGTTTAGGCTGGAGGTGAGGAGAAATTTCTTCCCAGCAAGAGAGATTGGTCATTGGAATGTGCTGCCCAGGGGAGGTGGTGGAGTCCCCATGCCTGGAGGTGTTCAAAAAGGGATTGGATGTGGCACTAGGAGCCATGGTTTAGTTAGTCATGAGGTGTTGGGTGATAGATTGGACTTGATGGTCTCTGAGGTCTTTTCTAACCTTATTGATTCTATGAGGATGGTTCTTAGAGCCCCTGGTTGTGTTGTGAGGGCTTCAGGTCAGGACAGCCAAATGAAAGGGGAGATTGCAGCCAATGTTGCCAGAGGTCAGTGCTGGGTCCAGTCTTGTTCAGTATATTCATCAACAACCTGGATCAAGTGACAGAGTGGACCCTCAGCACTTTGGTGATGATTCCAAACTGGGAGAAGTGGCTGATAGCCCATCAGGCTGTGCTGGCTTGGTCAGAGTGGAGAGCTGGGCAAACATGAGCCTAGTGAAGTTCAGCAAGGATGAGTACAGAGCCCTGCACCTGGGGAGGAACAACACCATGCACCAGCACAGCTTAGGAGCTGACCTGCTGGAGAGCAGCTCCACAGGGAAGGACCTTGGGGTCCTGGTTGGTAATAAGCTCTGCATGGGCCAGCAATGTGCCCTGGTGGCCAAGAAGGTCAAGAGGATCCTGGGGTGCATTCAGAGGAGTGTGGCCAGAAGGCTGAGGGAGGTTCTCCTCCCCCTCTGCTCTGCCTTAGTTAGGCCACATCTGGAATATTGTGTCCACTTCTGGGCTTCCCAGTTCAAGAGAGACAGGTAACTACTGGAGAGAGCTCAACAAAAGACTATGAGGATGATTCAGGGCCTGGAGCATCTCTTTCATGAGGAAGGGCTGAGAGACCTGGGGATGCTTAGTGTGGAGAAGGCTAAGAGGAGACCTTATCAGTGCCTACAAATGTCTGCAGGGTGTCTGTCAGGAGGATGGAACCAAGCTCTGTTCAGTGATACTCAGTGATAGGATGAGGAGCAATGGACCTAAACTCAATCCCAGGAAATTCTATCTCAGCATGAGAAAACAAATTTTTACTGTGAGGGTGACAGAGCCTTGGAGCAGGCTGCCCAGAGAGGGAGCAGGCTGCCCAGAGAGAGGGCAGTGTGGAATCTTCTCCTCTGGAAACTCTCAAAATCCACCTGGCTGTGTTCCTGTGTGACCTGACCTGGGTGATCCTGCTTTGCAAGGAGGGGTTGGACTCAGTGATCTCTGGAGGTCCCTTCCAACCATCTTCAGAAAAGTCATTGTAAGGAGGAGCTTCCTCTGCACGAGTTACTTTCTCCTCTGGAGGTTTAGCACAGTTAGTACCTTCAGGCCAACTTGAGATCACCTCCACTAGACCAGGTCTTTCAAGATTTCCCATTTGAGCTCTCTGTGTTATCAGAGCCATCCACTCAGACCATGTTGAGTCTGTGGCATGATGTGGTGTAGAGCCTTTGCCTTTGAACATCCAATTCAAAACTGGTAGTCTGGGAGCTAAGAGAAGTTGTGATTCAGTTCCAATTACTTCTGAAGATGCTTTTACTCCTTCATAGGCAGCTAAAATTTCTTTCTCTGTTGGAGTATAATTAGCCTCTGAACCTCTGTAACCTCGACTCCAGAAACCAAGAGGTCATCCACGTGTCTCACCTGGAGCTTTTTGCCACAAGCACCAGGTTGGACCATTGTCACTTGCAGCCGTGTACAAGATGTTCTTAATGTCCGGACCATCTCGGACAGGTCCCAGACCCATTGCTAGAATTACCTCTTGCTTTATTTGGTCAAAGGCTGCTTGTTGTTCAGGTCCCCAGTGGAAATTGTTTCTTTTTTCAAGTCACATCATACAGGGGTTTCACAATCTGACTGTATCCAGGAATGTGCAGTCTCCAAAATCCCACTATCCCCAAGAAACGTAGGGTCTCTTGCTTGTTTGTGGGATTTGCCATGGTAGAGACTCTCTTTACCACATCCACTGGAATGTGTCGGCGTCCATCCTGCCACCGCACTCCCAGAAACTGAATTTCTGTGGTAAGTCCTTTCACCTTGTCTCGTTTGATGGCAAAACCTGCATTCAGAAGAATGTCAATGATTTTGTTACCTTTCTCGAAGACTTCCTCAGCAGTTTTACCCCAGACGATGATATCATCGATGAACTGGATGTGTTCTGGAGCACCGCCTTTCTCCAGAGCATCGTGGATCACTGCATGACAGATGCTGGAGCTATGGATCCAGCCCACTGGCAATCTGTTGAAAGTGTACTGGATTCCTCTCCAGGTGAAAGCAAACTGAGGCCTGCATTCCTCTGCTATGGGAATAGAGAAAAATGCATTAGCAATGTCTATGGCAGCATACCATTTGGCCTCTTTGGATTCCAGCTCATACTGGAGTTCATAGTATCATAGTATCAGTCAGGGTTGGAAGGGACCACAAGGATCATCTAGTTCCAAACCCCCTGCCATGGGCAGGGACACCCTACACTACATCAGGCTGGCCAGAGCCTCATCCAGCCTGGTCTTAAACACCTCCAGGGACGGGGCCCCAACCACCTCCCTGGACAACCCATTCCAGGGTCTCACCACTCTCATGGTGAAGAACCTCCTCCTCACATCTAGCCTGAATCTCCCCACCTCTAGCTTCATTCCATTCCCCCTAGTCCTATCACTACCTGAAGAGACCTTCAAGATCGTGTCCAACCAATCAACCAATCCAACCCACCAACCAATCTAAATGGTTCCATCATGTCTGAGTTCCATCATGTCTGGTACTGCTGCACTCATAGGTGGTGTTACTTTATTCAGGGCTCGTGTGACCGGTTGAGGCTGTCCCCTTAAGAAAGGAAATATGGTGGACGGAAGTTGGTAAACGAAAAGAAGGATGTAAACTAATTTCATTGGTAGATTGGGAGGAAGCACCTTCTGAACTGGGAGTGCAGGTGGGTATCCTGGGCATTCCGGCACTCTTCCAGCAGTCTTTCTTCCGCTCCTTCGGTGGTTTACAGCTCACAGCGTTCTGGGCTTTTGGCCAAGGCTTGACCTTGAAACTGATAAACTGCAAGGCCTGTATTAATTGCTTTCCAATTAACACATAACTGCTTCTAACTTTTTTCTCTTTTCTCTCTTTTCTAACCCGCTCTGGGGAAAAAGGGAGAGAGGGGGAGCAGAGGTGGGGAACCCCCCTCAGCAGAGGGGGGAACTCTCCTTTCTGTGCTACTTTATTGTATATCTTTGTACATATTGTAAATATTGTAAATTCTGTAAATTCCCCTGCATATCCAGTATTGCTTTTGTAAATATACAGCACCTATTGATTTGCTAACTCAGCTGTGAGGTTTTTTTCCCTTTCCCTTCAATTTTCTTTCCCTTTACTTTACAGGGGGGAGGGAGGAGGATTTTTGGCCTTACCCTTCCAACCCTACGACAGCTCGGTAGTCTACCGTCAGACGCCAGTCTCCAGTCTGCTTTCACACAGGCCACACTGGACTGTTGAAAGGTGAATGAGTTTTGCGGATGACTTTCTGACTCTCCAACTGACGAATCAGATTCTGAATGGGCAACAAAGAGTCACGGTTGGTTCTGTATTGTCTGTGATGCACAGTCTGAGAAGCAACTGGCAATTTAATGTCCTGTATCTTATGTTGTCCCACAACTGCAGATTCATCAGAAAGCTCGGGTCTAGTAGACAGCTTCAATTTTTGTCCATCAATTTCTATTGAAGCTACTCCAAAAGCCCATTTGTAACCTCTAGGGTCTTTGAAACGCCCTCCTCTCAGAAAATCAATTCCCAAAATACAAGGTGCGTCAGGTCCGGTCACAACTGTATGCTTCCTCCATTGTTTACCAGTTAAACTTATATTAACCTCCACCTTACTTAACTCTTGAGATCCACCAGTGACTCCCAGAATAGTTATAGATTCTGATCCCTGGTAATTTGATGGCATTATGGTGCACTGAGCTCCTGTGTCAACCAAGGCCCTGTACTTCCGAAATTGTGAAGTGCCAGGCCACTGGATGTACACATCCCAATAGATTCTATTATCTCTGTTATCCCTCTCCTCCCCCTGGCGGGAGGCAGGGCACCCCTAGTTATGGGGAACATGCGCACATGTGCATTGAGCACAGTGTGCAGTGTTATAACTTTGCATGTTATAACTGGAGCCACTGTTGGAGCTACTAGAGTTGTTCTGGGGAACTGTGGAAGTAACAGCTACCCTTCTGGTATTGCTACCTCGGGTTCTGCCACTTTACAATTCTCTCAGTCTCCTGAAAAGATTAGAAGTTGGTTGGCCATCCCAGCGGTTCATGTTCTCACCAAACTGATCACGCAGAGTTATCCAAATAGTTCTACGTGATTGCCTTGGTGGTCTGTTTTGATTTGATCTGTCTTGGAATGACCTCCTTGGAGGATGTGTATTCCTCACAGATGAAACTTGTATCCACCTGGAGGAAGAATTAGAATTATCCTTCTGTGCCAATTGGTATATGGAATCCTTCAGATCCTTCATACAACTCTCAATTTTTCCAGACAGAGTTTCAATGGCCGAAACCAAAGAAACACGTGTCATGCTATCCTCCAATTGTCTCATTTGATCACTGAATTGGCCAACCGTAGGAGGAGCTCCACCATAATTTCTTGACACAATTCTACTTGCCAGAATGTTTGCATAATTAGAAGGAGCAAGCTTGATGATCTTTTTTAGCAAGACCAATACCCACAGGAATGTCATCAGGATTCAGAGTTTCATGTTCACCATAGAGTAGCTCTCTAACAGCAAATTCTCTCAAGCGCTTAATTCCCTCATCTATGGTAGTCCAGGGTTTAGGATTCCATGGAAGATCATCTCGGGAAGGGTATCTCAGGGCAACCGCCATTAAAAGGCGTATCCACAGATTAACCTTACCGAGAGCCCTGCCTAGATGTCTATCTATTCCATTATCCCTCGAGAGAGTTCCTAACTGAGCTGCTGACTTGTCTCCAACTGTTAGAGCTGGAACACCTGTATCATAACATCTACTAAGCCAAGCTAGAACTGGCTCCTTATCTGCCCTGGTGTAATCTTTACGGACATTTCTCAATTCCTCACGTGGCGAGGAACAGTCGGTTATGTCATCTTGTTCCTCTTCTTCCCCAACTTGTTGTCCTAATAATCCTGCTGCCATTTTCTCAAGGATCTCTTTAAGCTGAGAACCACCTTTGCCAGCTCCTTTCCTAGCTGCATCTCTATCCTGCTTTACTCTCACTAGGTTAGCTAGATCTTTAAAACAAATCTTCTCTTCCTCCTCAGCAGGATTTCTTAGAGTAGAGGGCCCCTCACCAGGATAAGTCTCCTGCTCTTCTTCTCCATCATCTTTGGTCTTTCCACTTCTAGTCTTTAAAACAGCCACCTTAACTGGAGCTGTGTTTGAATTCACAGCCACCTTAATAGAATCTGAGAAGTCCTGTGATAAATCAGCTGCTGGGGCAGTGACTTCTGATCCCACCGAGAGAGTGGGCGGAAATGATGTTGCTCCGTTAATGGCCGACGGAGAAGAAGGAGAAGGAGAAGGAGTAGGCGCCATGTTGATACCAGGTGCTACCCTTGGCAGCCTGCCAGAATCAGCGGCAAAGTCGTTTAGAGCAGCCTTTCCAATTAACTTCTTAGCTTTCTTTTTAACTGATACACAGATTCTGCACACTCCTCATCACTAGATGTCTCTGGGACTGACCCAGAGCTACGCCGTTTCCTCTTTGATCTAGTTTTAATAACAAAACACGCCCTGGATATCTTCCTCTCCCATCACAAAGAAAACAGTAAATATGCCATCACCATCACCAGCAGCAGATTTATACACATCACATAAATCACCTTTGGATCCCAGCCATCACCTAAAGTTACTCTCTTCTCCGGCAGAATCTTAAAACCCTTTATCTCAATTGTGAGAGTGGTGGAAGTAACATTTCTGTATCTCGCCGGCCATAATAAATCAATACATTTTCCATACCATAATCCAACTCTATACATAAACCACAGATAAATTGTCCACACCAAATATTTACCCAAGTAATCCAAAATCAAACCCAAACAATATCTGTAAACCAGAGCCAAAAAAATTGAAAAGAATAATTGTTCTACAAACCACAACACCTTCATGTTTGCTAATGCAGCTAGAAAACACTAAATCAATCAAGTAATAAATTAAGCTAATTATCTGCCCCACGTTGGGCACCAAGAAAAGAATGTCGTAGGGTTGGGGGAAAGGCCAGGCCCTTCCCCCCCCACTGTGAGTAGAGGGAAAGAAAATTGAAGGGAAAGGAAAAAAAACTCACAGCTGAATTAGCAAAGCAGTGGGTGCTGTATATTTACAAAGCAGTTTAGGGAAACGCAGGGAAATACATACAGAATTTACAGTATTTACAATATATACAGAAATATACAACAAAGTAGCACAGAAATGAGAGTTCCCCCCTCTGCTGAGGGGATTCCCCACCTCTGCTCCCCCTTCTCTCCCCCTTTCCCCAGAGAGGGTTAGAAAGAGAGAAAAGAGAAAATTAATTAAAAGCAGTTATATGTTAATTGGAAAGCGGTTAATACAGGCCTTGCAGTTTATCAGTTTCAAGGTCAAGCCTGGCCGATAGCCCAGAAGCTGCGAGCTGCAAGCCACCGATGGAGGGGAAGACAGACTGACCAGAAAAGTGCAGGAATGCCCAGGATTCTTTGCTGCACTTCCAGTTCAAAAGGTGCTTCCCCCCAATCTACCAATGAAATTAGTTTAGATCCATCTTTCGTTTACAAACATCCGACCACAATATCCCCTTTCTTAAGGGGACAGCCTCAAACGGTCACACAACCCCTCCCATCCCACGATTTTCCTGCTCTGAAGGAAAAGCAGTGACCACCTGCCATTGAATCCCTTCCTCTTTCCCAATTCTCCATCCCTGGCCACAGCTTTTCTCTGTGACTTACTTTCAGCCCAGCCCAGGTATTTCTGGGAAGGGAGGGATGAAGCCAGGACAGAGGGATGCATTTATCCCCCCCTCCACACACACTCCCCACTTGCTGTCAGGCTGCTGTGACCTCAATTCTCCAGTTGCTCACACCACATTCATTTAGCTGCACTTTGTTTTGGAGAGCTGGAGCAGGAGGCTTTCCCATTTCCTATGGGCTCCTCAAGCTGGCTGAGGTTTCCTGGCTGCCAGGATAGAGAAGGAGGCAACTTTCATGGCAGGGAACCACCAAAACCCTGCTGGGGATGAATAGAGCCCACAAATGGAAAACCCTGGATCAGCTTCCCTTGCAGAATGGCTCTGGCTGGAGGGATCCAGAGGGATGGAAAGCAGCTCACCCTGCCCATGGTCCCCATGTTGCAGGAATGGAATGGAATGGAATGGAATGGAATGGAATGGAAACATTCAGCCAGAGTGTTCCAGTAACTGTCCCTTTCTTAAAGGCATAGTTTAAAACGGTGGCATTCAACCAGGCAACCAGCAACAGAACAAGAGGACACAGTCTCAAGCTGCACATGGGGAGGTTTAGGCTGGATGTTAGGAAGAAGTTCTTCAGAGAAAGAGTGATTTGCCATTAGAATGGGCTGCGCAGGAATGCGGTGGAGTCACCGTCACTGGAGATGTTTAAAAGGAGATTGGATGACGCCATGGTTTAGTTGATTAGATGGTGCTGGGTGATAGGTTGGACTTGATGATCTCTAAGGTCTCTTCCAACCTGGTTAATTCTATTCTATTCTATTCTATTCTATTCTATTCTATTCTATTCTATTCTATTCTATTCTAATAGAATAGAAGATCCCCATCAACTCTCCTCCTAAACACCTCCAGGGATGGTGACTCCACCACCTCCCTGGGTAGCACATTCCAATGACCAATCTCTCTCTCTGGGAAGAATTTCTTCCTCACCTCCAGCCTGAACCTCCCCTGGCACAGCTTGAGACTGTGTCCTCTTGTTCTGCTGCTGGGTGCCTGGGAGAAGAGACCAACCCCCACCTGGCTACAACCTCCCTTCAGGGAGTTGGAGAGAGCAAGAAGGTCTCCCCTGAGCCTCCTCTTCTCCAGGCTAAGCAACCCCAGGTCCCTCAGCCTCTCCTCACAGGGCTGTGCTCCAGACCCCTCCCCAGCTTTGTTGCCCTTCTCTGGACACCTTCCAGCAACTCAACACCTTTCCTAAACTGAGGGGCCTAGAACTGGACACAGGACTCAAGGTATGGCCTAACCAGTGATGAGTTCAGGGCAGAATGACCTCCCTGCTACTGCTGGCCGCACTATTCCTGATGCATACCAGGATGCCCTTGGCCTTCTTGCCACCTGGGCACACTGTTGGCTCATGTTCAGCCTACTGTCAACCAATACCCCCAGGTCCCTCTCTGCCTGGCTGCTCTCCAGCCACTCTGACCCCAGCCTGTAGCACTGCATGGGGTTGTTGTGGCCAATGTGTAGAACCTGGCACTTGGTTGTGTTCAATCTCATGCCCTTGGACTCTGGATGGCCAAACCATCCTGCAGGAGTGGGGGTTAGTGGCCACAGGGATGGGCTCTGGCACCCAGCAATGTCCCCAGATGGCCTGTGGGTCTTCTAGCTGCATACTAACTGGAAAGCTGTGGCTGCAGGGCTGGGCACCCGCCCACTGCTGCTTTCTCATGGTTTTTTTCCTCTGGCTTATCATGCTCAGGTGAAAGGGATCTCCCTTCTTCCATCCTCATCCCATCCTGGCTCTCTTACCAACAGGAGGAGAAGCTGCAGGGGTGCCCAAAGCATCTCCCTGTTTGCATTCAGCAAGGAAACACCTCCTGTGCTTTCTTGAGCTGCTAGCACTCTCAAAGGAAGGCTGCTACCACCTCAAAACCATTTGCAAATAGCTTCTGTTTGCTCAGGCCCCTCTTTCCCCTTGCAGCAGCCTGTTCCTTGCCCTCTCAGCTCAAGCTCAGCCCCAGGTGCTGCACAGCACTCTTTCTAATAGCCTGCTGCCACAGCTCCAGCAGGTTTTTATTAGACTAAACTTTATTAGAATAAACTTTATTAGAATAAACCAAACCAGGTTGGAAGAGACCTTCAAGGTCATCGCGTCCAACCCATCAACCAATCCAACCCACCCAAACAGCTAACCCATGGCACCAAGCACCCCATCAAGTCTCCTTCTGAACACCTTCTGTGGCCGGTTGACGTTGCCCCCTTAAGAAAGGGAATATGGTGGACGGAAGTTGGTAAACGGAAAGAATAATCTAAACTAATTTCATTGGTGAAGTGGGAGGAAGCACCTTCTGAGCTGGGACTATACTGGGTTTTTCCAGCACCCTATCTTCAGTCTTGCTTCCGCCTTTTCTTCGTGCAGCAGCTCTGCCTGTGCTGGGCTTTCTGCCAAGGCCTCGGCCTTGAAGACAGATAAAGGCTGGTATATTAACTCCCTTCCAATTAACACGAACTGCTTCTAACTTTTTTTTCCTCTCTTTTCTTTCTCTTTCTATCCCATTCAGGGGAAAGGGGGGAGAGAGGGGAGAGCGGAGGTGGAGAACCCCTCTCTGTCCGAGGGGGGTCACTCTCATTTCTGTGTTGCTCTGTTGTATATCTTTGTATATATTGTAGATATTGTAAATTTGTAAATATTCCCCTGCATACCTTACATTGCTTTGTAAATATAGCTCCACTGCTTTGCTAATTCAGCTTGTGAGTTTTTTTTTTCCTTTCCCTTCAATTCTTTTTTCCCTTTTACTTCACAGGGGGGAGGGAAGAGGTTTCTTGGCCTTACCCTTTCCAAACCCACCACACCTTCAATGACGGCAACTCCACCACCTCCCCGGGCAACCCATTCCATAGCGCAATCACTCTTTCTGTATAGAACTTCTTCCTAACATCCAACCTGAACCTCCCCTGGCGCAGCCTGAGACTGTGTCCTCTTGTTCTGGTACTGGCTGCCTGGGAGAAGAGACCATCATCCGCCTGTCTACAACCTCCCTTCAGGTAGTTGTAGAGAGTGATAAGGTCACTCCTGAGTCTCCTCTTCTCCAGGCTGAGCAACCCCAGCTCCCTCAGCCTCTCCTCATAGGGCTTGTGTTCCAAACCCCTCACCAACTTTGTTGCTCTTCTCTGGACTCGTTCCAGCAAGTCAACATCCTTCCTAAACTGAGGGGCCCAGAACTGGACACAATACTCAAGGTGTGGCCTAACCAGTGCAGTGTACAGGGGCAGAATGACCTCCCTGCTCCTGCTGGCCACACTGTTCCTGATGCAGGCCAGGATGCCATTGGCCTTCTTGGCTGCCTGGGCACACTGCAGGCTCATGTTCAGCCTACCATCAACCAGCACCCCCAGGTCCCTCTCTACCTGGCTGCTCTCCAGCCACTCTGACCCCAGCCTGTAGCACTGCATGGGGTTGTTGTGGCCAATGTGCAGAACCCGGCACTTGGATGTGTTAAATCTCATGCCGTTGGATTCTGCCCATCTGTCCAGCCTGTTGAGGTCCCTCTGCAGAGCCTCTCTACCCTCCAGCAGATCAACTCTTGCCCCCAGCTTGGTGTCGTCAGCAAATTTACTGATGATGGACTCAATGCCCTCATCCAGATCATCAATAAAGATGTTAAAGAGCACAGGGCCCAGCACTGATCCTTGGGGCACACCACTAGTGACTGGCTGCCAGCAGGATGTGGCACCATTCAGCACCACTCTCTGGGCTCGGCCATCCAGCCAGTTCCTAACCCATCGCAGTGTGCTCCCGTCCAAGCCATGGGCTGACAGTTTGGCCAGCAGTTTGCTATGGGGGACGGTGTCAAAGGCCTTGCTGAGGTCCAGGTAGACTACATCAACAGGCCTCCCCACATCCACCAGGCGGGTTACCTGATCGTAGAAGGAGATCAGGTTGGTCAGGCAGGACCTGCCCTTCCTAAATCCATGCTGGCTAGGCCTGATCCCTTGGCCATCCTGTGAGTGCTGTGTTATTGCACTCAGGATGACCTGTTCCATGATCTTGCCTGGCACTGAGGTCAGGCTGACAGGCCTGTAATTCCCTGGCTCATCCAACTGGCCCTTCTTATGGATGGGCACCACGTTGGCCAGCTTCCAGTCCTCTGGGACCTCTCCAGTGAGCCAGGACTGCTGGAAAATTATGGAGAGTGGCTTGGCCAGCTCATCTGCCAGCTCTCTCAGCACCCTAGGATGAATCCCATCTGGTCCCATGGACTTGTGGGGATCCAAGCTGCTAAGGAGAGTTCCAACCACCTCCTCATGGAACATAGGGAAACTGTGCAGCTCCCTGGCTCCTTCTGCCAGCTCTGCAGGCCAGCTGTCAGGAAGACGTTCTGCCCTTCTAGCAAATATTGAGGCAAAGAAGGTGTTAAGTATCTCTGCCTTTTCCTCATCCTTTGTTACAATGTTCCCCTCCGTATCCACCAAGGAGTGGAGGTTGTCCTTCCCCTTCCTCTTACTATTAATGTATTTATAGAAGGACTTTTTGTTGTCCTTCACAGTAGAGGCCAGTTTAAGCTCCAAGTGTGCTTTTGCCTCCCTAATTCTCTTCCTACAAGACCTAGCAACATCCTTAAACATTCTGTGGGTTGCCTCCCCTCTCTTCCAAAGGTGATACACCCTCTTTTTTTTCCCTCAGTTCCATTAAAAGTTCATGAACCATCCAGGCTGGCCGTCTGCCCCGGCGGCTCATCTTCCGGCACATTGGCACAGCCTGTCCCTGAGCCTTCAACAATTCTTCCTTGAAGTAGGTCCAGCTCTCCTGGACCCCTTTGTTTTTAAGGGCTTTATCCCAAGGAACCCTCTGAATTAGTTCCTTGAGTAACCCGAAGTCTGCCCTCCGGAAGTCCACAGTGGAGGTCTTCTTGCTGCCCCTCTTGGCTTGACCAAAAACTGAGAATTCAATTATCTCATGGTCACTGGACCCCAAACACCCTCCAACCAGCACATCGCCCACCAGTCCTTCCCTGTTGGTGAAGAGGAGGTCAAGCATAGCCTTGCCCCTGGTAGGCTCTTGCAGCACCTGGGATAAGAAGCTGTCCTCCATGCATTCTAAGAACCTTCTAGACTGTCTCCTCTCTGCCGTGTTGAGATCCCAGCAGATGTCAGGCAGGTTGAAGTCGCCCATGAGAACAAGGTCCGGAGATCTTGACACAGCCCTAAGCTGCCTATAGAATGACTAATCAACATCTTCCTCCTGGTTGGGTGGTCTATAACAGACTCCAACCAGGGTGTCTGCCCTGCTGGTCTTCCCTCTAATTCTTATCCACAAGCATTCAACCCGATCGTCCCTAATCTCCATCTCAATAGCATCTAGTGCCTTCCTGATGTACAGGGCCACCCCTCCACCCCTTCTTCCTTGCCTGTCTCTCCTGAAGAGCTTGTAACCGTCAATTGCAGCGCTCCAGTCATGTGAGTCGTCCCACCACGTCTCTGTGATGGCAACTACATCATAATTTTCCTGCTGCATCAAGGCTTCCAGCTCCTTCTGTTTGTTACCCATGCTTCGTGCATTAGTGTACATGCACTTCAGCTGAGCTACTGGTTTCACCTCCGACTCTAGCTTGTCGCCCCCAGACTCTTGTCTGAGAGGACTCTTTTCAGCCCCTTCCCCCTTCAAAACTAGTTTAAAGCCCTGTCGATGAGACCCGCCAATTCCCTACCCAGGATCTTTTTATCTTTGGGGGACAGTCCGTTCTCATATACAGTGATCTTTCCTGTTCTCTGGGACAGATGTACTCTATCTGTTGCCAGCTGGCCTGGTGCAGTTAAGGGTATTGATGAAAAAATTATTTGTGCCCCTGACCCCTCAACCAGGTCTCCCAGGGCCCTGAAGTCATCTTTGATAGCCCTGGGAGTTCTGGTTGCAACATCATCATTCCCTAACTGCATAACTATTAAAGGGTAGTAGTCAGAGGGCTGCACCAGTTTAGGCAGCCTACTGGTAACATCATTAACTTGGGCTCCTGGCAGACAGAGATGTTCACCAGAGATGTTCTCCAAGTACCTGCCATATGAGGAAAGGCTGAGGGAGCCTGCTTTGTCCAGCATTGAGAGGAGAAGGCTGAGGGAAGACCTTATCACCATGGAGCAGTGCATAAAGGGTGGCTGCCAGGAGGATGGAGACTCCCTTCGGACAGGGAGTCACGTGGAAAAGACAAGGGGTGATGGGTGCCTGGATGGGGGCTGCAAGAAAGCTGGGAAGAGCCTTTTGACACAGTCTTGAGGTGTTAGGACCAGAGGGAGTGGATTGAATTGAAGCTTGAGGAGGGCAGATTTAGACTGGAGATGGGGAAGAAATTCTTTCCATTTAGGAACAGGCTGCCCAGGGAGGTCGTGGATGCCCCCTCCAGGTAGCACCCAGGTTGGATGAGACCTTGAGCAACCTGGTCTGGTGGAACGTGTCCCTGCCCATGGCGGGGGGGGGGGGGGGGGGGTTGGAACTGGATAATCTTTGAAGTCACTTCCAACCAAAACCATTCTATGAATCTATGATTCTGCTCCTGGGGAGCCTCTGATCAGCCTTCAGAAGAAACTGTTTTACCATGGGAACAGTTAGAGATTGGAATCATCTCCCAAGGGAAGCAGTGGATTCCTCTCTAGGAATCTATGATCCTATGAGTCCATGAATCTGTGATTCTATGAGTCCATGAATCTATGATTCTACTCCTTGGGAGCTTCTGATCAGCCTTCAGAAGAAACTGTTTCACCATGGGAGCAGTTAGAGATTGGAATCATCTCCCAAGGGAAGCAGTGGATTCCTCTCTGTGATTCTATGATCCTATGAATCTGTGGTTCTATGACTCTATGACTCCATGATTCTATGATCCTATGAATCTATGAATCTATGACTCTATGATTCTATGATTCTACTCCTGGGGAGCTTCTGATCAGCCTCCAGAAGAAACTGTTTCACCATGAGAGCAATTAGAGACTGTAATCATCTCCCAAGGGAAGCAGTGGATTCCCCTCTATGAATTTATGACTCTATGATTCTATGAGTCTATGACTCTATGATTCTGTGACTCTATGATTCTGTGACTCTGATTCTATGACTCTATGATTTAATGACTCTATGACTCTATGATTCTATGAGTCTATGACTATGATTCCATGACTCTATGATTCTGTGACTCTGATTCTATGACTCTATGACTCTATGATTCAATGATTCAATGGGTCTATGACTCTGTGTCTCTGTGACTCTATGATTCTATGACTCCATGACTCTATGAATCTATGATTCTACTCCTGGGGAGCTTCTGATCAGCCTCCAGAAGAAAGTGTTTCCCCATGAGCTCAGTTAGAGATTGGAATCCTGTCCCAAGGGAAGCAGTGGATTCCCCTACGTTGGGCAGTTTTAAGACCCAGGTTGGCAGGGTGCTGGGCCAGCTCATTTCAACTCCCCTGTCACCTAGGAACGTGGGACCAGATGGTCCTTGGGGTCCCTTCCAGCAGAGGGGGTTGGTCTCTTCTCCCAGGCAACCAGCAACAGAACAAGAGGACACAGTCTCAAGCTGTGCCAGGGGAAATTTAGGCTGGAGGTGAGGAGAAAGTTCTTCACTGAGAGAGTTGTTAGCCATTGGAATGTGCTGCCCAGGGAGGTGGTGGAGTCACCATCACTGGAGGTGTTCAAGAGGGGATTGGATGTGGCACTTGGTGTCATGGTTTAGTCATGAGGTCTTGGGTGACAGGTTGGACTTGATGACCTTTGAGGTCTCTTCCAACCCTGGTGATTCTGTGATTCTGTCCCTTAAACCTGGCTTTTCCTCCTGCTTATCTTCAGTGGCAGGTAGCAGACCAGCTGTGTTCTTGAAGAACATGCAAACTGGGCTCGGAGAGAGGTAGTTCCCCTCCCTTTCCCAGTGCTGCTGGTGCTACTGGTGCAGCTGGAAGCCTCCCTGCCCTGCTCTGCCTGCGTGCTCCGAGGAGTGCCTGAGAACATGCAATACCTCGGCGCCGGCTTAGTGTTGAAGTGTGAGCTTTACTCGGCCTTTACTCACTGTATGCACAGCTGGAGGGAAAAATCACTCCCTGGTTCAGTCGGGTAGTTAATGCCCTGCCCAAGGAAATGTTTTTTCCTGCCTGAAGCCCGGAGCGAGGTCTGGCAGCTAGGTGAGCAGGAAAAAAAAACACCAACCCAGCAGCAGTTTGGGCTGCTGTTTACTCAAGCGAACAGCTGGGGCAGTGTTGGATGTTCCCAACTTTCCCTGTTGCTTCTCAGCATCCCTGTGCCAGTCAGGAAGGCAGAGAAGCTGCCTTCTTGTGCTGGGTTGAGGCAGCCCCCTTCCCCACCCCTGGCAACAATAAACACTCAGACAAATGGATTGCAAAAGTGATGGAAAGTTTAAAGACAAAGAAGTGAACTTTTACAGAAAAGCCAAAAGCGCAGTGACAAAGAAGGATCCCAAAACAGACCCAGAGAGATCCCATCCCCACCTGAGGGTACACCCAAGACCCGCAGGGCTCCTTCTTCCCCCTCCCACTGCTAGGCTAGTCTCAGCTGGCCAGATCTGAGATTGCCCATCCCCCTGTGGCCTTGGGCCTAGCCAGGCCCAAAGCCAGGAGGCATCTCCCCCAGTTACCGGCTGACAGAGGAGGAAGAAAAGAGGAGGTGCTAAACTCCACACTGGAACTTATAGTGGTGCAAAGAATTGTGGTTGGAAATACTACATAATTTCCTGTGTCCACCCCTCTGGGCTGGACTTCTGGACACAGGAAGTAAACATTGCAGGGGGCACCCAGCTCAAACTGCAACACTTCTCCTCAACTTTTTGATAGTCGGTAGTTTCTGTGGCATCACCATCTCCAAAGGAGGGAGGTTGTGATCCAGGGAGGGGATGCAGTGGTCTAGGAGGAGATGAAGTGGTCTGGAGGGGGATGCTGTGATCCAAAGGGAGGATGTAGTGGTCCAGGGAAGGGATGCAGTGATCCAAGGAGGGGATGCAGTGGTCCAGAGGGGAATGGAGTAGTCCAGAGAGGAGATACAGTGGTCTGGAGGGGGATACTGTGATCCAAGGAGAGGATGCAGTGATCCAAGGAGAGGATGCAGTGATCCAAGGAGGGGATGCAGTGATCCAAGGAGGGGATGCAGTGGTCCCGAGGGGAATGGAGTGGTCCAGAGAGGGGATGTTGTGGTCCAACAGAGGGATGCTGTGTTCCAAGGGGGAGATGCAGAGGTCCAGTGGGGGATGCAGTTGTTGAGGAGGGCATGCTGTCACCTGGGGGATGATGCTGTAGTTCAGTGGGGTGGTGCTGTGATCCAAGGGGATAAGCTGCAGCCCAGGAAAGAGATGCAGAGGTCCAGGGTGTGGGTGCTATAGTCCAAGAAGGAACGCAGTGGTCTGTGGGGGGATTGCTGTGGTCAAGGGAGAGATGCTGTAGTCCAGGAGGGTGTTTTGTGGTCCAAGGGGGGGATGCTGTGGTCCAGGAGGGTATTTTGTGGTCCAAGGGGGAGATGCTGTGGTGTAGGGAGGAAGGAAGGTGTTGTCCAGGGGAGGGGAGATGCTGTAGTCCAGGGGGGCAATGTTGTGGCCCAGGACTGTCTGCCCTCCTGTTGTCCCTGCACTGCATCCTCTGCCAGGGGGGCAGGAGGATGACTGACTCTCAAGAGAGCACTTTTTTTTCACCTGGTGAAGCCCCACAATGTGGCACTTCAGAGCCACAAGCCCTCCTGAGCCCTGTGATCTGTGCAGGAAGGTTGAGTGCTTGCCATGCAGCTCCATTTGGGAGGGGAAGGTCCTGCTCTGGTCCTTAAGACACATTCCTGCTGCTGCTCTTGCCCTGATGCTCCTCCAGGAGCCACTTCGACTCTACTGATCCAGGAGAAAACAAACTCCACTGGGAAAGGTGAATTTCCTGATGGCTTAGTGAGTTGGAGCAGCTAGGCTGGTGGCTGAAGAGTGGAGTTCAAGGAGAGGGACAGATGACACCAAGCTGGGGGCAAGAGTTGATCTGTCAGAGGGTAGGAGAGATCTTCAGAGGGACCTTCCCAGGCTGGGCAGATGGGCAGAGTCCAAGGGCATGAGATTTAACACATCCAAGTGCCAGGTTCTATACATTGGCCACAACAACCCCATGAAGTGCTACAGGCTGGGGTCAGAATGGCTGGAGAGCAGCCAGGCAGAGAGGGACCTGGGGGTACTGCTTGACAGTAGGCTGAACATGAACTAGCAGTGTGCCCAGGTGGCCAAGAAAGCCAATAGCATCCTGGCCTGTATCAGGAACAGTGTGACCAGCAGTAACAGGGAAGCCATTCTGCCCTGTGCTCAGCACTGGTTAGGCCACACCTTGAGTCCTGTGTCCAGTTCTGGGCTCCTCAGTTTAGGAAAGATGTTGAGTTGCAGGAAGGTGTCCAGAGAAGGGCAAGAAAGCTGGGGAGGGGTCTGGAGCACAGCCCTGGGAGGAGAAGCTGAGGGAGCTGGGGTTGCATAGCTTGGAGAAGAGGAGGCTCAGGGGAGACCTTCTTGCTCTCTACAACTCCCTGAATCACAGAATCACCAAGGTTGGAAGAGACCTTTGAGATCACTGAGTCCAACCTGTCACCACTGACCTCATGACTAGACCATGGCACCAAGTGCCACGTCCAATCCCCTCTAGAACACCTCTAGGGACGGTGACTCCACCACCTCCCTGGGCAGCACATCCCAATGGTGAACGACTCTCTGTGGAGAACTTTCTCCTCACCTTGAGTCTAAACTTCCCCTGAAGGGAGGTTGTAGCCAGGTGGGGGTTGTTCTCTTCTCCCAGGCACCCAGCACCAGAACAAGAGGGCACAGTCTCAATCTCTGCCAGGGGAGTTTTAGGCTGGCTGTTAGGAAAAAGTTCTTCATAGAAAGAGAGATTGGCCATTCCAATGTGCTGCCCAGGTGTCGTGGGTTTGGGATAAAGGCCCAGCCTTCTCCCCCCACAAAGTGAATGAAAAAAAAATTACCACAGCTAACCACAGCCAGATGAGCAAAGGAACGCTGTATTTACAAGCGGTTTTAGGGGCTGCAGGGTATATATACGCAATTTACAGTATTTACAACATATACACAGAAATATACAGCCAAGTAATACAGGAATGAGATTCCCCTCCCCTGCAGGAGGAGGGTTCCCCCCCTGTACCCCCTTCTCTCCCCTTTTTCCCCAGAGAGGGTTAGAAAGAGAAGAAAGGAGCAGTTGCTAATTAAAAGCAGTTATAAATTAGAGCAAAATGTTAGTAGGTTTGCAGGCCTCACGCTTATCAGTCCAAGGTCAGTCTGGCAGAGAGCCTAGAAGCCACAAGCTGCGAGAAGGGAGGAGGGAAAAGTGCACACTGAGGAAAATCTCAGTCGCATTCAAAACTAAAACTAGCACTCTACCAATCCACCAATGAAATTAGTTTAGACCTGTCTTTTGTTTATAAAACATTCAACCACAGTGTCCCGTTCTTAAACGCACCGCCTCAAACAGTCACAGACCACCCCTTCTAAACAATTTCATTGGCTGTTCATACTGTCCATCCAATCCAAGACAATATTTACAGTTCATAAGTAAAGTTCATAGTCCATTCCGGCTATACTCAGATGCAGATGATTCAAAAGTCCATGAAAATCAGGAAATGAGAAAAATGGAAAACAGTTTATCTCTTCGCCGACGAAGCGAAGAAAAGGGAAACAGGGATTCTCAGGGTCTCTTAGTTGCCTCAGGGCTCTCAGGGATCTCAGGGTTCGTGCAGCATACATTCCTTGTAGATTCTTCCTTTGGACGCGATGTAGCTGCACAACAGTTTGAAATTAAACTCTTTCAGCTAAAGTCAAATTTCTTTGTGGAATACACTGAATTTCACCATTCTCTTGCATTACCCAATAAGTGTGACCTGGACCTTCAGCTGAAACCACCCCTCGGACAGGTTTAGCCTCTCCTGAGGGTGAAAATACCCAAACAGTTTTACCTAACAGATTCTTTTCTCTAACAACAGGAACTCTATCACCTTCTACTTTCTGTAGCAAATCTGAATGTGCAGGTCCAGCTCGGTTCACTGAACCTCTACTATTTACCAGCCAGGTTGCTTGTGCTAAATGTTTTTCCCAGTTTTTCAAAGATCCACCCCCCATGGCTTTAAGAGTGGTCTTCAACAAACCGTTGTAGCGTTCAATCTTCCCTGAAGCTGGTGCATAGTAAGGAATATGAAAAATCCACTCAATAGCATGCTCTTTTGCCCAGCTCTTTACAAGGTTGTTCTTGAAATGAGTTCCGTTGTCTGACTCAATCCTTTCCGGAGTTCCCTGTCTCCACAGGATCTGTCTCTCCAGACCGAGAATGGTGTTGCGTTCAGTTGCATGTGGAACTGGATAAGTTTCCAACCATCCAGTGTTTGCCTCTACCATAGTAAGCACGTATTGCTTACCAGAATGAGAACGTGGTAGAGTGATGTAGTCAATCTGCCAAGCTTCACCATACTTGTACTTGGACCATCTGTCACCATACCACAAGGGCTTAAGTCGTTTTGCCAGCTTAATAGCAGCACAAATGTCACAGTCATGCATGACTTGTGTGATGGCATCCATGGAAATGTCTATGGATCTGTCACTGGCCCATTGGTACGTTGCATCTCTGCCTTGATGTCCTGACGAATCATGAGCCCACTGAGCTAAGAATATCTCACCTCGGTGTTTCCAGTCGAGATCAAGATTAGAGTCCATGTCTACTTGAGAAACTCTTGAAGCTAGATCTGCCTGATGGTTGTGCTGCTGTTCCTCAGTAGCTTTGCTCTTTGGAATGTGAGCATCGATGTGTCTCACTTTCACTGGAATTCTCTCGATTCGATCAGCAATGTCCTGCCACAGGTTGGCTGCCCAAATGGGTTTTCCTTTTCTCTGCCAACCACTCTTCTTCCAGTTCTTTAGCCAACCCCATAGAGCATTGGCTACCATCTATGAGTCGGTGTAGAGATAAAGCTTTGGCCATCTCTCACGTTCAGTAACGTCGAGAGCTAGCTGGACAGCTTTTACCTCTGCGAACTGACTGGATTCTCCTTCTCCATCCTACGCCTCTGCAACTCGGCGTGTTGGACTCCACACTGCAGACTTCCACCTTTGCTTGTTTCCAACAAGACGACAGGAACTGTCTGTGAACAAAGCATATTTCTTTTCATCATCAGAGAGGTCATTGTAAGGAGGAGCTTCCTCAGCACGAGTTACTTTCTCCTCTGGAGGTTTAGCACAGTTGATACCTTCAGGCCAACTTGAGATCACCTCCACTAGACCAGGTCTTTCAAGATTTCCCATTTGAGCTCTCTGTGTTATCAGAGCCATCCACTCAGACCATGTTCATGTCTGAGGCATGATGTGGTGTGGAACCTTTGCCTTTGAACATCCAATTCAAAACTGGTAATCTGGGAGCTAAGAGAAGTTGTGATTCAATTCCAATTACTTCTGAAGATGCTTTTACTCCTTCATAGGCAGCTAAAATTTCTTTCTCTGTTGGAGTATAATTAGCCTCTGAACCTCTGTAACCTTGACTCCAGAAACCAAGAGGCCGTCCATGTGTCTCACCTGGAGCTTTTTGCCACAATCACCAGGTTGGACCATTGTCACTTGCAGCCGTGTACAAAATGTTCTTAATGTCTGGACCATCTCGGACAGATCCCAGACCCATTGCTTGAACTACCTCTTGCTTTAACTGGTCAAAGGCTGCTTGTTGTTCAGGTCCCCAGTGGAAACTGTTTCTCTTTCGAGTCACATCATACAGAGGTTTCACAATCTGACTGTATCCAGGAATGTGCAGTCTCCAAAATCCCACTATCCCCAAGAAAAGTAAGGTCTCTTGCTTGTTTGTGGGATTTGTCATGGTAGAGACTCTATTTACCACATCCACTGGAATGTGTCGGCATCCATTCTGCCACCGAACTCCCAGAAACTGAATTTCTGTGGTAGGTCCTTTCACCTTGTCTCGTTTGATGGCAAAACCTGCTTCCAGAAGAATGTCAATGATTTTGTTACCTTTCTCGAAGACTTCTTCAGCAGTTTTACCCCAGACGATGATATCATCGATGAACTGGATGTGTTCTGGAGCACCACCTTTCTCCAGAGCATCATGGATTACTGCATGACAGATGCTGGAGCTGTGGATCCAGCCCACTGGCAGTCTGTTGAAAGTTTACTGGATTCCTCTCCAGGTGAAAGCAAACTGAGGCCTGCATTCCTCTGCTATGGGAATAGAGAAAAATGCATTAGCAATGTCTATGGTAGCATACCATTTGGCCTCTTTGGATTCCAGCTCATACTGTAGCTCCATCATGTCTGGTACTGCTGCACTCATAGGTGGTGTTACTTCATTTAGGGCTCGGTAGTCTACTGTCAGACGCCAGTCTCCAGTCTGCTTTCGCACAGGCCACAATGGACTGTTGAAAGGTGAATGAGTTTTGCTGACGACTTTCTGACTCTCCAACTGACGAATCAGATTCTGAATGGGCAACAAAGAGTCACGGTTGGTTCTGTATTGTCTGTGATGCACAGTCTGAGAAGCTACCGGCAATTTAATGTCCTATATCTTATGTTTTCCCACAACTGCAGATTCATCAGAAAGCTCGGGTCTAGCAGACAGCTTCAATTTTTGTCCATCAATTTCTATAGAAGCTACTCCAAAAGCCCATTTGTAACCTCTAGGGTCTTTGAAACGCCCTTCTCTCAGAAAATCAATTCCCAAAATACAAGGTGCGTCAGGTCCGGTCACAACTGTTTGCTTCCTCCATTGTTTACCAGTTAAACTTATATTAACCTCCACCTTACTTAACTCTTGAGATCCACCAGTGACTCCCAGAATAGTTATAGACTCTGATCCCTGATAATTTGATGGTATTATGGTGCACTGAGCTCCTGTGTCAACCAAGGCCCTGTACTTCCGAAATTTTGGAGTGCCAGGCCACTGGATGTACACATCCCAATAGATTCTATTATCTCTGTTATCCCTCTCCTCCCCCTGGCGGGAGGCAGGGCACCCCTAGTTATGGGGAACATGCCCACATGTGCATTGAGCACAGTGTGCAGTGTTAGAACTGGAGCCACTGTTGGAGCTACTAGAGTTGTTCTGGGGAACTGTGGAAGTAACAGCTACCCTTCTGGTATTGCTACCTCGGGTTCTGCCACTTTGCAATTCCCTCAGTCTCCTGAAAAGATTAGAAGTTGGTTGGCCATCCACCTGTTCATGTTCTCACCAAACTGATCACACAGATGTAGTGGATCTGCCCTCAGAAATGAGCCGCAGATGTATCAATTTTTATATATGTATACAAACTCTGTAGCGGGGTATTTACAGTCACCCTTCACAGGTATCAATATTCTGGTAGTGGAACTATCTTTACAGAATGTTATGTATGGGCACTTAAATCAAATGCTTCAGAGAACTTATATTCAAAACTTAGTCAGAGAGTGGCGGGGGAGGGGGTGGTCAGTGACCGGCAACCCTCCACCCGGAGCAATTTAAACGCTACCCTAACTGAAGCTCTATAAAGAAAAGGCTTGGCTTACTCACAAGCTGAGAACTTTGTGAAGTCTTTCCTTAATGTTTATAGTCCAGAGAACGCGGCACGGATGTGCCGTAATAAGGAGATAGGAAATGGCACCGGCCGCGTGGCCGCACCGCGTGGCTGCTGCTTCTCCCATGACACAAAGTTTCCCTGCTAGCGGGGGCTGTGGCAGGTCAGCAACGCTGGTTCACACGGGCTACCAGGTTTTCTCCTGCAGTGATGGATCAGGAAGCGGTTGATCCCACGGAGTACTGTCCACAGCACCGCACGGAGCTGGGTGACGGTGGTAAAGGACCACGAGGCACTCTTGAAGCACTGGCACGCACACACACAGGTTCCAACTCCAAGGTGGGGGGGCTCATTTGCCAAACGACCCCTATTTACCATTTGCCCCAGTGAATACTGGTCCAATAATCATCTGTTGCTAACGCAAAGATTAACCAATGAACTGACACCTACCAAATATGGCCTGCCTCTTGTGTACTACAGGGGTGAGACCACGCCCAGGTAGGCTGTTTACCTGGACTCAGTGGTGCCAGGATCCCCCCCTGACACATCTAGAAAGGAGGGGGGAACAAAGGAGGGTTAGCACACAGAGAAATATATCCTACAAATGTTTGGGGCACAATCCTGACCATAAGCATTGTTCACTACAGCAGAGTTATCCAAATAGTCCTACGTGACTGCCTTGGTGGTCTGTTTTCAGCGGTAACCTCCACCAGGAACACACTGAGACCAGGAGCCTCGGAAAAGCATGAACTGCTGCCTTTTCAACCTGAGGGACCCGTGCGGAATCTCTACGTTCGGCTAGAATCGGCTCTTGCCGTGTCTCCACATGCTCGGGATCGTTTGGGTCCTGGCGTGCCGTGGCAGTTTAAAAGCCTGCGGCAGCTCGCAGGCGATTCCATTTCAGTGGTGCAGTGAAGGATGATCAGGATTGTGCCCCAAACATTTGGGTAGGATATATTTCTCTGTGTGTTAACCCTCCTTTGTTCCCCCTCCTTTCTGGAGGCAGCAGGGGGGATCCTGGCGCCACTGAGTCCAGGTAAACAGCCTACCTGGGCGTGGTCTCACCCCTGTAGTACAAGAGGCAGGCTATATGTTTGTTTCCCTGGGTATAGCATATACTCAGGCCATATTTGGTAGGTGGTAGTTCATTGGTTAATGTTTGCGTTAGCAACAGATGCTTATTGGACTAGTATTCACTGGGGCAAATGGTAAATAGGGGTCGTTTGGTAAATGAGCCCCCCCCACCTCGGTGTTGGAGCCTGTGTGTGTGCGTGCGTGCCAGCCAGTGCTTCGGGAGGCCTCGTGGTCCTTTAGCCACCGTCACCCAGCTGCATGCGGTGCCGTGGACAGCACTCCGTGGGATCAACCGCTGCGTGATCCATCACTGTAGGAGAAGACCTGGTAGACTGTGTGAACCAGCGTTGCTGACCTGCCACTGCCCCCCCTCCGAGTGAGGAACTTTTGTATCCTGGGAGAGAACAGCAGAGCCACGCGGTGCGGCCACACGGCTGGCGCCATTTCCTGTCTCCTTATTACGGCACATCTGTGCCACGTTGTCTGGACTATAAGCATTATTAAGGAAAGACTCCACGAAGTTCTCAGCTTGTGAGTAAGCCAAGCCCTTCTTTACAGAGCTTCAGTTAGGATAGCGTTTATATTGCTCCGGGTGGAGGGTTGCCGGTCACTGGCCAACCCCTCCCCCGCCACTCTCTGACTCAGTTTAGATTATAAATTTTGTGAATCATTTTGATTTAAATGCCCATACATAACATTCTGTAAAGATAGTTTCACTAACCAAATATTGATACCTGTGAAGGGTGACTGTAAATACCCCGTTACAGAGTTTGTACATATAAATAAAAATAAACTTATATTTTCATTGATGGATCTGCCGTGCATTTCTGAGGGCATATCCACTACATTAATGGCGCTGTGCAAGGGTTATCCGATAAGTGACTATCTCTACAGAATGGCATACGTAATAAAACGATCCGATATGCAATGGGCTATAGAAAATCTGACAAATCCGGACCAAATCACTACGAAATTATCCGAATACGTGGTCGAGCTATGCGCTGATCCAACCGCAATAACCGAGGAGAGAGTTACTGCGATCGGGGCTTGCATAATGCGAGCACAAGACGAATTTACAGCATTAGAGGAAAAGATTAAAAAACTTGAGGAAAAAAATAACTTCCTGGAAAGAGAGTTAGGAAAGTCTGAGACACAAAATGATAAACTTCATGACTTGTTAACATTGCAAAATAAAGAAAGCAACGCTACTATGAAGGTATTAGGGGGATCAGACAGAGACTCTGTTTCAAGCCTTCCTGGGATCTCCCAACCGCCTAGCCCCGAGCAGCCCCGCAACCACGATGTCGTGCCCGGAGCCAGGTCTCCCGTACACTCCTTTTACGAATTACCCCCACCACAGTCTCGCGGAAAGGACAGAAAGGTAGCGAATCCCACCATAGCGCAAGACTTTAGACCCATGGTCCCCTTGGACCAGCTGAGACTCCAAACACTGCAAACAGCAAGTCCCGATTCACCCGCTCAGCCCAGCATGTCAGCAGCAGCGCGTGAATTAAATTTGCCTGACAATAGTGCTCCGAGAAGCGAAGCCCAGAAAAAATCCCATAGCTACCGAACGGAGAGAAACCCATCTGACCGGGACGATACGGATTACAGTTCGGAAGATGAACCCATACGGAGGAAAGCCATGCATTTACATCCCGTTCTTAAAGAGCAATACACGGACAGCCACTGTGGCCGAGGGACAACAACTACCTCTGTTCGCCCGTATAGCGGAGCAAAGCTTCGGGACCTGCAGGAGACGTTTACACGAGAACCGGACAAGTCGGTAACAGACTTTTTGTATCGCGTTATGGAATTGGGTGGGGATACAATTATTTTGGACCGTAATGAAGCAAAAAGCTGTTCATGGGGTCATGAAGTATTTTTGGGCATGAGTCCAGAGGGATACCACTCGTTAACTTCCCGTATCGCTCACTGGGCTGGAAGTTTAGATCCTATAGATAGAGACGAACCAACAGAAGTGAGGGTTACAAGTTCGGCCGAACTCACCGCCGCGATTAAAAAGTTGGCATGCGTTCAAGCAATGTACGATCGCGGGGCATATTCTTCCCCACTAGATGCCCCAATTAACCCAGTGCAACTCAAAATTCTAATCCGTGGTCTGCCGCCGGGTCTAAAAAATGTATGTGATGCCAAAAAGGAGGAAATTGAATGAGTAGTCGAAAGGAATAATGCCTCTACTAATTCCCAGGAACACCAATTAACTTGGGAAGAGCTTCTGATGGCATTATCCCACAAGGGCCGAGACTTGGGCTACTCTGATCATGTGCTCATGGCCAAGACTCCCAGCGACAGACGCCATACTGGTTTCAAAGGCAACCACGCGGCGACACCGCGGGGGAAAAAGCAGGAAGTGCGCCACACTAAGACATCCCCTACTGTGACTTCTGCAGGTTCAAGCAGCAGCCCGGAGTCAGATCACCGTCACTAGGGAAGTCCCAGAGGGAGAAATTCCGACCGCTGGAGAGATAAACGGCGTACTTCTAATAGATCATTTTCACCCAGAGAGAAATGGTATTGACTAGCACTGTCTTTGAATGTACCTGAATTTATAATAGCGCCATTATCAACGAGACTGTTAAAAGGCATAGTGTTGAGCATACAAAATAAATCCGGCAGCTGGGAAGAGGACAACTACCGAAGTGACTGCCGCGGCAAGGGGAAGAATGAAGCTGGAAGCAGCAGTCCTAAAACTGTTTCACCCAGCAAGGACACTAACCCCTTCATACCTCGCCGCCAGAGCCCAGATAAAAAGCCAAAAAACTAGACACAGCAGTGACTGTTCCAGGCCTCACTCATCGCTTTATTAATACCTGTCAATGGTCTGAGGATCCAGAGCCTTTCATTTTGATTCCCACTGGACCTACTCGAACTGCTGTAAAATTCCTTATTGACACTGGGGCGCAAATCAGTGTTTTGAATGTGCAACAAGCCAAACACTTGAAGATCCTGCCATCCCGGAAAAGGATAAAGATACAGGGTGTTACAGGAATGCCTCATACGTGCCATTTAGCCAAAACAAGGTTGTGGCTTCCTGGTGACAAGCGGAGTACCCTGGTGGAAGTTGCCCTGAGTCCGTACCCAGAGAACATCCTTGGATTTGATGTTTTAGCTGGCAAATGGTGGCATCTCCCTAACGGTACCCTGTGGTGCTTTGGCTCCTATGGAGTAGGAGCAAAAGGGACCAAAACCACTCAGGTAGGCACTCTACAAATTGCTCCACCCTTACCCAAATCGAGTATCACATGTGTTGCACAGTATTCCCTACCAGCAGCAGCCAGACAAGGCATCACTGAGGTGATTGCAGACCTGGAAAAGAGACAAATCATTACCAGGACACACTCACCCTATAACTCACCAGTGTGGCCAGTGCATAAACCTGATGGACGATGGAGACTCACCATTGACTACAGGAGGCTCAATAGCAACACGCCCCCTCTCACCGCTGCAGTCCCAAGCCTGACATCCATCGTGACAGCAATCCAAGCTGCGTCACATACTTGGATGGCTTCACTGGACATTAAGGACATGTACTTTATGATCCCTCTACGTGAGGAGGATAAACCACAGTTCGCTTTCACATGGCAAGGTTCCCAATACACCTTCAATCATCTTCTAAAACTTTCTCCAGTAGGTCCCGTGGGCAGGGCTAGCCATGGTGGTAACTCGCCGCAATAACTCCTTTAAAAAGTCAGTCTCAACTCAGACTGAGGGGTAATATAAGCAGGTAGGTAGGTGTCATAAGCAAGAGGTAGGTGTCCAGAAATCTAGCTGCAGACGATGCTGGAGCCTGGCACTTGAGATGCAGGGTAGTGGACACAACTCCTGCATTAGGTATGAGCAGATCAACTATCTGCTTAGCCTGGTGGCCAGACTGAAGGACGAGGTTGCTAGACTTAGAGATGTAAGCAATTGCAGAAGGGTGACGAACCTGAGTAACCAGGTTCTGCAGGCCCCCCCAGCAGAGGCTGGTTATCCAAAAAGCAGAGGGGAATGGACGCAGGTTCCTCTCAAAAGACGCAAGGTTAAACCTCCTTCCCTCCGCTCACCCCCCCCCCCCACTGCCCTTGGAAAACAAGTACGGGGCATTGGAGGTTGAGGGTGAGGTGATTCTGATATCAGAGGACACACCATCTGGGGTTTTCCCTGTGGCAAAACAGCCTAAGGTTAAACAGCCTAAAGTTTAAACAGCCTAAGGTTAAACAGCCTTCCCCCGGCATCAGGACTTGCTCCCTTAAAAAAAAGAGGAGGGTAATTGTTATTGGCAATTCCCTCCTGAGGGGAACAGAGGGCCCCATATGTCGGCCAGACCCTACTCACAGGGAGGTTTGTTGCCTTCCAGGAGCTTGGATTGGAGATGTTACCAGAAGACTGCCTGGTATGGCAGTATCATAGTATCATAGTATCATAGTATCATTCAGGGTTGGAAGGGAACACAAGGATCATCTAGTTCCAACCCCCCTGCCATGGGCAGGGACACCCCACACTAGATCAGGCTGGCCAGAGCCTCAACCAGCCTGCTCATAAACACCCCCAGGGATGGGGCCTCGACCACCACCCTGGACAACCCATTCCAGGGCTTCACCACTCTCATGGTGAAGAACCTCCTCCTCACATCTAGCCTGAATCTCCCCACCTCCAGTTTCATTCCATTCCCCCTAGTCCTATCACTACCTGAGATCCTGAGAAGTCCTTCCCCAGCCTTCCTGTAGGCCCCCTTCAGATACTGGAAGGCCACAATTAGGTCACCTCGGAGCCTTCTCTTCTGCAGACTGAACAGCCCCAAGTCCTTCAGTCTGTCCTCATAGGAGAGGTGCTCCAGCCCTCTGATCATCCTCGTGGCCCTTCTCTGGACACGTTCCAGCACCTCCACATCCCTCTTGTAATAGGGGCTCCAGAACTGGACACAGTACTCCAGGTGGGGTCTCACCAGGGCTGAGTAGAGGGGGAGGATCACCTCCCTCGACCTGCTAGCCACACTTCTCCTGATGCAGCCCAGGATCTGATTGGCTTTGCGGGCTGCAAGTGCACACTGAGAGCTCATGTTGAGCTTCTTGTCCACCAGCACCCCCAAGTCTCTCTCCTCAGGGCTACCCTCCAGCCAGTCACTGCCCAGCCTGGATTTGTGCCTGGGATTGCCTTGACCCAGATGCAGGACCCTGCACTTGCTCTTATTGAACTTCATGAGGTTGGCTTGTGCCCACCTCTCCAGCCTGTCAAGGTCCCTCTGGATGGCCTCCCTTCCCTCCAGCGTGTCTGCTGCACCACACAGCTTGGTGTCATCAGCAAACTTGCTGAGGGTGCACTCAATGCCACTGTCCATGGCACCCACGAAGATGTTGAACAAGACAGGTCCCAGGACTGATCCCTGAGGGACTCCACTTGTCACTGGCCTCCACTGGGACATGGAGCCATTGACAGCCACTCTTTGGGTGCAGCCATCAAGCCAGTTCCTTATCCATCTAGTGGTCCACCCATCAAACCCATGTGTCACCAGTTTGGAGACCAGGATGTGGTGCAGGACAGTGTCAAAGGCTTTGCTCAGGTCCAGGTAAATGACATCAGTTGCTCGCCCCTCATCTATTAATTTTGTCACCTGCTCATAGAAGGCAACCAGGTTGGTCAGGCAGGATTTGCCCTTGGCAAAGCCATGCTGACTGTTTCCAATCACCTCTTCACTATTCTTTTGAGCGAGTAGTGACTCCAGGAGGATCTGCTCCATGATCTTTCCAGGCACAGAGGTGAGACTGACTGGCCTGTAGTTCCCTGGTTCCTCCTTCTTACCCTTTTTGAAGATGGGGGCAATGTTTCCCCTTTTCCAGTCTGTGGGGACTTCACCAGATTGCCATGACTTTTGAAATATAATAGAGAGGGGTTTAGCAACCTCATCTGCCAGTTCTCTCAGTACCCGTGGGTGTATCCCGTCGGGTTCCATGGACTTGAACACTTTCAGGTTCTTCAGGTGATCACGAACCTGATCTGCACTTACAATGGGCAGTTCTTCCTCCCCGTCCCTGGCATTGTCTTCCATAACATCAGGAGTGTGGCTAGAGGCCCTTGCAGTGAAGACTGAGGTAAAGAAGTTATTAAGTACCTCAGCCTTTTCCTCATCACTTGTGACCATGTCACCATCTTCCTTTCTGAGGGGGCCCACACCTTCCCTAGTCTTCTTCTTCCCATTAATATACCTGTAAAAGTTCTTAGTGTTCCCTTTAATCTCCCTGGCTAGATTCAATTCAAACTCTGCTTTGGCTTTCCTAACTAGGACTCTTGCTGCTCGGGCAGCTTCCTTATATTCCCCCTGTTCTACCTGTCCTTCTCTCCACTTCCTGTAGAGTTTCCTTTTAAGTAATAGTGTGTCCAGTAGCTCCTTGCCCATCCAGGCAGGCCTCCTAGCATTCTTACCAGCTTTTCTCTTTGTTGGCATACAGAGCTCCTGGACACAGAGGAGGTGGTCCTTGAATACTGACCTGGGTCCCTCTTCCCTCCAGGGCTTTGTCCCACGACACTTTGGCTATCAGATCCCTGAAGCCATCAAAATCTGCACGCCTGAAGTCTAGGGTCGTAAGCTTGGAATACTTCCTCCTGATTGCCCTGAGGATATTAAATTCAACTGCTTCATGGTCACTGCAGCCAAGGCCGTCTCTGAGCCTCACATTGTTTACCAGCCCTTCCCTGTTGGTGAGAACAAGGTCCAGCATAGCACCATTTCTTGTTGGTTCCTCTACCATTTGGAGGAGGAAGTTGTCTTCTATGCAGTCCAGGAACATCCTGGATTGCTGGTGCCTTGCTGTGTTGTCCCTCCAGCAGATGTCCAGGTGGTTGAAATCACCCATGAGGACCAGGGCTTGTGACCTGGAAGCCGCTTCTATTTGCCTATGGAGGGCCTCATCTGCTTGGATCTGCTGGTCAGGTGGCCTGTAGGAGACCCCCACAGTAATATCTCCTTCCCCTGTCCTGCCTTTAATTTTAACCCATATGCTCTCAACTAGCTCATCATCCCTCCCCAGGTGGAGCTCCACTGATTCCAACTGGCTATTGACATAGAGGGCAACACCTCCTCCTCTCCTTCCCTGCCTATCCTCCCTAAAGAGTTTATACCCATCTATGCCTACATCCCAGTCATGGGATTCATCCCACCAAGTTTCAGTAACAGCCACTATGTCATGGCATCCCAGCAGCACAGCAACCCTTAACTCATCCTGTTTGTTGCCCAAGCTGCGCGCATTCGCATAGAAGCACTTCAGCTGGGCTGGCCCTGTCCTCCTCTTGTGCCAAATCCCCTCGGTTTCCACAGAATGTCCTGGTGGATCATTCGTGGCTTGCCTCAGGGCAGCAAGTTGAGAGCCCTTACCAGCTCTCCTTCTCTCTACTGCTGGTGAGCTGCCTCTCTGTTTGTCACCAGCCAGCAGGAGACTATTAACCCCTTCCCCCTTCAAATCTAGTTTAAAGCCCTATCAATGAGCCCTGCCAATTCCTGCCCCAGGATTCTTACCCCCCTCTGGGACAAGTGTGTCCCATAAGTTGTTTTCAGCTCAGGTGCCTTGAAAACCAATCCATGATTGTGGAACCCAAAGCCCTGTCGATGGCACCAGCCCCTGAGCCGTGAATTGATCTGTCGGCCCTTCCTCAGTGTTTCCTCATCCTTCGAGAGATTTCCTAGCTGAGCTGCTGACTTGTCTCCAACCATTACAGTTGGAGTACCTGTATCATAACACCTACTAAGCCAAGCTAGAACTGGCTCCTTATCTGCTCTGGTGTAATCTTTACGGACATTTCTAATCTCTTCGCGAGGCGAATGACATCCAGAAAGGTCATCACCTTCTCCATCTACCTCATCTTCCTGAACATGTTGTCCCCATAATCCTGCTGTCACTCTCCTAAGGATCTCTCTAAGCTGAGAAGCACCCTTAGCTGCTGTTCTAGCTGCATCTCTTTCTGGTGTTGATCTCACTAATTCAGCTAGATATTTAAAACAAACCTTCTCTTCCTCCTCAGCAGGATCTTTTCTAGTAGAGGGTCCCTCACCAGGATCAGTCTCCTGCTCTTCTCCTCCATTAGCTCCTGGATTATCTTTGGTCTTTCCACTTCTAGTCTTTAAAACTGCTATTTGCTTAACTGGAGCGGTGTTTGAATTTACAGCCACCTTAACACAAGCTTACAGGTTTTGAGACAAATCAGTTGCTGTGGGAGTGGCTTCCGGTCCCGCCATGCAAGAAGGCAGAAATGACCTTGCCCCGTTAATGGCCAAAGAAGAAGAAGGAGGAGGAGAAGGAGAAGGAGGAGCCGCCATGTTGGCAGCTGCCGCTACCCTTGGCAGCTTGCCAGAATCAGCGGCAAAACTGTTCAAAGCAGCTTTTCTAATAGACTTTTTAGCTTTCTTTTTAACCGACACAGATTCTCCACACTCCTCATCACTGGACGTCTCTGGGACTGACCCGTAGGTAACCCGCCTTTTCTTTGTTCTAGGCTTAATAACAAAACATGCTCTGGACACCCTTTTCTCCCGACGCCAAGAATACAGGGAGTACACATTAGTTATCACCAGCAGCAGGATTACACACATAAAATAAATCACCTTTGGATCCCAGCCATCACTAAAAGTTACTCTTTCCCCTACTGGGATCTTAAACTCTTTTATCTCAATTGGGAGAGTGCTAGAGGCAACATTCCTGTATCTCGCTGGCTAGAAAAAATTCACACAGTGACCATACAGAAGCCTGACCCTGTACATAAACCACAAATAAATTTTCTTCGTCAAATATTTACCCAGATGATCTATAAGGAGGACCAGACAATACTTGTAGACCAGAACCCCAAAAATTGAAAAAAACATACGCTCCAAAATCCACAGTACCTTCATGTTTGCTAGTCCGGCTAGAGGAAGCAATAAAGCAATAAAGCAATAAAGCAATAAATCAAGCTAATTATCCTCAAGCCCCGAGTTGGGCTGCCAAGAAATGTCGTGGGTTCGGGATAAAGGCCCAGCCTTCTCCCCCCACAAAGTGAAGGAAAGAAAAATTACCACAGCTAACCACAGCCAGATGAGCAAAGGAACGCTGTATTTACAAGCGGTTTTAGGGGCTGCAGGGTATATATACACAATTTACAGTATTTACAACATATACACAGAAATATACAGCAAAGTAACACAGGAATGAGATTCCCCTCCCCCTGCAGGAGGAGGGTTCCCCCCCTGTACCCCCTTCTCTCCCCTTTTTCCCCAGAGAGGGTTAGAAAAAGAAGAAAGGAGCAGTTGCTAATTAAAAGCAGTTATAAATTAGAGCAAAATGTTAGTAGGTTTGCAGGCCTCACGCTTATCAGTCCAAGGTCAGTCTGGCAGAGAGCCTAGAAGCCACAAGCTGCGAGAAGGGAGGAGGGAAAAGTGCACACTGAGGAAAATCTCAGTCGCATTCAAAACTTAAACTTGCACTCTACCAATCCACCAATGAAATTAGTTTAGACCTGTATTTTGTTTATAAAACATTCAGCCACAGTGTCCCTTTATTAAAGGCACCACCTCAAACGGTCACACCAGGGAGGTGGTGGAGTCACCATCACTGGAGGTGTTTAGGAAGAGCCTGGATGAGGCACTTGGTGCCATGGTTTAGTTGATTAGATGGTGTTGGGTGATAGGTTGGACTTGATGTTCTCAAAGGTCTCTTTCAACCTGGTTAGTTTCATAGTTTCATAGTTTCATTCAGGGTTGAAGGGACCACAAGGATCATCTAGTTCCAACCCCCCTGCCATGGGCAGGGACACCCCACACTAGATCAGGCTGGACAGAGCCTCATCCAGCCTGCTCTTAAACACCCCCAGGGACGGGGCCTCGACCACCTCCCTGGACAACCCATTCCAGGGTTTCACCACTCTCATGGTGAAGAACCTCCTCCTCACATCCAGCCTGAATCTCCCCACCTCCAGCTTCATTCCATTCCCCCTAGTCCTATCACTACCTGAGATCCTGAGAAGTCCTTCCCCAGCCTTCCTGTAGGCCCCCTTCAGATACTGGAAGGCGACAATTAGGTCTCCTCGGAGCCTTCTCTTCCGCAGACTGTACAGCCCCAACTCCTTCAGTCTGTCCTCATAGGAGAGGTGCTCTAGCCCTCTGATCATCCTTGTGGCCCTTCTCTGGACACGTTCCAGCACCTCCACATCCCTCTTGTAATAGGGGCTCCGGAACTGGACACAGTACTCCAGGTGGGGTCTCACCAGGGCTGAGTAGAGGGGGAGGATCACCTCCCTCAACCTGCTAGCCACACTTCTCCTGATGCAGCCCAGGATCTGATTGGCTTTGCGGGCTGCAAGTGCACATTGAGAGCTCATGTTGAGCTTTTTGTCCACCAGCACCCCCAAGTCTCTCTCCTCAGGGCTACCCTCCAGCCAGTCACTGCCCAGCCTGTATTTGTGCCTGGGATTGCCTCGACCCAGATGCAGGACCCTGCACTTGCTCTTATTGAACTTCATGAGGTTGGCCTGTGCCCACCTCTCCAGCCTGTCAAGGTCCCTCTGGATGGCCTCCCTTCCCTCCAGCGTGTCTGCTGCACCACACAGCTTGGTGTCATCAGCAAACTTGCTGAGGGTGCACTCAATGCCACTGTCCATGTCCCCCACAAAGATGTTGAATAAGACAGGTCCCAGGACTGATCCCTGAGGGACTCCGCTTGTCACTGGCCTCCACTGGGACATGGAGCCATTGACAGCCACTCTTTGGGTGCGGCCATCAAGCCAGTTCCTTATCCATCTAGTGGTCCACCAATCAAACCCATGTGTCACCAGTTTGGAGACCAGGATGTGGTGTGGGACAGTGTCGAAGGCTTTGCTCAGGTCCAGGTAAACGACATCAGTTGCTCGCCCCTCATCTATTAATTTTGTCACCTGCTCATAGAAGGCAACCAGGTTGGTCAGGCAGGATTTGCCCTTGGCAAAGCCATGCTGACTGTTCCAAATCACCTCTTCACTATTCTTTTGAGTGAGTAGTGACTCCAGGAGGATCTGTTCCATGATCTTTCCAGGCACAGAGGTGAGACTGACTGGCCTGTAGTTCTATTCTATTCTATTCTATGCTAAAAGCAAGCCAGGAGCATCCCCCTCTGCCCAGCCTCAGGCTGCTGCGGGGCTTGGTGCTCCTGAACTGAAGGAGATGTGATGTATTGTGGTTTGATTTCTCTTAACCACATGGCTCTGGCTGTGCCTTGAGGCCTCCCAGGGCTATTTACCCTCTGTGGTGCATTAATTAGAAAGGTGGGAAGGTGTTTATAGCCCCAGGGGAAGGGCAGCATGGGCAAAGTGATATTGGTGTGCATTTTTGCTGGCCACCTCCAGGAGCAGCAGAGCCCAATGGAAAGGGAAGACTGAGAGTGATAGAACACTGCAACAGGATGCCCATCCCTGGAAGCATTCAAGATCAGATTTGATGTGGCCCTTGCCAGCCTGATCTAATTGAGGGTGTCCCTGCTGCCTGCAGGGGGGTTGGACAAGATGACCTTTGAGGCTCCCTTCCAACCCAGTGTGCTCTCTGAATCTGTGAATTTTGGGCATCAGTTGGTCCTGAATCTGATTTTCCTCCATGCCTTGGTCCTGTCATCCCCCAACCAGCTGGGAACAGGCTGGGTATTGCTGCTAGAGATTATTACATGGTCTGCTGTAACTCTAGAGACTTCCCTGAAGTAAAATGGAACAGGTTGCTGTCGAGGGTTGAGGGGAAGGCCAGGCCTTCTCCCCCCCCGTAAAGTGAAGGGAAGAAGATTGAAAGGAAAAAAAAAACACAGCCGGATTAGCAAGGGAATGTGCTATATTTACAAGCGGGGCTGCAGGATATATATATATGTGTACACAATTTACAGTATTTACAATATATACAGAAATATACAACAAAGTAACACAGGAATGAGATTCCCCTCCCCCGCCAGGAGGAAGGGTTTCCCCCTGTACCCCCTTCTCTCCCCTTTTTCCCCAAAGAGGGTTAGAAAGAGAGAAAAAGGAATAATTTGTTAAATAAAAGCAGAATATGGTTAGAGCAAATGTGTTAGCAGAGGCCTTATCTGTTCAAGGTCAGTCTGGCCAAAAGCCCAGAAGCTGTGAGCTGCAAAAGGAGAAAGTGCAAGACTGAGACTAGTCTCACTGGGAATCAAAACTTAAGGCAGTGTGGTGGGGTGGAAGGGTAAGGCCAAGAAGCCTCCTCCCTTCCCCCTTGTAAGGTAAAAGGGAAAAAAAATTGAAGGGAAAGGAAAAAAAAACTCACAAGCTGAATTAGCAAAGCAGTGGAGCTATATTTACAAAGCAGTGTAGGATTTGCAGGGGAATATTTACAAATTTACAATATTTACAATATATACAAAGATATACAATGGAGTAACACAGAAATGAGAGTAACCCCCCTCGGCAGAGGGGGTTCCCCACCTCCGCTCTCCCCTCTCTCCCCCCCTTTCCCCAGAGTGGGATAGAAAGAGAAAGAAAAGAGAGGAAAAAAAGTTAAAAGCAGTTTGTGTTAATTGGAAAGGAGTTAATACAGGCCTGGTATCTTATCGGCTTCAAGGCCGAAGCCTTGGCAGAAAGCCCAGCAGAGAAAGAGCTGCTACCCAAAGAAGAGGCGGAAGCAAGACTGAAGATAAAGTGCCGGAGTGCCCAGGATATCTTTCCTACACTCCCAGTTCAGAAGGTGCTTCCTCCCACTTTTCCAATGAAATTAGTTTAGATTATTGCTTCCGTTTACCAACTTCCATCCACCATATTCCCTTTCTTAAGGGTACAGCCTCAAACGGTCACAGGCAGTGCTTCTGTTTCTCCACCAATGAAATTAGTTTCGACCTGTCTTGTTTATAAAACATTCGGCCATGGTGCCCCTTTGTTAAAGGCACCACCTCAAACGGTCACAGTTGCCCAGGGAGGTAATGGAGACTCCTTCCCTGGAGGTGTTCAAGGCCAGGTTGGATGAGGTCTTGAGCAGCCCGGGCTAGTGGAAGGTGTCCCTGTCCATGGCAGGGGAGTTGGAACTGGATGATCTTCCAGGTCCCTTCCAACCCAAACCATTCTATGAATCTATCTTAGAAAGAAGCCCTGTGGAAAAGGACTTGGGGCTGCTGATGGATGAGAAGCTGGACAGGAGCAGGCAGTGTGATCTTGCAGCACAGAAGGCACAAGGTGGGCACAAGCCAACCTCATGAAGTTCAATAAGAGCAAGTGCAGGGTCCTGCATCTGGGTCGAGGCAATCCCAGGAACAAATCCAGGCTGGGCAGTGACTGGCTGGAGGGTAGCCCTGAGGAGAGAGACTTGGGGGTGCTGGTGGACAAAAAGCTCAACATGAGCTCTCAATGTGCACTTGCAGCCCGCAAAGCCAATCAGATCCTGGGCTGCATCAGGAGAAGTGTGGCTAGCAGGTTGAGGGAGGTGATCCTCCCCCTCTACTCAGCCCTGGTGAGACCCCACCTGGAGTACTGTGTCCAGTTCCGGAGCCCCTATTACAAGAGGGATGTGGAGGTGCTGGAACGTGTCCAGAGAAGGGCCACAAGGATGATCAGAGGGCTGGAGCACCTCTCCTATGAGGACAGACTGAGGGAGTTGGGGCTGTTCAGTCTGCAGAAGAGAAGGCTCCGAGGTGACCTAATTGTGGCCTTCCAGTATCTGAAGGGGGCCTACAGGAAGGCTGGGGAAGGACTTCTCAGGATCTCAGGTAGTGATAGGACTAGGGGGAATGGAATGAAGCTGGAGGTGGGGAGATTCAGGCTAGATGTAAGGAGGAGGTTCTTCACCATGAGAGTGGTGAAGCCCTGGAATGGGTTGTCCAGGGAAGTGGTCGAGGCCCCGTCCCTGGGGGTGTTTAAGACCAGGCTGGATGAGGCTCTGTCCAGCCTGATCTAGTGTGGGGTGTCCCTGCCCATGGCAGGGGGGTTGGAACTAGATGATCCTTGTGGTCCCTTCCAACCCAGAATGATACTATGATACTATGATACTAAGGCCAATCACAGCCTGGGCTGCATCCAAAGCAGCATTGCTGGCAGAGCCAGAGAGGTGATTCTGACACTTTGCTCTGCTCTGCTCTGCTGAGACCTCACCTGGAGTACTGTGTGCAGGTCTGGAGCCCTCAGTATAGGAAGGACATGGACCTGATGGAGAGGGTCCAGAGGAGGGCCATGAAAATGATCAGGGGGTTGGAGCTGCTCTGCTCTGAGGAGAGGCTGAGGGAGCTGGGGGTGTTCAGCCTGGAAAGGAGGAGGCTCTGGGGAGACCTAATAGCAGCCTGCCAGTACCTGAAGAGGGCAACAAGAAGGATGCAGAGAGACTGTTTACAAAGGCCTGTAGGGACAGGACCAGGGGCAATGGCTTCAAAGTAGAGAAAAGCAGAATTAGATTAGATGTGAGGAACAAGTTCTGCACCATGAGGACAGTGGAACACTGGAACAGGTTGCCCCGGGAGGTGGTTGAGGCTCCATCCCTGGAGATATTCAAGGTGAGGCTGGACAGGGCTCTGGGCAACCTGGTCTAGTTGGGGATGTCCCTGCTGAGTGCAGGGAGGTCAGACTGGATGACTTCTGGAGGTCCCTTTTAGCCTGGACCATTCTATGATTCAGTGAAACCAGGCATACACTAAAGAAAACCATGGGATCTTGCTGCCTTAGGTCCAAACCTTGGAGAGAGTTAGAATTTGCCCAAACCCTGCCAAATCTCAGTGGGATTTGGGAAACAAATCTCTGAAATCCCAATCCCCCCCAAAAAAATCTCAAAGAAGTGTTCTCCATAGCTCAGGTGGCTTTTCTTCCTCTTGATTTTGCCTAGGCAATGAATGAATGAACTACATAAAAAGCATCATCTGGGGGTACTGGTTGATAGCAGGCTGAACATGAGCCTGCAGTGTGCCCAGGTGGCCAAGAAGGCCAATGGCATAGTTTCATAGTTTCATAGTTTCATTCAGGGTTGGAAGGGACCACAAGGATCATCTAGTTCCAACCCCCCTGCCATGGGCAGGGACACCCCACACTAGATCAGGCTGGACAGAGCCTCATCCAGCCTGCTCTTAAACACCCCCAGGGACGGGGCCTCGACCACCTCCCTGGACAACACATTCCAGGGTTTCACCACTCTCATGGTGAAGAACCTCCTCCTCACATCTAGCCTGAATCTCCCCACCTCCAGCTTCATTCCATTCCCCCTGCATCAGGAACAGTGTGGCCAGCAGGAGCAGGGAGGTCATTGTGCCCTGTACTCAGCATTGGTTAGGGTACGCCTTGAGTCCTGTGTCCAGTTCTGGGCTCCTCAGTTTAGGAAAGATGTTGAGCTGCTGGGGCGTGTCCAGAGAAGGGCAACAAAGCTGGGGAGGAGTCTGGAGCACAGCCCTGTGAGGAGATGCTGAGGGAGCTGGGGTTGCTTAGCCTGGAGAAGAGGAGGCTCAGGGGACACCTTCTTGCTGTCTACAACTACCTGAATGACAGAATCACAGAATCACCAAGGTTGGAAGAGACCTCAAAGATCATCAAGTCCAACCTGTCACCACAGACCTCATGACTAAACCATGGCACCAAGTGCCACATCCAATCCCCTCTTGAACACCTCCAGGGATGGGGACTCCACCACCTCCCTGGGCAGCACATCCCAATGGTGAACGACTCTTGTGGCAATGCCAGCGACGAGCAGTGTGAGCAATCTGGCAGTGCAGGCCTAGAGCCTGACATGGTGGTAGGCCATGCTCAGCATAAATGCAGAGTTAGCTAGCAGTGGAGCAAAACAGTGCTGTGCCTGCAGCATGTAACTAAAACAAGACACTAGTAGCTATAAACATGGACAGTTATCTTGGGACAACAGGACATGCACCTGCATCAACAACCTCGTTGTGTCATTAGTAGTTGGACCAATAATCTGTAATAGTGCAATGTGTGGTCACTCCTAGGGAACCAATGGAGCTATGCCAACAGGGCACTCCGAGCTTATATAAGTTGTAGCAGTTGCCTTGCTACGCACTTCTGCCTTTCCTGTCTCCTGTTTCTTCTACACTTTACAGTGCTATACTTGCACTACAGGCCTTCTCCATAGGCCTGCACCTCAGGCCTGCACCATCGGCCTGCAACACTGGAACAATAAAGGAACAATACTCGATCACATTGGTCAGCCGTATTGATTCCCAATCTCCGTCATCCTACAGACTCTCTCAATGAAGAACTTTCTCCTCACCTTCAGCCTAAACTTCCCCTGAAGAGAGGTTGTAGCTAGGTGGGGGTTGGTCTCTTCTCCCAGGCAACCAGCACCAGAACAAGAGGACACAGTCTCAAGCTGCACCAGGGGAAGTTTAGGCTCGAGGTGAGGACAAAGTTCTTCACTGAGAGAGTCATTCGTCATTGGAATGTGCTGCCCAAGGAGGTGGTGGAGTCCCCATCCCTGGAGGTGTTCAAGAGGAGATTGGACGTGGCACTTGGCGCCATGGTCTAGTCATGTGGTCTGTGGTGACAAGTTGGACTCAATGATCCTCGAGGTCTCTTCCAACTTTAGTGATACTGTGATACTCTGCCAGGGGAGGTTTAGGCTGGATGGGAGGAAGAATTTCTTCATGGAGAGAGGGATTGCCCATTGGAATGTGCTGCCCAGGGAGATGGTGGAGTCACCATCCCTGGACGTGTTAAAAATAAGACTGGATGAGGAACTTCTTAGCTGTTCAAGAGGAGCCTGGATGAGGCCCTTGGTGCCAGGGTTTAGTTGCTTAGACAGAGCTGGGTGTGAGATTGGCCTCGCTGATCTCTGAGGTCGTTTCCAAGCTGGTTAATTCTGTGATGCTGTACAAACAAGGGGGGGGGGGGGGGAGGGGTGCTGCAAAGGGGGCAGGAGGTTGGTGCCTGAGCTGTGTTATTGCAGAGGAGATGACCTGGCACTGAAAGAATTAAAATAATGTCACTGGTGTTTGCTCGGGCTCAGGTTTAATACGCCAGTCACCTTGACATTTCTACAAGAATTCTTCAAGTATGTAAGTTCACAAATTATGCAACTTGACAAGATCAAGGAGGAGGAAGGGGGGGAAGGGGGGGGGGGAAGGTGAGAGACTGGTGGAATAAATTGGGAGCTGGAGGCAGGCCGTGACCTGTGCCCTGGGGAAGGGCGATGATGCTGGGAGCTCAGCCAGCTCCTGTGCCTACACCGAGGGGGAAAGGGAGGAATAAAGAGGGAAGGGGATGGCTTGGAGCTACTCCTCTGGGCCAGCAGTAGGCCACCTGCGGCTGTTTGCTGGGGCTTAGTGGATGGGATGGGATGGGATGGGATGGGATGGGATGGGATAGAATAGAATAGAATAGAATAGAATAGAATAGAATAGAATAGAATAGAATAGAATAGAATAGAATAGAATAGAATAGGTTGGAAAAGACCTTCGAGATCATCAAGCCCAACCTATCACCCAACACCATCTGATCAAATAACCATAGCACCAAGTGCCTCATCCAGGCTCTTCTTAAACACCTCCAGTGATGGTGACTCCACCACCTCCCTGGGCAGCACATTCCAGTGGCAAGGACAACCTCCATTCCTTGGTGGACATGGAGGGAAACGCTGTATCAAAGGATGAGGAAAAGGCAGAGGTACTCAACACCTTCTTTGCCTCAATTTTTACTTGCAGGACAGAATGTCTTCCAGACAGCTGGCCTGCAGAGCTGGCAGAAGGAGCCAGGGAGCTGCATAGTTTCCCGATATTCCAGGAGCAGATAGTTGGAGCTCTCCTCAGCCGCTTGGATCTCCACAAGTCCATGGGACCAGATGGGATCCATTCTAGGGTGCTGAGAGAGCTGGCAGATGAGCTGGCCAAGCCACTCTCCATCATTTTCCAGCAGTCCTGGATCACTGGAGAGGTCCCAGAGGACTGGAAGCTGGCCAACATGGTGCCCATCTACAGAAGGGCTGGTTGGATGAGCCAGGGAATTATAGGCCTGTCAGCCTGACCTCAGTGCCAGGCAAGATCATGGAACAGGTCATCCTGAGTGCAATCACACAGCACTTAGAGGATGGCCAAGGGATCAGGCTCAGCCAGCATGGATTTAGGAAGGGCAGGTCCTGCCTGACCAACCTGATCTCCTTCTACGATCAGGTGACCTGCCTGGTGGATGTGGGGAGGCCTGTGGATGTAGTCTACCTGGACCTCAGCAAGGCCTTTGACACCTGTGGTGAAGGCACATTATGCCCCGATACTGAATCTTGTCCCAGCATGTGGGCAAGTTGCCCCTCCTTTAGGAGGAAGACAAAAGCCAAGGCATTAGCCAGGCTTGCACGCACCCAGCGCATGCAGCGCTTGTGCTGACACCAAGTATGGGCATAATTCTTGCTTCACGCTTTTTATAGGCTGAAGCCAGTTGTTTATGAGAGTGCCCATTGGTCAAGCCCAGCCTCGAGGAATCTATAAGTATTACCCCAGTTGGTAAACAAGTTGCCCCACTCATTCACTTTGTCTCAGCATCAGCACATGAGCAATGTTAGCTCACCCACACCAGACAGGTCAGCAGCTACAGCACCGGTGCAGCAAGCCAAGCCAGGCTCCACATCACCGGATGATGACAATGAAGCCACCAGCTTCAACCAGCAACGAATCCCCAAGAAGAAGGTGAGATTCAACTTAGCATCGCTAGATGACTCCAAAGCCAGCAGCGGACCGAGTTTTCCACAGCATGGCAGACCAAGGGATAACCAGGGAAATAGAAGCTCCTGCAATAAGGTAGCCAAGCTGACTCGACAACAGCTTGCACAGCATCCTAGCAAGAGAGCTTACTGCGATCCCAGAGACACACCGAGCACCACATCAGACTCAGATTCTGGATGTGAGTCTAGCCCACAGCATCACCGCAAACTGCGGAAGAGCCAAGCTGCTATAGAAGCCAATAAGGCTGAACCCCGCAGCATCCTGAAAGCAAAGTTCCAGGAAAAGACCTCTGAAAGGGAGAGTTCCAGAAGGGACCACAGACCCAGCAAGGAGGGACACCGGCAAAGGGTATATATCGCCAGCCGTAAAGCAATACTGCATGGTCAGAGAAGGGAAGAGCAACGCTCTCAAGCATCCCCTTCCACCAACCCAGGCAGACATGAATACTGCACTGGAAGACAACACTCACGAGGCTCCTGCAACCCCAGTAGAGGGAATGAAAACATGCAGAGTGACAGGGAACGCTCTAATTCACGAGATTCACCTGACTCACTAGATCCATGGTGTTGGATACTCCTCAAAATGGAATGTCCCGAGGAAGTTGTATTTGGCTTGGAACCAAGGATGAGAAAGAAAGTAGCGAAAAGGGTACTCACTAAACTGATAAAAGAAGCAGAGGAAAGAGATTATTCCTCATCTCAACACTGAGGAAGTCCTGTCATAGTGACAGAGCCCATCCTATTAAGGGGGTGGGAAATTGGCAAACTCCATAGACACTTTGATAGCTTCAGTGTCATATGGGAATCAAACCCCATCACTCAGTCAAGGGGGTGGTGCTAAGGTATTGTAAGTCACTATGTTTGAAAATGTATTCTACCAAACAGGTATGATATAGTTTAACCTATATGGGATAAACCTTGTTAAGGGTAATCCATACTCGAGGCTTATACATGCCCATGGGCAAGGGGGGTGGTAATGTGGTGAAGGCACATTATGCCCCGATACTGAATCTTGTCCCAGCATGTGGGCAAGTTGCCCCTCCTTTAGGAGGAAGACAAAAGCCAAGGCATTAGCCAGGCTTGCATGCACCCAGCGCATGCAGCGCTTGTGCTGACAGCAAGTACGGGCATAATTCTTGCTTCACGCTTTCTATAGGCTGAAGCCAGTTGTTTATGAGAGTGCCCATTGGTCAAGCCCAGCCTCGAGGAATCTATAAGTATTACCCCAGTTGGTAAACAAGTTGCCCCCCTCATTCACTTTTTCTCTGTGCTTGCTCGAGAGAGTAACTCTCGAGCTGCAGCTTTTGCCATTGAGCTTATTGTTGTTAGCTTCGGTTATACATGCATGCATACTGAAAGCCCGTGAATGGTGAGAAGCTCAGAGGGAGGACCTTCGCTGTTTCTGAGGAGCTCAGCGTCGCCACAGCCAGTACCGACCGGGAGAGCCCACCGTGCCACCGGAGGACTGGACCGACCCCCCGAGGGTAAGATCTGCCCAGTTGCCGGGGAGAAGGGACTTGATCAATATTCGAGTCCACGTATGCCTAGCCCCACCATAGCGGGAGAGGAGCCGCCGAGTGCCGCTCTGAGGAGCCGCCGAGTGCCGCTCTGAGCCCTGTGAATCTCAGGGAAAACCAAAGCATTGTTCGTGCCTATACTGCGCCGAACCCGGGACCACTACGAGAGTCCTGCTGCTCCTTTAAGATCAGTAAACGAGAATCCGCCGCCTAACGCAGCCGCATTCTCTCCCCGAGGCTGTTTGCATCAGCCCCGAGAACCGCCGTGATCGGGCCGACCCCCGTAGCTGTGCCTGCTGCCACGCATTGTCCAAGCCCGCCTACCGGCCACCGTCGTCCCGCCCTGCCGTTCGAGCCATGGCCAACCCCGACCAGGATCAATCCCTGTTGTCTGAAGGGGATTGAATATCTTCCACGTGCTTTCCATCCACTAGCACTCAGTTCAAAGTATCTGCGTCCAGTAGAGTAAGAGCTGACGCATAGAAAGATTGTAATATTGCTGTGTATAGCCAGAAGCCGCCCGCGTCCCGCCGAGTCTCCATCTAGTGGCCAAGCGGCGGAACTGCACCCTTCGTTATATAAATATAGAGAGATAGTTTGTAACTAGTTCAATTAAGTTATAATCATAACACTAAGCCAGTTGTGGAATCTATTTCACGAACGTGCACTAGAACATGTATATAAGTTGGTGATTTATCGGTTATTAATAGTTTGATAATTAATAAAAAATAATATTTTCATAATTCATATTTCATATTCATAAATTTAATAACCTCTTCACCACAGCACCGTCCCCCATAGCAAACTCCTGGCAAAGCTGTCAGCCCATGGCTTGGACGGGAGCACACTGCGATGGGTTAGGAACTGTCTGGAGGGCCGAGCCCAGAGAGTGGTGGTGAATGGTGCCACATCCAGCTGGCGGCCAGTCACTAGTGGTGTGCCCCAAGGATCAGTGCTGGGCCCTGTGCTCTTTAACATCTTTATTGATGATCTGGATGACAGCATTGAGTCCATCATCAGTAAATTTGCTGATGACACCAAGGTGGGGGCAGGAGCTGATCTGCTGGAGGGTAGAGAGGCTCTGCAGAGGGACCTCGACAGGCTGGACAGATGGGCAGAATCCAAATGCCGGGCTCTGCACATTGGCCACAACAACCCCATGCAGAGCTACAGGCTGGGGTCAGAGTGGCTGGAGAGCAGCCAGGCAGAGAGGGACCTGGGGGTACTGGTCGATGGTAGGCTGAACATGAGCCTGCAGTGTGCTCAGGCGGCCAGGAGGGCCAATGGCATCCTGGCCTGCATCAGAAACAGTGTAGCCAGCAGGAAAAGGGAAGTCATTCTGCCCCTGTACACTGCACTGGTTAGGCCTCACCTCGAGTACTGTGTCCAGTTCTGGGCCCCTCAGTTTAGGAAGGATGTTGACTTGCTGGGGCGTGTCCAGAGAAGGGCAACGAAGTTAGTGAGGGGTTTGGAACACAAGCCCTATGAGGAGAGGCTGAGGGAGCTGGGGTTGCTTAGCCTGGAGAAGAGGAGACTCAGGGGTGACCTTATCACTTTCTACAACTACCTGAAGGGAGGTTGTAGACAGGCGGATGATGGTCTCTTCTCCCTGGCAGCCAGTACCAGAACAAGAGGACACAGTCTCAGGCTGCACCAGGGGAGGTTTAGATTGGATGTTAGGAAGAAGTTCTATACAGAGAGAGTGGTTGCCCATTGGAATGGGCTGCCTGGGGAGGTGGTGGAGTCGCCATCATTGGAGGTGTTCAGGAGGAGACTTGATGGGGTGCTTGGTGCCATGGTTTAGTTGCTTGGGTGGGTTGGATTGGTTGATGGGCTGGACACGATGATCTTGAAGGTCTCTTCCAACCTGGTTGTTTATTATTATTATTATTATTATCTCTCTTGCTGGGAAGAATTTCTTCCTAACCTCCAGCCTAAACCTCCCCTGGTGCAGCTTGAGACTGTGTCCTCTTGTTCTGGTGCTGGTTGCCTGGGAGAAGAGACCAACCCCCACCTGTTTACAATCTCCCTTCAGGGAGTTGTAGACAGCAAGAAGGTGTCCCCTGAGCCTCCTCTTCTCCAGGCTAAGCAACCCCAGCTCCCTCAGCCTCTCCTCACAGGGCTGTCCTCCAAACCCCTCCCCAGCTTTCTTGCCCTTCTCTGGACACCTTCCAGCATCTCAACATCTTTCCCAAACTGAGGGGCCCAGAACTGGACACAGGACTCAAGGTGTAGCCTAACCAGTGCTGAACTGGAGTGCATTAAGAAGAGTGTACCCAGCAGGTTGAAGGGGGTTCTCCTTCACCTATACTCTGCCCTGGGGAGACCACACCAGGAGTATTGTGTCCAGTTCTGGGCTCCCCAGTTTAAGAGGGACAAGGAACTGCTGGAGAGAGTTCAACAAAAGTCTATGAGAACATCTAAGGGACTGGAGCATCTCTTTTATGAGGAAAGGCTGTTTAGCAAGGAGAAGACTTGGAGGAGATCTGATTAATGTCTATAAATACCTGAAGGGGGGGAGTGGGGGGAGGTCAAGAAGAAGGGGCCAGGCTCTTCTCAGTGGTGTCCAATGATAGGACAAGAAGCAGTGGATACAAACTGGAGCACAGGATGCTCCACATCAACAGGAGGAAAACCATCTTCACTGTGAGGGTGCCAGAGCCCTGGAGCAGGCTGCCCAGAGAGGTTGTGGAGTCTCCTTCCCTGGAGACTCTCAAGACCCTTCTGGATGCATTCCTGTGTGACCTGCCCTAGGTGATCCTGCTTTGGTAGGGGCTTTGGACTCAATGGTCTTTAAAGGTCCCTTCCAACCCCTACCGTTCTATGATTCTATGATTCTGAACCCAGAAGCCCAGAACCTGTGTTTGGATTTCATTGTTTTAATTGACATTTAATTTCAGTGAGGCTATTTCAGACATCTTGTTCCTTCTGATCAGGAAGATGCAGGAACTGAAGGTGGACCACTGCTGCTCACCAGCTTCTCTGACATGGGATGCTCTTACTGTGTTGACCCTCAGAGGACCACATGCCTGGGGAGATGAGGTCTTCTGAGCATCACCTCTTAGGATATCACTCATTTAATGAACTGACTCAACTCTGCTGTTCATTTCATAACATGAAATGAAGAGGAGGCTCAGGGGAGACCTTATTGCTCTCTACAACTACCAGAAAGGAGATTGTAGACAGGTAGGGGTTGGTCTCTTCTCCCAGGCCACCAGCACCAGAACAAGAGGACACAGTCTCAAGCTGTGCCAGGGAAAGTTTAGGCTTGAGGTGAGGTGCCTCCTGGGCTGCTCTTACTGAGTTGACCCTGCAGTAGGTCCATCCCAGCCTGGATTTTCTAGGGATGCTTTGGGTCTTTAAGGTGTTGTAGGCAAACACTGGTGTGTGAAAGCAAAACCAACTGGCTTATGAGTTTCCTGAGCATCCCATCTGCTGTGTCACCCCAGAGGCCCTCATCCTCAGGGCTGTAAACCAGCAGAGGGGGGTACAGGGGTCTGATCTGGTTCCTCCCCCCACCCCGCCCATCATCCTAGCTGGAGCTGGGTGATTGCTCAGGCAGGAGGCAGGGAGGAGATCATTTGCCTGTGTAATTGTATGCTTTGCTCTTAAGTGTATTGATTCTGAAAAGTTAATCAGCCCCATTTGGAAGGGGCTTTATCTAAAAACATAAAATCCCATTAAACTGATTAAAACTGAATCCATCTTAAATAGCCCCATGCAACTTAAAACTGTTGAAATAGTGCATTCAAATAAAATTATTTCAGTCAAACAAGGCTTGCCAGCAGCTCTCACCCACTGCTGCTGCCTGCCTGGGGGAGCTGCCTGCTGCCACTGCCTGCTGCCACTGCCTGCTGCACAACACCTCTGCTGCCTTTTGGCACCACAGTGCCACTGGTGAATCCCACACTGCCCCAGGCACAGCTTTGTGAGGGGTGGAAAAGGGTCTCTGGAGGCCATCTAGCCCAACACCCCCACCCCCCCACCCCCACCCCCCCCCCCGCTAGATGAGGCCTGGAGCAACCTGGGCTAGTGGAAGGTGTCCCTGCCCATGGCATAGGGGTTGGAACTAGATGATCTTTAAAGTCCCTTCCAACCCAAACCATTCTATGAATCACCCCAACACATGCTGCAGGTAGCCAAGGTGCCTCTGGGACCAGAGCCCCCTGGTTCCACACAGGGTGGAGAGGTTTGCCTTCGGAGCATGGCAAAAGCCCTTCTGACAAGGTCAGTGCCTTGATTTAAGCAACACCTTAAGGAGGGAGATGGCAAAGATTCTGGAGCAGACGCTGATCCCTGATGGGCTCCCAGCCCTGTGATCCCACAGGCTCCAGCCTCTCTCTGTGGTACAGGAGCTCCATCTGGGGCTCTTCCCCAAGCAGGTCCCCCAGCTCTCAGCGTCAGGCTTTGGAGGCAGCCCCCTCAGCCCTGCCAAAGGCCAAGCGTTGCAGTATTGGGCAGGCACCGGCAGCAGGGGTGGGTTTCAGCCCTCTGAGGGACAAGAAAATGTTTTATCTGCCCAGAGCTGGGGATTGTTTCTGATTGCATCACTCAGCCAAAGCCGTGGCGGAGAGCTCTGTGCCTTATATCACCTTAGAGATGCGATCAGCTGGCACCCGGTGAAGCAGAGCTCCTGACTTGCAGATCAGTGCAGGATTGCTCACCCACTTTGCTTCCAAATGTGTTGATTTTTATCCTCCCCCCCTCTTTCTGATCCTGCCACCTGTCCCTCTTGGCAAGTTCAGATGGTGAGCCAGCCTCTCTTTATTAGAATCAGAGGATTGTCAGGGCTGGAAGGGACCTCAAGGAGCATCTAGTTCCAACCCCCCTGCCATGGCCAGGGACATCTCACACTACAGCAGGTTGCTCACAGCCACATCCAGCCTGGCCTTCATAACCTCCAGGCATAAGGCTTCCACCACCTCCCTGGGCAACCTGTGCCAGTGTCTCACCACCCTCATGGGGAACAACTTCTTCCTAACATCCAATCTGAATCTACCCATTTCTAGTTTTGCTCCATTCCCCCCAGTCCTATCACTCCCTGATACCCTCAAAAGTCCCTCCCCAGCTTTCTTGGAGCCCCCTTCATATCCTGGAAGGCCACAATAAGGTCTCCCTGGAGCCTTCTCTTCTTCAGACTGACCAACCCCAACTCTGTCAGTCTGTCCTCATAGCAAAGCAGCTCCAGCCCTCTGCTCATCCTCATGGCCCTTCCAGCACCTCCAGATCCTTCCTGTAATAGAGGCTCCAGACCTGGACACAGAACTCCAGGTGTGGTCTCACGAGACCTCACCAGAGGTCTCACCAGAGCAGAGTAGAGGGAGAGAATCACCTCCCTTGACCTGCTGTTCCTGAAGAGCACACTGCTTTCCACCTTCCCCAGGGAGCAACAGGAATAATAATCACATCCCTGGGAAGAGGGGGGATGACCACCAGCTCCCAGGGCTCCAGCGAGGAGATCCAGTATTCCCAACACCCCAGCTGGCCTAGGGTTTGCTTTTTGTAAAGGCCACAAACCTTTCTTTACTCCAAATTCTGGGAGAAAGAGTTTCCATAGGCACATTGCATCACGTCACCACTGTCAGCTGTTCCAAGTCACCTCTAGAGAGTCTGAATCACAGAACCATGGAAGGATAGGGGTTGGAAGGGAAGCTCATTGAAACCAACATCCCCTGCCAAAGCGGCATCACCTAGGGCAGTTCACACAGGAACACATCCAGGTGGGTCTTGAAAGTCTCTAGTCTCAAGTGTGTGCAGGCATCAAGACCCTTCCCAGAAATCAATCTAAAGCCATCAGAGAATCATCAAATGGAAGGGGTTGGGGAGGGACCTCTGAAGATCTGCCAGTCCAACCACCCTGCCAGAGCAGGGTCACACAGGGCAGGTCACACAGGAACACATCCTTTATTAGAATAAACCTTTATTAGAATAAACCAAACCAGGTTGGAAGAGACCTTCAAGATCATCGTGTCCAACCCATCAACCAATCCAACCCACCCAAACAGCTAACCCATGGCACCAAGCACCCCATCAAGTCTCCTTCTGAACACCTTCAATGACGGCGACTCCACCACCTCCCCGGGCAACCCATTCCATAGCGCAATCACTCTTTCTGTATAGAACTTCTTCCTAACATCCAACCTGAACCTCCCCTGGCACAGCCTGAGACTGTGTCCTCTCGTTCTGGTACTGGGTGCCTGGGAGAAGAGACCATCATCCGCCTGTCTACAACCTCCCTTCAGGTAGTTGTAGAGAGTGATAAGGTCACCCCTGAGTCTCCTCTTCTCCAGGCTGAGCAACCCCAGCTCCCTCAGCCTCTCCTCATAGGGCTTGTGTTCCAAACCCCTCACCAACTTTGTTGCTCTTCTCTGGACTCATTCCAGCAAGTCAACATCCTTCCTAAACTGAGGGGCCCAGAACTGGACACAGTACTCGAGGTGTGGCCTAACCAGTGCAGTGTACAGGGGCAGAATGACCTCCCTGCTTCTGCTGGCCACGCTGTTCTTGATGCAGGCCAGGATGCCATTGGCCCTCTTGGCTGCCTGGGCACACTGCAGGCTCATGTTCAGCCTACCATCAACCAGTACCCCCAGGTCCCTCTCTGCCTGGCTGCTCTCCAGCCACTCTGACCCCAGCCTGTAGCACTGCATGGGGTTGTTGTGGCCAATGTGCAGAACCCGGCACTTGGATGTGTTAAATCTCATGCCGTTGGATTCTGCCCATCTGTCCAGCCTGTCGAGGTCCCTCTGCAGAGCCTCTTTACCCTCCAGCAGATCAACTCTTGCCCCCAGCTTGGTGTCGTCAGCAAATTTACTGATGATGGACTCAATGCCCTCATCCAGATCATCAATAAAGATGTTAAAGAGCACAGGGCACAGCACTGATCCTTGGGGCACACCACTAGTGACTGGCTGCCAGCTGGATGTGGCACCATTCACCACCACTCTCTGGGCTCGGCCATCCAGCCAGTTCCTAACCCATCGCAGTGTGCTCCCGTCCAAGCCATGGGCTGACAACTTGGCCAGCAGTTTGCTATGGGGGACGGTGTCAAAGGCCTTGCTGAGGTCCAGCTAGACTACATCAACAGGCCTCCCCACATCCACCAGGCGGGTCACCTGATCGTAGAAGGAGATCAGGTTGGTCAGGCAGGACCTGCCCTTCCTAAATCCATGCTGGCTAGGCCTGATCCCTTGGCCATCCTCTAAGTGTTGTGTTATTGCACTCAGGATGACCTGTTCCATGATCTTGCGTGGCACTGAGGTCAGGCTGACAGGCCTGTAATTCCCTGGCTCATCCAACCGGCCCTTCTTATGGATGGGCACCACGTTGGCCAGCTTCCAGTCCTCTGGGACCTCTCCAGTGAGCCAGGACTGCTGGAAAATGATGGAGAGTGGCTTGGCCAGCTCATCTGCCAGCTCTCTCAGCACCCTAGGATGAATCCCATCTGGTCCCATGGACTTGTGGGGATCCAAGCTGCTAAGGAGAGTTCCAACCACCTCCTCATGGAACGTAGGGAAACTGTGCAGCTCCCTGGCTCCTTCTGCCAGCTCTGCAGGCCAGCTGACAGGAAGACGTTCTGCCCTTCTAGTAAAAATTGAGGCAAAGAAGGTGTTAGGTATCTCTGCCTTTTCCTCATCCTTTGTTACAATGTTCCCCTCCGTATCCACCAAGGAGTGGAGGTTGTCCTTCCCCTTCCTCTTACTATTAATGTATTTATAGAAGGACTTTTTGTTGTCCTTCACAGTAGAGGCCAGTTTAAGCTCCAAGTGTGCTTTTGCCTCCCTAATTCTCTTCCTACAAGACCTAGCAACATCCTTAAACATTCTGTGGGTTGCCTCCCCTCTCTTCCAAAGGTGATATACCCTCTTTTTTTCCCCTCAGTTCCATTAAAAGTTCATGAATCATCCAGGCTGGCCGTCTGCCCCGGCGGCTCATCTTCCGGCACATTGGCACAGCCTGTCCCTGAGCCTTCAACAATTCTTCATTGAAGTAGGTCCAGCTCTCCTGGACCCCTTTGTTTTTAAGGGCTTTATCCCAAGGAACCCTCTGAACTAGTTCCTTGAGTAACCTGAAGTCTGCCCTCCAGAAGTCCAGAGTGGAGGTCTTCTTGCCGCCCCTCTTGGCTTGACCAAAAACCAAGAATTCAATTATCTCGTGGTCACTGGACCCCAAACACCCTCCAACCACCACATCGCCCACCAGTCCTTCCCTGTTGGTGAAGAGGAGGTCAAGCATAGCCTTGCCCCTGGTAGGCTCTCGCAGCACCTGGGATAAGAAGCTGTCCTCCATGCATTCTAAGAACCTTCTAGACTGTCTCCTCTCTGCCGTGTTGAGATCCCAGCAGATGTCAGGCAGGTTGAAGTCGCCCATGAGAACAAGGTCCGGAGATCTTGACACAGCCCTAAGCTGCCTATAGAATGACTAATCAACATCTTCCTCCTGGTTGGGTGGTCTATAACAGACTCCAACCAGGGTGTCTGCCCTGCTGGTCTTCCCTCTAATTCTTACCCACAAGCATTCAACCTGATCGTCCCTAATCTCCATCTCAATGGCATCTAGTGCCTTCCTGATGTAAAGGGCCACCCCTCCACCCCTTCTTCCTTGCCTGTCTCTCCTGAAGAGCTTGTAACCGTCAATTGCAGCGCTCCAGTCATGTGAGTCGTCCCACCACGTCTCTGTGATGGCAACTACATCATAATTTTCCTGCTGCATCAAGGCTTCCAGCTCCTTCTGTTTGTTACCCATGCTTCGTGCATTAGTGTACATGCACTTCAGCTGGGCTGCTGGTTTCACCTCCGACTCTAGCTTGTCGCCCCCAGACTCTTGTCTGAGAGGACTATTTTCAGCTCCTTCCCCCTTCGAAACTAGTTTAAAGCCCTGTCGATGAGACCCGCCAATTCCCTACCCAGGATCTTTTTATCTTTGGGGGACAGTCCGTTCTCATATACAGTGATCTTTCCCCTTCTCTGGGACAGATGTACTCTATCTGTTGCCAGATGGGTCCTGAAATTCTCCAGAGAGGGAGACTTCACAACCTCTCTGGGCAGACTGCTCCAAGGATCCAGCCCCTCAGCCCAAGCCCATCCATTCAAGCTCAAACCAAGCAAATCCAGTTGAGTCTCTTTGGAGAATCACAGCAGCAGAGAATGGTAGAGGTTGGAAGGGACCGACCTCTGAGGATCGAGTCCAACTTCCCTGCCAAGCCAGGATCACCTAGGGCAGGTCACACAGGAACACATCCAGGTGAGTCCTGAAAGTCTCCAGAGAAGGAGACCCCACAACCTCTCTGGGCAACCTGCTCCAAGGATCCATTACCCTCACACCAAAGAAGTTTTGCCTCATGTTGAGAGGGAACTTCCTGTGCTCCAGTTTGTGTCCATTGCCCCTTGCTCTATCACAGGACACCACTGGAAAGAGCCTGGCCTCTTCTTCTTGATACCCACCCCTTGGATGTTTATAAACATTAATATGTGTAGTGGGTTGAGAGAGAAGGCCTAGCTTTCTCTCCCCCACAAAGAGGAAAAAAAAACAACACAGCTAACTCAGTTGGAGAAGCAGAAGGGATGCTATACTTACAAGCAATGTGAAAAATGCAGGTTATTTATATACACAATATATACAGTATTTACAATATATATACAGAAATATACAGCAAGGAAAAAAAGAATACAGGAATGAAATTCCCTCCTCCGGACAGAGGAGGGTTCCCCCCCTGTACCCCGCTCTCCCTCCTACCTCCCTTTTTTCCCAAAAAGGGTTAGAGAGAGAAAAAGGTAGTTATTAAGGAAAAATTATTTTAGTAGGCCTCATGCAAATTAATTGCAGGATTAGTGCTTATCTTTATCCAAGGTCGCTCTGGCTAGGTGCCCAGAAGCAGGCAAGCTGGAAGGGAGAGGGAAAGGAACAAACGAACAAACAAACAAACTGAGAAAAATTCCAGCTGCACTAAAACTTAAAACTGCATTCTACCAATCTACCAATGAAATTCGTTTAGACCTGTCTTTGTTTACAAAATATTCAGCCATAGTGTCCCAGCACTGTCCCTTCCTTAAAGGCACAGCCTCAAACGGTCACAATATGGTTCCCTCTTAGCCTTCTCTGGGCAGCCATAGAGGTGGCCAGAAGTGGCTTAGGACATGTGTAGGCAAGGCAGAGGGGTTGGAAGGGACCAGAGGGGTTGGAAGTGACCTCTGAAGATCATCAAGTCCAACCCCCACTGCCAAAGCAGGATCACCTAGGGCAGGTCACACAGGAACACATCCAGATGGGTCTTGACAGTCTGTAAATTCTCCATAACCTCTGGGTGGGCAGAGGTGGCTCAGGACCACGTGTAGGCAAGTCAGAGGGGGTCTGAAGGGAACAGAGGGGCTTGGAGGAGCAGCACAAAGTGCTGCAGGGAGGGCTGGGGGGGGCCTTTCTCTTTTCTCCAGCCCCTGGCTGACGTTCCTGCCTGAGCAGCAGCCGTGTGATTCCTGAAGCTTCTCCTGTTCCCTCCCAGTGCCTGTTTGCCTTTGCTGGCCCCATGAAGCAGAGGAGGTAGCAGCATGCTAAATCTCCAGCCCTGACCTCTGCTGCAATGCCAGCACTTCTTCTCCTCAGCCACAGAAGGCTGCTCCTTGCAGCATCCCCAACAAAGCCTGGGTCGTTTTTCACCTCCTCGTTCATGGTTGCGAGCTGCCAGCCAAGAATAAATCCTGTCCCTGCCCCATCACCACCAGCAGCGGGGAACCTTCCTCCCAAGGCTGTCGGGTTCCTGGCAGTGGGGATGCTCCCTGTGCTTAATCCCACGGCTGGGAGAAGAGGGGAAGCATCCCCTTGTGAAGCGAGGGGATGGGGGGGGAGCCCATTAGCATTTCTATGTGTGTGATGGGGAGCAGCGGGGTGCAGTGGGGGGTGGGAGGCTTCCTGAATCCACATCCTTGCCCTCCCAGGTGCTGTTTGCCCACCCGAGAAGCTGGGGCTCAGGAGGCAGCTGTGCCACTCCGGGCCAGGAAGCATCTTCTTCCTCCTCATCCTCCCCTTCCTCCCACCACGGAAGCTCTGCATCACAAGGCTGCGGGTATTTCCTCGGCAGGGCAGGTTGTGTTTGCCGGGAACCCCGGGGTGCTGATGAGGTGTTAATGAGAGGATTGCTGCCGGCTTTTCAGCCTCCGAACCGGTGCAGGGCAGGGGGGGGGTGGGGGGCGACTCGGCTGTGTCCGGAGGCAAGGGATAGAGCGGGATGGCAGTCCGAGGAGGGCTTGGATGCTGGGGCTGGGAAAGGCTCTGTGGATTGGGAAAGCTGTCCTGTAAGTGGGTCTTTTGTGATGGAAAATGGGGGGGGTTAGTGAAAGTTGTGTGCTGCGGTGAAAGTTGTGCTGCTGGAGTGTGTCCCAAAGAAGGGCAAGGGAGCTGGGGAAGGGTCTGCAGCACAGCTCCTGTGAGGAGTGGCTGAAGGAGCTGGGATTGTTCAGCCTAGAGAAAAAGGGGCTGAGGGGCGACCTTCTTGCTCTCTGCAACTCCCTGAAAGGAGATTGGAGCTAGGTGGGGCTCAGTCTCTTCTCCCAGGAAACAAGTGATAGGACAAGAGGGAGGAAACAGCTTCAAGTTGTGCCAAGAGAGGTTTATTTTGGACATGAGGAACAATTTCTTCCCCAGAAGGGTTGTCAAACCCTGGATAGGCTGCCCAGGGCAGTGGTGGAGTCACCAACCCAGGAGGGGGCTAAAGGATGTGTAGATGTGGTGCTGAGGGACATGGTTTGGTGGTGACCTGGCAGTGCTCAGTTAACAGCTGGACTCAAGGATCTTAAAGGCTTCTTCCAGCAACAATTATTCTCTGATGCTGTGCTTGAGTACCCTCATGGGCAGAAAGGTAGTGGAGGTTTGGGGCTGGCCAAAGCCTCCCTGCAGGGCAGGGACTGATCAGGTTGATGGGGTAGCCATAGGTGGGAGCTGCCAATGGGCTTTGGCCAACTGCCCACATCTGGCATGGCTCAAACCCACCTGAGTTATGGGGGAATGGGGCCTGGGAGGGCAAAGGAGGGTGGTTTGGTTCCTATCAGCAGTGGTGGCAGTGCAAACATGGACAAGAGCTTTGCTGATGGGAAAGGAACACCTCTGAAAGCAGAGCCCATTGCTGAGAGCAGGCCAAGATGGGGACAGGGACCAGAGTGCAGCCACCTGCAAGGGCCTCACTGGGACCAGCACAACCAGCCCTTGGCAGTGCCAGGTGCTGGTGGGAAGGTGTCTTGCCCCAGGAGGGTCCATAGGCTCTCTCCTCTCTCTTCCCCAGCAGGCACCAGAGAGATCCCAAATGCAGGAGCAAAGGGGAAACCATGCCTCTTGCTTTCCTTTTTATCTTTTTGAGCTTTTTCTGGTCTGGTCTTTTTGTATGTTTTTGTTGCTGGCCCCATCACTCCCCCCTCTGACCTTTGTTCTCTGCCTAAAGAGCACAGTCATTCCCCAGGGCATCTTTTGGTATTAAAATAGGTGAGTGGCATGCCCAGACACTTGTTCCTGATGTATAAGGATGTCCCCACAGTTTAAAGCCTGATCTATAAACCCTAAGCTGTGTACTTCATCTAGTGAATGCTGGTGGATAAGGCTGTCCAGGAGGCACAGCTACAGATGGCTATCTGCAGAGATAAGGGCAAGCCTTGCTTTAGCATGTGGAGCCATGTCTGATGAGGTGTGTAGTGCTCCTGTGTGTCCACAAGAGTAGATTTCCTTCCTTGTGGCAGAACTTTGAGGAGCTCTGTCTCCTGCACAGAGATTGAATTAGTTGAGCCATGGGGCTGCAGACAGAAGGAAAGGGCCAGGATGTGGAGACAGGGAGGCTGCTCCTGGAGATAAGTGGTGCCTTCACTTCCCAGCCTGGGATGAGGGTTGGGTGGGGCTGGATCATTGTATGGCCCCAGGGAATGAGTCAATAGCTTGGAAAGAGAAGGGAAACCAACCCCTTTGCTGGCTGGCTCCCTCCTGTTGTATGCAAGCCTGTCCAGTCGAGGACTTCAGACTGAGCCTGTCCAGCCAAGGTCCTCAGACTGAGCCTGTCCAGCTGAGCCCCTCTGCCCAAGCCATCCAGCCAAGCTCAAACCAAGCAAATCCAGCTGAGTGTCTTTAGAGAATCACAGAAGCATAGAATGGTAGAGGTTAGAAGGGACCTCTGAGGATCATCAAGTCCAACTTCCCTGCCAATCCAGGATCACCTAGGGCAGGTCACACAGGAACACATCCAGATGGGTCTTGATTGTCTCCAGAGAGGGAGACTCCACAACCCCTCTGGGCAACCTGCTCCAAGGATCCATCACCCTCACACCAAAGAAGTTTTTCCTCACACTGAGGTGGAACTTCTGTGCTCCAGTTTGTGTCCATTGCCCCTTGTCCTATCACAGGACAACAATTAAAAGAGCCTGGCCCCTTCTTCATCACACCAACCCTTCAGATATTTATAACCACAACAACCCCATGCAGTGCTACAGGCTGGGGTCAGAGTGGCTGGAGAGCAGCCAGGCAGAGAGGGACCTGGGGGTGCTGGTTGATGGTAGGCTGAACATGAGCCTGCAGTGTGCCCAGGCAGCCAAGAGGGCCAAAGGCATCCTGGCCTGCATCAAGAACAGTGTGGCCAGCAGGAGCAGGGAGGTCATTCTGCCCCTGTACACTGCACTGGTTAGGCCACACCTCGAGTACTGTGTCCAGTTCTGGGCCTCTCAGTTTAGGAAGGATGTTGACTTGCTGGAACGAGTCCAGAGAAGAGCAACAAAGTTGGTGAGGGGTTTGGAACACAAGCCCTATGAGGAGAGGCTGAGGGAGCTGGGGTTGCTCAGCCTGGAGAAGAGGAGACTCAGGGGTGACCTTATCACTCTCTACAACTACCTGAAGGGCGGTTGTAGACAGGCGGATGATGGTCTCTTCTCCCAGGCACCCAGTACCAGAACAAGTGGACACAGTCTCAGGCTGCACCAGGGGAGGTTCAGGTTGGATGTTAGGAAGAAGTTCTATACAGAAAGAGTGATTGCGCTATGGAATGGGTTGCCCGGGGAGGTGGTGGAGTCGCCGTCATTGAAGGTGTTCAGGAGGAGACTTGATGGGGTGCTTGGTGCCATGGGTTAGCTGTTTGGGTGGGTTGGATTGGTTGATGGGTTGGACGCGATGACCTTGAAGGTCTCTTCCAACCTGGTTTGGTTTATTCTAATAAAGGTTTATTCTAATAAGATCTCTTCTCTGTCTTCTCCTTGCTAAACAGCCCCAGGTCTCTCAGCCTTTCCTCCTTAGAGAGATGTTCCAGCCCCTTGGACTGAGCATGCCCAGCCTTGACCATCACTCCAAGCCCCTCAAACAGAGCACATCCAGCCAAGACTGAGTGTTCCTGCTGAGCTGCTAGGACTGAGCCCATCCAGCTGAGCCCTTCAGACCATCACCAGCCCAGCTCCTTGGCTCTGGCTCTCTTCCAAATGGTCGGTCAAGGTGCTTCAGAAGTTCCCTCTCACTCCTGCAGCTTTGCATCTGCAAATATTTGGAGGAAAAATATTCACAACTGCCTGCCTCAGATGTCATCTTTATTTTCCTTTATTTTTTAACCTTTTTTTTTTTTTACTTTTTCTTTTCTATATCTCTTTCCCAAACTGTCATCATAGAATCATAGAATTGTCAGGGTTGGAAGGGACCTCAAGGATCAGCCAGTTCCAACCCCCCCTGCCATGGCCAGGGACACCTCACACTACAGCAGGTTGCTCACAGCCACATCCAGCCTGGCTGCAAAAACCTCCAGGCATGAGGCTTCCACCACCTCCCTGGGCAACCTGTGCTAGTCTCTCACCACCCTCATGGGGAACAACATCTTCCTAACATCCAATCTGAATCTCCCCACTTCTAGTTTTGCTCCATCCCCCCTGTCGTAGGGTTGGAAGGGAAAGGCCTCCCCCCCCCGGAAAAGTGAAAGGAAAAAAAAAACTCACAGCTGAATTAGCAAAGCAGTGGGTGTTGTATATTTACAAAGCAATATAGGATATGCAGGGGAATATACAGAATTTACAATATTTACAATATATACAAAACTATACAATAAAGTAGCACAGAAATGAGAGTCGTCCCCCCCCCCTCTGCTGAGGGGGTTCCCCACCTCTGCTCCCCCTTCTCTCCCCCTTTCCCCAGAGAGGGTTAGAAAGAGAGAAAAGAGAAAAAAGGAGCAGTGATTAATTAGAAGCAGTTAGGCCATTACGTGTTAGAAAGTTCTTGTCTCTTCCCAAGGCCGAGTCTGGCCGAAAGCCCAGAAATAGCGAGCTGCATGCCACCGAAGGAAGGGGAAGACAGACTGACTAGAAAAAGTGCAGGAATGCCCAGGATACTCTGCTGCACTCCCAGTTCAGAAGGTGCTTCCTCCCAATCTACCAATGAAATTAGTTTAGATCCGTCTTTTCATTTACAAACATCCGACTACAATATTCCCTTTCTTAAGGGGACAGCCTCAAACGGTCACACACCCCCAGTCCTATCACTCCCTGACACCCTCACAAGTCCCTCCCCAGCTTTCTTGGAGCACCCTTCTATCGGATGACAGAGATAGGAATCAATACGGCTGACCAATATGATCGAGTATTGTTCCTTTATTGTTCCAGTGGTGCAGGCCTGAGGTGCAGGCCTATGGAGAAGGCCTGTAGTGCAAATATAGCACTGTAAAGTGTAGAAGAAGAAGAGACAGGAAAGGCAGAAGTGCGTAGCAAGGCAACTGCTACAACTTATATAAACTCGGAGTGCCTTGTTGGCATAGCTCCATTGGTTCCCTCTGAGTGACCACAAATTGCACTACTACAGATTATTGGTCCAACTACTAATGACACAACAAGGTTGTTGATGCAGGTGCATGTCCTGTTGTCCCAAGATAACTGTCCATGTTTATAGCTACCAGTGTCTTGTTTTAGTTACATGCTGCAGGCACAGCACTGTTTTGCTACACTGCTAGCTGACTCTGCATTTATGCTGAGCATGGCCTACCACTATGTCAGGCTCCAGGCCTGCACTGCCAGATTGCTCACACTGCTTGTTGCTGGCATTGCCACACCCTTCAGATACTGGAAGGCCACAATAAGGTCTCCCTGGAGCCTTCTCTTCTTCAGACTGAACAACCCCAACTCTCTCAGTCTGTCCTCACAGCAAAGCAGCTCCAGCCCGCTGCTCATCCTCGTGGCCCTTCTCTGGACACCTTCCAGCACCTCCAGGTCCTTCTTGTAAATAACCATTTTGTAATTCATTTTAAAAGGGGAAAAAAAAGAGGCAAATTAAGAACAACTCCGGGTTGCTCAGGTGCCATCAGGAGGAGCAGCCCTGAGATCCAGACCCATGGTTTCACCTCCACAGGGCTGCTGTTGTTGCCCACAGAAACTCCCAGACCTTGTATGGAGCTGCCCCTTGGCTGGCCACGTGTGTGCCATGTGCTGCTGGCCCGCTGGCTGCCAAAATCCTTTCCTCCACCTCTCCCCCCCCCCCCCAGCACACACCTGGGGTGGAGATAGGGAGGGGGAGATGGAAATAGCAGCAGCTCTGTTGATTTGCAACCACAGCCCTGGCTTTAACAGGGTGGGTTTGCTTCCTGACACCTCCAGATTCGGGTGTTGGGTGGTTGTGTTGGTTTTTTAACAAGTCTCCTTCTTTTCTTTTTTACCCCCCCCCTCCCCCCCCCCCCCCCACTCCCCACACCCCCCCCACCCTGGCTTGCAACCCATTAGCTCCTCAAATTGGGGAGCTGGGGGGGGGGGGGAGCAGGGAGGGCTTTACCCTCCATGCTGGTAATGCAGACAAGCTGCTCTCATCCTCCCTTTGAAAAACAACCCCAAATCTTCCCTTGAGCACAAAGGACCTTTGCCTGCAGTGGTCGCTGCACCCCCGGGAGAAGCAGCCAGCGCTTGGGGCCGGGTTGGGGGGGGCAGGGGGTTGGGAAGTTGTTGGCTGCTGGCTGCACCCCGGCGAAGAGCGGATGAGTGCTGGCAGCCCCAGAGCTGGCCCCAGCCGTGCCATGCCAGCCCTGGGTAGGAATGTTTGCTGTCACCGCAGCCTAAGGCCGAGGAAATATTTTCCAAGCCCAAAAAGCAAAAAAAAAAAAAAAAAAGATGTTAAAAAAAAAAAGGCCTCCCAGTGTATTTCACTCTGGAGGCTTCCAGCAGCCCTCTGTAGCCGTCTTGTTCTGCCACTGCCGGGACACCTACCTGAAAGGAAGAGAGGAGGAGAAGGTGGGAGAGCTTTAAAAAGCTCTGGTTAAGTTTGTTCCACCCTGCCTGTTCTTTTCCCCATCTACAGCGGGGCTGCAAAACACCCCAAGCGGCTTCTCGGAGGGGAGCTGATGGCTTCCACCAGTCTGCCCAGGATGTTCAAATCCCACCCCCACCCCCCCAGCCACCCCACCCCCCAGCCTGCCTGCCCACCCAAGCATCACATTCCAGGAGAAGCAGGCTCCTGTGTCTCTTTGAGGGGTGGGGGGGGGGATGTCCCAGCTTGCTTCCCAGGCTGGGAAATGTACATCAAACCCTCATTGAAACCCAGTGACGGTGATGGTGTTACAGGTTGGGCTGAAATATGTCCCTCCAGGTCTTTACTCTGGCAACAAAACAAAATGTACTTCAGAAACCCAGGAAAAATAAACCCTGGGGCTCTGAATGCAGCTGATTGGAAAGGGCCTTCCAGCAGAAAAGTGCCTGTCTGACCCGTGTAAAATCATGTGTTGGTTTGGGCAAGGTTTCCTCTCAGAGAGAAGGGGGAAAAAAAAAGGAAGAAGAAAGAGATCAGAGTGAAGGATTTGGAGGGGGTGGAGGAGGGTTGAGGCGGGGGGGGGGGGGAAGAGAGAAATGTTTGGAGAGAGCCAGAACCGCCACCTTCAGCAGAGCTTTTCCATCCCGACTGCAGAAGGGCTCTGCCTTGAAAAATGCTCTTTATTTAGCAGCCTGAAAAGCACTTGGTTTAGCAGCATAAAACCACTCTATTTAGCAGCCTTGCTGCCTGCAACGTGCTCCCCTCGCAGGGGGTAAAACACCAGCGGCTACCGCAGGCTTGGTTGAAAGGCTGGTCCCTGATGGGGATGCTCCTGATGCCTTTTTTCCCCCCTCCAGGCTGCAGGAGCAGTTCCTGAGGAGGGCCACGAAGATGATCAGAGGAGAACCACCCCTGTGGGGACAGGCTGAGAGAGTTGGGGCTGTTCAGCCTGGAGAAGAGAAGGCTCCAGGGAGACCTTAGAGCAGGCTGCCAGCACCTAAAGGGAGCCTGCAAGAAAGCCAGGAAAGGACTTTGGACAAGGGTTTGTAGTGACAGGTTGAGAGGAAATGGATTGAAGCTTGAGCAGGGCAGATTTAGACTGGTGATTAGGAAGAAATTATTTTCAGTGAGGGTGGTGAGACACTGGAACAGGTTGCCCAGGGATGTCGTGGCTGCCTCCTCCCTGGAGGTGTTCAAGACCAGGCTGGATGAGGCCTTGAGCAACCTGGGTTGGTGGGAGGTGTCCCTGTGCAGGGCAGGAGGGTTGGAACTGGATGATCTCTTTAAGGTTGTTTCCTGTCCAAACCATTCTATGAATCCCTGAGTAACATCACTTTTAGTTGCAGGGACACACTTGGCTCAGTTTTAGGAGGGGAAAGGAGCTCAGCAGTGTGCAGGGAGAAAGCCTGGGCGGGATGAGCTGTGCTGGTGAACATTGCAGCTTGGTCAGCACATCCCACCTGGGCCAAGCAGCTCTTGGGCTTCCTAAAGACTGGGAGTTTCCTTCGAACTGCCCCCAGCTTCAGGTTTGGGGCCAAGAGCAGGTGCTGAATGCTTGTCCTCAAGTCCAGATGTGGGTGGGTTTTTTTCATCAGAAAGGGGGTTTTGAGCAGAAACAAAGGATTACTGAGCCAGGGGGAGGTTTGATTGGCAGAAGCTAAGCCAATTGTGCAGTTAGAGCTATCCCAGATCCTAACAGCCCAGGCTGAGATGAAATTGCTTTGAGCCTGGAAATGAGCTGGGTGGAATGAAAACATTGTTACAGGTAGCCTCTAGCACTTGGGTGTCGCTGGCCCATGACAGAGGTGGGTGCCCTGGGGCAGGGGGAGGGTGGTGGGGGTGGTGCCAACCACACAAAACATGACACACCTGGTAGTGCACAGCTGAAGGTGGCAGGGGAGGGCTCTGGCTGCCCCAGCAGACCCTGGGCACCCCTTTAGGGTGGCACCAACCCCCTCGCCCTGGGACACACTGCGTGTCCTGCTTGCACTCAGGGCACAGGGATGGGCTTGTGTGTGCCTGAGCAGATTTATTGGGTGATCCTGGTCTGTTATTAGTGGTCAGGGAACCGCAGACTCACAGACAGGGTCTGAGTCCCAGGCAAGCTCCTGTGTTATTCTTTTGGGGCAGAAATCTCCGCTCCGGCTGTTTTCGCCGGGTGGTTTTGCCAGGGACACTTCGTACCCAAGAAGGCTCCAGATGGGTCACCTGGGGAGATGGGGGTCCTCTGGGAGCATCAGGCTCCCCCTGCACCTCCCCCCTCCCCCACACACCACCCCGAGGTGGGAGGGGTGCCACAGAGGAGGGTGAGGCAAGGGCTGCGAGCACAGTGCTTGGTGGAGCCGTGGTGCTGAGCAAGAGGTTCGCTCTGCTATTTATACCCAGCAAGCTCCAGAGGAGCCTTTCAGTATAAATGAAGCTATTTTAAAGGTCTTGGCCAGGTATAACTGGTTTAAACAAGGCCGGTAATGACTCAGAGGGCTATAAATGTCTGTCAGAAGCCTCAGGGAAGCTGTCGGGGATTGATCCCCTCAGCAAGCAGCGGTGTGAAAGAGCAGGCAGAGCCCCCCTGCCCTGACACCCACCCCACCACCAGCACCCTTCAGCCTCTCTTCATTCCTCTCCTCAGGGTTCAGAGATTTGCAGATTCACAGATTGAGAGGTTGCATTGGACTGGGAGGGACCCTCAAAGGTCGTCTTGTCCAACCCCACTGCGGACAGCAGGGACACCTCCAACTGCATCAGACTGCCCAGGGACACATCCAGGCTCATCTTGAATGTCTCCAGGGACAGGGCCTCAACCACATCCCTGGGCAACCTATTTCAGTATTTCACCACTCTCATGGTAAAGAACTTCCTCCTCATGTCCAACCTAACCCCTCCCTGCTCCAGTTTCAAACCATTGCCCCTCGTCCTATCACTCCAAGCCCTTCAAACCAGTCCTTCCCCAGCCTTCCTGTAGGTCCCCTCCAGGTCTCTCTGGAGTCTTCTCTAGACTGATCAGCCCAAATTCTTTCCACCTGTCCTCACAGGAGAGGTTCTCCATCCCTCTGACTGTCTTTGTGGCTCTTGTCTGGACCCACTCCAGCAGGTCTATGTCCCTCTTGTGTTGGGGGTCCCATAGGTGGACACAGCACTCCAGGTGAGGTCTCACCAGCACACAGCAGAGTGGCAGAATCACCTCTCTTCACCTTCTGGCCACACTTCTTTTCATAGACTCATAGAATCAACCAGGTTGGAAGAGACCTCCGAGATCATCCAGTCTGACGCTTCATCTGGCACATGTCCTCAGGGTTCATAGATGTGGTTCCTCCCCTGTTGTCTTGGGCTCTGTGTGGGTCTGGACCCTGTGGTCCTCCCATCTCTGTCCTCCAGTTAGGGTCTGTGCAGCCACATCACTGCCATGGGCTGAGCAGCACAAGCCCCTGGTGGGCTGAAGCCCAGAGGGATACGCCAGTGACTGGTTTGGATGGTCTCATCTCTTCAGCCTGATGGGATGTGCCAAGTCTTTTGTAACTGCATCCCCATGGAAAGGGATGGGGATGATGTGCTGAGCCTTGGGTGATGTGCTGGACCACCCTGGGTAAGATGCTGAACCACCAGGGCTCTACCCAGGGTGGTGCCCTGGACTTTGGGGATGTGCTGGACCCTTTTGGGTGATGCATTTGACTTTGGATGAGGTGCTGAACTTTGGGTGATACACTGAGCCCCTTTGGGTGATACACTGAGCCTTGGGTGATACACTGGAGCCCTGGAGCCCTTTGGGTGATACACTGGGCCCCATTGGGTGATACACTGAGCCTTGGGTGATGCACTGGAGCCCTTGGGGTGATACACCGAGCCCCTTTGGGTGATACATTGAGCCTTGGGTGATACACTGGACCCCATTGGGTGATACACTGAGCCTTGGGAGATACACTGAGCCCCTTTGGGTGATACACTGAGCCTTGGGTGATACACTGGAGCCCTTTGGGTGATACACTGGGCCCCATTGGGTGATACACTGGAGCCCTTTGGGTGATACACTGGGCCCCATTGGGTGATACACTGAGACTTGGGTGATACACTGAGCCTTGGGTGATGCACTGGAGCCCTTGGGGTGATACACTGAGCCCCTTTGGGTGATACATTGAGCCTTGGGTGATACACTGGACCCCATTGGGTGATACACTGAGCCCCTTTGGGTGATACACTGAGCCTTGGGTGATGCACTGGACCTTGGGTGATGCACTGAACCAGCTTGGACTGCAGTGGCTAATGTAAGCTGATGCATTCCTCCTTGCTCAGCCCCTGAGGGAACAGAAGCACCTTCAAACTGGGCCAGACTGGAAGGCTTCCAGCAGAAAGGAGTGTGCCTGTTAGGAAATGACAGAGGGTTTTGAAAACAGGTTTTGGGAGTAGTCTCCATATCCCATTTTGCCTGTTTGTTTTCTTATTGTAAAACCAAAGCCATTGCAGTTTTCAGAAACTGATCATTACACACTGAAAAAAAAAAAAATAGAATATCTCCCCTGAATGAACCCAAAACCTGAATATTTTGGTCAGCCAGGTAAAACTTCTTCTACCTGCCAGGACCTTTGGGGGCTGGGCTGATGACAATGTCCGTGGCAGGGATGAGGAAGGCTTCCTTCACTTCTTGTTTGGAAAGCCAACATTGCTGAGTACCTCCCTCAGCACCTCCTTCTCTCTCTGCCATGTGAAAGCAGGAGAACAAGACCCAAGCACCATGATGAGGTCCAGGGTTTTCACACCAAAGGTTGGCTCCTGGACATCAGGTGTCTGCCCAGCAAGGTTTCTCCCCTTCTGGTCTGCTCTGGTGAGTACTGCATCCAGTTCTGGAGCCTCTGTTCCAGGAAGGATCTGGAGGTGCTGGAAGGTGTCCAGAGAAGGGCCACGAGGATGAACAGAGGGCTGGAGCTACTCTGCTATGAGGACAGACTGAGGGAGTTGGAGCTGTTCAGTCTGAAGAAGAGAAGGTTTCGAGGAGACCTAATTGTGGCCTTCCAATATCTGAAGGGGGCTCCAAGAAAGCTGGGGAGGGACTTTTGAGGGTGTCAGAGAGTGATAGAACTGGGGGGAATGGAGCAAAACTAGAAATGGGTAGATTCAGATTGGATGTTAGGAAGAAGTTGTTCCCCATGAGGGTGGTGAGACACTGGCACAGGTTGCCCAGGGAGGTGGTGGAAGCCTTATGCCTGGAGGTTATGAAGGCCAGGCTGGATGTGGCTGTGAGCAACCTGCTGTAGTGTGAGATATCCCTGGCCGTGGCAGGGGGGTTGGAACTGGATGATCCTTGAGGTCCCTTCCAACCCTGGCAATTCTGTGATTCTATGATTCAATTCTAAGGTCCCTAATTTGGTCTCTCCACCACCCACCAACCATCACCCATCCCTGGGTGCTGTGGACCAGCAAGGTCCCTACCTTGAGTTCTCGTTGCACCCAGCAACAAAGCATCAGCAAATGCTCCCAGGTTTTCCAGTTGCCTCTCAGGAGGCTGTTATTGCCATCCTGGGGATGCTGGTGAGCCAGGAGGACCTCCTCTATCTCCACAGAGGACAATAATTTGACTTTATTTCCCCCAACCCACCACTCTTCAGGCACTTCCAGGGTTTATTTTACCTTGTGGTGCCAACCACTGATTCCAGCAACTCCTTACCTTCACTGGCACATTGAATAGTTACAGAGTGGGGAGGAACATCAAAATAGAACCTGAATCCCCCCCAAAATAACCACATCAGCTATGTCCTGACAGGCCTGGTGCTCCACCATGTTTGTGGATGAAGCAAGTTGGCCTGAGATGGAATCCCTGAGAAGCTGGAGTGAGAAAGTACCATCCCAGCATGAAGGAGAGGTTCTTGATTCTGGTTCTTCCATTGTTAAACTTGTTGAAAAGCCTTGGAAAATGTTTTCCTGATTGAAGAAGATCCATGAGATGTTGAAGCTAGCTAGGAGAGGCTTGGCTGTGGAGTTCTTTGACTAGTTAAGTCAATATCACACTGTGTAATTGTGGTAATTCCCCAGCAGTGCCACAGCTGAGGACAGAGCTCTCCCCACCACAGAATGTCACTTGTTCCAGCGCTTCCCACTTAAATCCTTGGCTGAGGAATGGGAATGTTTCACCTTCACCCTTTGCTCTCCTTGGCTCAGACCAAATCATTTTCTTCCTCCAGGAACTACGTCTGTTGATTCTGGGCCCCTCAGTTTAGGAAGGATGTTGAGTTGCTGGAGCATGTCCAGAGAAGGGCAACAAAGCTGGGGAGGGGTCTGGAGCACAGCCCTGTGAGGAGAGGCTGAGGGAGCTGGGGTTGCTTAGCCTGGAGAAGAGGAGGCTCAGGGGAGACCTTCTTGCTCTCTCCAACTCCCTGAAGGGAGGTTGTAGCCAGGTGGGGGTTGGTCTCTTCTCCCAGGCAACCAGCACCAGAACAAGAGGACACAGTCTCAAGCTGTGCCAGGGGAGGTTTAGGCTGGAGGTGAGGAAGAAATTCTTCCCAGAAAGAGAGATTGACCATTGGAATGTGCTGCCCAGGGAGGTGGTGGAGTCACCATCCCTGGAGGTGTTTAAGAAGAGCCTGGATGAGGCACCTGTTGCCATGGTTTACTTGATGGGATGGTGTTAGGTGAGAGGTTGGACTTGATCTCGAAGGTCTTTCCCAACCTGATCAATTCAATTCAATTCAATTCAATTCAATTCAATTCAATTCAATTCAATTCAATTCAACTCTATTCTATTCTATTCTATTCTATTCTATTCCATTCCATTCCATTCCATTCCATTCCATTCCATTCCATTCCGTGTGATAAGTTCTGATGTCAATCCTGGTGGCATCATCCCAGCATGCCAGGATATCTCCTTTCCTGCCTCTTGTCTCAGACAAGATCTGGCACCTCTCTTCAGGAGGGCAAGGCCTGCTTTTGTCCCACAGGAGAACCTCTTCCTCAATTACAGGCCAAGAGAAAAGCCTCCACATTTGTAGTGAGACAATAGTGCAATGGGGACAGTTCATTATATTGGATTAATTATGATAATTATCAGCAGGAGGGAGATAATTACCCTGTTTGTTGTCAAGAAGGAGGTAAGAGGCTCTCCTTTTTGTGTGTGTGTTTGTTTTAATTATTATTTCCTTTTGCACAGACCAGCCTGGCAATCAGGTGGGAGGGGACACAGAGGAGGTGAACACCAGCACTGCAGCTCCAACTCCTCCCACCTCAGGACATCCATTGGCAAGGAAGAGCTAAAGAGTGGTGGGGGGAAGCGTATGGGGTCAGGCTCTTCTCAGTGGCACCCAGCAACAGGACAAGGGGCAATGGGCAATGAAACCCAGGAGGTTCCATCTGAGCTTGAGGAAGAACTCCTTTCCTGTGAGGGTCCTGAAGAAAAGGCTACCCAGAGAGGCTGTGGAGTCTCCTCCTCTGGAGATGTTCTAAATGTGACTGGATGTGGGCCTGTGGTGGGCCTGCTTTATCAAGAGGGTTTGGATGAGGATGAGCAGAGGGCTGGAGGTGCTCTGCTATGAGGACAGACTGAGGGAGTTGGGGCTATTCAGTCTGAAGAAGAGAAGGCTCCAAGAAGACCTTATTGTGGCCTTCCAGTATCTGAAGGGGGCTATAAGAAAGCTGGGGAGGGACTTCTTAAGGTATCAGGGAGTGATAGGACTGGGGGGAATGGAGCAAAACTAGAAGTGGGGAGATTCAGCTTGGATGTTAGAAAGAAGTTGTTCCCCATGAGGGTGGTGAGACACTGGCACAGGTTGCCCAGGGAGGTGATGGAAGCCTCATGCCTGGAGGTTTTTGCAGCCAGGCTGGATGTGGCTGTGAGCAACCTGCTGTAGTGTGAGGTGTCCCTGGCCATGGCAGGGGGGTTAGAACTGGCTGATCCTTGAGGTCCCTTTCAACCCTAACAATTCTATGATTCTATGACTGTCTTTCAAGGTCCCTTCCAGCCCCTGGCATTCTGTGATTCTTGGATTCTATGATCCTCAGCGGTCTTTTCCAACCCCTAGCATGCTGGCATTCAGCAGGTGCACACCACTAGCCACCCCTGGGACAAGGCCACACCTTGAGTCCTGTGTCCAGTTCTGGGCCCCTCAGTTTAGGAAAGATGTTGAGTTGCTGGAAGGTGTCCAGAGAAGGGCAAGAAAGCTGGGGAGGGGTCTGGAGCACAGCCCTGTGAGGAGAGGCTGAGGGAGCTGGGGTTGCTTAGCCTGGAGAAGAGGAGGCTCAGGGGACACCTTCTTGCTCTCTACAACTCCCTGAAGGGAGGTTGTAAACAGGTGGGGGTTGGTCTCTTCTCCTAGGCACCCAGCACCAGAACAAGAGGACACAGTCTCAAGCTGTGCCAGGGGAGGTTTAGGCTGGAGGTGAGGAAGAAGTTCTTCCCAGACAGAGAGGTTGGCCATTGGAATGTGCTGCCCAGGGAGGTGGTGGAGTCACCATCCCTGGAGGTGTTCAAGAGGGGATTGGACGTGGCACTTGGTGCCATGGTTTAGCTGTCAGGAGGTTTTGGGTGACAGGTTGCACTTGATGATTTTTAAGGTCTCTTCCAACCTTATTGATTCTATGGTTCCATGATTCTAAGAGCAAGTGGAGGGTACTTGCTGCCACCATCCCTGCTGGGAGTGCTGGGGACGACCAGAAAGTGTCCTGACTCCTGCCAGTGGCCTCCCACTCCTGGCAAGGCAGAGGTGGCGCCTCTGCCCCTAGCTGCTCTTGCTTATCATTTGAGGTATTTCTGACAATGTGTCTTGCATCTGTGTCCCTGCTTCTTTGTCTGCACCCTTCAGAGACATTAATCTCCTCAGGGTTCCTCAGGCATGGAGGGCTCTGTCCTTGTGAGAGGAGGGAGAAGCAGGTGGTGGAGAAGTGGTCCCCAGTGCTGCCTGAAGGGCCACCTTCAGAGATGCCACCACTGCTGCAGGCCCTGCAGTGATGAACACAAATGCTTGGAGAGACCCCAAGATGCATGTCCTTGTGTTGGAGATGAAAGCCTTTGTGACCGTTTGAGGCTGTGCCTTTAAGAAAGGGACACTATGGCTGAATGTTTTATAAACAAAGGACAGGTCTAAACAGATTTCATTGGTGGATTGGTAGAGTGCAACTTAAGGGTTTAAGTCCAGCTGAGACTTTCCTCAGTTCACTTTCCCTCCTCCTTTTTCGCTTCTAGGCTCTCTGCCAGACTGACCTTGGACTGATAAGCGTGAGGCCTACAAACCTACTAACATTTTGCTCTAATTTATAACTGCTTTTAATTAACAACTGCTCCTTTCTTCTCTTTCTAACCCTCTTTGGGGAAAAAGGGGAGAGAAGAGGGTACAGGGGGGGAACCCTCCTCCAGAAGGGGGGGGAATTTCGTTCCTGTATTACTTTGCTGTATATTTCTGTGTATATATTGTAAATACTGTAAATTGTGTATATATACCCTGCATTCTCTAATACTGCTTGTAAATACAACATTCCTTTGCTCCTCCAGCTGGCTAGCTGTGGTCAATTTTTTTTTCCTCTCTTTGTGGTGGGGAGAAGGCTAGGCCTTCCTCCCAAACCCACGACAGCCTTTGAGGACATGGCTACTCCAGTTCAGCTTCAGTGCTGTGTCTCCAAGAAGTTCAAGAGATACAGAGACCTGCTGGTGAGAATCCAATGGAGAATCCAATGGGTGATTAGGGAACTTGAGCATCTCCCCTACAAAGAGAGACTGAGAGCCCTGGGACTGTTTAGTCTGGAGGAGAGAAGGCTGAGAGGGGATCTGACCAATATCTATCAATAGCTGAGAGGTGGGGGGCAAGTGGAGGGGACAAAGCTCTTTTTGGTGGTGCACAGTAATAAGGAACAACAGGTTCAAGCGTGAACATAGAAGGTTTCACCTCAACATGAGGAGAAACTATATTATGAGGGTGACAGAGCCCTGGAGCAGGCTGCCCAGAGACGTTGTGGAGTCTCCTTCTCTGGAGACTTTCCAGATCCACCTGAATGCATTCCTGTGCAGACTCCCCTGGGTGATGCTGCTTTGGCCAGGGGGGTTGGACTGGATGATCTCTTGAGGTCCATCCCAACCTCTTATGTACTGTGATACCAGCAGTACTCTGGGTGGGGAGGGATTTAGGGGCTGTGTTGGATAAGGAGAAGCTTTTGTCATCCAACACATCCCTCTTTGGATGGATCCCTCACAAGGAAAGAGAGGAAGTTCTCATCATCCAGCTCATCCCTTGTAGGATGGATCACCTACAGGGAGGAAGGAGAAGCTTTCCTCATCCATCACCTCCTTCATGGGATGGATCTGTGACCGGTTGACGTTGTCCCCTTAAGAAAGGGTCCAGACATTAAGAACATTTTGTACACGGCTGCAAGTGACAATGGTCCAACCTGGTGCTTGTGGCAAAAAGCTCCAGGTGAGACACGTGGACGACCTCTTGGTTTCTGGAGTCAAGGTTACAGAGGTTCAGAGGCTAATTATACTCCAACAGAGAAAGAAATTCTCGCTGCCTATGAAGGAGTAAAAGCATCTTCTGAAGTAATTGGAACTGAATCACAACTTCTCTTAGCTCCCAGATTACCAGTTTTGAATTGGATGTTCAAAGGCAAAGGCTCCACACCACATCATGCCACAGACTCAACATGGTCTAAGTGGATGGCTCTGATAACACAAAGAGCTCGAATGGGAAATCTTGAAAGACCTGGTCTAGTGGAGGTGATCTCAAGTTGGCCTGAAGGCATCAACTGTGCTAAACCTCCAGAGGAGAAAGTAACTCGTGCTGAGGAAGCTCCTCCTTACAATGACCTCTCTGATGATGAAAAGAAATATGCTTTGTTCACAGACGGTTCCTGTCATCTTGTTGGAAACAAGCGAAGGTGGAAGTCTGCTGTGTGGAGTCCAACACGCCGAGTTGCAGAGGCAAAAGATGGAGAAGGAGAATCCAGTCAGTTCGCAGAGGTAAAAGCTGTCCAGCTAGCTCTCGACGTGGCTGAACGTGAGAGATGGCCAAAGCTTTATCTCTACACCGACTCGTGGATGGTAGCCAATGCTCTATGGGGTTGGCTAAAGAACTGGAAGAAGAGTGGTTGGCAGAGAAAAGGAAAACCCATTTGGGCAGCCAACCTATGGCAGGACATTGCTGATTGAATCGAGAGAATTCCAGTGAAAGTGAGACACATCGATGCTCACATTCCTAAGAGCAAAGCTACTGAGGAACAGCAACACAACCATCAGGCAGATCTAGCTGCAAAAGTTTCTCAAGTAGACATGGACTCTAATCTTGATCTCGACTGGAAACACCGAGGTGAGATATTCTTAGCTCGGTGGGCTCATGATTCGTCAGGACATCAAGGCAGAGATGCAACATACCAATGGGCTCGTGACAGATCCATAGACATTTCCATGGATGCTATCATGCAAGTCATCCATGACTGTGACATTTGTGCTGCTATTAAGCAGGCAAAACGACTTAAGCCCTTGTGGTATGGTGACAGATGGTCCAAGTACAAGTATGGTGAAGCTTGGCAGATTGACTACATCACTCTACCACGTTCTCATTCTGGTAAGCAATACGTGCTTACTATGGTAGAGGCAAACACTGGATGGTTGGAAACTTATCCAGTTCCACATGCAACTGCACGCAACACCATTCTCAGTCTGGAGAGACAGATCCTGTGGAGACAGGGAACTCCAGAGAGGATTGAGTCAGACAACGGAACTCATTTCAAGAACAACCTTGTAAAGAACTGGGCAAAAGAGCACGGTATCGAGTGGATATTCCATATTCCCTACTATGCACCAGCTTCAGGGAAGATTGAACGCTACAACGGTTTGTTGAAGACCACTCTTAAAGCCATGGGGGGTGGATCTTTGAAAAACTGGGAAAAACATTTAGCACAAGCAACCTGGCTGGTAAATAGTAGAGGTTCAGTGAACCGAGCTGGACCTGCACATTCAGATTTGCTACGGAAAGTAGAAGGTGATAGAGTTCCTGTTGTTAGAGAAAAGAATCTGTTAGGTAAAACTGTTTGGGTATTTTCACCCTCAAGAGAGGCTAAACCTGTCCGAGGGGTGGTTTCAGCTGAAGGTCCAGGTCACACTTATTGGGTAATGCGAGAGAATGGTGAAATTCAGTGTATTCCACAAAGAAATTTAACTTTAGCTGAAAGAGGTTAATTTCAAACCATTGTACAGCTACACCGCGTCCAGAGGAAGAATCAACGAGGAATCTACGGTGCACGAACCCTGAGATCCCTGAGAGCCCTGAGTCAACTAAGAGACCCTGAGATTTCCCTGTTTCCCTTTTCTTCGCTTCGTCGGTGAAGAAATGAACTGTTTTCCATTTTTCTCATTTTCTGATTTTCTTGGACTTTTGAATCATCTACATCTGAGCATAGCCAGAATGGACTATGAACTTTACTCACGAACTGTAAATATCGTTTTGGATTGGATGGACAGTATGAACGGCCAATGAAATTGTTTAGAAGGGGTGGACTGTGACCGGTTGACGCTGTCCCCTTAAGAAAGGGAATATGGTGGACGGAAGTTGGTAAACGGAAAGAATAATCTAAACTAATTTCATTGGTAAAGTGGGAGGAAGCACCTTCTGAACTGGGAGTGCAGGAGGTATCCTGGGCACTCCGGCACTTCTATCTTTAGTCTTGCTTCCGCCTCTTCTTCAGGCAGCAGCTTTCTGTTCTGGGCTTTCTGCCAAGGCTCCAGCCTTCAAACTGACAAACCTGATAAGGCCTGTATTAACTGCTTCCAATTAACACAAAACTGCTTTTAACTTCTTTCTTTCTCTTTCTCTCTTTTCTGACCTACTCTGGGGAAAGGGGGGGAGAGAGGGGAGAGCGGAGGTGGGGAACCCCTCAGCAAGGGGGGTTACTCTCATTTCTGTGTTACTTTATTGTATATCTTTGTAGATATTGTAGATATTGTAAATTTGTATATATTCCCCTGCATACCCTACATTGCTTTGTAAATATAAAGCTCCACTGCTTTGCTAATTCAGTTTGTGAGTTTTTTTTCCCTTTCCCTTCAATTTTCTTTCCCTTTACCTTACAAGGGGGAAGGGAGGAGGCTTCTTGGCCTTACCCTTCCAACCCCACGACAGGATCCTTCACAGGGAGTGAAGAGCTCTCCTCATTCCACACATGCTGTGTAGAAAGTCTCTCATGTCCCAGGTAGGGCGAGAGGTTTGGATCATGGGACAGGCAGTGAAGGATGCAAGAAGGCAAAGCTGGATTTAAGCAAGAAGTGAAGGATGCAAGAAGGCTTAAGCTGGAGCAGCAAGAGCAGAAACATCCTCTGTAGCTGAGGAGTGGCCTCAAGTAAACATTTTGGGTCAAAGCCCAGGTGAGCATGACTCTTGTAAAAGCCTTTGCTGCTCCACAGCTTCCATTGAACACATGAAGGGCTGATGAGAGGTAGAAAAACCTCATCCTGGTGGCAAAAAAAAGAAGTCCTGCTGACCTAAGGAGGAAACAGCACTTCAGAAAGTGGTGTGAGACTGGGGCCCGTGGAGCTCTGGCTATGCCACACTGAGCCTTTTTCCACGGAGGTGCCAAGGTGCCAGACATGTCTGGAAGCACACCATCACCTGTGCTGTGGCAGGAAGAAGGCCTGAAGGTGGGTGAGTTTATTGCACAAGGAAATGGTCATCATGGCCTCTCTTCTCCTGTGGAGTTCACCAGGACCTTCTGTACCAGCTGCAGCTATGATGGAAGCTTCAATCTTCACCTCTTGTGCAGAGGGGGGAAAAAGTATCATGGAATTGTTTGGTTGGTAAAAGGCTTTAAGGCAGCACTGCCAGGTCACCACTAACCCATGTCCCTCAGCATCACATCTGCACAGCTTTTCAGTCTCTCCAGGAATGGTGACTCCCTCACTTCCCTGAGCAGCCTGTTCCAAGGGATCGAGAAGCCTTTTGGGGAAGAAATTGTTCCTCACATCCAACCTAAACCTCCCCTGGCACAACCTGAGGCTGTTTCCTGCTGTCTTATTGCCGATGCTGACCCTGACCACACCTCACCCAAAATGTCTGAAGTCAGCTGAGGAGTGGACAGGGTCATTGGATGGGTGAAATCCATCATGCCCAGCAGCAACAATGCTCATTTTACTGAATTCTTCCCAATTTGTCCCTTCCTGAGTCTTTGCTCTGAAGGAGCAAAAAGTTCTGTGGAGATGCATGAGGTTAAAGAGCCCTGGCTCAGGCTATGCCAGGTCAGACTTGGGATGCATCTAGCCCAGCGTGAGTGATTTCACAGAATCCAAGAGTGTCAGCATGGTGGAGGCTGGGAGTGACCTCTGGAGATCATCTAGTTCAAATCCTCTGCTATAGCACCCAGAGCAAGTTGCCCAGGACTGCATCCAGGTGGGTTTGAAATCTCTCCATAGAAGGAGACTCCACAACCTCTCTGAGCAATCTGTTCCCTCCAGCACCCTCATGGGGAAAAAAGTTCTTCCTTGGGAACTTCCTTAGGTCATATGGAACCTCCTGGGTTCCAGCTGGTGCCCATTGTCCCTTGTCTGCTTCCTGGGCACCACAGAAAAGGGCCTGGCCCCATCCTCTTGATCCCCACCCTTCAGATACTGATAAGCATTGAGAAGATTCACTGTCAGTCTGCTCTTCTCCAGCCTAAACAACCCCAGGCGTTTTAGAGAGCGGCTCCAGTTCCCTCATGATCTTTGTAGCCTCTGATGGACTCCTCCCTGTAGTTCTTTGTCCCTCTTGAAGCCCATACTTGGACCCAGTATTCCAGATGTGGCCTCACCAGGGCAGAGTAGAAGGGGAGGAGAACCCTCCTTGATGCACCTCAGGAGACCTTTGGCCTTCTTGACCAAAAGAGCACATTGCTGGCTCAGGGGCAGCTTGCTGTCCTCCAGTACACCCAGGTCTTGCTCAGCTCAGCTGTCCAACGAGGTGTCTCTGGTGAGTGCCTGCCCCACCTCAGGTAAGACACTGCACCACCCTGGGGATGCAGCAACCACCAAGGGATCCCCAGGGGAGTCCCCTCCCTCTACCTCACCCCTTCACCCCCCAGCCCTGAGGACCTACAGCAGGCGACAGGGGGCGCCCCACCACCGTGTTTAACCGTCGAACTCGTCCCGGCGGGGGGACAGCAGGGAACTCCCCTGCTTTGGGGGTACCCCCCCAGCTCAGGTCATAGCCCAGCCCACCTTCAGATCCCCTAAACAAGGGCTGGGGTGGGAGGGACGGAGGCGGGATGCCGCTGTCGCAGCGACTATCGTGATAGGAGCGTGCCCATCCCGCGGGTGGTGTAGTGGTTGGCGTTTGAGAGGGACCTGCTGAGGGTGACGGTGGAGTGAAGTCCTCTTCTCTGGGGAGTTTGGGGTTAATTTTTATTTTAAAATCCATCTCCAGCCTGCTCTGACTGGGGGGAGGGGGGGGGGGAGGAAAAAGGGGGGAAGGATTCCCCCTCTCTCGGGAGAAAATCAATTAATTAATTAATTAACACGTGTTTTTCTAAAAAGTAGAATAAAATTAAGTATAACGAAGTAAAGTATCATGGGAGGAAAAAGAGTTGGCAAGAGGGTAAGAAAGACAGAAGGAAAGAGGAGAAGAAATAAAAAAAGTGGGAAAAGAAAGGAAAGAAGGGAAGAGTGAAAGAATCACAGAAGGTAAAAGGGAAGGAAAGAAGGGAAGAGGGTAAGAAAGATGGGAAAAGAGGGAAAGAGAGAAAGAAAGAGAAAGAGAGAGAGGAAGAGAGAGAGGAAGAAAGAGAGAAAGAGAGCAAGAGAAAGAGAGAGAAAGAAAGAAGAAAGAGAAAGAGAGAGAAAGAGAAAGAGAGAGAGAAAGAGAGAGAGAAAGAGAAAGAAGAAAGAAAGAAAGAAAGAAAGAAAGAAAGAAAGAAAGAAAGAAAGAAAGAAAGAAAGAAAGAAAAGAAAGAGAAAGAGAGAGAAAGAGAAAGAGAGAGAGAAAGAGAGAGAGAGAAAGAGAAAGAAAGAGAAGAGAAAGAAAGAAGAAAGAAAGAAAGAAAGAAGAAGAAGAGAGAAGAGAAGAAAGAGAGAAGAGAAGAGAGAGAGAAGAGAGAGAAAAGAGAGAGAGAGAGAGAAAGAGAGAGAGAAGAGAGAAAGAAAGAGAAGAGAGAGAAGAGAGAGAGAAAGAGAGAAAGAAAAGAGAAAGAGAGAAGAGAAGAGAAGAGAAAGAAAGAGAGAAAGAAAGAGAGAAAGAAGAAGAAAGAGGAAGGAAGGAAAGGAAGGAAGGAAGGAAGGAAGGAAGGAAGGAAGAAGGAAGGAAGGAAGGAAGGAAGGAAGGAAGGAAGGAAGGAAGGAAGGAAGGAAGGAAGGAAGGAAGGAAGGAAGGAAGGAAGAGGAAGGAAGGAGGAAGGAAGGAAAGCAGGCGCGGTGCGGGGCAAGGGAGCCGCTCTCCAGGGAGCGGGGTCACTCCGGGATGGTGCCCGGTGAGGTTAGCCCCATCCCGGGGAGGGAGGGAGGGGGAAGCCCCACTCCGTCCCCTCCTCCACCGGCCAGACCGCGCCAGGAGCCGACGCGCCCGATGGGGCGGGCGGCGGAGCTGGTGGGGGTGTGGAGCCGGGTGATTTTTTTGTCGCCCGTCTGTCCTTCCTTCCTTCCTTTCCTTCCCCTCCCCCTCGCTGCCTGGGAGAGAAGCAACGTTGCCCCCGACGGCGTCCACCGGGGACCCCAGGCCGGCGCCGAAAGAGCCCCTGGGGCCCACCCGACAGCGGTTCTCCCGTCGGCCCCCACATCCGCTCCTCCGCTGTTTGTTTTAGTTGCGATTTTGTTGTAGGTACCTGAGCCGGCGCCTGGGGAAGAGCCAGAGCGTCGGGTACCGGCCTTCGATGGAGCAGAGCCGGATCACGCCGGAGGAGGGCGGCGGGGTGAGCTCCGGGGGCCGGGGGCTCCTCCGAGCACCGCGGGGGAGGACAGGTGAGTAGGACTGGGGGGGAGGAGAGGGCTGCATATCGTCGAGTGGGTGCTGAGAGGGGGCAAACAGCTCCTCTCTGTAGTACTGGAGGGGGGAGGGGGGGGCGGGAAGAAAACAGCTCCCTTCGGGGGGGATGCTGGGCAGGAGGGGGACAAGTCCCGGTGCGGGGGCTGGGGGAGGGAACCAACTCCCGTCCTGGGTGCTGGAGGGGGCTGGCAGATCCCACCAGGGATGCGGAAGGCAGATGCCACCGGGGGTGCTAGAGTGGGGGGTGGGTGGAAAATGGTTCTCATGGGGGTGCCAGGGGGGGCTGGCAGGTTTCATAGCGCGTAGTGGGGAGCTAGCAGCTGCCTCCCATGGGGGTGCTAGAGGGGAGGTGGAAGCTGCTCTCCGTTGTGGGGTCTGGAAGGCAACTCCCGTCAGGATGCTGTGGTGGGGAAGTTGGCTCCTGTCGGGGCTGCACCGCGGGGAGGGGTCAGGGAAATGGTCTCCCTCAGGATTCCCCCGCAGTGTCAGAGCGAGGGGTGCCGCCGGTCTCCCCGTGCACGGCGTCGGGGTGCGGGTAGGTGCGCGGGGGGCCGCGAAGGAGCAGCTCCCGCCTAGGTGTGAGCTGATTATTCAAATGGGCAGCCGAGGACCTGGGGGATTGGAGGCTCGCCCGGCCGCTCCGTGCTATATCACTTGGGCACCCACGTCACTGCAGCACTTGTCCTATTCCTCCCTCCTCCCTCCTCCTCCTCCTCCGGCTCCTCCATAGCCTCCGGGCAACTCTTCGCCGTGGAAGTGCTGCGAAAAAACCCACCCAAGGAGCAGGCAGCAAAAAAAAAACCACCCACCACCACACCCAACCCCACCACCGCTCGATTCCACACACCCCCCTCCCGCCTCTTCCTCCCTCCCTCATCTTCCTCCTCCTCCAGAGGCTCCGGCGGAGAGGAGGGAGGGCTGGGGACGGGGATTTTTTTCCCTTTTTTTTTTTTTTTTTTTTTTTTTTTTCTTTTTTTTTTTTTTTTTGGGGGGGGGGGGGGGTGTTTGCTCTCTGTCGTCGTTTGTTGTGGCTGTTAAATTTTAAACTGCCATGCACTCCACTTCCAGTATGCTGGGAGCGGTGAAAATGGAAGGCCATGAGCACACGGACTGGAGCAACTACTACGGGGAACCCGAGGTAAGGCAAAAAAAGCAACCGGAGCTCCGACACCCGCCCCACCCCAGAACCTTCCCCGGTTTCTCACCGGGGTCCCCTTCGCTCTGCCATTCCCCCGGGGATGAGGTTAACTTTGGCATCAAGCCCCGAGCCGGGGGTTTTCGGCAGCGCTCGCTGCGGCCAGGGTGCGGGGTCCCAGGGCGGGGGGGTGCCAGGCGGGGGGGTGCTGTCGAACGGCCGTTCGCGGTTTTTTTTTCCTTCCTCTCTCCAGGTATTTTTGTGACTACCCTTCCTTCCCCCTCCCTCCAACTCCTGGAGCCGCGGATCCTGTTGCCATCCCGTCTCTGTTTTTTTATGTTGTTTTTTATTTTTTCCCTTCCCCCCCCCTCATATATACATATATATACACCTATATATTTGTTTTTCATTAACAAGGAAAACACCACCATCCCTCCTCACCCCCGCCCCGGGATTTAACCCTCCCCACCCCGCCGGGCGCTAAGCACTGGGGCTGGCGGCGATCCGGGCTGGGCTAGTAGCGGCCACACACACACTGCCTGCTCTCTGGGCTACCCCTTGTCCCCGACGGGGCCAGCCAGCCACCTACCTACCTACTCCCCTTCCCCCTCCTCAATCTCCCTCTTCTCTCTCACTTGTCCCTGCAGAGCTACTCCTCGGTGAGCAACATGAACGCAGGGCTGGGCATGAACAGCATGAACACATACATGACTATGTCAGCCATGAGCACCACAGCCAACATGACAGCTGCCACCTCCATGAACATGTCCTATGCCAACACAGGCATGAGCCCTTCTCTCACTGGCATGTCTTCGGGCGCAGGGGCCATGCCCAGCATGGGCTCGGCCGGTGTGGCAGGGATGGGGCGCCCACCTGAGCCCCAGCATGAGCCCCATGGGTGGCCAAGCAGGCTCGATGAACGCCCTCGCCCCCTACACCAACATGAACTCCATGAGCCCCATCTATGGGCAATCCAACCTCAACCGCTCGCGGGGACCCCAAGACCTACCGGCGGAGCTACACCCACGCCAAGCCACCCTACTCCTACATCTCCCTCATCACCATGGCCATCCAGCAGTCGCCCAACAAGATGCTGACCCTGAGTGAAATCTATCAGTGGATCATGGACCTCTTCCCCTTCTACCCGCCAGAACCAGCAGCGCTGGCAGAACAGCATCCGCCACTCGCTCTCCTTCAACGATTGCTTCCTCAAGGTGCCCCGCTCCCCGGACAAACCAGGGCAAAGGCTCCTTCTGGACTCTGCACCCTGACTCGGGCAACATGTTCGAGAACGGCTGCTACCTGCGCCGCCAGAAACGGTTCAAGTGTGAGAAGCAGCTGGCTGCCAAGGAGGGCAGCGGGGGCGGAAGGCAGGGCGGGTGGTGGGGGCAAGAAGGGGGCCTGGGCAGCCCCCCAGCCAGACCCTTGGGAGAAGGCAGCTCCTCAGGGGGTTCCGAGGGCTCGGCCAGCGCTGAGTCCCCGGCCAGCTCCTCGCCGTGCCAGGACCACAAGCGTGCCCTGGCTGACTTGAAGGGCACGCCGGGACTGAGCCCAGGGGAACCCTCAGCCTCCACCGGCCCAGCACCTCCTGGCCCCTCCCCCCATGCTGGCTTGCCCCATGACTCCCACCTTAAGCCTGAGCACCACTACGCTTTCAACCACCCTTTCTCCATCAACAACCTGATGTCCTCTTCTGAGCAGCAGCACCACCACCCTCACCACCACCACCACCACAAAATGGACCTGAAGGCCTACGAGCAGGTGATGCACTACTCAGGCTACGCCTCGCCCATGCCCGGTAGCCTGGCCATGGGGCCCGTAACGAACAAAAATGGCTTAGAGTCCTCCCCTTTAGCCGGAGAGACTTCTTACTACCCAAGGTGTGTATTCCCGGCCCATCATGAACTCCTCCTAAAAGGGGGCAAGGGGAAATCTTCCCCCCCCACGGTGAGGGAGGTGTGTGGAAAAAAAGCCTCCCTGACCCCCCAACCCCCCCCCCTCCCCCCTTTTCCTGGGCAGTCCCTTTAGCAGAGCGATGGACTATGAACGCTGTCGAGCACGGTACCTATCCATATATCTCTATATCTATTTTTTGGGTTTCTTTTTCTTTCCCATCGGCTCCAGGTGTTTGCATCCCTCCAGGAAACAGCTGCCCTGTGTCTCACAAGCATCCCGACCCCACACCAAGGGCAGGGGGATTTCTCAGCACCCCCCTATGTCCCCCAACTCCACCTGTGTCCGGGGAAGGGGCTGCGATTCCCTCATGGGGTGGTTTGTTTTGGTAGGGAAAGGGCAGGTTGGGGGGGAAAAAGGGGATGGGGGGAAAAGGGAATGGGGGGGAAAAGGGGTTGGGGTTGGTTTTTGTTGGTTTGGGGGGGGGGGGCTTATATTTTTTGTTATTATTTTTTTTCGTTGTTGTCATCACCAGAGGGTATAAATATATCTATTTTTTTGTGTGGCAGTGAGAAGGAGAAAAACAAACACAAAACAAACAACCCCCCAACCCATAAACATAATGAACCCTTGTCCTTCATCGTGAAAACCCACCCTAGGGTTTGAAGCCAAGGACCAAAAGTCTCTTAACGTTGTAAAACAGAAAAAAAAAAAAAAAAAGAGGAGGGGGGGAAGAAAGGGAAACAAAACCAAACAATTTAAAAAAAAGGGGGGGAAAAAGAGGAAAAAATAAAAGAAGGAAAAAAAAACTGTGAAAAAAAAATATATTAAAAAGGACAAAAAAAAATAGTCAGGGTAGATTGTTGTAATTGAAACAAATGCTTGATGTTACTGGGAGAGTAAAACTACTTGGATCTGATTAATTTATCGTTTCTGTACGCTTTATTTATGGCTGATAAATGTGTATTCTGGTAGCGACTAGCCAGATTTTCACAGAACTATATTAAAGTGTTATTGGCCGTTTTCTTTTTCCTTCATCTCTGTTCCGCCGGGACTCGCCAGTCTCCTCCGCTGCCACCGCCGCCGGATCCCCTCCATCCCTGGCCGGAACCTTTCCCGGGATCCTTTGCATCTCGTCCCCGGATCCCCGCCACGGGGACCTTCTCCATCCCCTCCCGGGATCCCTGGCACCGGGATCTTCTCCATCCTCTCCCTGGACCTCCGCCACAGGGATTCCCGTCCATCTCGTCCCGGGATCCCCACCGCCGGGACCCCCCTCTATCCCGGTCTGGGCTGCCCCGACGGTTTCCTCGGGATGGGTAGGAGAGAGGCGGCCCGTGGGCCTCCCCGGTAAAGCCTGGGGATAGAGCGAGGATCCCCTTTTTCTCCAAGGCCGGATGGCACAAAGGGCATCGCTTCCCCTCTCCCCGAAATTACCAGGCAGTGTTAACTGGCGGGGGAGTGGTGGGGAATGGGCTCGGAAACGGAGCACATCCCGCGGGGGATAAACCGACGGTGGAAAAAAAATAACCGGAGAGCTTTTTATATTGCCATTAAAAACATCCCGTCCTCTAGGATCCTCACGGAACCCTCCCGTCGCTCCACTGACACCCTCGGCCAGCCCGATCGGGTTGATTCGCATTTATTTGTCCCCCCCGCCTCCCCTCCTCCCGTCGCCCCCCCCCCCCCCCCCCCATCTCCACCTCGTAAATACCCCGCTCCGTTTTCCCAACCACTTGTTGTTTTCACACGCGTTTACGGCGCGGTCAGAGATGTTGCTCTTGCGAAACAACATCCAAATCCTTCTTAAAATGCCGCATTGTCCGCGGGAAGAGAAAAGGGGAGAAAGGGGGGTGTAGGTGTGGGGGGTGTGAAACACCAACCCCCCCCTTCCCAAAAAAAAACAAAACACGGATCCAGCCAGAAATCTGTCGGGCAAGGACACACACGTTGTGAACCCGAGGCATGAAATGTGTTTCATTAGCACATAAAAGGCTCCCGCAGGGAAGGAGCACGGGCGAGGGGGTGCCCATGGTTTGGGGGTGACCTCCCCGCTTCTTCCCTTCTTCCAATTGCACCTACCCTGGGCTGCTGCTCCGCGCTGCTCGGGCCCCGGTACACGGAGCCGTTGGGATGCTGCCTCTAGCAGCAAGTCTCTAAGCCCCCATCCCTACATCTACCCCTCTATTTTTCTTTTCCCCTTCCTCATGCTGAAGTGGAAGGATGGAGACTTTGGACGGGGGGGGACGGGGAGAGGAGGGGGGAAGGGAAAGAAATCCCCACGCTCTCGGCGTTATTGCTTTTTCCTTGCATTCCCCCAGCATTTAATTTTTTATTTTTGGCCTCCCCCCCCCCCCCCCCCCGACTCCTCACACAACTCTCCCGCCCCCGGCCCTTGCTGCAAAGCGCATTTTGCTCCCGCAACCGCGATCTGTGAATAAACAAAGTCAGTAAACAAAACAAAACAAAACAAAACAAAACAAAAAAAAAAAGGGGGGGGGAGGAGAGAAGAGGAGAAGAGGGGAGGGAAGGGAAGGGGGGGGGGGATCTAGATCCAAATTCCAGGAGGGGTAAACTTTCAACACCACGTCATACTTCAGCAAATTTACACAGATATTATATTGCGACCCTTTCCTACCCCCCCCACCCCCCTGCTTCCCGCCTCCCCCCCCCCCTTTTAGCCATTGTGCTTAACTGAATTTTATAAAGCTGATCGATATCTTGGTAAAATATTCATTTTTAAACTAGCGGGAAGCGAAATCTTTGCTTTGTGCTAAAGTCAACAGCAGCCCGGTTCCAGCTCCAATAAATGCCGGGATGCTCCCAGGCAGCTCCCGCAGAGCCGGGGCGCGGCGGGCCGGGGTGCAGGTAGGTAACACCCGCCGCTCCTTCTCCTCCTTCTCCTCCGCTTTTCACTCCCACCTTCACCTTCTCCTCCATCCCCCCCTCCCTCCCTCCCTCCTTCTCTCCCTCCCTCCCTCCTCCTCCTTCTCAGCTCGCCGGCGGGGAACGGGGGGCGCGGGGTGGGGGATGGATGCTCCTAGCTGGGTTTCGGGGAGAGGGATATTGAAGGGGGCGAAGCCTGACCTTACTGTCACCCCTCCCAATCTAGGAGTCGTTTTAAGCAGGGAAAATCCTCGATGCCTAGCAGGGGAAGAGGGAGGGAAAGGTTCTTATTTGAGGGGGCGGGGGGCAGCCCGCGCAGGAGCGGGGTGCGGACGGGGCCGGGCTGGCTGCCAGCGCCGTTTCTGCCCGTTTCTGCCCCCAAACCCCTTTGCTGAGGTTGCGAGTCGTTGTGGCCCGGTCGGAAGAGGATAGGAGAGGGACGGGGACGTCCTTCTCCTGTTCCTTCCTTGTTGTTTTTCACTTTATATTATTTTTAATCATTTTATGTTATCCCCCGTAACGTTCTTCCCCCCTCTCCCCGCCCCTGCTCCGTGGCATCTTTTGTTCCGGGCTGGCAGCTTTGTACCTCAAGGAAGGGACATTTCTCCCGTGTCTATGACGCCAGGAATGCCTCCCTGCCCGTACCCGCTGCCCGCAGCCGGTACCGGTCGTGCAGCTGGTGCCACTGCCGGCAGGACCCCCGCCCCATTGCTTGCAGCCGCCTGTGCAAAACAATTTGGGGGGGAGCGGGGGATATAATTTCCCCCTCTTTTTGGTTGTTTTGTTTTGGGTTTTGTTTTTTTTGCCCTTGGTAAAGGGGAAAGAGTGAGTTTCGGCGGGGCCAGTGGCCCTCACTGGGGGTCGCCCGACTGGGCACCAGGCACGGACACGAGTGACATCGCCCACACCGCGATAACGGGTCCCGGGATGCCTCCCACGGTGGGGTGGAGGGTCTGGGAATGGGATATAGCCTCAGATTAGGAAGGGAACACGGCCGCGGGGCCGTGTCCCTGCTCCGGCTGCTGTGTCCGAGCCCCGTGCTGGTGGTGGAGGGAGCGGGTGGGTGCGGGTGTCCCCGTCCCCGCGGTGCGGTGACAAGTGATATCTCGCCTGCAAGAGCCGGGTCGTTAATGGGCTCTCAATAATTCATAACAGCCCATCTCGCTCGTAATGCAGCGCTACGCGCTCGCTAATTACTTATCATTAAACGCCTGTCACCCGCGCGGGGAGGAGGACGCGAGTGGGAAGGAGCCAGGTCCACTCCCGCAGCATCCAGGGGCGTCCCTCCACGGGGTGAGGGTGGAGGGGGAACCGCGCTACCCCAGCCTGACCGGGGACAGAGCGGTTAAGCCCCGCGATGTCCGATGCACCCGGGGTGTGTTCATGGCGCGGGGGAGCACTACCTTTCCCCCCCAATTTCTGCAGCCGAGCATCCGCAGCCTTACTTAAGCTCCCTCCGCTCAGAGACAGAGATCTGGGCTCCGTTTCCCCCGTTCATTTTCATTTCAAGTTTGTTTTTCCGAGGAAAAACCAAGGGACATCCCATGGCACCGATTGAGCCGGATCGGGCACAAGGAGGGGCGAGCACGATTTGCTCGCCCCCGCGCCGCCCCAAATCGGCCCAAATCGAGCCACTCACTTTGCCTTCATTGAGTTTTATTTTTAACCCGACTTTCCAGTTATTTACGTACTTATTTTCCACTCCCCCTTGACTTCCCAGTTATTTATTTAATTATCCGCTCCGGGACTTCCCAGTTATATATGCTACGCTTTTCTTCTTTTTTTCCTGAGGTGGGAGGGTAGGGGGTGCGGGGGGGGGGGGGGGGGGGGGGGAAGTCACTTCTTTTTAATTCTCCGGGCCCCTAATGACATGCAGCGATGGCTCAAAAGACATCAAAGCACAAAGAAGATGGCACGGCCAAGCAGTTCGATAAGGAAGCTCCGCGCTAGCCACGCTGGGCAACCAGGGCTCTCTGCCCTGGCCCCTAAACCTCCCCCCGTACTTCACTCCCCGCCACCCCCACCCCGACCCTGCCGCCTTCCCTGGGAGAGCAGCGAGACGGGCAGGTCCCTGTCCTGCCTGCCCTGCTCGCACCCAGGATTATGGGGAGGAAAGTAGAGTTTATTGATGATTTTGAAACCAAACCCAAGACGGGACAGCTCGGGGGTGAGTGAGTCTAATTAATTGCTGGGTCTAAAAAGAGCTGGAACACCCAAGTAGGGCTTAACTCGTCTCCTGGGCAACTGATGGAGCCCTATTTTCCAAGCTGTGATTCTCTTTAGACCAAAAGGCAGTTCACACTCTCCTCTTTCTTCTAGAAATAGTCCTAATCCTATATTTCGGTTGAGGAAGGAAGGAAGGTCCCGCTTCGGCGCTAGATTAAATCCAGAAACCGCATAAAATCAGGTGGGGAAAAGGCTGGAAAAGTGGAGGAAGACACCCCCCCAAAAAAAATCCCAAAAAGCCAACAAACCCAAACCACAGTAAAAAAAAATAATCGTTCCAAATTTGTTCCCTCCCCTCCCTGACCTTCAGATAGTAAATATGAAAGGGTGATGGAGAGGTCTGCCGGCTCCTGGTTTATGGGGAGGCTTCGTCGCTAAACCCGGTGGGTCTCGGGAGGAGGTTTTTTGGGGTTGTTTTCTCTCGTTCTCTGGCTGTAGGTTGTTTTTCAGGCTCAGGCTTTCACGGTGGCGAGCGAAAAAATTTCTCCTCGCCCGAAGTGAGCCGAAGGCAATTATTTGGTTAGGTTTATTTTTATTAAGCAAAAAAAAGGAGGGGAAAAAAAAAAGGAGAGAAAGAAAAATAAAATAAAAACCAAACCCAAACCCAGATGAAACAAATAAAATGAAGGGGGAAAAAAAAGTGAAAACAAATTAAACCAAACCCCAAATTCTCTCGCAGTGGCGGCCGGGCACCAAAATCAAGGCTTTTCCCCCCAATTATTTTTCAAGCGTCACTTGTCTCCCTTGCTTCGGGCTGTCCCCCGAGCCTCGGGGCTGCCGGACCCCCCCTATAAAAACCGGGGCCCGGCTCCGAACAACACAGAGGAGGTTTTTTTGGCGGTCGAAGCGGCTCGACTCGCCGTCCTGCTGCATACCTGAGCGGTCAAGGGCACCGAGGGGGGGCCCACGGAGCCAACCCGGCCGGGGAGAAGGTGGACCGGATAGAGCCCCGAGTTGCGGATTGGGGTCGATGAGGACGAAAAAAAGCCGCAGGGGGATGTTGGGTTTGGGAGGGTAAAAGGATGGAGAGATGGAAGGAAGGATACAGGGATCCCTGGAGGGGTGGCTGAAGAGATGAAAGGAGGGACTGAGAAAAGGATACAGGGATGGAGGGATGGATGCAGGGATAGAGAAAATGGACGGAGGGATAGAAATAGGGGTGGAGGGATAGAAATAGGGATGGAGAGATAGAAACAGGGATGGAGGGATGGATGCAGAGATGGAGGGATGCAAGCAGAGAACGATGGAGGGATTGATGGATGGTTGGATAGATGAAGAGCAGAAGGCATGGATGGATAAATGGAGGGTGGTTGGTTTGATGGAGGGATGCATGCAAGGGTCGACGTAGGGATTAGTGATTGGATGGACTGACAGAGAAAGGGATGGATATATGGACAGAAGAAGGGATGGATGGATGTTGTTTTGGTGAGGGATGGATGGAGCGATTCCTTTAGCCGCTGCCGCACGCAGGGCCCGCGGTCCCCCGCCCCAGGCCGTGTAGCTCGGCGTGGCGAGCCCGGCAGCAGCACCGGGCTAACGGGAAGCGCCTCGAACGGACCGGGAAGGCGACAAGAGGCGCGGGGGGGGGGGGGGGGTCCGGGGGAAGGGGTGGGTAGGAAGGGCGGGGCGGAGGTGCACGTTATGTTTGCAGGGGCAGCCGGACGTGAAATTGCATGGAAAAAGAAAAAGAGTAAAAGTTGTTAAAAAACGCAAATGAGGCAAAGGCGAATCCTGGGGGGAGGCGTGGCCGGGGGTGTCTGAGGGTGGTGCCGGCTCCAACCCCACCTGGCCGCAGCAGGGTTCCTTGCGGGGGCTGTGCGGAGCTGTGTCCGCGAAGGAAAATGCTCCTTTCGCCACGGACTCATCTCCTTCCCGGGCTTTTATCTTCTGTCCTTATATTCCCCTTGCTTTTATTTATATTTGCTTTAATTTCCATTCATTTTCTTTTCCCTTTCCCCCATTTTCTCCATTTCTTTTTCTTTCTTTTGCCTTCTTTCAATTTCTTTCACTTTTCCCCCCCTCTTTCGTTTCCCTTCTTTCATGTTCTTTCATTTTCTTCCTTCTTTTCCTTATTTTCTTACTCCCGTTTCAGGTTACTTTCCGTTTTTACCTTTTCCCTTCCCCTTCTTTTTTTCCCTTTACTTTCTTTTGTCCCAATTCCTTCCCATGCTTTCATTCTCCCATTTCCGTTTTCCCGGTTTCCTTGTTTAAAATAGCTTTTTCTCCTTTTAAATATACGTTTTCTTTTCCCCTTTCTTTCCCATTCCTTCTTTCTTCCCTTTTCCTCCTTTCTTTTCCTTTCCCCTCTTTTTTTCCTCTTTTTAATTACCCTCTTTTCCCAATTATTTCAGTTTTCTTGCTTTCTTTCGGTTTCCCACCATTCTTTCCTTTTCCATCTTTCTCTACCCTTCTCCCTGTTGTTTCCTATTCCCTTCTTTCTTTTCGTTCTCCCCTTTCCCCTTTTCTTTCTCCTCCCTTTCCCCCCCTTTTCCTCCTCCTCCCCTTTCCCCCCCTTTTCCTCCCTTCTTTCCTTTCCTTTTCCTTTTTTCCCCTTTCCCCCCTTTAATTTCCTTTTTCTCTTTTTCTTTTCCCCACTTTTCTTTCCCTTTTCATTTTCCCCATTTTCATTTTTTTCCAATTCTTTTTCATTTTTTCCATTCCTTTTTCATTTTTTCCGATTTCCCCCCTTTTCCCTCTTCTCATTTTCTTTCTTTCTTTCCCATTCTTTAACCTTCCCCCCAGTTTCTTTCCTGTTTTCTTCTTTCTTTCTTTCTTTTCTTTCTTCTTTCTTTCTTTCTTTCTTTCTTTCTTTCTTTCTTTCTTTCTTTCTTTCTTTCTTTCTTTCTTTCTTTCTTTCTTTCTTTCTTTCTTTCTTTCTTTCTTTCTTTCTTTCTTTCTTTCTTTCTTTCTTTCTTTCTTTCTTCTTTCTTTCTTTCTTTCTTTCTTTCTTTCTTTTCTTTCTTTCTTTCTTTCTTCTTTCTTTCTTTCTTCTTTCTTTCTTTCCTTCTTTCTTTCTTTCCTTCTTTCCTTCTTTCCTTCTTTCTTTCCTTCTTTCCCTTCTTTCTTTTCCTTCTTTCCTTCTTTCTTTCCTTCTTTCTTTTCTTTCTTTCTTTCTTTCTTTCTTTCTTTCTTTCTTTCTTTCTTTCTTTCTTCTTTCTTTCTTTCTTTTTCTTTCTTTCTTTCTTTCTTTCTTTCTTTCTTTCTTTCTTTCTTCTCTTTCTTTCTTTCTTTCTTTCTTTCTTTCTCTCTTTCTTTCTTTCTCTCTTTCTTTCTCCTCTTTCTTTTCTTTCTCTCTTTCTTTCTCTTTCTTTTCTCTCTCTTCTCTCTTTCTTTCTCTTTCTTTCTCTCTCTTTCTCTCTTTCTTTCCCTCTTTCTTTCTCTCTCTTTCTCTCTTTCTTTCTCTCTTTCTTTCTCTCTCTCTCTCTTTCTCTCTTTCTTTTCTCTTTCTCTTTCTCTTCTCTTTCTCTTTCTCTTTCTCTCCTTTCTCTTTCTCTTTCTCTTTCTCTTTCCTTTCTCTCTCTCTTTCTCTATCTCTTTCTCTCTCTCTCTCTCTCTCTTTCTTTTCTGTCTTTCCGTCTTTTTTTCCCCCCTTTCCTTTTCACCTCTTTCCTTACCCCACTTTTCCTTCCCCCTTCCTCCCCACAGTGCCAACACTTCGCCTCTCCCTTACAGCCCTCCCAATTCCCACTCCATCTTCTGCAAATCCCTCCACCCACAGATCCCTTTTCCTGGGGCTCAGGACTATGGGCACATAAGCCCCTTTCCCAGGGCTCAGCTCAGAGCAGCCATCTGAGGTCATGGGCAGCCTCGCTGCTATGGGGATGGGCACTGTGGTGAGGACCACAGCAGCACGACCCTCCTGCTGTGCTCCACCTCCCAGGGTATGAAGCTTTATAAACCATGGGGGGAAGAAAAGCAGATTCCCGCTGTCAGGTCCTTGTTGCTGGGAGATCTGTCCACATCTACCTGTCCAGGCCACACATCAATAAGGCCAGAGCAAGATGTTCACCCCTGGCTAGGGAGGAACTGGCTTTCTACAGGGTTTTACCTCAATAAGCAGCAAAAAGAATGAGCCTCATCTCTCCACAGATGGAAAAGAGTTACCAACAGCACAGAAGAGTGTGAGCTGAGGTGGTTTTACTTCCCATACCTGTAGTGAAACCATCAATATTGGAGGATTTTGGAAACACTGAAACGCTTTGTTTGTCACCTCCTGCATCCCAACCCCCCTCCTTTTGCTCTCCTGTATTTTGTTTTAATGGCAGAAGGAATCAGTGGCAGGGGTGGCTGGGGCAAACTCCTGGGCTTGTGTGTGCTGCTGCCGTGTACACAATCCCCTATTAAAGGCACAGATTCCCATCTCTTTGTGTCTGTCCTGGTGTGTGATACCTGTCTCACACTCCAGCAGTTCCCAACAGGAATGGGCAGGAGCATGATCCTGGCCTGGAGGAAGCAGAAGAAGGGACTTTGCCCGGGGTGGTTTGGGATTCAGGTGAGGGGGGAAAAAAAATCCACCCCAAACTCAACAAACACCACCTCATAACAGCACTCTTGAGAAAGCTGAGGAGTGAATTAGTTTGTGGAGCCCTTTGGAGGGATGCACCTTGGTGCTATGCTAACAGTGAGCTCAGGAAGGGCTTTGGGGAGGAGAACAAATGCCAGCAACCGAAAACCCTGAAATGATGACTAAACCTCTTCCTATGCCTCAGCATTCCTACCATTCCTGGCTTTGGGGCTCTGTCTGCTTCCTCCTTCACCACCACTGTGGCTATTTCTATCCCTAGTGACAAGAAAAGAAGTTTTCCCATGGGAAGGGGCAGATGTGGGGATGAGTGAAGCCCATTTTCTTCAGGAAGAGCTGCCTCAGAGCCCTGCCTGGGACTCTGCATCGTTCCTAAGCTGATAGCTGGGAGATGGCAGGGCATGAAACCAACCAGGCAGCTGGACAGGGGACAGAAGTTGAAGCTGGTTTCAAAAAGGGTTGCCAGGACTTTCTGTCACCCCTGGGTCCAATCTGAGGCATCGTTAGCAAACTAATAAAGTAGCTGCAGATGTTGAGACCATGGCAGAGCATCCTGACAAACTCTGGTTTGGAAAGTCAACATCTCACCCCTGCTTCTCTCTGTTTTGTCTCCTTTTCTGCCTTCTCCCCCCACCCCTCCCCCGCTTCCCTCCTGCCTGAATTTTTAAGGAAAGAAGAAGGAGAAAGGCTGGAAAGGGCCTTTTGCAGAGGGAAAGGTAAAAATCTCATGACCACATCCAATCCTGCTGTAGGGCTGCCAGAGCCTGGAGACGTATAGGGACCCTCAAAGCAATAAAATCAGCAGGAGGCAGGTGCTTCCCTGCCCGCTGGCTTGAGCAGGGCTGCTTTCCCCTGGCACAAGGATGCTAAGAGGAGGAATACATCAAGCAGGGTGACAGGCTCTGCTGCTGCAGAGACAGGTATGGGCTTTCTGCAGAGAGCAGAACCCCCATCCAGGGAGGGGGTTGGAGCTGATGAAGTGCCTCTTAACCTTTTCTGTATCCTGTTACTAAAGGGGGGGGGGGGGAAGGAACACCAACAAAAAAACCCACATGAGGAGTTCCTGCCTCTTCACCTGAGCATAAAAGGGGGGGGGGGGGAAGAAAGGAAGAAGAGAAGATGCTATTACCCAGCTCTGCAAGATGTAGGGATCCATGAAGCACGGCAGGCCTTGTCATAGCAAAAAGTCAAGCACCAGCCAGGTCCTTGGGAGAGGGGAGGAGGAGTGGGGGCTGTAGGGGGAAAGCACCCAAACTCCAGGCTCACTTAGGCTCTGGATTGTAAGGGTATTTTAGGTGGTGTTAACAACAACAGCAACTGCTGGTTTCGTTGGGGGTGCTGGGGCTGCTTGAGCAAAATCTGTACTTGAGGAGCTGTGTTCTCACAACTGGCAGCATTTTCCTTCTGTTGAGCTGCATTCTAGTGTGAGATGTCCCTGTCCTGGGCGGGGGGGTTGGAACTAAGTGATCCTTAGGGTCCCTACCAACCATAACAATCCTATGATTCTTTGATTCTGTGACTCTATGATTCTGTGACTCTATGGTTCTATGATTCTATGACTCTATGATTCTATGATTCTCTTCTCCAATGCCCCAGAAACATTATGGAGTTCAGCTAAGTTAGCAGAAGTGGTCCTGTTCCACTAATAACAGCACTCCTCTCTCAGGTGATATGTGAGATTTGGGGTCAGGACTGGCTCCTGCTGGGGCAAGGTGAGGGGGAGCCAAGGTGGCGTGCAGGCAGACAATGCCTTGGGACGCTCTCTCCATTTGCAAGCGAGAGGCCCCGAGGAAGGAGCAAGAGGCTTGGGATGTGCCAGGCTTTGGGCTGTGTCAGGGAAGGTCCTGCCTCATCCCAGCTCTTCTGCCCAGAAGCCTGGAGATGGATGAGAGACAGCTCCGTGCTTCAGCAGGGAGCAAAGAGAGCGCCTGCATATTTTTCCTCGAGTTACTTATTAACCACTGCTCATTTGACAGGATCGATATTTCAAGCGAGGGAGTAAACACTTAAGAAGCACCACTTTGCTTTGCTCTTTTTTATTTCCCCCCACCCTTCCCAGCCCCCCTTCCCTTTTGCAAAAAGATTTATATATATATATATATATATATATATTATTATTCTTTTCCTGCATGCATCTGCCTGAGGAAGGAGGCAGCTCCCTGGAGCCCCCCACGTGTGGCATTTTATCTGCAGGATATGCAGAGCACATTTATTTTGTCTTCTTTTTTTTTTATCTCTCATATTGCATGTTGATCCCATACATATAGATTGATTTTTTCTTCAGGTAGATAATGAAAAGTCAAGTGGAAAAATTTACACAAAGGCACTCAGGATCTCGACTTTCTATTGGTATATAAATTGGTTTATTACTTCATTCCCTTAAACAGGGACTCTCACACTGCAGGGATGGTGTGGGGGGGAACACTTTAAAACAGATAATCTTTAAACACAGGACCATTTACCTTCCACGTTGTGGTTTTGTTTCTGGGGTTTTGTTGTTGCCCCCCCTCCTTCCATCAGTAATTTCCTCGCCACTTTTGTTAATTTCCCAAGATATTTGTGTTTAAACAAGGGCTTGCTCCTTCTCTCCATCCCTCCAGCAATTTATCTTCCTCTTCTTGCACCCCCTCCCTTCCCACACAACGTTGTCCCCAAAAGTCCCAGCCTGCTGGGCTGGCAGTACCTCAGGAGCTTTTTATTCATTCCCTATAAGCAAGCCTTCATTTCATCAGCTTTTGCCCGATGTTGAGCAGAGGGCACTGTACAGGAGAGGACAGCTTGGAACACACACACACACACACACACACACCCCCACCCACACACCCCCTCACAAAACAAAAACCCCACAACAAATCCAAACCACCATAAAACCCCAGCCAAAAAAAACCCACCCCACCAAACACTAAAAACCAACAAAAAACACCTAGAGGAAACATTATTAATATACATCTTCTGGACATTTGGTGGCTGGTGGAGGCTGCTCCAGCTTAAAGCAATTAATTCAGGATACTGACATAAACTCTCCAGCTCTGACAGCTTGGAGCTGAAATAAAAATGCTAGTTCTCCAGGGAAAAGGAGAGGATAGTTGGCTCTTTTCTGGACTGTTTGCTTATAGGCCCAGAGAGCAATCTTCCTCACAGAATGAAATGCAAGGACACAAACAATGTACCAGGGAGAGAATGGGAGATGGGAATGAACAGTTTGAACTATTTGCTCAGCAGAAGGGCAGTCACAATGCTCGGCCAATGGCTTTCCCATGCATCAACCAGGATTCTTAGCTTCTTTTGTTGTTCAGCCTCTTCCTCCAGCCAGATAAGAGCACAGCTGCAGCTAAGGCAGGCCTTTGACTTACCCACCCAAATCTCGCCTTGCCTCTACTGTATGTCCTCCCTGTGAAATCCCCTCCTCACTCTACTGGATGCTGGATTCACCCCCGGGGCCATTCACTAATGCCTGGGGGCAAGCTGCCTCCTGCAGCTTGATTTTGCTTGCTGGGGACGTCTGGAAAACCTTTTTTGGGATACCTGCTAGTGCCACTACGATCTCCTTGTCCTCTGCTTGAGTGTCCTACTGAGTTGCCTCAGCAGGCAAGGAAACCAAGGCACCAGTGGTACACTAAGGCCAGGGTGGATGTGGCTCTGAGCAACTTGATCTAGTGAGAGCTGTCCCTGTCCATGGCAGGGGGGTTGGAACTAGATGATCGTTGAGGTCCTTTCCAACCCTAAACACTTCTATGATTCTGTGTCCCCCCATCCATCCCTTTCCACATCCCTCTGCATACCTCCACTTCCTCCCTCGGAGCATGCTGCCCTAGCTGCAGAAGTGCCATGCTCTGAAAGATAAAAGGACATTGCCCTTGTGGACTGGGGACACAGAGCTGCAGAAATGCAGAGGACGTTGTCCTCAAGGGCTGGGGCCGGGGCTGCAAAAATTCAGAGGGCTTTCACCTCGTGGGTTGGAGCTGCGGAGCTGCAAAAAGGCAAAGGGCTTTGCCATCACGGGGCTGGAGACAGAGCTGCAACCCCACCACATTGCATATTTCTACAAGTCCCAACCAGCCTGCAGGGCTTTATTAGCCTCAACACTCACTGTCCTTGCAGTGTGGTGGTGGGATCACATCTCCTGTGACCCGGACACAAGCGTCAGGGGCAATACCCTTGCAGGGGCAGGTCCTGCTGTGTTCAGGCAGCCACCTCCATTCCCTTTCCCTCCCTGAAGATCACTCTCCCTCTTTTAAACCACCCGGGGCCACTTCCTTGCCGGTGTCACCGCTGAGCAGGCAGGCAGGAAAAGGCTGTAATTAAAAATAAATAGGTATCAAGGTCGGCCGCTCTGGCGTGGCCTGGGTTCACCCTTGGAGCTCAGCCCTGCCGCTGAGGGGGACGCTTTGCTATTTTTACTCTTTGTCCTCCCCTAGGCTGCTGGTTTTGGGAGCCAGGCTGCTGTTGTCATCAGGTTTGTTTAGCTTGAAAGGGCTTTTTATGAGGTGAAAAGGCAAAATGCCGAGGACTCGGGAAAACGCCTGCCTGGAGGAGCTGATGCTTGGCGTTTGCAGGCACCCAGAGCACCTGCAGGAAACACTGACTTCAAAACACAGCCACAAAAATCTGAGAACCCTTTTTTTTGTTGTTGTTGGTTTTTGGGGGTTTTTTTGGCAGGGGGTTTGGGTTGGTTTTTATCTCCTCCCTTTCCCCCTTCTTCCCTGGTGGGTGGTCAGGAGGACAGGCTGAAAATCAGGAGGGCTCCTATTGTCTCTGCCCTGCTTTAAGAGCTGACCCCACATGTCCCCAAAGTCGCTGAGCACCTGGCCATGCTCCACACCCAGGGGATGCTGCAGCAAGGGGATGAACCTACCATGAGCAAACAATCATGGTATAGAGGTGTCTGGCTATGAAATCCCTCATGAAAAGAGCTTTTGTGACTTCACAGTGGTGCTATTCTTGCCCCCAAACAGTCAAATCGCTCTTCACAGTTGGGATACTCTGTTTTCTTTAATTGCATTTGTATGTCAGGGAATATCTTCAAGCTGGAAAGGGGCTCATGAGGACCATCAAGTCCAATGTAACTGCCACTTTGAAGGTACAAGGCTAAAGAAAAGCTGATGCTGGTGGTCATCTCAGGACATTCGGGCACTGTTTCATCCAGAGCTTGACCCTCACACCTGACAGCTATGGAGAGGCTCTTAAAGTTCCCCAAATTCACAGATTCCATTGGGTTGGAAGGGATCTTCAAAGGCCTCTTTGTCCAACCCCCCTGCAGTCATCAAGGGCACCTCCAACTAGATCAGGCTTCCCTGGACCACATAAAATCTGATCTTGAATGCCTCTAGGGATGGGGCCTCAACCACATCCTTGGGTACAATGGAGTAAATCTGCCCAAACTCAGCCCAGTTTGCCACCTGAAAGGGTGAGGAATGTGTCTGGAGGCTCACAAATTGGGGCTGACATTCTCTAGCACAACACTAAGGAAGAAACAATTCTGGTGTCCATTTTAGGACATCCAAGCTTTGCTCTTCCAGCAGCAGCTTGACCCTTCACACCTGGCATCTACAGGGCAGGTATTAAAGTCCTCCAAAGAGGATCAAAGAATTGTGGAACCATAGAATCATAGTATGGTAGGAGTTGGAAGGGAACTCTAAAGATCATTGGGTTCAGTCCCATTGCCAAAGCAGGATCACCTGGGGCAGATCACAGAGGAATGCACCCAGATAGGTCTTGAAAGTCTGTAGAGATGGAGACTCCACAACATCTCTCTGGGCAGCCTGCTCCAGGGCTCCATCACCCTTACAGTAAAGTTTCTCCTCATATTGAGGTGGAACTTCCACTTTGTATCCCTTGCCCCTTGTCCTATCACAGGACACCACTGAAAAGAGCCTGGCCCCTTCTTGATAATCTTTGAGGTCTTTTCCAACCTTATTGATTCTATGATTCCGTGATTGTATGGTTCTATGGTTTTATGGTTCTATGGTTCTATTATTCTATGGTTCTTGACAGCCACATTTAGATATTTATAAACAATAATAAGATCTCCTCTCAGCCTTCGCTTTTCCAGGCTGAACAGTCCCAAGTCATTTAGATAGATCTTCCAGTCCCTTCCCCATCCTCATAGCCTCCATTGGACACACCCTAGCACTCCCTAGTTCGTCGGGAAGCCATCTCTGGACAGCACCGGGACCAGGAGCCGCCGGGGACCAGCCGCTGCTCTCCTTTTCGGGCTGCGGGAATTGCCGGCACTGCAGAGTTTCCTGCTGCCGCGAGGCTGGGAGAAGCCGTCTTTTCACGTGGCTCAGACTTGTGATCCCAGCGGGGGGAGTGGCTTATTTTAAAAGGCTCTGCTGCGGCTCGCGGGGACTCTGTTCGTCGGGCAGCCCGTATTCTCTTGTACTCTCTCATGCTCTCACGCGCCACCGCACTTTTTCTTGCTGTGGCAAGGGACAGGCATGGTTGTAACTCGCAGCAAAATCTCCCTAAAAAAATCAGTGTCGACCCAGACTGAGGTAGAACACAAGCAGGTAGCTGTCCAGGTATCTGGCTGTAGAGAGTGCTGGAGCCTGGTTCATGAGATTCAGGGTAGTGGGGGCAACTCTCGCATAAGGTGTGAGCAGATCAACTATCTGCTTAATCTGGTGGCCAGACTGAAGGATGAGGTTGCTAGCCTTAGAAATGTAAGGGAATGTAGGAAAGAGATGAACCAGAGGAGGAAAGAGTTGAATCAGAGTAAGCAGGCTCTGCAGGCTCCCCCAGCAGAGGCTGGTTATCCAAAAAGCAGAGGGGAATGGACGCAGGTTCCTCTCAAAAGACACAAAGTAAAACCTCCTTGCCTCCCCTCACCTTCCCCGCTGCTCTTGGAAAACAGGTATGGGGCACTGGAGATCGAGGGTGAGGTGATCCTGATGCTGGAGGACACACCATCTGGGGTTCTCCCTGAGGTTAAACAGCCTAAGGCAAAGCAGCCTAAGGTTAAACAGCCTTCCCCTGGCATCAGGACCTGCTCCTTCAAAAAAAAGAGGAGGGTAATTGTTATTGGTGATTCCCTTCTGAGGGGAACGGAGGGCCCCATATGTTGGCCAGACCCATCTCATAGGTGTGGTGGGTTAACGCCTTTTTCTGAAAACAAAAGAAGAAAACAGGGTGGAGGGCTTGCAGGTACTTTACACTCCCTGAAGGGCGTTTCCCCCCCCGGGAAAGCTGAGTCTGTTCCACTCCCCTCTCCCTGCCCAGCTAGGGTATAAGAAGCAGGACATCATAGCTGTTGGATCTCCTTTTTGGCTCTTGTCTCTGCTGGATGAGAGCTACTGCAGCTGCCCTCCTGCTCCTCAGCCACGTGGCCGGACCTGATCCTTTTCCCTGCTGCCTCTGCACCTCCTCAGAGAAAGACTGGTTTTGTATTATTTTTTTCTGTCCCCCTCCTTCTTGTTCCTTGCCCTTGTGAACCTTTTTTTTTTTTTTTTTCCTGTTATTGTTATATATATAATTTGAAGAAAAAAATTATTTGCCTCTCTACTTCCAAGCTGACTCCAGATTGTTGCTTAGTGGATTTGCTCCTTACCCTTTTTTTTTTCCTCCTCTCCCTGTTTGGAGGGAGGAGGTGGGGGGGAGTGGGGAAGAGATTCTCAGCCTTTTCCCCATTTGAGCTTTTAACTCTCAGTTAAGGCTCAAACCACTACAATTTTTGGCGCCTCCAACGTGGGGCTTGGAAATTAATCTTGTATTGGGAAAGCAATACTTTTTTTCTGAAAAAGGAGCTAGAAGTAGAAATGGCAATTTTAAAGAACCTGATGGTCCAAGCCTTTGCATGGGCTTTTGGCTGGATCTTTTGGACCCACATCTACAAATTAATAACTTACCATGTGGTGTGGTTAATGATAGAGATGCTGATCAAGTGGATAAAAACTTTACCAATTAAGTTAGGCATGTATCTCTTGAATTCAATGAATTTCACTGTCAGTGGTAACTTTTCTAACATAGGAAACTTTCCTGAAGCAAGTTATGAAACCAATGGTGTAGATAAAAGTGCCTGTGATGGAAAATTGCTCTACGTTGCAATATGCTCCATCTGCCTATATGTAATCCTTATAGTGGCATTTGCTGGGACCTTGTTGGGTGGAGGACTAGCTAACCCATTAAGAGCTGTTTGGAGGGTGATAACACACTCCTTTGTGCTCTTTAATGACTGGAGGCGTGTCTGCTGTGGGCATTGTAAGCACTCTGTAGACACAAAGAGAGAGGGGTCGGGTTGTAATGACTGTGCCAGCTCTCAGCCTGAGCCCCAGGCACAAGGGTTTGCCCCACCACCAGCAGTTCCACAGTTGACCCCTGATGCTCCTGCCAATGCAGTCTCTCTAGCACCGGTCACCACACGCAGGAAAAGAAATCAAAAATCATCGCCAAGCACGGATGGTGAGGAAGGAATCTCAGCAGGCCCCAGCACCTCACAGAACCCATCGGTGGATGAAGATGATTCAGACCAGGAAATAACTGTTACATCGCTGCCCAGAAAGGAACTAAGGCAAACTCGTCTGGACTACGCAAGGAAAGAGGGTGAGCCAATACTAAGCTGGGCCCTGAGATGCTGGGACGAGGGGGTGGACACAGTAGACCTGGATAAGAGGGAGGCGAAGCTTTTAGGCTCGTGATGCTGGTCTGGACAAAGAGTTAGCCAAACTTGATGGAATACACACTCTCTGGGCCTGGATTCTGAACGCCATCAAGAGCCGGTGCCGCTCAAGAGATGACCTGCCCTGGGCCCCAGTTAGATGGACAACTATGGAACAGGGCATTCGGTATCTGAGGCAGATGGCCGTGATGGAAATAATTTATGGGGATGGCCAGCTCCCTTTGGACCCAGATGAGGTGCCCATGAGACGGCCCTTCGTAAAGAAACTCACCCAGGGTGCTCCTCAGAAATATGCTCACACATTAGGAGGGATACTCTTGACTGGACAGGATGGAAGTCCTAAAACTGTCTGTGAGTTTGCCAATGATTTGAGGGAATATGAGGACAGCGTAAATCAGAAACCCCTGATCTCAGCCATAGAAACTATGTCTAAAGACATTGTCAAGGAGATCAAGACCTCCATGTCTGAACTGAAAAAGGGGAGCGATGCCTCCTTTCCCCCTTCTCCTTCAGAATGGGTCCAGGTTTCGGCAATCAGGAACAGGCGACCTTCCCCTAGGAGATCACCCCAAGCCAATCGGGGAATGTCAAGGGGGTCTCTGTGGAGGTTCCTCTGTGACCATGGAGAAGACATGGACACCTGGCATGGCCAACCCACCTCTGCCCTCTGGAACAGGGTGCGGGAACTGCAAGGTGGGCACCACGGGGATAACTCATCCAGGAGAAGAGCTGCCCCAGTTTCCTGGAGTGGTCCCTCTCGCTCAAGAGACCCTTCCCCTAGTAACACAGGACCGTGTGACAAGTGTGGACATTGCCGCCAGCATTAGAGGTGCCCTACCTCCAGCCAGGTGGAGGCCAGGGATAACAGAGTATACTGGGATGTGTACGTGAAATGGCCTGGCACTTCAGAAGCCCTGAAGTACCGAGCTCTGGTGGACACAGGGGCCCAATGCACCCTGATACCATCGGGGTACAAAGGGGCTGAGTCCATAAGCATTCAAGGAGTCACAGGAGGCTCACAAGACTTGACTGTACTGCAAGCTGAGATAAGCTTGACCGGGAATGAATGGGGAAAGCACGACATAGTGACTGGTCCAGATGCACCTTGCATTCTTGGCATTGACTTTCTGCGGGAGGGATGCTTCAAAGACCCTAGGGGGCACAAGTGGGCATTTGGGGTGGCAGCTGTGGAGACTGCAGGCAAAGAACAGCTGTCCACCATGCCCAAGCTTTCGGATGACCCCTCCGTAGTGGGCAGCCATAAGGTGCAGGATTTGAAGTTATCTATTGCCTCTCGCATAGTACATCGCAGGCAATACAGGACCAACAGAGACTCTCTGCACCCCATACACCAACTGATTCGATGACTGGAGAGCCAGAGGGTGATCAGCAAGGCTCACTCCCCCTTCAACAGCCCGATATGGCCAGTGCGGAAGGCAAATGGGGAATGGAGACTGACTGTGGACTACCGTGGCCTGAATGAAGTGACTCCTCCAATCAGCGCTGCGGTGCCGGACATGCTGGAGCTCCAGTACGAGCTGGAATCGAAGGCGGCCAAGTGGTATGCCACAATTGACATTGCTAATGCCTTTTTCTCCATTCCCATTGCAGAAGAATGCCGGCCACAGTTTGCTTTCACCTGGAGGGGAGTACAGTATCAATGGAATTGGTTACCTCAGGGCTGGGTCCATAGCTCAACCATCTGCCATGAGGTGATCCAGACTGCCTTGGAGAAAGGTGGAGCTCCTGAGCATCTGCAGTTTATCGATGACATCATTGTATGGGGTGAGACTGCGGAGGAAGTTTACCAGAAGGGTAAGAGGATAATCGACATCCTGCTGGAGGCTGGCATTGCCATCAAGAGAAGCAAGGTGAAAGGGCCTGCCAGGGAGATCCAGTTCCTGGGTGTTCAATGGCAGGATGGTTGTCGCCACATCCCTCAGGAGGTGGTGAACAGGGTACCCACTATGGTGCAGCCCACAAACAAGAAAGAGACACAGTCGTTTTTGGGGCTTTGGGCTTCTGGAAAATGCACATTCCCGGGTACAGTCAAATTGTGAAGCCTCTCTTCCATGTAACAAGGAAGAAAAATGATTTTGTGTGGGGACCTGAGCAGCAGGTGGCGTTTGACCAGATCAAACGAGAGGTGGTCCATGCTATGGCTTTGGGACCTGTTCGAACTGGGCCAGAGATCAAGAATGTGCTGTACACTGCGGCTGGTGAGAATGGTCCTACATGGAGCTTGTGGCAGAAGGCTCCTGGTGAAACCAGGGGCAGGCCCCTAGGTTTCTGGAGTAAGGGGTACAAAGGCTCCAAGGCCAACTACACCGTGACAGAGAAGGAAATCCTAGCTGCCTATGAGGGCGTCCGGGCTGCCTCTGAGGTAATTGGGACTGAGTCACCTCTATTTCTAGCTCCGAGACTTCCAGTCCTGACCTGGATGTTCAAAGGGAGAGGCTCAACCCCACATCATGCCACAGATGCTACCTGGAGTAAGTGGATGGCCCTGATAACTCAGCGAGCTCGGATGGGGAACTTCGAACACCCTGGCATAGTGGAAGTGATCACCAACTGGCCAGAGGGTGCTGACTTTGGAATGCCACCAGAGCAGACAGTGACCCGTGCTGAGGAGGCTCCCCCATATAACGATCTCCCTGACAACGAGAAGGGCTATGCTCTATTTACAGATGGGTCCTGCCGGCTTGTAGGAAGCAAGCGGAGATGGAAGGCAGCTGTCTGGAGCCCAACAAGGCAAGTGGCAGAAGCAAGGGATGGAGAAGGTGAATCCAGTCAGTACACAGAGGTAAAAGCTGTCCAGCTGGCCCTGGATATAGCAGAACGAGAGAACTGGCCAGTGCTGTACCGCTACACTGACTCCTGGATGGTAGCCAACGCCTTGTGGGGGTGGTTGAAGGAATGGAGGAGGAACGGGTGGCAGAGAAAAGGGAAGCCTGTTTGGGCCGCTGACCTGTGGCAAGACATCGCCGCCCGCCTGGACAGGCTGCCAACCAAGGTACGGCACATCGATGCACACATCCCCAAGAGCAGAGCCACAGAGGAGCACAAGCACAACCACCAAGCAGACCTGGCTGCTAAAATCTCCCAAATAGACTTGGACTGGGAACACAAGGGTGAGCTGTTCTTAGCTCGCTGGGCCCATGACACTTCTGGCCACCAAGGGAGAGATGCCACATACCGGTGGGCTCGGGACAGATCCGTGGACATCTCTATGGAGGCCATCTCACAGGTCATCCATGAGTGTGACACCTGTGCTGCCATCAAGCAGGCCAAGTGCATGAAGCGTCTGTGGTATGGGGGGAGATGGTCGAAATACAAATATGGAGAGGCCTGGCAGATAGACTACATCACCCTTCCTCGGTCTCACAGTGGCAAGCAGTACGTACTGACCATGGTGGAGGCAAGTACAGGGTGGCTGGAGACCTATCCAGTTCCTCATGCCACTGCTCGCAACACCATCCTGGGCCTAGAGAGACATATCCTGTGGAGACACGGCACCCCCGGGAGGATTGAATCAGACAACGGAACCCACTTCAGGAACCATCTCATAAGGGACTGGGCAAAGGAACATGGGATTGAGTGGATTTACCACATCCCATACCATGCACCAGCTGCAGGGAAGGTCGAGCGCTACAATGGCTTGCTAAAGACCACCCTAAAAGCCATGGGGGGTGGAACCTTCAGGAACTGGGAAAAGCACCTAGCTCAAGCCACTTGGTTAGTGAACAGCAGAGGATCTGTGACCCGAGCTGGTCCTGCCCAGTCCGACCTGCTGCAAACAGTGGATGGAGATGGAGTTCCTGTGATTGCTGAGAAGAACCTGCTGGGGAAGTCAGTGTGGGTTTTCCCTGCTGCTGGTGGGGGCAAACCAACCCGAGGGGTGGTCTCAGCTGAGGGTCCTGGTCACACGTACTGGGTTATGTTAGAAACTGGGGACATTCAGTGTATCCCACAGCAGAATGTGACTCTGGCTGAGAGAAGATGAACTCAGAGGAGGCAACACTCATCAATGTAATTATGTGAATAAGTTGTTCTAAGTTTCTCCATCCTAGTTTAATACCAGCCCAGCATCCAGGACCCAACGTACCCACTGCACACCAACCCAAAGAGCATCATCTCACCTGTACCCGTTCCTGATGTCCCTACAGCAACAGACTGTTCCTGATTTTTTTTCTTTCCCTTTCAAAGACAGACTGATTCCTGATTCTGCTCCACATGCCTGCCCAGTTCAAGCACCACCTACAGTGACCATCACCAGAGAGAGAGAGAGACTGCCCTGGGAGAGAGCAAGCCAGGATAGCAAGAGACTTGCACCAAGGATTCAAATACCACATGTGAAAATCACATGAAGGGGCTGTAGCAGGAGAGATGAAGTGGAACAGAGGGGTGGATTGTGGTGGGTTAATGCCTTTTTCTGAAAACAAAAGAAGCAGGGTGGAGGGCTTGCAGGTACTTTACACTCCCTGAAGGGCGTTTCCCCCCCCGGGAAAGCTGAGTCTGTTCCACTCCCCCCTCCCTGCCCAGCTAGGGTATAAGAAGCAGGACATCATAGCTGTTGGATCTCCTTTTTGGCTCTTGTCTCTGCTGGATGAGAGCTACTGCAGCTGCCCTCCTGCTCCTCAGCCACGTGGCCGGACCTGATCCTTTTCCCTGCTGCCTCTGCACCTCCTCAGAGAAAGACTGGTTTTGTATTATTTTTTTCTGTCCCCCTCCTTCTTGTTCCTTGCCCTTGTGAACCTTTGTTTTTTTTCCTGTTATTGTTATATATATAATTTGAAGAAAAAAATTATTTGCCTCTCTACTTCCAAGCTGACTCCAGATTGTTGCTTAGTGGATTTGCTCCTTACCCTTTTTTTTTTCCTTCTCTCCCTGTTTGGAGGGAGGAGGTGGGGGGGAGTGGGGAAGAGATTCTCAGCCTTTACCCCATTTGAGCTTTTAACTCTCAGTTAAGGCTCAAACCACTACAATAGGGAACTCTGTTGTCTGCCAGGAGCCCAAGTTAATGATGTTACCAGTAGGCTGCCTAGCCTGGTGCAGCCCTCTGACTACTACCCTTTACTAGTTATGCAGTTAGAGAATGATGATGTTGCAACCAGAACTCCCAGGGCTATCAAAAATGACTTCAGGGCCCTGGGAGACCTGGTTGAGGGGTCAGGGGCACAAATAATTTTTTCATCAATACCCTTAGTTGCAGGAGGGAATACCGTAAGAAACAGGTCAGCAGCTATAGTTAACAAGTGGCTTAGAGGCTGGTGCAGCCAAAAGAATTTTGTTTTTTTTGATCTTGGAGAACTTTCTACTGCACCAGGCCAGCTGGCAACAGATGGAGTACATCTGTCCCAGAGAAGGGGAAAGGTCACCGTATATGAGAATGGCCTGTCCCCCAAAGGTAAAAAGATCCTGGGTAGGGAATTGGCAGGTCTCATCGACAGGGCTTTAAACTAGTTTTGAAGGGGGAAGGGGCTGAAACTAGTCCCCTCAGGCAAGAGTCTGGGGGCGATAAGCTAGAGTCAGAGGTGAAACCAGCAGCCCAGCTGCAGTGTATGTACACCAATGCACGAAGCATGGGTAACAAACAAGAGGAGCTGGAAGCCTTGCTGCAGCAGGAAAGTTATGATGTAGTTGCCATCACAGAGACGTGGTGGGATGACTCACATGACTGGAGTGCTGCAATTGACGGGCACAGGCTCTTCAGGAAAGACAGGCGAGGAAGAAGGGGTGGAGGGGTGGCCCTGTACATCAGGAAGGCACTAGATGCCATTGAGACGGAGATTAGGGACGATCGGGTTGAGTGCTTGTGGGTAAGAATTAGAGGGAAGACCGGCAGGGCAGACACCCTGGTTGGAGTCTGTTATAGACCACCCAACCAGGAGGAGGATGTTGATGAAGCAATCTATAGGCAGCTTAAGGCTGTCTCAAGATCTCTGGACCTTGTTCTCATGGGCGACTTCAACCTGCCTGACATCTGCTGGGATCTCAACACAGCAGAGAGGAGACAGTCTAGGAGGTTCTTAGAGTGCATGGAGGACAGCTTCTTATCCCAGGTGCTGCGTGAGCCCACCAGGGGCAAGGCTATGCTTGACCTACTCTTCACCAACAGGGAAGGGCTGGTGGGTGATGTGGTGGTTGGAGGGTGTTTAGGGTCTAGTGACAACGAGATAATTGAATTCTCAGTATTCGGTGAAGCTAAGAGGGGTAGCAAGAAGACCTCCACTCTGGATTTCCGGAGGGCAAGACTTCAGGTTACTCAAGGAACTAATTCAGAGGGTTCCTTGGGATAAAGCCCTTAAAAACAAAGGGGTCCAGGAGGGCTGGACCTGCTTCAAGGAAGAATTGTTAAAGGCACAAGGACAGGCTGTGCCAATGTGCGGGAAGATGAGCCACCAGGGCAGACGGCCAGCCTGGATGGTTAATGAACTTTTAATAGAACTAAGGGAAAAAAAGAGGGTGTATCATCTTTGGAAGAAAGGGGAGGCAACCCACGGAATGTTTAAGGATGTTGCCAAATCATGCAGGAAGAAAATTAGGGAGGCAAAAGCATATTTGGAGCTTAAACTGGCCTCTGCTGTGAAGGACAAAAAAAGTCCTTCTATAAATATATTAATAGCAAGAGGAAGGGAAAGGACAACCTCCACTACTTGGTTGACAAGGAGGGAAATGTTGTATCAAAGGATGAGGAAATGGCACAGGTACTCAACACCTTCTTTGCCTCAATTTTACTAGCAGGACAGAATGTCTTCCAGACAGCTGGCCTGCAGAGCTGTCAGAAGGAGCCAGGGAGCTGCACAGTTTCCCTATGTTCCATGAGGAGGTGGTTGGAACTCTCCTTAGCAGCTTGGATCCCCACAAGTCCATGGGACCAGATGGGATCCATCCTAGGGTGCTGAGAGAGCTGGCAGAGGAGCTGGCCAAGCCACTCTCCATCATTTTCCAGCAGTCCTGGCTCACTGGAGAGGTCCCAGAAGACTGGAAGCTGGCCAACGTTGTGCCCATCCACAAGAAGGGCCGGTTGGATGATCCAGGGAATTATAGGCCTGTCAGCCTGGCCTCAGTGCCAGGCAAGATCATGGAACAGGTCATCCTGAGTGCAATCACACAGCACTTATAGGATGGCCAAGGGATCAGGCCTAGCCAGCATGGATTTAGGAAGGGCAGGTCCTGCCTGACCAACCTGATCTCCTTCTACGATCAGGTGACCCGCCTGGTGGATGTGGTCTACCTGGACCTCAGCAAGGCCTTTGACACCGTCCCCCATAGCAAACTGCTGGCCAAGCTGTCAGCCTATGGCTTGGATGGGAGCACACTGCATTGGGTTAGGAACTGGCTGGTTGGCAAAGCCCAGAGAGTGGTGGTGAATGGTTCCTCATCCAGCTGGTGGCCAGTCAGTAGTGGTGTGCCCCAAGGATCAGTGCTGGGTCCCATGCTCTTTATCATCTTTACTGGTGATCTGGATGAGGGCATTGAGTCCATCATCAGTAAATTTGCTGACGACACCAAGCTGGGGGCAGGAGTTGATCTGCTGGAGGGTAGAGAGGCTTTGCAGAGAGACCTCGACAGGCTGGACAGATGGGCAGAGTCCAACGGCATGAGATTTAACACATCCAAGTGCCGGGTTCTGCACATTGGCCACAACAACCCCATGCAGAGCTACAGGCTAGGGTCAGAGTGGCTGGAGAGCGGCCAGGTAGAGAGGGACCTGTGGGTACTGGTTGATAGTAGGCTGAACCTGAGCCTGCAGTGTGCCAGGCAGCCAGGAGGGCCAATGGCATCCTGGCCTGCATCAGGAACAGTGTGGCCAGCAGGAGCAGGGAGGTCATTCTGCCCCTGTACACTGCACTGGTTGGACCACACCTCAAGTCCTGTGTCCAGTTCTGGGCCCCTCAGTTTAGGAAGGATGTTGACTTGTTGGAACGAGTCCAGAGAAGGGCAACAAAGTTGGTGAGGGGTTTGGAACACAAGCCCTATGAGGAAAGAATGAGGGAGCTGGGATTGCTTAGCCTGGAGAAGAGGAGACTCAGGGGTGACCTTATCACTCTTTACAACTACCTGAAGGGAGGTTGTAGACTGTGGCAATGCCAGCGACGAGCAGTGTGAGCAATCTGGCAGTGCAGGCCTAGAGCCTGACATGGTGGTAGGCCATGCTCAGCATAAATGCAGAGCCAGCTAGCAGTGGAGCAAAACAGTGCTGTGCCTGCAGCATGTAACTAAAACAAGACACTGGTAGCTATAAACATGGACAGTTATCTTGGGACAACAGGACATGCACCTGCATCAACAACCTCGTTGTGTCATTAGTAGTTGGACCAATAATCTGTAGTAGTGCAATGTGTGGTCACTCAGAGGGAACCAATGGAGCTATGACAACAGGGCACTCCGAGTTTATATAAGTTGTAGCAGTTGCCTTGCTACACACTTCTGCCTTTCCTGTCTCCTGTTTCTTCTACACTTTACAGTGCTATACTTGCACAACAGGCCTGCACCTCAGGCCTGCACCATCGACCTGCAACACTGGAACAATAAAGGAACAATACTCGATCACATCGGTCAGACGTATTGATTCCTATCTCCGTCGTCTACAGTAGACAGGTGGATGATGGTCTCTTCTCCCAGGCAGCCAGTACCAGAACAAGAGGACACTGTCTCAGGCTGCACCAGGGGAGGTTTAGGTTGGATGTTAGGAAGAAGTTCTATACAGAGAGAGTGATTGCCCATTGGAATGGGCTGCCTGGGGAGGTGGTGGAGTTGCCGTCATTGGAGGTTTTCAGGAGGAGACTTGATGGGGTGCTTGGTGCCATGGGTTATTTGTTTAGGTGGGTTGGATTGGTTGAAGGGTTGGATGTGATGAGCTTGAAGGTCTCTTCCAACCTGGTTTATTCTGTATTCTATATTCTATATCCCCGTTCCTCTTGAACTGGAGTGCCCAGAACTGGACACAATACTCCGGAAGTATCCCCACCACGCCAAATGTGCCTGAACTGAGCCAAATCCCCCCCCCGGAGGCTCAGCCGGAGCAAAGCAATCTCGGCAGCTCACGGAGTAGGACGGCTTCTGGCCCTCCCCAGGGCATCAAGCTGCTTCCGCAGCCCAGACTGGTTAATTAATGAGACGTTAAAGAGGTGGAATTACACTTCCCACCACTCACTTAACGGCGCTAATTTCCAAACCACTCCGCCGTAGACAAAGAGAAAAGTGCAGTTAAGCGCAGAGTAATTTGCGCTGTGCTCCCGGTGAATGAATTTAGCGGGGGAGCAAATATAGTTATGCAGAATTTAAATTAAAGTTGACACTAATGTAAATACAGCGATGGAACTGCGTGTGGAAGGACCGTGATGAGGCTAGGGTTTTAATCAGGTCCTTTTAACTCAGGTGGCATTTTAAATCCTTGCCATTTAAATTGGATAAAAGGGGAAAAAAAAATCGGGAGGCGGTGAGAAGGGAGTAAGCGTGAGAGGGAGGTGCGGAGCAGCTCTGCCCCCAGCTCCTTCCTGAGGGATGAAGAGCAAAGGGTGCTCTGGGGTGTTGAGAGGTGGTCCGGGTGCGGGAGGGAGTTCTGGGCTCGAAGGAGGGCATCCGCTGCAGGGTAGTGATTGGAAACCCGACGCCTGGCACGGGAGACCTCCTCACCTGGAGAAGAGGTGGGGAAAGCATTCCCATGAAGACCTCCCAGCATGGCTTGACCCCCTGCTCTGAAATTCAGCAGCTTGCTGACCAGCCATTGCACTGACATTACGAGGCACCATAGGCACTCCCTGGCCCTGTCCATAAAGCAAACAAACCAGCTCCAGAGGTTCTCTAACCAGAGTCAACACTCCTCATCTCTCCCTAATGCCTGTACAGCACAATTTTTTTAGGGAGGGGGCCTGTTGCTGTCTCCCTACACATTCAAAGTTCTGTTTCCAGCCTATATCATAGACATGGGGGGGGTGGGGAAAGAGATAGGAAGGGAAGGGAAGGGAAGGGAAGGGAAGGGAAGGGAAGGGAAGGGAAGGGAAGGGAAGGGAAGGGAAGGGAAGGGAAGGGAAGGGAAGGGAAAAAGAAAAGCAAAAAGAGAAGAAAAGAGAAAATAAGAAAGAAAAGAAAAGAAAAGAAAAAATAAAATAAGAGAAAAGAAAAGAAAAGAAAAGAAAAGAAAAGAAAAGAAAAGAAAAGAAAAGAAAAGAAAAGAAAAGAAAAGAAAAGAAAAGAAAAGAAAAGAAAAGAAAAGAAAAGAAAAGAAAAGAAAAGAAAAGAAAAGAAAAGAAAAGAAAAGAAAAGAAAAGAAAGGAAAGGAAAGGAAAGGAAAAGAAAAGAAAAGAAAAGAAAAGAAAAGAAAAGAAAAGAAAAGAAAAGAAAAGAAAAGAAAAGAAAAGAAAAGAAAAGAGAAAAAGAGAAGAGAAAAGAAGAAAGAAAAAGAGAAGAAAAGAAAAGAGAAGAGAAAAGAAAAAAGAAAAAGAGAAGAGGAAGAAGAAAGCCTGGAGCCTGCCTCACCTACTTCAAAGCAGGGTGATCCTGCACAGGAGCTCTGCACTAACAATAGGCATTAAGTGCACCAGCAGGAGCTGCTTCACAGGAGCTTTGTAACCTGGCAGGACCCAGAGTCATTTCTATTAGGGTTACCAGAACAATATCTTTGCCCATTGAAGTCTGCTGCCTTTTATTCCAAGTAAATATAACACCCCTGGCAGGAGCATGCTGCCAGCATGTTTCTACTGCAGGCTTCTCTGCCACCAGATAAAGTACCTTGGTGTGAGGAACCATCTCCATCACTGCCTGGGCGCACTCAACCACCAACTGGAGGTGGCTGAATCCTAGGTTGAGCTACTGGGACCTGTCCCATTGTGTACCCCTCAGCCAAGGCTGGGGACAGGCTTCACTGAGCTCAGGCACAGCTGTGCTGGGGCACAATGCTCCTTCCTTCAGGTCATCTTGCTCCTGAAGGGTTTGTCACTGGGGCTCCAGCAGCACCTTCAAATGAAATTGTGAGGAACCAGTGGAAGAAGCAAGCCTGAAAGGAGGTTGTAGTGAGGTGAAAGTTGGTATCTTGCCCAGGTGGCCAAAAAGGCCAATGGCATCCTGGACTGCATCAAGAAGAGTGTGGCCAGCAGGAGCAGGGAAGTCATTCTGCCCTGTGCTCAGCACTGGTTAGGCCACACCTTGAGTCCTGTGTCCAGTTCTGGGCTCCTCAGGTTAGGAAAGATGTTGAGTTGCAGGAAGGTGTCCAGAGAAGGGCAAGAAAGCTGGGGAGGGGTCTGGAGCACAGCCCTGTGAGGAGAGGCTGAGGGAGCTGGGGTTGCATAGCCTGGAGAAGAGGAGGCTCAGGGGAAACCTTCTTGCTCTCTCCAACTCCCTGAAGGGAGGTTGTAGCCAGGTGGGGGTTGGTCTCTTCTCCCAGGCAACCAGCACCAGAAGAAGAGGACACAGTCTCAAACTGTGCCAGGGGAGGTTTAGGCTGGAGGTTAGGAAGAAGTTCTTCCCAGAAAGAGAGATTGGCCATTGGAATGTGCTGCCCAGGGAGGTGGTGGAGTCACCATCATTGGAAGTGTTTAAGAGGAGCCTGGATGAGGCACTTGGTGCCATGGTTTAGTTGCTTAGACGGTGCTGGGTGATAGGTTGGACTCAACAATCTCACAGGTGTTTTCCAACCTGGTTAATTCTATTCGATTCTATTAGATTCTATTCTATTCTATTCTATTCTATTCTATCTGCTCCTAAGGAACAAACAATAGAATAGAGGGCTGGATCTCCTCTCCTATGGAGACAGACTGAGGGAGTTGGGGCTGTTCAGTCTGGAGAAGAGAAGGCTCCCAGGAGACCTAATTGTGTCCTTCCTGTATCTGAAGGAGGCTACAAGAAAGCTGGGGAGGGACTTTTGAGGGTGTCAGGGAGTGATAGGACTGGGGGGGAATGGAGCAAAACAAGAAGTGGGTATATTCAGATTGGATTTTAGGAAGAAGTTGTTCCCCATGAGAGTGGTGAGAGACTGGCACAGGTCACCCAGGGAGGTGGTGGAAGCCTCATGCCTGGAGGCTTTTTAGGCCAGGCTGGATGTGGCTGTGAGCAACCTGCTGTAGTGTGAGGTGTCCCTGGCCATGGCAGGGGTCTTGGAACTGGATGCTCCTTGAGGTCCCTTCCAACCCTAACAATTCTATGATTCTGTGACAAGAGGGAATGGCCTCAAATTTTGCCAGGGTAGATTTAGTTTGGGCATGAGGAACAATTTCTTCTCCAAAAGGGTTATCGAGCCCTAGAACAGGCTTCCATGGGCAGTAGTGGAGTCAGCACCCCTGGAGGGATTGAAGAGCTGTCTGGATGTGGTGCTGGGGGCCATGGTTTGGTGATGACCTGGTAGTGCAGGAATATGGTTGGACTTGATGGCCTTTTCCAACCAAAAGTATTTTATAATCTTATGATTCTGTGTGATGAAGAGGATGTGCTGAGGATGTCCCTGCTTACTGCAGGGGGATTGGATTAGATGACCTCCAGAGGTCCCTTACAACATCCCTTCTGTAAATTGAAGCTTCAAAATAGCCTTGCTGAGCTGGGTCAGAGCTGGGTCTCTTTCAACCTGGTCCTATCCTATCCTATCCTATCCTATCCTATCCTATCCTATCCTATCCTATCCTATCCTATCCTATCCTATCCTATTCCTCACCACCCAGCCCTTCACATCCCAGGAGCTGATGGCCACAGATACCAACCACATTGATAACAATCCCCCTGGCAAAACCAGATCAGATTTGGGTCCTCAATGAATAAAATAGAATAGAATAGAATAAACCAGGTTGGAAGAGACCTTCAAGATCATCGCGTCCAACCTATCACCCAACACCACCTAATCAACTAACCCATGTAACCAAGCACCCTGTCAAGTCTCCTCCTGAACACCTCCAGTGATGGCGACTCCACCACCTCCCCGGGCAGTCCATTCCAATGGGCAATCACTCTCTCTGTGTAAAACTTCCTCCTGACCTCCAGCCTGAACTTCCCCTGGCGCAGCCTGAGACTGTGTCCTCTTGTTCTGGTGCTGGCTGCCTGGGAGAAGAGGCCAACCTCTGCCTGTTTACAACCCCCCTTCAGGTAGTTGTAGAGAGCAATAAGGTCACCCCTGAGTCTCCTCCCCTCCAGGCTAAGCAGCCCCAGCTCCCTCAGCCTCTCCTCATAGGGCTTGTGTTCCAAGCCCCTCACTAACTTCATTGCCCTTCTCTGGACTCGTTCCAGCAAGTCAACATCCTTCCTAAACTGAGGGGCCCAGAACTGGACACAGTACTCAAGGTGTGGTTCTGCTCCAAAAGAAGGATAATACTGGTACTAATAGTAACAACAATTGTGATTGTTCAGTTTGGAGAAGAAGAAGCTGAGGGGAGACCTCGTTGCAGTTTGGAGCGAGGCAGGAGTTGGTCTCTTCTCCCCAGTATCAGGTGATAGAATGAGAGGAAATGGCCTGAAATGGTGCCAGGGGAGGTCTAGATTGGGTATTAGGGGAAAATTTCTCTCTGGAAGGAGTGGTCAGGCATTGGGGACAGGCTGCCCAGGGAGGTGCTGGAGTCTCCATCCCTGGAGGCATCTGAGAAATGTGTGGATATGGCACTTGGGGACAGGGTTGAATGGCCCTGGTGATGTTAGGTCAATGGTTGGACTCAATGATCTTAGAGGTCTTTTTCAACCAAAACAAGTCTCTGATTCTAAGAACATAATCATGATGATGATGATGATGATGTCAATAAACCATCTGAGGGGAAAAAAGAGAAGTCTTTCTCTTGGGTATTTTTGGACATCCTACATTTAATTACTGGTTCCCTCCAGGCATCCAAAGTGCCTGAGCCAGGCTTGTGTGAAGCTTAATCACCCTGGATCTGACCTGAAGTGTTGGGAGGTGAAGGGAAAATATTTGTCACCCATCTCCTCTGTGCAATGCATCACTGGGCAAGGCAGGAAATATCCATACTCTGTGTAGCTGGACTTGTGTTATCTGAAATAGGTCCTGCCTGGCAGGTAGGTATCACACAAGACACCTCTGGCTCCTGGCCCCATCCTAGCCTCCAGAAATGTTCCTGCTGCCTTTGGCAGAGCCACCTCTGTGAAAGATTTCATGGAGTCATGGAATGGTCTGGGTTGGAAAGGACCTCCAAAGGTCATCTAGTCCAACCCCCTCTGCAGTCAGCAGGGGCATCCTCAACTAGATCAGGTTGCCCAGAGCCTCATATCCTTGGAGCTGTCCTGATCCCCTGGTGTGACTCAGCATTGTTAAGATGCCTAAGAAAGTAATAAAAAGTGTTGTAATGCCATTAGTTATCCCCCCCTCCCCTTAAATATCCTGGCTGCTCTGCTACAGAAAGAAAAGACCAAAAAAAAAAAGAGAGAGAGGATATTGCAAGCAAAAAAAACAAAAAAAAAAAAAACATTGAGAGGGATTCAAAGGAGGTGGAAAATTCTACCCCAAAATGAAAAAGAAAAACCTGGGAAGCATCTCAGGTTGTGAGGCAATGGACTCCGGCACTCCTAGGGGGGAAAGAGGGATCCCATACAGGGGGATTTAACCCTAAAGCCATCCCCCAGCCTCTTGCCTGCACACAGATGCCTGTGTCCATAAACCTTGCTAAGGACTTAATGAGCTTCCAGACGGCTATTGTCTTGCCCAATGTGATTGAAACGAGCCAAGGAGTTCAAGGGTTAGGAGGGGAGTGACGCGCAGACAGGGCGACACTGGAGAGCCCGTCTGGGTGGAAATCAAAATAGAGGGGGCTCTTACAGCAGAACGAGCCACTGAGACCTCTGGTGTAATGATAATTGATGCTGAAGAGCACCAGGGTGGCCCTGAAATGCCATTCTTTAGTGTTTTCATTTCTAGGTGGGCCACATGAGGAAGGAAGAAGCAGGAAAGGTGATGAAGAAGCAGCGGAGCTGGTGAAGAAGTGGCAAAGCTGAGGAGGAAGCAGAGAAGTTTAAGAAGCAGCAAATGAAATATAGAATTGTCAGGGCTGGAAGGGACCTCAAGGAGCATCCAGTTCCAACCCCCCTGCCATGGCCAGGGACACCTCACACTACAGCAGGTTGCTCACAGCCACATCCATCCTAACTGCAAACACCTCCAGGCATGAGGCTTCCACCACCTCCCTGGGCAACCTGTGCCAGTCTCTCACCACCCTCCTGGGGAACAACTTCTTCCTAACATCTAATCTGAATCTCCCTATTTCTAGTTTTGCTCCATTCCCCCCCAGTCCTATCACTCCCTGACACCCTCAAAAGTCCCTCCCCAGCTTTCTTGTAGCCCCCTTCAGATATTGGAAGGCCACAAAAAGGTCTCCTCAGAGCCTTCTCTTCTCCAGAAGAAACAGAGAAGTTGACAAAAGATCTTATTGCTCTCTACAACTACCTGAAGGGAGGTTGTAGCCAGGTGGGGAGCATCCTGATGTAGTGTAAGGTGTCCCTGCCAATGGCAGGGGGGTTGGAACAGGATGATCCTTGAGGTCCCTTCCAACCCTAGCAGTTCTATGATTCTATGATTAAAAAAAAGTAGAGGAGTTGATGAAAAAGTGGAGAAGCTGATGAAAAAGTGGAGAAGATAATGAAATGGAGAAGCTAATGAAGAAGTGGAGAAGTCGATGTGATCAACTGTGCTTTTGCTGCCCAAGCCTCCCTGGACACAAAAGCAGCAAAGAGCTTTGCCTTGCTGGGGAAGTACAAAAGAAGAGGTTCTGCAGGGGAAGTACAAAAGAGGTTCTGCAGAGATTTTTGTTTGCAGAGCCAATTTTGATCCTGTAGATTTGTGTTTTCCCCCCTCTCAGCTTTTAGGGAGAGCTGCTTGGGCCTCTGGAGTAGAAGGTAGGTGATCCTGCTCTGGCAGGGGGTTGGACTAGATGATCTTTCGAGGTCCTCTTCCAGCCCCTGACATTCTGTGTGATTCTGTGACAAGCAGCCTTATCGAGAGGCTGGGGCAAAGTCCACGTTGCTCAACACCTTTTGGGGCACTCCTTGGACCTTGCCTAACGTGTTTAGGAGGGGGAAGGCAAAGCAGGGGCTCATCATCTCCCCCTCCCCATTGCTGCTGCCGTGAAAGCTGGGCCAGCAAACTCAGCTTCTCTCTGGCTGGGGATTTGTTGGGGTTTTGTTTTTTTTTCCCATCTCAAGAGTGTCAGGAATGTTTTCCATGCAGGAGTGGAGAGCCTTCAAAACCCCTGAAACCCCCTTCAAGAGCAACAAAGATAAGGAAGGGCCTTGGAGCTGGCTGAAACGAGCAGCTGCATCTGCCTCACGATGCCCTGGCTGCCATTAGCTGTGACCGAGGAATGGCACCAGCAAAGTATGCTGGCAATGTTTAACAAACCATCCGTCTTTTACCTGATCCTGCTCCACAAAAACCTTTGTCTGAGCCACGGGGCCTAGCCAGCCACGCTGCTGTCTGCTTATCAGGGAGATTAATCTCCTGGGGAATCACTTTATTAATTTGAAAGCCCAACCTTTTATTATTCCCACTCCTCGGGTGGGGTGGCAGGAGGGTGAGGAGGCAGTTCTGGGGCTGCCTCTGTGGGGGAAAGCCAGGCTCTGTGTTTTGCCTGCTTGCCAGAATGACTCAGAGATTCAGAGATTCCTAGAAGGTGTTTGGGTTGGAAGAGACCTTGAAGATCACAGGATGCTGGAAAAGACCTCTGGAGATCTTTGAGTCCAACCCCCCTGCCAGAGTAGGACCAGAGAATCCAGCACAGGTCACACAGGAACACATCCAGATGGGGCTAGAAAGTGTCCAGAGAAAGAGACTCTACAACCTCTCTGGGCAGCCTGCTCCAGTACCCTGTGACCCTTACAGTGAAGAAGTTCTTTCTCATGTAGTTCAAACTCCCCTGCCGTGAGCAGGGACACCTTCCCCTAGCCCAGGTTGCTCAAGCTCTCACCCAGCCTGGCCTTGAACACCACTCAGGCAGGGGCATCCACAAGCTCCCTGGGCAACCTGTTCCAGTGTCTCACCACCCTCACTGGAAAGAACTCCTTTCTAATCTCCAGTCTAAATCTACCTTCCTCAGGCTTCAATCCATTCCCTCTTGGCCTGTCACCACAAGCCCTTGCCAAAAGTCCCTTTCTGGCTTTCACATAGGCTCCCTTCAGGTACTGAAAGGTCTTCCTGGAGCCTTCTCTTCTCCAGGCTGAACAGCCCCAACTCTCTCAACTTGTCTGCATAGGAGAGGTGCTCCAGTCCTCTGATCATCCAACAGACTCATGTCCCCCCCACACTCAAACCCATCATGGCAAATCCTGACTCTACCCATGGATGCTCATGTTCTCATCAGCTTTCTCTTGGGAGGATGCACATCCCATGTCATCACCTGCATCACCTCAGCATGACAGGAACATCTCTCTTATGTGGAAAGGCTGAGAGAGCTGGGGATGTTTAGATTGGAGAATAGAATAGAATAGAATAGAATAGAATAGAATAGAATAGAATAGAATAAACCAGGTTGGAAGAGACCTTCAAGATCATCGCATCCAACCCATCACCCAACACCGCCTAATCAACTAACCCATGTAACCAAGCACCCTGTCAAGTCTCCTCCTGAACACCTCCAGCGACGGCGACTCCACCACCTCCCCGGGCAGTCCATTCCAATGGGCAATCACTCTCTCTGTGCAAAACTTCCTCCTGACCTCCAGCCCGAACCTCCCCCGGCGCAGCCTGAGACTGTGTCCTCTTGTTCTGGTGCTGGCTGCCTGGGAGAAGAGACCAACCTCTGCCTGTTTACAACCCCCCTTCAGGTAGTTGTAGAGAGCAATAAGGTCACCCCTGAGTCTCCTCCCCTCCAGGCCAAGCAGCCCCAGCTCCCTCAGTCTCCCCTCACAGGGCTTGTGTTCCAAGCCCCCCACCAACTTTGCTGCCCTTCTCCGGACTCGCTCCAGCAAGTCAACATCCCTCCCAAACTGAGGGGCCCAGAACTGGACACAGCATTTGAGGTGTGGCCCAACCAGTGCAGTGCACAGGGGCAGAATGACCCCCCCGCTCCCGCCGGCCACACCGCTCCTAACGCAGGCCAGGATGCCACCAGCCCTCCCGGCCACCCGGGCACACCGCAGGCCCATGAGGGGGGATCTTATTAATGCATGCAAATATATAAGGGGCAGAGGGGGTATCAAGAAAATAGGGCCAGAACTTCTCAGTGGACCCCAGTGATAGGAGAAGAGGTAGTGAACGTAGGAAGTTCCATCTAAACATGAGAAGGAAATTCTTTACTTTCAGGGTGGCAGAGCACTGGAGCAGGCTGCCCAGAGAGGTGGTGGAGTCTCCATCTCTGGAGACTTTCAAGGCCTACTTGGATGGGTTTCTATGTGATGTGCTTTAGGTGATCCTGCTCTGGCAGGGGGTGTTGGACTCAAAGATGTTCAGAGGTCCTTTCCAACCCACAGTATCACAGTATCACAGTATCGCCAAGGTTGGAAGAGACCTCGAGGATCATCGAGTCCAGCCTGTCACCACAGACCCATGACTAGACCATGGCACCAAGTACCACATCCAATCTCCTCTTGAACACCTCGAGGGATGGTGACTCAACCACCTCCTCGGGCAGCCAATTCCAATGACTAATGACTCTCTCAGTGAAGAACTTTCTCCTCACTTCGAGCCTAAACCTCCCCTGGTGCAGCTTGAGTCTGTGTCCCCTTGTTCGGGTGCTGGTTACCTGGGAGAAGAGACCAACCCCTTCCTGGCTGCAACCACCTTTCAGGTAGTTGTAGAGGGCAATGAGGTCACCCCTGAGCCTCCTCTTTTCCAGGCTAAACAATCCCAGCTCCCTCAGCCTCTCCTCATAGGGCTTGTGCTCAAGGCCTCTCACCAGCCTTGTTGCCCTTCTCTGGATGCGTTCAAGTGTCTCAATGTCCTTCTTAAACTGAGGAGCCCAGAACTGGACACAGTACTCAAGGTGCGGCCTAACCAGTGCAGAGTACAGGGGCACAATGACCTCCCTGCTCCTGCTGGCCACGCTATTCCTAATACAGTCCAGGATGCCATTGGCCTTCTTGGCCACCTGGGCACACTGCTGGCTCATGTTTAGGTGGCTGTCGATCAGCATCCCCAGGTCCCTCTCCGTTTGGCAGCTCTCCAGCCACTCTGACCCCAGCCTGTAGCTCTGCATGGGGTTGCCATGGGCAAAGTGCAGCACCCCTAACATTCTATGATTCTGTGACAGCTTGTGGCAGGGATGTGTTGTGGTCTATAAAAGGATATATTAATGTTCAATAAGCGGAGCGATTAATAAAAAAAAAATTAATAATTTTATTAATCACAAAAATCCCGCAAAAAGCACTAATCAAAACCTACTTACAGCAGCACCAGCAGGAACAAGTAACAATTTAAACAATATGTACAAAAATCTAGAAACAACAAACAGCACTTTAAACTGTAAAGAAAAGCAACCTCGGCAATGAAGCCGGCGATTGCCCCCAACGAGGGGGGGGAACTCTAGAATTCCCTAAGGCAACAGACCTTCAATAGATTCTTATAAAATCAGATATTGTAATTACTCACTGATCCTGATACCTCGTGGCACACATTAAGATCTAGACAAATCAAAATGGTGTCGACCACGTGGAAGCTGCAGGAGCACCGTTTCACTTTCTGTTGGTGTCTGCAGCTTATTACTGAGGCAGGATTTGTTCCCAAAAGGTTTGTAGCTGAAAGCTTTGTAGAGAGGAGGTTTCTCAGCTGTAATCCTTTTGTAGCAGCGCTCGCTCCTTTCTCCAGTCAAACAAAACGGCCCCGGGGACTCAGCTCCTCTGGTGTTTCGCCTCTCAGCCCGGCAAGACATGTGTCTGTCCTCTGGGCTTTACAACGCTGAAAATAGCGAGGGGTCCTTGCTGTCTTGTCTGGGTAAATTGAAACACAGTTCAGCTTCCAAGCGAAGCTTGTGGTTCCTTCCAGAGTGTGGACAATTGCAAGACGACGCTCTGGCTCTTTGGGCTGATACTTATAGATTTCCTGAGGCAATAATGGCCAGTAGCAACACAGATCTAGGGCTAAAACCCTGGTATTGCAACCTATAGAAAGCCTTCTTTCCAAATGTGGCCAAAAGCACGCCCACCTGGCTCATTTTGGCTCTGAAACATGTTCAGACAAGCCTAAAGAACCAGATCTACTAACTTCTGCCTCATTATCTGATTCAGAGTAATTCTGAGGCTTTTTTGTCCATTCAGGACAGGATGCTGCAGCAGGACCATCTTTGTCCATTGACAATGCCTATCCCGAGGCTGAGGTGGCTGCAGCAGGAGCATCTCTGAGCATCCCAATAGTATAGTATAGCATAGCATAGCATAGCATAGCATAGCATAGCATAGCATAGAATTAACCAGGTTAGAAAAGACCTTTGAGATCATTGAGTCCAACCTATCACCCAACACCATCTAATCAACTAAACCATGGCACCAAGCACCCCATCCAGGCTCTTTCTAAACACCTCCAGTGATGGTGACTCCACCACCTCCCTGGGCAGCACATTCCAATGGCCAATCTCTCTTTCTGTGAAGAACTTCTTCCTAACATCCAGCCTAAACCCTGGTTCAGCTTGATGATAGGACTGGGGGCAATGGAACAAAACTAGAAATGGGTAGATTCAGATTGGATGTTAGGAAGATGTTCTTCCCCATGAGGGTGGTGAGACATTGGCACAGGTTGCCTGGGGAGGTGGTGGAAGCCTCATGCCTTGAGGTTTTTGCAGCCAGGCTGGATGTGGCTGTGAGCAACCTGCTGGAGTGTGAGGTGTCCCTGCCCATGGCAGGGGGCTTGGAACTGGATGGTCCTTGAAGTCCCTTTCAACCCTAACAATTCTATGCTTCTATGAAATCAGTCCTGCTGCATGGGAGGGTGGTGGGGGGCCAGGCAGGCAAAAGTGGCTGCTGGGAAGGTGGCTGTGGCGGGGGGCCAGGTCCCGAATTCCTGACTGAGTGCTGTGCACACAGACCTTATCTCACCTGCCTGTGTTTGTGCAGCATGGAGCCAGCCTGCCCAGCTGGGAGGGGGGATGGCCAGCACCCACCTCAGCCCCTCAACTGCAGCTCTTCCATGCCCACTAAGTCTCTAAACTATTTGATGTGCTGCTATAAGCCATTCAAAGAAGCTGCTGGTGTCTCCTGGTGCTTAGCAAAGTCCCTTTGAGAGACCTGCTCTCGGTGACTGCAGTTGTTGCAAGTGCTGCAGAAGGTCATTCATGACTCCGAGCACAGCCATATCTCGTGGCCTTGAGGTTCACCCAAGCACTGTGTGATTTCAAAACCTGGTTTGTTTGTGCTGCCCAGTTCTCACAACAGAGGGGTGGCAGGTCACAGGCTTCAGGTAGAGACACCCCAGCCTTAGAGAGTCACAGAATCATTTGGGTGAGAAGAGACCTTTAAGATCATCAAATCCAACCATTAACACAGCACTGCTAGGTCACCACAAACCCACAGAATCACAGAATTGTTAAGGTTGGAAGGGACTTCAAGGATCACCCAGTTCCAACCCCCTTGCCATGGCCAGGGACACCTCACACTACAGCAGGTTGCTCACAGCCACATCCAGCCTGGCCTTCAATACCTCTAGGCATGAGGCTTCCACCACCTCCCTGGGCAACCTGTGCCAGTGTCTGACTACCCACATGGGGAAGAACTTCTTCCTAACATCCAATCTGAATCTACCCATTTCTAGTTTTGCTCCATTCCCCCCAGCCCTATCACTCCCTGACACCCTCAAAAGTCCCTCCCCAGCTTTCCTTCAGATACTGGAAGGCCACAATTAGATCTCCTTGGAGGCTTCTTTTTACCAGACTCAATAGCCCCAACTCCCTCAGTCTATCCTCATAGCAGAGGAGCTCCAGCTCCTTGATCATCCTCGTGGCTCTTCTCTGGACACCTTCCAACACCTCCAGATCCTTCCTGTAATAGGGGCTCCAGAACTGGACCCATGTCCCTCAGCACCACATCTATGCAGCCTTTCAATGCCTCCAGGGATGGTGATTCCACTACTCCCCTGGGCAGCCTGTTCGAGGGCTTGACAACCCTTTTAGGGAAGAAGTTGTTCCTCAAGCCCAACCTGAAGCCCCCGGCACAGCTTGAGATCATTTCCTCTTGTCCTATTGCTTGTTCCTTGGGAGAAGACACCAAACCCCAGTCCTTTCTGGTAGTTGTAGAAATCAAGAAAGTCTCCCCTGAGCCTCCTTTTCTCCAGGCTGAACAACCCCAGCCTTCACACACCAGTTCTGCATCCTCCTAAGCCTGTGAAACATCCTTTCTGAATGGGGTCTGCCATCCAAATATTGGTGCTGCTCCTGAAGACAACCAATACCTCCATGAAAGCAAGGCAAGTCCCTTTCATCCCAGACCCAGTGGTGTTGAGGTGCTTTCATAGTGACAGGAGAAGAGGAAACAGCCTCAAATTGCAGCAGGGGAGATTAAGATTGGACATTAGGAACAATTTCTTATCAAGCTGTGGAGCAGGCTGCCCAAGGCAGCAGTGGTGTCCCCATCTCTGAAGGGATTGAAAAGCCATGTAGATGTGGTTCTGAGGGACATGGTTTAGTGGTGGACTGACTTTGAATCATAGAACCAGAGAATTGTCAGAGCTGGAAGGGACCTCAAGCATCATCCAGTTCCAACTCAGAGCCCCATCCAGCCTGGCCTTAAAAAACTCCAGGGATGGGGCCTCTACCATCTCCCTGGGCAACCTGTGCCAGTCTCTCACCACCCTCATGGGGAAGAACTTCTTCCTAACATCCAGTCTGAATCTATCCATTCTAGTTTTGCTCCATACCCCGTATCATAGTATCATAGTATCATTCAGGGTTGGAAGGGACCACAAGGATCATCTAGTACCAACCCCCCTGCCATGGGCAGGGACACCCCACACTAGATCAGGCTGGACAGAGCCTCGTACAGCCTGGTCTTAAACACCTCCAGGGACAGGGCCTCGACCACCTCCCTGGACAACCCATTCCAGGGTTTCACCACTCTCATGGTGAAGAACCTCCTCCTCACATCTAGCCTGAATCTCCCCACTTCCAGCTTCATTCCATTCCCCCTAGTCCTATCACTACCTGAGATCCTGAGAAGTCCCTCCCCAGCCTTCCTGTAGGCCCCCTTCAGATACTGGAAGGCCACAATTAGGTCACCTCGGAGCCTTCTCTTCTGCAGACTGAACAGCCCCAACTCCTTCAGTCTGTCCTCATAGGAGAGGTGCTCCAGCCCTCTGATCATCCTTGTGGCCCTTCTCTGGACACGTTCCAGCACCTCCATAACCCTCTTGCAATAGGGGCTCCAGAACTGGACACAGTACTCCAGGTGGAGTCTCACCAGGGCTGAGTAGAGGGGGAGGATCACCCTTTCTTATGGCCAGCGAGATACAGGAATCTTACCTCCACCACTCTCCCAATTGAGATAAAGGGTTTTAAGATTCTGCCGGAGGAGAGAGTAACTTTAGGTGATGGCTGGGATCCGAAGGTGATTTATGTGATGTGTATAAATCTGTTGCTGGTGATGGTAATTGCATATTTACTGTTCTCTTTGCGGCGAGAGAGAAAGATATCCAAAGCTTGTTTTGTTATTAAAACTAGATCAAAAAGAAAACGCCGTGGCCCTGGATCTGTCCCAGAGTCATCTAGTGACGAGGAATGTGCAGAATCTCTGTCAGTTAAAAAGAGGGCTAAAAAGTTAATTGGTAAAGAAGCTCTAAATGACTTTGCTGCTGATTCTGGCAAGCTGCCAAGGGCGGTGGCTGGTATCAACATGGCGTCTCCTCCTTCTCCTCCTTCTTCTTCTCCGTCAGCCATTAACGGAGCAACGTCATTTCCGCCCACTCCCTCGGTGGGACCGGAAGTCACTGCCCCAGCAGCTGATTTATCTCAGGACCTGTCAGCTTCCATTAAGGTGGCTGTAAATTCAAACACAGCTCCAGTTAAGGTGGCTGTTTTAAAGACTAGAGGTGCAAAGGCCAAAGATGGAGAAGAAGAGCAGGAGACTGATCCTGGTGAGGGGCCCTCTACTCTAAGAAATCCTGCTGAGGAGGAAGAGAAGGTTTGTTTTAAAGATCTAGCTAACCTAGTGAGATCAAAGCAGGATAGAGATGAAGTTAGGAAAGCAGCTGGCAAAGGTGGTTCTCAGCTTAAAGAGATCCTTGAGAAAATGACAGCAGGATTATTAGGACAAAAAGTTCAGGGAGAAGAGGAGGAAGATGATATTTTAGAGTGTTCGACACCACGTCAGGAATTGCGAAATGTCCGTAAAGATTTCACCAGGGCAGATAAGGAGCCAGTTCTAGCTTGGCTTAGTAGGTGTTATGAAACAGGTGCTTCAGCTCTAACAGTTGGAGACAAGTCAGCAGCTCAGTTAGGAACTCTCTCAAGGGATAATGGAATAGATAGACATCTAGGCAGGGTTCTCAGTAAGGTTAATCTGTGGATACGCCTTTTAATGGCGGTTGCCCTGAGATACCCTTCCCGAGATGATCTTCCATGGAATCCTAAACCCTGGACTACCATAGATGAGGGAATTAAGCGCTTGAGAGAATTTGCTGTTAGAGAGCTACTCTATGGTGAACATGAAACTCTGAATCCTGATGACATTCCTGTGGGTATTGGTCTTGCTAAGAAGATCATCAAACTTGCTCCTTCTAATTATGCAAACATTCTGGCAAGCAGAATTGTGTCAAGAAATTATGGTGGAGCTTCTCCTACGGTTGGCCAATTCAGTGATCAAATGAGACAATTGGAGGATAGCATGACACGTGGTTCTTTGGTTTCAGCCATTGAAACTCTGTATGGAAAAATTGAGAGCTGCATGAGGGATCTGAAAGATTCCATACACCAATTGGCACAGAAGGATAATTTCAATTCTTCCTCCAGGTGGATACAAGTTTCATCTGTGAGGAATACACGTCCTCCAAGGAGGTCATTCCAAAACAGGTCATTCCAAAACAGACCACCAAGGCAATCACGTAGAACGATTTGGATAACTCTGCGCGATCAGTTTGGTGAGAACATGAACCGCTGGGATGGCCAACCAACTTCTAATCTTTTCAGGAGACTGAGGGAATTGCAAAGTGGCAGAACCCAAGGTAGCAATACCGGAAGGGTAGCTGTTACTTCCACAGTTCCCCAGAACAACTCTAGTAGCTCCAACAGTGGCTCTAGTTAAAACATGGAAAGTTATAACCCTGCAAACTGTGTGCAATGCACATGTGCACATGTTCCCCATAACTAGGGGTGCCCTGCCTCCCGCCAGGGGGAGGAGAGGGATAACAGAGATAATAGAATCTATTGGGATGTGTACATCCAGTGGCCTGGCACTTCACAATTTCGGAAGTACAGGGCCTTGGTTGACACAGGAGCTCAGTGCACCATAATACCATCAAATTATCAGGGATCGGAGTCTATAACTATTCTGGGAGTCACTGGTGGATCTCAAGAGTTAAGTAAGGTAGAGGTTAATATAAGTTTAACTGGTAAACAATGGAGAAAGCATACAGTTGTGACCGGACCTGACGCACCTTGTATTTTGGGAATTGATTTTCTGAGAGAAGGGCCTTTCAAAGACCCTAGAGGTTACAAATGGGCTTTTGAAGTAGCTTCTATAGAAATTGATGGACAAAAATTGAAGCTGTCTGCTAGACCCGAGCTTTTTGATGAATCTGCAGTTGTGGGACAACATAAGATACAGGACATTAAATTGCCAGTTGCTTCTCAGACTGTGCATCACAGACAATACAGAACCAACCGTGACTCTTTGTTGCCCATTCAGAATCTGATTCGTCAGTTGGAGAGCCAGAAAGTCATCAGCAAAACTCATTCACCTTTCAGCAGTCCAGTGTGGCCTGTGAGGAAGCAGAATGGAGACTGGCGTCTGACAGTAGACTACCGAGCCCTGAATGAAGTAACACCACCTGTGAGTGCAGCAGTACCAGACATGATGGAGCTACAGTATGAGCTGGAATCCAAAGAGGCCAAATGGTATGCTACCATAGACATTGCTAATGCATTTTTCTCTATTCCCATAGCAGAGGAATGCAGGCCTCAGTTTGCTTTCACCTGGAGAGGAATCCAGTACACCTTCAACAGACTGCCAATGGGCTGGATCCACAGCTCAAGCATCTGTCATGCGGTGATCCACGATGCTCTGGAGAAAGGCGGTGCTCCAGAACACATCCAGTTCATCGATGATATCATCGTCTGGGGTAAAACTGCTGAGGAAGTCTTCGAGAAAGGTAACAAAATCATTGACATTCTTCTGAATGCAGGTTTTGCCATCAAGCGAGACAAGGTGAAAGGACCTACCACAGAGATTCAGTTTCTGGGAGTGCGGTGGCAGGATGGACGCCGACACATTCCATTGGATGTGGTAAATAGAGTCTCTACCATGGCAAATCCCACAAACAAGCAAGAGACCCTACGTTTCTTGGGGATAGTGGGATTTTGGAGACTGCACATTCCTGGATACAGTCAAATTGTGAAACCTCTGTATGATGTGACTCGAAAGAGAAACCATTTCCACTGGGGACCTGAACAACAAGCAGCCTTTGACCAGATAAAGCAAGAGGTGATTCAAGCAATGGGTCTGGGACCTGTCCGAGATGGTGCAGACATTAAGAACATTCTGTACACGGCTGCAAGTGGCAATGGTCCAACCTGGTGCTTGTGGCAAAAAGCTCCAGGTGAGACATGTGGACGACCTCTTGGTTTCTGGAGTCGAGGTTACAGAGGTTCAGAGTCTAATTATACTCCAACAGAGAAAGAAATTTTAGCTGCCTATGAAGGAGTAAAAGCATCTTCAGAAGTAATTGGAACTGAATCACAACTTCTCTTAGCTCCCAGACTACCAGTTTTGAATTGGATGTTCAAAGGCAAAGGCTCCACACCACATCATGCCACAGGTTGTTTAGCCTGGAGAAGAAGAGGCTCAGGGGAGACCTTATTGCTCTCTATCACTACCTGAAGGGAGGTTGTAGCCAGGTGGGAGTTGGTCTCTTCTCCCAGGCAACCAGCACCAGAACAAGAGGATACAGTCTCAAGCTGTGCCCGGGAGGTTTAGGCTCGAGGTGAGGAGAACGTTCTTCACAGAGGGAGTTGTTTGCCATTAGAATGTGCTGCTCAGGGAGGTGGTGGAGTCAGTATCCCTGTAGGTGTTCAAGAGGGGATTGGACGTGGCACTTGGTGCCATGCTTTAGTGGTCATGAGGTCTTGGGTGACAGGTTGGACTTGATGATCTTTGAGGTCTTTTCCAACCTTATTGATTCTATGAAATCATGGGAGGGGGCATCCATGACCTCTGTGGGCAACCTGTTCCAGTGTCTCTCTACCCTCCCTTTCAAGAATCTCTTTCTAATCTCCAGTCTAAATCTGCCCTCCTCAAGCTTCAATCTATTTCCTCTCCTTCTATTACAACCCAGAATGATAGAACCACAGAGTCGTTTGTGTTGGACAAGACCTCTACGATCATTGAGTCCAACCATTGACCTCACACCACTACAGCAGTTAAACCATGTCTCAAAGAGCCATGGCCACACTGTCCTTGAACTCCTCCAAGGATGGCAACTGCACCATCTACCTGGGCAGCTTGTTCCAGTGCCTGATCCCTCTTGTACTGAAGAATTTTTCCCCAATATTCAACCCAAACCTAACATTCAACCCAAACTTAACATTCAACCTGAATCTAACTTCCAACCCAAACCTAATATCCAACCTAAACTTACTATTCAACCTAAATGTAATATCCAACCTAAACCTAATATCCAACCTAAACTTAATATCTAACCCAAACCTAATATCCAACCTAAATTTAATATCCAACCAAAACCTAATATCCAACCTAAACCTAACATCCAACCTAAACCTAACATCCAACCTAAACTTAATATCCATCCCAAACCTAATATCCAACTTAAACCTCCTCACACCTCTTCCCTTTGCAGCCCAAAATGTCAGGAAATAACCATGCTTATACCCGCTGAAGGATTGCACCCAAGCCTCCACTTCAGGAGTCAGGCTTTTCGTCCCTGCCTTGGTTCCTGGAGCTGAGATGGCTTTTCCATGCCTCCTGCCACCACCAGGCGTTCTGCCCAGCTCTTTGCGACGCCTTCCGCTCTCCTCCACCCTTGCAATGAAATAGAGGGATTAATGATAATGATGCTAGGCTCGAGCCTGGAAAGAAGCACCTTGAAAGGCAGGGATTTTCACCCTCTGCAGCGGGAGAAGCAGCCCCTTCTCTGCCGCCCCAGCTACGTCCCAACATCAGGCAGGCAGGCAGCAGGCAGCAGGCAGGCGGAAACCCTGCCCACGCTGGCAAGGGACAGAGGCTTCCCTGTTTGGATTCGAGATGGGGGATTTCTGTGGCTGAAAGTGCTGTTGTTTCCCTTCCAGGAAGGCTTCCTTTTTGGCTGGCTGCACCCTCTGCAGAGGATGCAGGCAGCAAATGGACTGCAGCAGGCAAGAAGGGAAAATATTTAACCAAGCAATTATGAATGAGCTCTGGCTGCTGACTCTGAGGGCAGCTTCCTAGGGCCGCCTTCAAAATCTAAGTGATTTACCCTCCCAGACCAAATCACAGCCTCAGGAGTTCATTAAGAACCCTCCTTAGATTAGACCTTTGTGGCCAGAGAGGACCATAATTAGTCTGCTGTGCTCATTAATCACTTGTGCAACTGGAAGGGCTCTGCTCTGCTTTCCAGTGTGGGGACGGCTGGGAGCAGGTCTGGTTGACTGGTTCCCATTTGTCTTCTCCCCAGCAGATTTAAAAAGCCTTTTATCACCCTGGATTTTCTCCCCAGGTGGCTGGTCCTCCACCACAGTCAACTCATTTCTCAGTGTTTCTCAGCAGCTTGGTGGAGAGCCCAGGTCCCTGGCTGCAAAACTCATTGGCTCCTTGTTCCAGCCTTGCCTTAACCTCCTGGTTCAACCCTACAGGAGAGCCCAGCTCTACATCAGCAGCTGGAAGATGGAGCCAGCTCTGGAAGCCTACAGAAAGCCACAGAGATATTTCTTCTTGATCTCTGAGAGCTTTAACCCAGAGCAGAGCAAGCTGCAGCACCTCAAGGGCACTTTCATCTTTTGAGTAGGAGCAAGTGTAGTGGTCCAGAGGGTCGCTCCCCACCTGCACAGTGCTGGAGCTTTTGCACCACCCTTCTCTTGGGCAATGCTGGAGAGCCCCACCCTACAAAGAGGGCTCACCCATCTTCACCCACCTGGGATGCAGCAGTTGGTAACTGTGTGGTGGCTCCAAGGTGGGGAGATTTGACTGTGAGTAGTAGCAAGAGCGGGGTTCTGGTTTTGTTCCCTGTGGCAGGGCTGTCCTCCCTAGCCTGGGTGCTTCTCATGGTCTGGCTTTAAATCCCTCATGTTTATTTGGCTGCTTTGGAAGCAGTAAATAGGCACAAGTGACTCAAGGGACCAACCCTGACCTAGCTGTGTGTACAAGCTGGGGGTGAAGGAACTGTGGCTTTGAGTGTGTTAAACTCCTTCCTTGTTGCCAGTGAGCCCTTGGTGGTGACGTGAGCATGCAGGCATTTCTCAAGGAGAGAAGAACCCTCTGAGATGTGGCCTCATGAGTGGTTTCAGTGCCTCCAAGGAACCCAAGCTGGCTCTTAGCTTTGCAGGAGGGTTTTAAGTTGCATTCTTTTGCTATTGCTGCTCTGCTAGGCCCTTGTTGTGAAATAGCTGCCCCCACTTGGAGGTTTCCAAAGGCCAGGTGGAGATCAAAGCTCTTGATAGCCTTGGGGCTGCAATGTTTACTTGGGCTTTGGGAAATCTGGCTGTGCACCCTGGTGCTGCCCTGGACTTGCCCTGAACTCAGGACCTGTTCCCATGTGTCTGGCACAAGTCATGGCCTGGGGGCTCTCAGATCAGAGTTCCTCAGGCTGAAGTATCTGTGTGAGATGCTACAGATTTGTGTGCAGGACACTAGAGCTGTTGATGCTATAGTACAGGTGCCTAGAAAGGGCTGTTGCATGCAATTCTCTGCCCTCTCCCAGCCTTTGGAGTCTGTAAGTGTGAGGATAAACACTCAGGGAAAAGATCACTGCATGCATCCTGTCCATCTAACATTCTTTAGATATCTGTTATTGGCCAAGCATGAAATATTTGCTCCTTTGGTGTCGTAGGGTTGGGGGAAAGGCTAGGCCCTTTCCCCCCCCGTGAGTAGAGGGAAGAAAATTGAAGGAAAAAAAAAACGCACAGCCGGATTAGCAAAGGAGTGGGTGCTGTATATTTACAAAGCAGTTTAGGAAATGCAGGTTTAGATCCGTCTTTCATTTACAAACATTCGGCCATAGTATCCCTTTGTTAAAGGCACCGCCTCAAACGGTCACATTTGGTCTGACCAAACTGGGTCATGCTTATGCTCTTCCACATGTTCTTCCTTCACCTAAGCCCACAAGTCCCACTCTAAGCCCAGTGGTACCTCCAATACCTCCATCATCTGTAGAATTAATGGTGCAGATTCAGAGAATGGTTTGGGTTGGAAAGGATCTTAAAGATCATCTAGTTCCAACTCCCCTGCCATGGGTAGGGAGACCTTCCACTAGCCCAGTTTGCTCAAGCTCTCATCCAGCTTGGCCTTAAACACCTCCAGGAAAGGAGCATCTACAACCTTTGTGGGCAACCTGTTCCAGTGTCTCACCACCCTGAGTGTCAAGAATTTCTTCCTAATCTCCATTCTAAATCTGCCTTCCTCAAGCTTCAATCCATTCCCTCTCATCCTATCACTACAAACCAATGTAAAAAGTCCCTCTCCAGCTTTCTTGTAGGCCCCTTTCAGGTAGTGGAAGTCTGCTCTAAAGTCTCCCCAAAGCCTTCCTTTCTCCAGGCTGAAATTACCACATGAAGTGCTTCATTCCATGAGGTACTGGTGACCTAAGCCAGTGATGGAGTGCTCTCTGAATGTTGGTGACCTTGGCAACTTCTCTGGATACAACTTGGTTCTATAAGAATTCTGTGCTATCAAGGCTCCCAGGCTCCTTCAATGCCTTTGAGAACTTTATCTCTGTGAGTCACCATTAGCTGGCCTTTTGCAAATCTATGGCACTTAAAGGAGTTCCCTCCTTGATCTGGAGGGAGAGGAGAGGAGAGGAGAGGAGAGGAGAGGAGAGGAGAGGAGAGGAGAGGAGAGGAGAGGAGAGGAGAGGAGAGGAGAGGAGAGGAGAGGAGAGGAGAGGAGAGGAGAGGAGAGGAGAGGAGAGGAGAGGAGAGGAGAGGAGAGGAGAGGAGAGGAGAGGAGAGGAGAGGAGAGGAGAGGAGAGGAGAGGAGAGGAGAGGAGAGGAGAGGAGAGGAGAGGAGAGGAGAGGAGAGGAGAGGAGAGGAGAGGAGAGGAGAGGAGAGGAGAGGAGAGGAGAGGAGAGGAGAGGAGAGGAGAGGAGAGGAGAGGAGAGGAGAGGAGAGGAGAGGAGAGGAGAGGAGAGGGAAGAGAAGCAAAGAGAAGAGAAGAGGGAGGGGAGCTGGTGGCCCAGCCTCACATTCCTCTGGTGCCTTTGGGGCATGCCAGGTTCACGAGGATCATGGTGGCAGGGCTCTCTGGGACGAAAACAGTTTGAGGAGAAACTTCTTGGCTGCTTTGCAGCTCATGAGTGCAGCTCCTGTGTCATCCTCTTCCTAGCAGAATGGTCTGCAAGCCTGGGCTGCCTTTACAAAACATCTGCTGTAGACATCCCAGGGTGAGCAGCATGGAAATTCATGGGGCAAATGGAGGAACCTACCCTATTTTCCTCATGTGCTCCATCCAGCCTCCACAGGCAGCCTTCTGAGACCAGAAAGGGATGCGAGTAGGAGAAAAACAAGCTCAGGAGTCATTTAATTGTTGTTGGACTTGGCCTTTGATACCTTTTCCACCTGCTGGAGGAAAACTTCACTTGCATGAAGTCCTTGAATGCACTTGAGTGTCTGAACCTGGGAATAACTGGAGAGGGAGGAGGACACTGACCTGTACTCTGAATGGTAGGGTTCAGCTGGGGGGTAAGAATGGAGGGACTAGAGTGTGTCCAGCAGATCGAGAGAGGTTCTCCTCCCCCTCTACTCTGCCCTGGTGAGACCTCACCTGGAATATTGTGTCCAGTTTTGGGCTCCCCAGTTCAGGAGGGACAGGGATCTGCTGAAGAAAGTCCAATGGAGAGCCACCAGGATGCTGAAGGGACTGGAGCTGAGGCTGAGAGATCTGGGGCTGGTTTGTCTGGAGAAGATTGAGAGGGGATTTAGTAAATGTTTATAAATATCTGAGGGCTGGGGGTCAAGAGGACAGGCTCTGCTCAGTTGCACCCTGGGATAGGTCAAGGGGCAATGGGTAGAAACTACAGCACAGGAGGTTCCACCTCAACATGAGGAGGAACTTCTTCACTGTGAGGGTCCCAGAGCACTGGAACAGGCTGCCCAGAGAGGTTGTGGAGTCTCCTTCTCTGTAGACTTTCAAGCCCCATCTGGATGTGTTCCTGTGTGACCTGTGCTGGATTCTATGCTCCTGCTCTGGCAGGGGGGGGTTGGACTCGACCTCCAGAGGTCCCTTCCAACCCCTAACATCCTGTGAGCCTGTGACAAAGCACTGGGGAGCCCCTCAGTGTGGTTCTCCCTCTATCTCAAAGTGGTTTTGGCAGGCTCAGCTTGAAGGGTGGCTAAGCAAAGCAGGCTGTCAGGGTTTGACGGGGTCAAGGGAAAAGTTCAAGCACCTTGAAGTTTGACTGTGCTTCTCGTTTAAGCTGCCACATATCAGCTTTATGGGGGCCTGGGGACCTACCTGTCCTTTAGGCTATGGAATGGGGGTTTCTGTTCAAAATGGGCACAAATAAATGCAGTTTATTTGCTAAGTCAGAGGAAAGCAGAGACGAACCATGAGTGCTCATGAAGGGAGACCGTTCCCTCTCCTCCTAAATCAGTGCCCTGGAAAGGTGCAGGTCCTAAACCTCCTCAACACTTGGGAGAAACAGGTGCTGGGAAAAGAGAAATGCAAGGCAGAAACGTGGCCCTTGGTGACATGGAGTGGGGGGAGGAGAGGGAGAGGAGCGGAGCGAGGCAGTCGGCATTCTGCCTCGGGCATACATTATTCGCCAGGGGATTATTTGCTCAGTCCCCCAGCTCTCTCACAAACTGACAGCTGTGAAGGAATACAAAGTGCTGGCTTCAGATGAGCAATATGGGGCATATGGGCTGGTTGGTGTCTCAATCACCCTGGGTTTTATCCCCAAAAGATGGATGGAGGTCTGAGACTGGAGGGGAGGATGCCGATGTAAAAGCAGGAGAACTCTTCTGCATGGGTTTGGAGCGGTTGGGAGCCCGAGTCAGCTGGAGAAGGAGTTACATATAGGTGCAGGGGTGTTTAGAAAAAGGGTTGGTTACAATCACCAGGGCTGCTGCACGCAAATCTCTGCCCTCTCTCAGCCTTTGGGGTCTCTGCCTACTGTCTCTAGGTACAGGCAGGGGGAGTGGAGGGCAGGCGAAGGGAACTCCGTGGGCGGGCGGTGAAACGGGAAGGCGCGAGCCAGGCTGCTCATTAGTACCTGGCTAGGAGCTGCTGCTGCTGACCTGATGGCAAATATGAAATATCAAAGAGCTTGTCAGCACTCCTGAATGGGACAAAGAAAAGGCTCATTAATGATTAACTCCGCTAAAAGCTCTGGCTTTTTGATTCTCATGGCCCTGGGACTATCTGCCATGTGACATGCTTGGGCCATTTTTGAGCAGATTGGGGAAAGCTAGTGAGCAAACACAGGTGCTTTGGAGTCGGCAGTGCTGTCAGGGACAACCACAAACACCACCAGCTATGCCTGCCTAAATTAGCTCCTGTGTTTGCCTCTATTTTTCCCTTCCTGGAGATTTTACTTTCTAAGTCCGGCGTCTTTCGTTCCTGCCTTTGACCATTCACACGCTGCATTAAAACAAAACAAAACAAAATAAAGTAAGAAAGAGAGAGAGAGTGGGGCAGAGAAAAATAGAGAAGAAAATAGGGGAGGGGGGGAACCCCCACCAAACCCACACAGAGAAGAAAAAGGGGAAAAACACAGAGGAGAAAAAAAGGGAAAACACACAGAAAGGCTCTTTGAACCCACAAGGCTGTGTGGGGACGTGAAGGTGAAAGACCTTCAGAGTAAACTAATTAAAACTACTCCAGTCTTTAACTGCAAAACCAAAACTTGTTTCTTGTGCTCAAGTGGAATTATTTGGGTGATCCTCAGCAAACACCAAGTCCTGCAAACATATGTGGGGTTGCTATGGTCGTGGTTTCTAATGAGCCCAGAGTGGCGCATCGCTTGTTGCTGGGAGGGGGGGAAGGGGACCGAGGGTAGTTCTTGGTGGGGGTTTGCTGTGGGACTTCCACCTCAGGCTGTGTGACCTCGTTCAGAGTGAAGGTCCCTCTAGTGGCATTATTTGTTTTAATTTATTCCCTCCACAGCTCGAATCAGACAGACTTTCTTCTCCTGTTCAAATATTTATATATATGTGTGTTATTGCACTCTGCTCAGGCTCCCTTGCAATCAACCCCGGGGCAATAAAGATCAGACTATCAGCATGCCATGATAAAGGTGCTTGGGGTAAACAGCAGAAAATGAAATAAAGTTATAAAAAAAGAAAAAAAGAAAAGATAAAAACAGGGCCTGGGATGGTGTAAATGTCCACAAATAATCAGGGTATCAGCCTGTCTGATACTCCAGCAATTAACAGCGACAGGGGTATGGAATCGTACCCGAGCTGTGCTGTTGAACTGAAATGCTGCCCTCTCTCCAGGTCCTGGAAGGAGTTGGAGTATCCTGTTGTTCCAAAGGAGGGATTGCAGCTGGTCTGGGGCTGGGTGATCCTGACAGATCCCAGATAGCAACAGGAGAAGGGCGCTGCCCTGGGCCACTGTGGACCTCTAAGGGCTTCAGCTTTGGGGGATGCCAAATGCAACAGGGCAAGAAGGATCTGGATGTGCTGGAATGTGCCCAGAGAAGGGCCATGAGGATGAGCAGAGGGCTGGAGCTCCTCTCTTATAGAGACAGACTGAGAGAGTTGGGGTTGTTCAGTCTGGAGAAGAGAAGGCTCCAAGGTGACCTAATTGTGGCCTTCCAGTATCTGAAGGGGGATACAAGAAAGCTGGGGAGGGACTTCTGATGGTGTTGGGTGGTGATAGGACTAGGGGGAAGGGAGCAAAACTAGAAGTGGGTAGATTCAGATTGGATGTTAGGAAGAAGTTCTTCCCCATGAGGGTGGTGAGAGACTGGCACAGGTTGCCCAGGGAGGTGATGGAAGCCTCATGCCTGGAGGTTTTTCAGGCCAGGCTGGATGTGGCTGTGAGCAACCTGCTGTAGTGTGAGGTGTCCCTGGCCATGGCAGAGGGGTTGGAACTAGATGGTCCTTGATGACCCTTCCAGCCCTAACAATTCTATGATTCTATGATAGGGGTTGGTCATCCAGTGCCAATGTTGTGTAGCTGGAACTCAGTTTTATTGCTGTGGCCAAAAGGTTGATTCCCCAAAATGAGATGATCCCCCCCCCCCCCCCCAAAAATGGGATGCCTCCCACAAAATGGGATGTTTCCCCTCAAAATGGGATGCCTCCCCCAAAATGGTATGTTCCTCCCAAAATGGCATGGCTCTCCCAAAGGGAGAAGGATTCAAATCTGCAAGGTCCAAGAGTTTTCTCTGGGCTCATGTTGAGCCTTTACTGTTGTGGCTCAGCAGCAAAGCTGATCCCAGCAAGGCCCCACGTGCCAGCTCAGTTCTGGTAAGTGTCCACAGAATCATTAAATTATTTGGCTTGGATGAGACCTTTAAGAGTCATCAAATCCAACCATTGAACAGAGGCCATGGGACTAGTTGTGGCCCATGGCAAGCATGAGGTAACTTCATAGAATGTCCCACAGAATGGTTTTGCTTGGAAGGGATCTTTAAAGTCAGCTACTCAATGTCCCTACGGTGAGCAGAGACACAGAATCATAGAACTGTCAGGGTTGGAAGGGACCTCAAGGATCAGCCAGTTCCAACCCCTCTGCCACAGGCAGGGACACCTCACACTACAGCAGGTTGCTCACAGCCACATCCAGCCTGGCTGCAAAAACCTCCAGGCATGAAGTTTCCGCCACCTCCCTGGGCAACCTGTGCCAGTGTCTCACCCCCCTCATGGGGAAGAACTTTATTTAGAATATATTTAGAATAAACCAAACCAGGTTGGAAGAGACCTTCAAGATCATCGCGTCCAACCCATCAACCAATCCAACCCACCCAAACAGCTAACCCATGGATCTTCCTAAGATCCAATCTGAATCTACCCATTTCCAGTTTTGTTCCATTCCCCCCAGTTCTATCACTCCCTGACACCCTCAAAAGTCCCTCCCCAGCTTTCTTGGAGCCCCCTTCAGATACTGGAAGGCCACAATTAGGTCTCCTGGGAGATTTCCCTTCTCCAGACTGAATAGCCCCAATTCCCCAATACCTGCAACTAGAGCAGGTTGCTCAGAGCCCCATCCAGCTCAACCTGGAATGTTTCCAGGGATGGGACACCTATCATCTCTCTGGGCAACTTGTGCAAGTGCCTCACCACCCTCACTATGAAAAATAGAATGGAATGGAATGGAATGGAATGGAATGGAATGGAATGGAATGGAATGGAATGGAATGGAATGGAATGGAATGAGATGGAATGGAATTAACCAGGTTGGAAAAGACCTTTGAGATCCTCAAGTCCAACCTATCACCCAACACCATCTAATCAACTAAAGTATGGCATCGAGCACCCCATCCAGTCTCTTCCTAAATACCTCCAGTGATGATGACTCCACCACCTCCCTGGGCAGCACATTCCAGTGGCCAATCCAATCTTCCTTCTCTTTAGGCTAAATCTCCCCTGTTTTAGTTGAAAACCATCACCCCCTTGTCCTGTCACAGCAGGCCCTGCTGAAAAAAAACCCTTATCCCCATCTTTCCTCCAGGCCCCCCTTTAAGCACTGAACTTGGTGGTGGTTGCATCCCTTGCATCAGAGCAACAGACTTAAGCAAAATGTGGGCTGAAGCTACCTGAACAAAATGTTCCTGTGGCTCAGCTTCTGGGTGGAATCATCAGGGGACTCTGGCAGAGTGAACCCTAGTGTCCCTGTGTCCTGCCTTTGTGACAGTGTTGGAGGTCAAGCACCTGAGGGCACTGAGCAAGGTTCAGCCACACAGAGGTTTTTCTGCAGGAGTTTGGAACCGGCATCCAGATTCTGCAGCAAGGACAAGGACTGCAGATGCAGCCTGGTTGGTTCACTTTGGGGGGAAATTAAAATCTGTGTATTTAGCAAGATTATGCTTGAACTGGTCCCAATCCATTCTGCCAAGTTGAGCTGCAGCCAACTTCACTCCCCTGCGAGGGTGGATAAATAACATTAAACAGGGGAAGATGAAGGCGATTGATGCCCTTGCATTAGCAGCAGCTAACATCATGAGCTCGAGAAGGGAAGGACAAAATTGTGGAGCTTTGGATGCAAATCATCCAAATGAGAGAGATTAAGCCCCAATGGTCAAGGGACAACAGCATCCAGTGATTCTGGGAGGAGCAGGAAGCTGCTGGGGTTGTGTCTGCTGAAGGAGGTAGAAATGGTGGTGTAGAGATGGGGAAAACTCTGACCTACATGCATCTGGAGACACCCCAGATCTTGGGGTGCAGGGACTGGGAGTGTGTCCTACCCCTGGGCATGGGAAACCCTAGGGAGACCACAGTCTGATTGTGGAATCATAGAATAGTAGGAGTTGGCAGGGACCTCTGGAGATCATTGAGTCCAATCCCCTTCCAAAGCAGGTCACACAGGAACACATCCAGAAGGGCCTAGAATCATAGAATTGTTAGGGTTGGAAGGGACCTCAAGGATCATCCAGTTCCAACACCCCTGCCATGGCCAGGGACACCTCACACTACAGCAGGTTGCTCACAGCCACATCCAGCCTGGCCTTCAATACCTCCAGGCATGAGGCTTCCACCACCTCCCTGGGCAACCTGTGCCAGTGTCTCACCACCCTCCTGGGGAAGAATTTCTTCCTAACATCCAATCTGAATCTCCCCATTTCTAGTTTTGCTCCATTCCCCCCCAGTCCTATCACTCCCTGACACCCTCAGAAGTCCCACCCCAACTTTCTTGTAGCCCCCTTCAGATACTGGAAGGCCACAATTAGGTCTCCTGAGAGCCTTCTCCTCTCCAGTCTGAACAGTCCCAACTCTTTCAGTCTGTCTCCAAAGGAGTGGAGCTCCAGCCCACTGCTCATTCTCTGGACACATTCCAGCACCTCCAGATCCTTCCTGTAATAGGGGCTCCAGACCTGGACACAGTGCTCCAGGTGGGGTCTCACCAGAGCTGAGTAGAGTCTCCAGAGGCGGAGAGTCCATAGTCGCTCTGCTCTGGTGCTCTGTCACCCCCATAATAAATAATTTTTTCCTCATGTTGAGGCGATACTTCCTGTGTTCCAGCCTGTGCCCATTGTTCCTTGTCCTATTACTGGGCACCACCAAAAAGAGCCTGGCACCTCCATCTTGATACCCACCCCCCAGGTATTTATGGACATTGATAAGGTCCCATCTCAGCCTTCATTTCTCAAGACTAAATAGTCCCAGTTCTCTCAGTCCTTCTTCACAGGAGAGATGTTCAAGTCCCTTGATCATCCTTGTAGTTCTCCATTGGACCTTCTTCCAGTAGATCCTCGTCTCTGATGCCATTTGTGATGGGGTCTTCTGCCAACAGCTTCCCCCTGAGAGCCTTCCAACCTGGAAGCTGAGCTTGGGCTGGTTGAAGGAGAAGCTCAAAACCAATTATTTTCTCAGACCAAATCTGTTGGTACCAGAACTTCATTGTCCAGACAAAATGTAAAAGAATCTACAAGATTCTTCTGTACTCAGTACTGGTTAGGCCACACGTTGTGTCCTGTGTCCAGTTCTGGGCCCCTCAGTTTAGGAAAGATGTTCAGATGCTGGAAGGTGTCCAGAGAAAGGCAAGAAAGCTGGGGAGGGGTCTGGAGCACAGCCCTGTGAGGAGAGGCTGAGGGAGCTGGGGTTGCTTAGCCTGGAGAAGAGGAGGCTCAGGGGAGACCTTATTGCTCTCTCCAACTCCCTGAAGGGAGGTCGTAGCCAGGTGGGGGTTGGTCTCTTCTCTCAGGCAACCAGCACCAGAACAAGAGGACACAGTCTCAAGCTGTGCCAGGGGAGGTTTAGGCTGGAGGTGAGGGGAAAGTTCTTCCCAAAAAGAGAGATTTTCCATTGGAATGTGCTGCCCAGGGAGATGGTGGAGTCACCATCCCTGGAGGTGTTTAAGAAGAGCCTGGATGAGGCACTTGGTGCCATGGTTTAATTGATTAGATGGTGTTGGGTGATAGGTTGGACTCAATGATCTCAAAGGTGTTTTCCAACCTGGTTAATTCTGTGTTCTGTAAGAATAGTTTACCATAGCTCCTGCCTTTGGGGTTCTTTGTGTAGTTTTTTGAAGAGAGAAATACTCCTGAGTTTGCTGAAGTTTGTTTCTAACAGGGCTGTGAAGGTTTTCTTGGGGGTTGGGCTAGATGTCTTTTGATTGTCCCTTCCAACCCATCCCATTTTATGAGTTTCTGTCGCATCACCCAAGCATTTCCTTTTATCCAAAATGTGATCCACTTGCTTTCAGTTTATAGAAAGGGAAACTGTCTCCAGTTCTGGTGCCCCCAGCATGAGAGGGACATGAAACTGCTGGAGTGGGTCCAGAGGAGAGGCACAAAGATGATCAGAGGGCTGGAGAACCTCCCCTGTGGGGACAGGTTGAGAGACTTGGGGCTGTTCAGCCTGGAGAAGAGAATGTTCATGAGAGAGACCACCTAGTAGCCTTCCTGTATCTGAAGGGGGCCTATAAGAAAGCTGGGGAAGGACTTCTGACAAGGGCTTGCAGTGATAGGATGAGAGGGAATGGACTGAAGCTCTAGGAGGGCAGATTCAGGCAGGGATGAGGAAGAAAGTCTTTCCAGTGAGGGTGGTGAGACACTGGAAGAGGTTGCCCAGAGAGGCTGTGGATGCCCCCTCCCTTCAAGGCCAGGCTGGATGCAGCCTTGAGCAAGCTGATCTAGTGGGAAGGTGTGACCGTTTGAGGCTGTGCCTTTAAGAAAGGGACAGTGCTGGGACACTCTGGCCAAATGTTTTGGTGAAGATAATGAAAACATCGATATTCTAAATGAATTTCATTGGTAGATTGGTAGAATGCAGTTTTAAGTTTCAGCGCAGCTGGAATTTTTTCTCAGTTTGCTCCTTTCCTTCTCCCTTCCAGCTTGCCTGCTTCTGGGTTCCTTGCCAGAGCGACCTTGAACAGATAAGCAACTAATTCGCATGAGGCCTACTAAGATTCTGCTTTATTAATAACTGCCTTTTTCTCTCTTTCTAAACCTCTTTGGGAAAAAAGGAGGTAGGGAGAGAGAAGGGGGTACGGGGGGGGGGGAACCCTCCTCTGTCTGTAGGAGGGAATTTCGTTCCTGTATTCCTGTTTTTTTTTACTTTGCTGTATATTTCTGTATATATATTGTAAATACTGTATATTGTGTACATATCTTGCATTTTCCACATTGCTTGTTGTCGTAGTTTTAGCTGGGTGCCCTCTGCTACAGGGGTGTTTCCTGTGTCCAGAAGTCCAGCCCAGTGGGTGGACACAGGAAATTAGGTTATTTCCTACCATGATCCCTTGCACCACTATAAGTCTTACGGCGGGGTCTGGCACTTCCTCTTTCCTTCCTCCTCGCCACCCGGTAACTGGGGGAGAGATCTCCCGGCCATGGGCCTGGTTAGGCCCAAGGCCACGGGGGGATGGGCTGTCTCAGATCTGGCCAGCTGAGACTAGCCTAGCAGTGGGGGGGGGGAAGGAGGAGCCCTGGGGGTTTGGGTGCACCCCCAGGTGGGGATGGGATTTCTCTGGGTCTGTTTTTGGGTCTCTCTCTCTCTTGTCACTGTGTTTCTAGTTTTTCTGCACGCACTCACTGTTCTATTTAAACTTTTCATCACTTTTGCAATCCGTTTGTCTGAGTTGTTATTTCTGCGCGTGGTGGGGAGGGGGTCTGCCCCAACCCATTACATTTTGGCGCACCAACGTGGGGCTGGCTGTTGTGCCCACTCTGCAGATCGATTGCAAAGGATGGAGAGTTTAAATTTAGTTCTGGGCGTCGGTTTGGGTTTGGCAGTTGGGGGCTCAAGTGATGTTGCCAGGGCGACCGTGTGAGTTCTTGTGGATTGTGGGGGGATAACTGGTGCGCTGCCGGTGGCTCGGACCCTCTCCTGCTATTTCAGGCAGGGGTGGTTCTCGACCATCGGCATCGAGGTACCGCTTAAGAACGCGGAACCTGCCCCTCCTCCGCGGCAGGCAGTGAAGTGGGGGAGGGGCAGCGGCGAGCAGATCAGAGTCAGGTCCGTTCTCGCTGCGGGGATAGAGCCAGCCGCTGCGAGCGGGCGAGCCAGCTCCCGACACCCTGGGGGGCCGACGGGGACTCCAGCTGGAAAGCCGTTTTCAAGGGCTCTGAGAACGCATGCATGGCTTTCGCTGGAGAAGCCGTTTGAGTGTCTGAGGGGTGGAGGTGATTTTGATTCTGTGCCGCGGTGGCAGAGGTGGGCGGAGCCCTGCTGCGTGGCGAGCAGCAGCGGCGGCGGACCCGGCCGTGCGCTCGGGCTGCGGCGGGGCCGGCCCTAGTCTCTTCCCCAACTTTTTCGGACGAGTTCCGAAAATGGCGCCGAGCACCTGGCTCCACCTCCCTTCTTCTCAGTGAGCTGTGGTGCAGCCCCTCCCTTTCCGGGGGGGGGGTGTGTGCAGCCGGATGCTGTCTTGCCTTGGTACGGGTACGCCTAGTGGGGGGGCGGAGTACCTTGGACATGCATCCGTGTAGTTTGGCCCGCAGTTGGAAGCGGTTGATTTCGGCACCCTGGATGGATTGAAAAAGGCAGTCGTGGGTTGGATTGTTTCGACTGGCCTGCCCCGGGGGTGGAGAATATGCCGCCGAGTGATTATACGTGAAAAGTAGAGGCTTGGCTGAGAAGTCGTGAGGCTTTTCCAGGTGACCAGGATGCCCAACGGATCCATGGAGAACTTGCACCGCAGGAGAATGAGCTCTGCATCGCCGGGAGGTTCCACTGGATGAAGGAGGAAGAACTGGAATGGATAGACACTTGAGCATGACTGAGAGACTGAGTGGACGCCCAGATGAAGACACGGACTTCGCCGGACATGTCATCAGTTTTCTGATTTGATGATGTGTTTGGGTGCAGGGATCATGATATGAAATAAGGGGTGGCTCCTGTCGTAGTTTGGGCTGGGTGCCCTCTGCTACAGGGGTGTTTCCTGTGTCCAGAAGTCCAGCCCAGTGGGTGGACACAGGAAATTAGGTTATTTCCTACCATGATCCCTTGCACCACTATAAGTTTCGCGGCGGGGTCTGGCACTTCCTCTTTTCTTCCTCCTCCGTCAGTCGGTAACATGGGGGAGAGATCTCCTGGCTTTGGGCCTGGCTAGGCCCAAGGCCACGGGGGGATGGGCAGTCTCAGATCTGGCCAGCTGAGACTAGCCTAGCAGTGGGGGGGGGGAAGGAGGAGCCCTGGGGGTTTGGGTGCACCCCCAGGTGGGGATGGGATTTCTCTGGGTCTGTTTTTGGGTCTCTCTCTCTCTTGTCACTGTGTTTCTAGTTTTTCTGCACGCACTCACTGTTCTATTTAAACTTTTCATCACTTTTGCAATCCGTTTGTCTGAGTTGTTATTTCTGCGCGTGGTGGGGAGGGGGTCTGCCCCAACCCATTACACTTGTAAAATATAGCATTCCTTCCGCTTCTCCAGCTGAGTTAGCTGTGTTTTTTTTTTTCCCTTTGCGAGGGAGAGAAAGCTAGGCCTTCTCTCTCAACCCACCACATTTCTTTTTGGCCATCCCAATGTGCAGCACGAAAATAGCTTGATTTATTGCTTGCTTGACTTGGAGAAACAAACATGAAGGTGTTTTGGACATTGGAGTGTCTGTTCTTCTCAGTTTTTGGGGTTCTGACCTACAAATATTGTTTAGGTTTAATTCTCGATCAAATAGGTAAATATCTAATCCAGAAAATTCATTTATGGTTCAAGTATAAGATTCAGGTTCTGTATGATCACTGTCTGGGATTCTTCTGGCCTACCAGATACAGGAATGTGACCTCTAGCACTCTCCTGACTGCGATAAGGGAGTTTAAGATTCCAGTAGGTGAAAGAGTAATTTTAAGTGATGGCTGGGATCCAAAGGTGATTTATTTGATGTGTGTAATCCTGCTATCGATAATAATTAATGTGTATCTGTTGTATTCCTTGTGCCAGGAGAGAAAAGTATCGAAGGCCTGTTTCATTATTAAGCATAGATCAAAGAAGAGGTGGCGTACTTCTGGGTCAGCCCCAGAGACATCAAGTGATGAGGAGAATGGAGAATCTGTGTCAGTTAAAGCTAAACATTCTATTGGAAAGGCTGCCTTGAACGGTTCTGTTGCTAATTCTGGCAAGCAGCCAGGGGCGGCAGCAGCTTCCAACATGGCGGCTCCCCCATCTTTGGCAGTGATCATTAACGAGGCAAAGTCATTTCCGCCCACCTTCTCGGCAGGACCGGAAGCCCCCTCCACAGCAGCTGATCTGTCTCAAAACCCGTCAGCTTCTGTTAAGGCAGCTGTAAATTCAAACACAGCTCCAAATAAGCAAGCGGCAGTTTTAACAACGAGTGGAAAGACCAAAGCTGATCCAGGAGCTAATGGGGGAGAAGATCAGGAGACTGATCCTGGTGAGGGAACTTCTGCCAGAAAAGATCCTGCTGAGGAGGAAGAGAAGGTTTGTTTTAAAGATATAGCTGAGTTAGTGAGATCAAAACAGCATAGAGATGCAGCTAGGACAGCAGCTAGCAGTGGTGCTTTTCAGCTTAAAGAGATCCTTAGGAGAGTGACAGCAGGATTATGGGGACCACAAGTAGAGGAAGATGTGATAGATGGGCAAGCAGATGACCTTCAGGGATGTTCTTCACCTCGTGAAGAGGTTCGTAACATGCGTAAGGATTACATCAGTGCAGATAAGGAGCCAGTTCTAACTTGGCTTAGTAGATGTTATGATACAAGTGCCCCAGCTCTAATAGTTGGAGACAAGGCAGCAGCTCAGTTAGGAACTCTTTCAAAGGATTGTGGAATAGATAGACATCTAGGCAGGGTTCTCGGTAAGGTTAATCTGTGGATATGCCTTTTATTTGCAGTTTTCCTGAGATACCCTTCCCAAGATAATCTTCCATGGAATCCTAAACCCTGGACTACCATAGATGAGGGAATTAAGCACCTGAGAGAATTTGCTGTTAGAGAGATACTCTATGGTGAACATGAAACTCTGAATCCTGATGACATTCCTGTAGGAACTTGTCTTGCTAAAAAGCTCATAAAACTTGCTCCTTCTAATTATGCAAACATTCTGGCAAGCAGAATTGTGGCAAGAAATTATGGTGGAGCTCCTCCTACGGTTGGCCAATTCAGTGATCAAATGAGACATTTGGAAGACAGCATGACACGTGTTTCTTTGGTTTCAGCCATTGAAACTCTGTATGGAAAAATTGAGAATTGCATGAAAGAGCTGAAGGATGAGTTTAAAAATACCATATCCCAAATGGCACAAAAAGATAATTCTAATTCTTCCTCCAGGTGGATACAAGTTTCATCTGTGAGGAACAGACGTCCTCCAAGGAGGTCATTCCAAAAAAGACCAAACCAAAACAGACCACCAAGGCAGTCACGTAAGACTATTTGGATAACTCTGCGTGATCAGTTTGGTGAGAACATGAACCGCTGGGATGGCCAACCAACTTCTAATCTTTTCAGGAGACTGAGGGGAATGCAAAGTGGCAGAACCCGAGGTAGCAATACCAGAAGGGTAGCTGTTACTTCCACAGTTCCCCAGAACAACTATAATATCTCCAACAGTGGCCCCAGTTCTAACACTGTACACTGTGCGCAATGCACATGTGGGCATGTTCCCCATAACTAGGGGTGCCCTCCCTCCTGCCAGGGGGAGGAGAGGGATAACAGAGTGTGACCGGTTGACGTTGTCCCCTTAAGAAAGGGAATATGGTGGACGGAAGTTGGTAAATGAAAAGAATGGTCTAAACTAATTTCATTGGTGAAGTGGGAAGAAGCACCTTCTGAACTGGGAGTGCAGGAGGAGTATCCTGGGCACTCCGGCACTTCTATCTTCAGTCTTGCTTCCGCTTGTCCTTCGGGCAGCATCTTGCAGCTCCTGGGCTTTCTGCCAAGGCTTCGGCCTTGAAAACCGATAAGCTACCAGGCCTGTATTAACTGCTTTCCAATTAACACAAAACTGCTTTTAACTTCTTTCTTTCTCTTTCTCTCTCTCTCCTAACCTGCTCTGGGGAAAAGGGGGAGAGAGGGGGAGAGCGGAGGTGGGGAACCCCTCAGCAGAGGGGGGAACTCTCATTTCTGTGGTACTCTATTGTATATCTTTGTATATATTGTACATATTGTAAATTTGTATATATTCCCCTGCATATCCTACATTGCTTTGTAAACATACAGCTCCACTGCTTTGCTAATTCAGCTTGTGAGGTTTTTTTTCCCTTTCCCTTCAATTTTTCTTTCCCTTTACTTTACGGGGGGAGGGAAGAGGCTTTTTGGCCTTACCCTTCCACCCCACAACATTTTTATTTCTTGGCGTACCCAACGTGCGGCAGATAATTAGTTTAATTTATTACTTGATTGATTTAGTGTTTTCTAGCTGAATTAGCAAACATGAAGGTATTGTGGTTTGTGGAGCGATTATTCTTTTCAATTTTTGGGGCTTTGGTTTATAGATATTGTTTGGGTTTGATTTTGGATTACCTGGGTAAATATTTGGTGCGGACAATTTATATGTGGGTTATGTATAGAGTTAGATTATGGTATGGAAAATGTATTAATTTCCTATGGCCAGTGAGATACAGGAATGTTACCTCCACCACTCTCCCAATTGAGATAAAGGGCTTTAGGATTCCGCCTGAGGAGAGAGTAACTTTAGGTGATGCCTGGGATCCAAAGGTGATTTATTAGGTGTCTATAATTCTGCTGCTGGTGATAATTATCGTGTATCTCCTGATTTCTTTGCGGCGAGAGAGAAAGATATCCAAAGCTTGTTTTGTTATTAAAACTAGATCAAAAAGAAAACGCCATGGCTCTCGATCAGTCCCAGAGTCATCAGCTCTAAATGACTTTTCTGCTGATTCTGGCAAGTTGCCAAGGGCATCGGCTGGTATCAACATGGCGCCTGCCCCTTCTCATCCTTCTTCTTCTCCGTCGGCCATTAACGGAGCAACGTCACTTCCGCCCACTCCTTTGGTGGGACCGGAAGTCAATGCCCCAGCAGCTGATTTATCTCAGGACCTGTCAGCTTCCATTAAGGTGGCTGTAAATTCAAACACAGCTCCAGTTAAGGTGGCTGTTTTAAAGACTAGAGGTGCAAAGGCCAAAGATGGAGAAGAAGAGCTGGAGACTGATCCTGGTGAGGGGCCCTCTACTCTAAGAAATCCTGCTGAGGAGGAAGAGAAGGTTTGTTTTAAAGATCTAGCTAACCTAGTGAGATCAAAGCAGGATAGAGATGAAGTTAGGAAAGCAGCTGGCAAAGGTGGTTCTCAGCTTAAAGAGATCCTTGGGAGAATAACAGCAGGATTATATGGACAAAAAGTTCAGGGAGACGAGGAGGAAGATGATATTTCAGAGTGTTTGTCACCCCACGAGGAATTGCAAAATGTCCGTAAAGATTACACCAGGGCAGATAAGGAGCCAGTTCTAGCTTGGCTTAGTAGGTGTTATGATACAGGTGCTCCAGCTCTAACAGTTGGAGACAAGTCAGCAGCTCAGTTAGGAACTCTCTCGAGGGACAATGGAATAGATAGACATCTAGGCAGGGCTCTCGGTAAGGTTAATCTGTGGATACGCCTTTTAATGGCGGTTGCCCTGAGATACCCTTCCCGAGATGATCTTCCATGGAATCCTAAACCCTGGACTACCATAGATGAGGGAATTAAGCGCTTGAGAGAATTTGCTGTTAGAGAGCTACTCTATGGTGAACATGAAACTCTGAATCCTGATGACATTCCTGTGGGTATTGGTCTTGCTAAGAAGATCATCAAACTTGCTCCTTCTAATTATGCAAACATTCTGGCAAGCAGAATTGTGTCAAGTAGTTATGGTGGAGGTTCTCCTACAGTTGGCCAATTCAGTGATCAAATGAGACAATTGGAGGATAGCATGACACGTGGTTCTTTGGTTTCGGCCATTAAAACTATGTCTGGTGATATACAGAATTGCATAAGAGAGTTAAAGGATGAATTTAGAAATTCCATATCCCAATTGGCACAAAGGGATAATTTCAATTCTCCCTCCAGGTGGATACAAGTTTCATCTGTGAGGAATACACGTCCTCCAAGGAGGTCATTCCAAAACAGGTCATTCCAAAACAGGTAATTCCAAAACAGACCACCAAGGCAATCACGTAGAACGATTTGGATAACTCTGCGTGATCAGTTTGGTGAGAACATGAGCCGCTGGGATGGCCAACCAACTTCTAATCTTTTCAGGAGACTGAGGGAATTGCAAAGTGGCAGAACCCAAGGTAGCAATGCCAGAAGGGTAGCTGTTACTTCCGCAGTTCCCCAGAACGACTCTTGTGGCTCCAACGGTAGCTCCAGTTATAACATGCAAAGTTATAACCCTGCAAACTATGTGCAATGCACATGTGCGCATGTTCCCCATAACTAGGGGTGCCCTGCCTCCCGCCAGGGGGAGGAGAGGGATAACAGAGATAATAGAATCTATTGGGATGTGTACATCCAGTGGCCTAGCACTTCACAATTTCGGAAGTACAGGGCCTTGGTTGACACAGGAGCTCAGTGCACCATAATGCCATCAAATTATCAGGGATCAGAGTCTATAACTATTCTGGGAGTCACTGGTGGATCTCAAGAGTTAAGTAAGGTAGAGGTTAATATAAGTTTAACTGGTAAACAATGGAGGAAGCATACAGTTGTGACCGGACCTGATGCACCTTGTATTTTGGGAATTGATTTTCTGAGAGAAGGGCGTTTCAAAGACCCTAGAGGTTACAAATGGGCTTTTGGAGTAGCTTCTATAGAAATTGATGGACAAAAATTAAAGCTGTCTGCTAGACCTGAACTTTCTGATGAATCTGCAGTTGTGGGACAACATAAGATACAGGACATTAAATTGCCGATTGCTTCTCAGACTGTGCATCACAGACAATACAGAACCAACCGTGACTCTTTGTTGCCCATTCAGAATCTGATTCGTCAGTTGGAGAGTCAGAAAGTCGTCAGCAAAACTCATTCACCTTTCAACAGTCCAGTGTGGCCTGTGCGGAAGCAGAATGGAGACTGGCGTCTGACGGTAGACTACCGAGCCCTGAATGAGGTGACACCACCTATGAGTGCAGCAGTGCCAGACATGATGGAGCTCCAGTATGAGCTGGAATCCAAAGAGGCCAAATGGTATGCTACCATAGACATTGCTAATGCATTTTTCTGTATTCCCATAGCAGAGGAATGCAGGCCTCAGTTTGCTTTCACCTGGAGAGGAATCCAGTACACTTTCAACAGGCTGCCAATGGGCTGGATCCACAGCTCAAGCATCTGTCTTGCAGTGATCCACGATGCTCTGGAGAAAGGTGGTGCTCCAGAACACATCCAGTTCATCGATGATATCATCGTCTGGGGTAAAACTGCTGAGGAAGTCTTCGAGAAAGGTAACAAAATCATTGACATTCTTCTGAATGCAGGTTTTGCCATCAAGCGAGACAAGGTGAAAGGACCTACCACAGAGATTCAGTTTCTGGGAGTGCGGTGGCAGGATGGACGCCGACACATTCCTGTGGATGTGATAAATAGAGTCTCTACCATGGCAAATCCCACAAACAAGCAAGAGACCCTACGTTTCTTGGGGATAGTGGGATTTTGGAGACTGCACATTCCTGGATACAGTCAGATTGTGAAACCTCTGTATGATGTGACTCGAAAGAGAAACCATTTCCACTGGGGACCTGAACAACAAGCAGCCTTTGATCAGATAAAGCAAGAGGTAGTTCAAGCAATGGGTCTGGGACCTGTCCGAGATGGTCCAGACATTAAGAACATTTTGTACACGGCTGCAAGTGACAATGGTCCAACCTGGTGCTTATGGCAAAAAGCTCCAGGTGAGACACGTGGACGACCTCTTGGTTTCTGGAGTCGAGGTTACAGAGGTTCAGAGGCTAATTATACTCCAACAGAGAAAGAAATTCTAGCTGCCTATGAAGGAGTAAAAGCATCTTCAGAAGTAATTGGAACTGAATCACAACTTCTCTTAGCTCCCAGATTTCCAGTTTTGAATTGGATGTTGAAAGGCAAAAGCTCCACACCACATCATGCCACAGACTTAACATGGTCTAAGTGGATGGCTCTGATAACACAGAGAGCTCGAATGGGAAATCTTGAAAGGCCTGGTCTAGTGGAGGTGATCTCAAGTTGGCCTGAAGGCATCAACTGTGCTAAACCTCCAGAGGAGAAAGTAACTCGTGCTGAGGAAGCTCCTCTTTACAATGACCTTTCTGATGATGAAAAGAAATATGCTCTGTTTACAGACGGTTCCTGTCATCTTGTTGGAAACAAGAGAAGTTGGAAGTCTGCAGTGTGGAGTCCAACACGCCGAGTTGCAGAGGCAAAACATGACGAAGGAGAATCCAGTCAGTTTGCAGAGGTAAAAGCTGTCCAGCTAGCTCTCGACGTAGCTGAACGTGAGAGATGGCCAAAGCTTTATCTCTACACCGACTCATGGATGGTAGCCAATGCTCTACGGGGTTGGCTAAAGAACTGGAAAAAAAGTGGTTGGCAGAGAAAAGGAAAACCCATTTGGGCAGCCAACCTGTGGCAGGACATTGCTGATCGAATCGAGAGAATTCCAGTGAAAGTGAGACACATCGATGCTCACATTCCTAAGAGCAAAGCTACTGAGGAACAGCAACACAACCATCAGGCAGATCTAGCTGCAAGAGTTTCTCAAGTAGACATGGACTCTAATCTTGATCTCGACTGGAAACACCGAGGTGAGATATTCTTAGCTCGGTGGGCTCATGATTCGTCAGGACATCAAGGCAGAGATGCAACATACCAATGGGCTCGTGACAGATCCATAGACATTTCCATGGATGCTATCACACAAGTCATCCATGACTGTGACATTTGTGCTGCTATTAAGCAGGCAAAACGACTCAAGCCCTTGTGGTATGGTGTCAGATGGTCCAAGTACAAGTATGGTGAAGCTTGGCAGATTGACTACATCACTCTACCACGTTCTCGTTCTGGTAAGCAGTACGTGCTTACTATGGTAGAGGCAAACACTGGATGGTTGGAAACTTATCCAGTTCCACATGCAACTGCACTCAACACCATTCTCGGACTTGAGAGACAGATCCTGTGGAGACAGGGAACTCCAGAGAGGATTGAGTCAGACAACGGAACTCATTTCAAGAACAACCTTGTAAAGAACTGGGCAAAAGAGCACGATATTGAGTGGATATTCCATATTCCCTACTATGCACCAGCTGCAGGGAAGATTGAATGCTATAACGGTTTGTTGAAGACCACTCTCAAAGCCATGGGAGGTGGATCTTTGAAAAACTGGGAAAAACATTTAGCACAAGCAACCTGGCTGGTAAATAGTAGAGGTTCAGTGAACCGAGCTGGACCTGCACATTCAGATTTGCTACGGAAAGTAGAATGTGATAGAGTTCCTGTTGTTAGAGAAAAGAATCTGTTAGGTAAAACTGTTTGGGTATTTTCACCCTTAGGAGAGGCTAAACCTGTCCGAGGGGTGGTTTCAGCTGAAGGTCCGGGTCTCACTTACTGGGTAATGCAAGAGAATGGTGAAATTCAGTGTATTCCACAAAGAAATTTAACTTTAGCTGAAAGAGGTTAATTTCAAACTGTTGTATAGTTGTATCGCGTCCAGAGGAAGAATCAACGAGGAATCTATGGTGCACGAACCCTGAGATCCCTGAGAGCCCTGAGTCAACTAAGAGAACCTGAGAATCCCTGTTTCCCTTTTCTTTGCTTCCTCCGCGAAGAAATGAACTGTTTTCCATTTTTTCTCATTTTCTGATTTTCTTGGGCTTTTGAATCATCTACATCTGAGCATAGCCGGAATGGACTATGAACTTTATTTACGAACAGTAAATATTGTTTTGAATTGGATGGACAGTATGAACAGCCGATGAAATTGTTTAGAAGGGGTGGACTGTGACTGTTTGAGGCTGTGCCTTTAAGAAAGGGACAGTGCTGGGACACTCTGGCTGAATGTTTTGGTGAAGATAATGAAAACATCGATATTCTAAATGAATTTCATTGGTAGATTGGTAGAATGCAGTTTTAAGTTTTAGTGCAGCTGGAATTTTTTCTCAGTTCACTCCTTTCCTTCTCCCTTCCAGCTTGCCTGCTTCTGGGCTCCTAGCCAGAGCGACCTTGAACAGATAAGCAACTAATTCGCATGAGGCCTACTAAGATTCTTCTTTATTAATTTCCTGCCTTTTTCTCTCTTTCTAACCCCCTTTGGGAAAAAAGGAGGTAGGGAGAGAGAAGGGGGTACGGGGGGGGTGAACCCTCCTCTCTCCGGAGGAGGGAATTTCGTTCCTGTATTCTTGGTTTTTTTTGCTTTGCTGTATATTTCTGTATATATATTGTAAATACTGTATATTGTGTACATATCTTGCATTTTCCACATTGCTTGTAAAATATAGCATTCCTTCCGCTTCTCCGGCTGAGTTAGCTATGTTTTTTTTTTTCCCTTTGTGAGGGAGAGAAAGCTAGGCCTTGTCTCTCAACCCACCACAGAAGATCTCCCTGCCCATGTGTGGCCGGTTGACGTTGCCCCCTTAAGAAAGGGAATATGGTGGACGGAAGTTGGTAAACGGAAGGAATAGTCTAAACTAATTTCATTGGGAGAGTGGGAGGAAGCACCTTCGGAACTGGGAGTGAACTGGACATTTCCAGCACTTCTCTGTCAGTCTTGCTTCCGCCTTTCCACGGTGCAGCAGCTCTGCAGCTATCTCTGTGCTGGGCTTTCTGCCAAGGCCTCGGTCTTGAAGTCCAGATACAGGCCTGTATTAACTGCTTTTCCAATTAACACAAAACTGCTTTTAACTTCTTTCTTTCGCTCTCTCTCTCTCTTCTAACCTAATCTGGGGAAAGGGGGGAGAGAGGGGAAAGAGGAGGTGGGGAACCCCCTCTCTGCCGAGGGGGGTTACTCTCATTTCTGTGTTACTCTGTTGTATATCTTTGTATATATTGTAGATATTGTAAATTTGTAAATATTCCCCTGCATTCCCTACATTGCTTTGTAAATATAGCTCCACTGCTTTGCTAATTCAGCTTGTGAGTTTTTTTTTCCTTTCCCTTCAATTTTTTTTCCCTTTTACCTTACAAGGGGGAAGGGAGGAGGCTTCTCGGCCTTACCCTTCCAAACCCACCACATTTTTTTTATTGGCGTACCCAACGCGCGGCAGATAATTAGTTCAATTTATTATTTGATTGATTTAATGTTTTCTAGCTGAATTAGCAAACATGAAGGTATTGTGGTTTGTGGAGCGATTATTCTTTTCAATTTTTGGGGCTCTGGTTTACAGATATTGTTTAGGTTTGATTTTGGATTACCTGGGTAAATATTTGGTGCGGACAATTTATATGTGGGTTATGTATAGAGTTAGATTATGGTATGGAAAATGTATTAATTTCCTATGGCCAGTGAGATACAGGAATGTTACCTCCACCACTCTCCCAATTGAGATAAAGGGTTTTAAGATTCCGCCTGAGGAGACAGTAACTTTAGGTGATGCCTGGGATCCAAAGGAGATTTATTAGGTGTCGATAATTCTGCTGCTGGTGATAATTATCGTGTATCTCCTGATTTCTTTAAGGCGAGAGAGAAAGGTGTCCAGAGCTTGTTTTGTTATTAAAACTAGATCAAAAAGAAAACGCCGTGGCTCTCGATCAGTCCCAGAGTCATCTAGTGACGATGACTGTGGAGAACCCGTGTCAGTCAAAAAGAAGGCTAAAAAGTTAATTGGTAAAGCAGCTCTAAATGACTTTGCTGATTCTAGCAAGCAGCCGAGGGCATCGGCTGGTATCAACATGGCGCCTACTCCTTCTCCCACTCCTTCTCCTTCTTCTTCTTCTCCATCGGCCATTAACGGAGCAACGTCACTTCCACCCGCTCCCTTGGTGGGACCGGAAGTCACTGCCCCAGCAGCTGATTTATCTCAGGACCTGTCAGCTTCCATTAAGGTGGCTGTAAATTCAAACACAGCTCCAGTTAAGGTGGCTGTTTTAAAGACTAGAGGTGGAAAGGGCAAAGATGGAGAAGAAGAGCCGAAGACTGATCCTGGTGAGGGGCTCTCTACTCTAAGAAATCCTGCTGAGGAGGAAGAGAAGGTTTGTTTTAAAGATCTAGCTAACCTAGTGAGATCAAAGCAGGATAGAGATGAAGTTAGGAAGGCAGCTGGCAAAGGTGGTTCTCAGCTTAAAGAGATCCTTAGGAGAATGAGAGCAGGATTATATGGACAAAGAATTCAGGGAGATGAAGATGAAGATGATATTACAGACTGTTCTTCGCCCCGCGAGGAATTGCAAAATGTCTGTAAAGATTTCACCAGGGCAGATAAGGAGCCAGTTCTAGCTTGGCTTAGTAGGTGTTATGATACAGGTGCTCCAGCTCTAACAGTTGGAGACAAGTCAGCAGCTCAGTTAGGAACTCTCTCAAGGGACAATGGAATAGATAAACATCTAGGCGAAGCTCTCAGTAAGGTTAATCTGTGGATACGCCTTTTAATGGCGGTTGCCCAGAGATACCCTTCCCGAGATGATCTTCCCTGGAATCCTAAACCCTGGACTACCATAGATGAGGGAATTAAGCGCTTGAGAGAATTTGCTGTTAGAGAGCTACTCTATGGTGAACATGAAACTCTGAATCCTGATGACATCCCTGTGGGTATTGGTCTTGCTAAGAAGATCATCAAACTTGCTCCTTCCAATTATGCAAACATTCTGGCAAGCAGAATTGTGTCAAGAAGTTATGGTGGAGGTTCTCCTACGGTTGGCCAATTCAGTGATCAAATGAGACAATTGGAGGATAGCATGACACGTGGTTCTTTGGTTTCGGCCATTGAAACTCTGTCTGGAAAAATTGAGAATTGCATGAGAGAGTTAAAGGATGAATTTAGAAATTCCATATCCCAATTGGCACAAAGGGATAATTTCAATTCTTCCTCCAAGTGGGTACAAGTTTCATCTGTGGGGAATACACGTCCTCCAATGAGGTCATTCCAAAACAGGACTTTCCAAAACAGGTCGTTCCAAAACAGACCACCAAGGCAATCACGTAGAACGATTTGGATAACTCTGCGTGATCAGTTTGGTGAGAACATGAACCGCTGGGATGGCCAACCAACTGCTAATCTTTTCAGGAGACTGAGGGAATTGCAAAGTGGCAGAACCCGAGGTAGCAATACCAGAAGGGTAGCTGTTACTTCCACGGTTCCCCAGAACGACTCTTATGGCTCCAAGAGTGGCTCCAGTTATAACATGCAAAGTTATAACCCTGCAAACTATGTGCAATGCACATGTGCGCATGTTCCCCATAACTAGGGGTGCCCTGCCTCCCGCCAGGGGGAGGAGAGGGATAACAGAGATAATAGAATCTATTGGGATGTGTACATCCAGTGGCCTAGCACTTCACAATTTCGGAAGTACAGGGCCTTGGTTGACACAGGAGCTCAGTGCACCATAATACCATCAAATTATCAGGGATCAGAGTCTATAACTATTCTGGGAGTCACTGGTGGATCTCAAGAGTTAAGTAAGGTAGAGGTTAATATAAGTTTAACTGGTAAACAATGGAGGAAGCATACAGTTGTGACCCGACCTGATGCACCTTGTATTTTGGGAATTGATTTTCTGAGAGAAGGGCGTTTCAAAGACCCTAGAGGTTACAAATGGGCTTTTGGAGTAGCTTCTATAGAAATTGATGGACAAAAATTGAAGCTGTCTGCCAGACCTGAACTTTCTGATGAATCTGCAGTTGTGGGACAACATAAGGTACAGGACATTAAATTGCCGGTTGCTTCTCAGACTGTGCATCACAGACAATACAGAACCAACCGTGACTCTTTGTTGCCCATTCAGAATCTGATTCGTCAGTTGGAGAGTCAGAAAGTCGTCAGCAAAACTCATTCACCTTTCAACAGTCCAGTGTGGCCTGTGCGGAAGCAGAATGGAGACTGGCGTCTGACGGTAGACTACCGAGCCCTGAATGAGGTGACACCACCTATGAGTGCAGCAGTGCCAGACATGATGGAGCTCCAGTATGAGCTGGAATCCAAAGAGGCCAAATGGTATGCTACCATAGACATTGCTAATGCATTTTTCTCTATTCCCATAGCAGAGGAATGCAGGCCTCAGTTTGCTTTCACCTGGAGAGGAATCCAGTACACTTTCAACAGACTGCCAATGGGCTGGATCCACAGCTCAAGCATCTGTCATGCAGTGATCCACGATGCTCTGGAGAAAGGTGGTGCTCCAGAACACATCCAGTTCATCGATGATATCATCGTCTGGGGTAAAACTGCTGAGGAAGTCTTCGAGAAAGGTAACAAAATCATTGACATTCTTCTGAATGCAGGTTTTGCCATCAAGCGAGACAAGGTGAAAGGACCTACCACAGAGATTCAGTTTCTGGGAGTGCGGTGGCAGGATGGACGCCGACACATTCCAGTGGATGTGGTAAATAGAGTCTCTACCATGGCAAATCCCACCAACAAGCAAGAGACCCTACGTTTCTTGGGGATAGTGGGATTTTGGAGACTGCACATTCCTGGATACAGTCAGATTGTGAAACCTCTGTATGATGTAACTCGAAAGAGAAACCATTTCCACTGGGGACCTGAACAACAAGCAGCCTTTGACCAGATAAAGCAAGAGGTAGTTCAAGCAATGGGTCTGGGACCTGTCCGAGATGGTCCAGACATTAAGAACATTTTGTACACGGCTGCAAGTGACAATGGTCCAACCTGGTGCTTGTGGCAAAAAGCTCCAGGTGAGACACGTGGACGACCTCTTGGTTTCTGGAGTCGAGGTTACAGAGGTTCAGAGGCTAATTATACTCCAACAGAGAAAGAAATTTTAGCTGCCTATGAAGGAGTAAAAGCATCTTCAGAAGTATCACAGTATCACAGTATCACTTAGGTTGGAAAGGACCTCGAGGATCATCGAGTCCAACCTGACACCGCAGACCCCATGACTAGACCATGGCACCAAGTGCCACGTCCAATCTCCCCTTGAACGCCTCCAGGGTCGATGACTCAACCACCTCCCTGGGCAACCCATTCCAATGCCGAATGACTCGCTCGGTGAAGAACTTCCTCCTCACCTCGAGTCTGAACCTCCCCTGGCGCAGCTTGAGACTGTGTCCCCTTGTTCTGGTGCTGGTTGCCTGGGAGAAGAGGCCAACTCCCTCCTGGCTACAACCACCCTTCAGGTAGTTGTAGAGGGCAATAAGGTCACCCCTGAGCCTCCTCTTCTCCAGGCTAAACAATCCCAGCTCCCTCAGCCTCTCCTCATAGGGCTTGTGTTCAAGGCCTCTCACCAGCCTTGTTGCCCTTCTCTGGACACGCTCAAGTGTCTCAATGTCCTTCTTAAACTGAGGAGCCCAGAACTGGACACAGTACTCAAGGTGCGGCCTAACCAGAGCAGAGTACAGGGGCACTATGACCTCCCTGCTCCTGCTGGCCACACTATTCCTAATGCAGGCCAGAATGCTATTGGCCCTCCTGGCCACCTGAGCACACTGCTGGCTCATATTCAGGTGGCTGTCGATCAGCACACCCAGGTCCCTCTCTGTCTGGGAGCTCTCCAGCCACTCCGACCCCAGCCTATACCTCTGCATGGGATTGCCATAGCCAAAGTGCAGCACTCGGCACTTGGACTTGTTGAAAGCCATCCCATTGGACTCTGCCCATCCTTCCAGTCGGTCGAGGTCCCTCTGCAGAGCCTTTCTACCCTCTAATTGACTAACATCTGCCCCTAACTTTGTGTCATCTGCAAACTTGCTGATGACTGACTCTACCCCTTCATCCAGATCATCAACGAATATGTTGAAGAGGACAGGACCCAGCACTGATCCCTGGGGGACACCACTGGTGACTGGCCTCCAGCTGGATGCGGCACCGTTCACGACCACTCTCTGGGCCCGGCCCTCCAGCCAGTTCCTAACCCAGCACAGAGTGTAGTGGTCCAATCCACAGGCTGACAGCTTAGTCAGCAGTTTGCTGTGGGGGACGGTGTCAAAGGCCTTGCTGAAGTCTAGGTAGACCACATCCACAGGCCTCCCCACATCCACCAGGCGGGTCACCTGATCATAGAAAGAGATCAGGTTGGAGAGGCAGGATCTGCCCTTCCTGAATCCATGTTGGCTGGACCTGAGCCCTTGGCCATCCTTCAGGTGCGCAGTTATTGCTGCCAGGATAATCTGCTCCATCACTTTCCCTGGCACTGAGGTCAGGCTGACTGGCCTGTAGTTTCCAGGTTCCTCCATCCGACCCTTCTTGTGGATGGGGACCACGTTGGCCAGTTTCCAGTCATCTGGGACCTCACCAGTGAGCCAGGACTGGAGGAAAATGATGGAGAGTGGCCTAGCTAGCACATCCGCCAGCTCTCTCAGCACCCTAGGATGGATCCCATCTGGTCCCATGGACTTGTGGATATCCAAGTGGCTCAGCAGGTCCCGAATTAACTCCTCATGGATTTCCAGGGTATTACTCTGCTCCCCGACCCCAACGCCCAGCTCCGGAGACCACTCGTCCTGAACTCCTGCCTTGCTGTTAAACATTGAGGTAAAGAAGGTGTTCAGGACCTCAGCTTTATCCTCATCCTCAGTAACTGTGTTCCCCTCCAGGTCCACTAGGGAGTTCAGGTTCTTCCTGCCCTTCTTCTTATTGTTAATATATTTATAAAAATGCTTTTTATTATCTTTGACTGAGGTGGCCAGCTTCAGTTCCAGCTGGGCCTTAGCCTCCCTAATTTTATTCCTACATAATCTAACAGCTTCCTTGAACATACCTCGAGAAGCCTTCCCCTCCTTCCAAAGGTGATACAGCCTCCTCTTCCCCCTTAAATCCTCCAGGAGCTGCTTGCTCATCCAGGCTGGTCGCCTTCCCCGCCGGCTTGCCTTCCGGCACATGGGAACCGCCAATTCCTGTGCCTTCAAGAGCTCCTGTTTGAAGTAGGTCCAACCCTCCTGAACCCCTTGGTTCATGAGGGCTGGTACCCAGGGGACTTTGCAGACAAGTTTTTTAAATAGGCTGAAGTTCGCCCTTCGGAAGTCCAAGGTGGAGGTTCTGTTGGTGCTCCTCCCAATCTCCCTGCATAATGAAAACTTCACTATCTCATGGTCACTGCACCCTAGGCAGCCTCCCACGATCACATCTCCCACCAGCCCTTCCCTATTGCAGAACAGCAGGTCAAGCAGAGCCTGTCCCCTGGTAGGCTCGCTTAACAGCTGTGTCAGGAAGCAGTCCTCCATTCGCTCCAGGAATCTTCTGGACTGCCTCCTCCCTGCTGAATTAAGTTCCCAGCAGATATCTGGGAGGTTGAAGTCACCAACAAGGACAAGATCAGATGATCTTGAGACAGCCTCCAGTTGCTTGTAGAACAACTCATCAGCCGCCTCATCCTGGTTGGGTGGTCTGTAACAGATTCCAATCAGGATGTCAGACTTGTTAGGTTGTCCTCTGATTTTGACCCACAGGCTCTCAACTACCTCATCTTCCACCTCAAGTTGTGTGGCAGAGATTGACTCTCTAATATACAGAGCCACCCCTCCTCCTCTTCTCCCTCGCCTGTCCCTCCTAAAGAGCCTGTAACCCCCCATTGTAGCACTCCAATCGTGGGTGCTGTCCCACCAAGTTTCGGAGATGGCGACTACATCATAGTCGCCCTGATGGATTAGGACCTCCAACTCCTCTTGCTTGTTGCCCAGGCTGCGTGCATTGGTGTACATGCATCGCAGCTGGGTTCCTGACTTCTCAACTGACCCTACCTTGCGCCCTACTCTTACCTCTGCAGAGGGACTGATTGCCTCACCCACCCCCTTCAGACCTAGTTTAAAGCCCTCCTGGAACTGAATCACAACTTCTCTTAGCTCCCAGATTACCAGTTTTGAATTGGATGTTCAAAGGCAAAGGCTCCACACCACATCATGCCACAGACTCAAACTGGTCTAAGTGGATGGCTCTGATAACTCTGAGAGCTCGAATGGGAAATCTTGAAAGGCCTGGTCTAGTGGAGGTGATCTCAAGTTGGCCTGAAGGCATCAACTGTGCTAAACCTCCAGAGGAGAAAGTAACTCGTGCTGAGGAAGCTCCTCCTTACAATGACCTCTCTGATGATGAAAAGAAATATGCTCTGTTCACAGACGGTTCCTGTCGTCTTGTTGGAAACAAGCGAAGGTGGAAGTCTGCAGTGTGGAGTCCAACACGCCGAGTTGCAGAAGCGAAAGATGGAGAAGGAGAATCCAGTCAGTTTGCAGAGGTAAAAGCTGTCCAGCTAGCTCTCGACGTGGCTGAACGTGAGAGATGGCCAAAGCTTTATCTCTACACCGACTCATGGATGGTAGCCAATGCTCTATGGGGTTGGCTAAAGAACTGGAAGAAGAGTGGTAGGCAGAGAAAAGGAAAACCCATTTGGGCAGCCAACCTGTGGCAGGACATTGCTGATCGAATCGAGAGAATTCCAGTGAAAGTGAGACACATCGATGCTCACATTCCTAAGAGCAAAGCTACTGAGGAACAGCAACACAACCATCAGGCAGATCTAGCTGCAAGAGTTTCTCAAGTAGACATGGACTCTAATCTTGATCTCGACTGGAAACACCGAGGTGAGATATTCTTAGCTCGGTGGGCTCATGATTCGTCAGGACATCAAGGCAGAGATGCAACATACCAATGGGCTCGTGACAGATCCATAGACATTTCCATGGATGCTATCACACAAGTCATCCATGACTGTGACATTTGTGCTGCTATTAAGCAGGCAAAACGACTTAAGCCCTTGTGGTATGGTGACAGATGGTCCAAGTACAAGTATGGTGAAGCTTGGCAGATTGACCACATCACTCTAACACGTTCTCGTTCTGGTAAGCAGTACGTGCTTACTATGGTAGAGGCAAACACTGGATGGTTGGAAACTTATCCAGTTCCACATGCAACTGCACGCAACACCATTCTTGGTCTGGAGAGACAGATCCTGTGGAGACACGGAACTCCGGAGAGGATTGAGTCAGACAACGGAACTCATTTCAAGAACAACCTTGTAAAGAACTGGGCAAAAGAGCACGGTATTGAGTGGATATTCCACATTCCCTACTATGCACCAGCTTCAGGGAAGATTGAACGCTACAACGGTTTGTTGAAGACCACTCTCAAAGCCATGGGAGGTGGATCTTTGAAAAACTGGGAAAAACATTTAGCACAAGCAGCCTGGCTGGTAAATAGTAGAGGTTCAGTGAACCGAGCTGGACCTGCACATTCAGATTTGCTACGGAAAGTAGAAGGTGATAGAGTTCCTGTTGTTAGAGAAAAGAATCTGTTAGGTAAAACTGTTTGGGTATTTTCACCCTCAGGAGAGGCTAAACCTGTCCGAGGGGTGGTTTCAGCTGAAGGTCCGGGTCACACTTATTGGGTAATGCAAGAGAATGGTGAAATTCAGTGTATTCCACAAAGAAATTTAACTTTAGCTGAAAGAGGTTAATTTCGAACTGTTGTACAACTACATCGCGTCCAGAGGAAGAATCAATGAAGAATCTACGGTGCACGAACCCTGAGATCCCTGAGAGCCCTGAGTCAACTAAGAGACCCTGAGATTTCCCTGTTTCCCTTTTCTTCGCTTCGTCGGCGAAGAAATGAACTGTTTTCCATTTTTCTCATTTTCTGATTTTCTTGGACTTTTGAATCATCTACATCTGAGCATAGCCGGAATGGACTATAAACTTTACTTACGAACTGTAAATATCGTTTTGGATTGGATGGACAGTGTGAACAGCCAATGAAATTGTTTAGAAGGAGTGGACTGTGACCGGTTGACGTTGCCCCCTTAAGAAAGGGAATATGGTGGACGGAAGTTGGTAAACGGAAGGAATAGTCTAAACTAATTTCATTGGGAGAGTGGGAGGAAGCACCTTCGGAACTGGGAGTGAACTGGACATTTCCAGCACTTCTCTGTCAGTCTTGCTTCCGCCTTTCCACGGTGCAGCAGCTCTGCAGCTATCTCTGTGCTGGGCTTTCTGCCAAGGCCTCGGCCTTGAAGTCCAGATACAGGCCTGTATTAACTGCTTTTCCAATTAACACAAAACTGCTTTTAACTTCTTTCTTTCGCTCTCTCTCTCTTCTAACCTAATCTGGGGAAAGATGGGAGAGAGGGGAAAGAGGAGGTGGGGAACCCCCTCTCTGCCGAGGGGGGTTACTCTCATTTCTGTGTTACTCTGTTGTATATCTTTGTATATATTGTAAATTTGTAAATATTCCCCTGCATTCCCTACATTGCTTTGTAAATATAGCTCCACTGCTTTGCTAATTCAGCTTGTGAGTTTTTTTTTCCTTTCCCTTCAATTTTTTTTCCCTTTTACCTTACAAGGGGGAAGGGAGGAGGCTTCTTGGCCTTACCCTTCCAAACCCACCACACTATGGCAGGGGGATTGGAACTGGATGATCTTTAATGTCCCTTCCAAGCCAAACCGTTCTATGAATGTATGAAAACTCTTGAGTATGCTGTGTGTTTTGGGCTGCTCTCGCACGAGGTCATTGCTTGGATCTTCTGTAAAACCCTTTCAGTGACAGCCCCCTAGGGAAGCCTGCAGGTTAGTAGCTCCTGGCATGACACAAAGGGGAAGCAGATCCACATCCTGCTCTTTGTAGAATTGTTGCTGGCATAGCTTTTTAAAATATCATCACTTTCCTCTTGGATTCAGCACAACTATGGACCCTCAGAGTGGGATTTTTTTAGCTCTCAGAGTTGATGTGGCCCTGGGCAGCCTGATCCAGTTGGAGGTGTCCCTGCTGACTACAGGAGGGTTGGACAGGATGACCTTTGAGGGTGCCTTCCAACTCAATGCAATCTGTGAATCTGCTTCATCCCAGAATCCCCGGAGAAGGCATGGAAAGGGGCCAGGAGCAGGCAGGGATGGGCATGGCTTGCAGGGAAAGCTGTGAGGAGTGTGGTGGGTTGGAAATTCCCCCCCTCCCCAGCATTAAATTTGCCACACCAGCTCAGTTGGAAGCAACACAGAGGAGACACACTGGGCTCTACCACCTGTGCAGGATTGTCCTGGTCTGGCTGAAGGACCTGGGGAAAAGTCACTCTGTGGATTGCAACATCCCTGCTCACCCTCTCAGCAGCCTTTTGGGAACCAGCTGTGACCAAGAGCTTTCTCCCAGCCCAAAGTATCTGGTGAAGGAGAGGCTTTGGGGTGTGCTTGCAGATGGATAGAGTTATTTCAAATGTTTTTTCCCCTCCTCTATGAAAAAAAATAGAACAAGGCGGGGAAGGAAGTGATACTGTTGCAATCAGCATGGTGTGTGATAAAGATTTATTACAGGTAGAAAGCAAATAAAGGTATGGTAGGAACTTCTTTATTACCCATAGCATGATTGCTTATGTGATCAGTGACCTGGAATACAGTCAAATTAATGTTAAATAAAAGCCTAATAGAATTTCCACCCCCCTCTCCCCTCCTCCTCCTCTTCCTCCTCCTCCTCCCCTGCCTTCTGGTGACATGTGGGAAAGAGAAGCCAATTACTGTGTTTACCTGCTTCCTGCTTTTCTGGAAAGTCTACAGTTTTTAAAGTCTTGGGTTGGCTCTGAACTAAGAAACTTGCTCTGGCTGAACTGAGGTCATTGGCAGACAAATGAGATGTAGCCGTGGAGGTTTCTTTATCGAGAAGCTCTTGTGCCAGGCTCAGCCCACCCTGCCCTGCTGCTCCCACAATGCAGGCTGGTCCCTGCCTTTCTCCAAGCCCTCTTCTCCCTGTTTTGAGATGAAGATGTGACCTCAGAAGACTAAACTATTGCAAGGCACCCAAATGACTTGCCAAGACTTGTGGGGTGGGGGTCGGTCTCTTCTCCCTAGTATCAGGTAATAGAGCAAGAGGAAATGCCCTGAAACTGTGCCAGGAGAGATTTGGGTTGGAGATTAGGAACAATTTCTCTCCTGCAAGAGTGGCCAGGCTTTGCAACAAGCTGCCTAGGGAGGTGGTGGAGTCACCAGCCCTGGAGGTGCTCAAGAAACCGGTGGCCATGGCACAAGGGGACAGGGTTGAATGGCCCTGGTGGTGCTGGGTTGATGGTTGGACTCAATGACCTCAGAGGTCCTTTCCAGACAAAATAATGTTGTGATTCTAAGATTCTATGACCACGTTCATCACCACCTTAAAGTGGCCATTTTGGCTCAGTAGCTGATCGGGACCGCTCGTCCGGAACCGCTCCGCTTAAGCTGTGAGTTTCTCGGGGTTTTTCTGTTGCTTTCCTTTTGGGGCTTCACGGGTCGGGAGGACTGCTGGTAGGGGGAGGAGCCAGCAGGATCGTGCTCACGAGAGCCTGCACGGGTCACGGGAGCCTGACGTCAGCCGCAGCAGTTTTAAAAGCCGCCCGGGCTGTGCGCGCGGCGCCATTTTGGCTCAGTAGCTAGTCTAGCAGCTGGGTGACAAAAAAAAAAAACAAAAAAAAAAAAAAACCCAAACAGAAAATCCAAACCTTAAACGTTGCATCATGGTCGTCACTCGGACGAAGGGTAAAAAAGCAGCATCTGCCCAGACAGAGCTATTTTACCAACATGCTGGAGTCCAGGCTGTCAGCTGCAGAGAGTGCTTCAGCCTGGCACTTGGAATAGAGGGGGAGGGAGAGGACACCTGTGTCCGGTGTGAGCAGGTGAATTTTCTCCTCAGCATGGTGGCAGAGCTGAAGGATGAAGTGGCCGAGCTGAAGGAGGAGGTAGCTAGGCTAAGGACCATAAGGGAAAGTGAAAGGGAGTTAGACTTGTGGGAGAAGGCTCTGCAGATCTCCCCTGCTGAGGGAAGGGTTCCTGGAGGCGGAGAGGGATGGATACAGGTCCCTGCCAGGGGTGGCAAGAGAAATCCACCCCGACCCTCTCCTCCTCCTCCGCTGCCCTTGCATAATAAGTATGAGGCCCTGCAGGCTGAGGGCAGTAAGGATGAGAGGGCTGAGGCTGAGGAGCAGCCATCCAGAGGGGAGCCTAAGGCCAAGCGGACCCCACCAGCTGTAACGACCAGCTCCGGGGGGAAGCCTAAGCCCAAGCGGTCCCCACCAGCTATAACGACTAGCTCCACAAAGAAAAGGAGAAGGGTTATAGTTGTTGGGGACTCTCTCCTGGGGGGTACTGAGGGACCCATATGTCGTCCCGACCCATCCCACAGGGAGGTCTGCTCCCTACCAGGGGCAGGGGTTAGGGACATTGCGAAGAGAATCCCTGAATTAATCCAGCCCACTGACTATTACCCTCTGATGGTAATACAGGCTGGGAGTGATGAGATTGACAGGAAGGGCACCAGGGCAATTAAGAAGGAATTCAGGGCCCTTGGACAATTGATTGATGGGGCAGGAGCTCAAGTGGTGTTCTGCTCAGTTCCCTCAGTGGCAGGGGTGTACACTGAGAGGAATGGGAGAACCCACACCATCAACAATTGGCTCAGGGGATGGTGCCAGAGGCAGAACTTTGGGTTCTATGACCATGGGACAACATTCACTGCACCTGACCTGCTGGGTCCTGATGGGGTGCATCTATCTAGAAGGGGTAAGAGAGTCCTGGCACTGGAGTTGGCAGGGCTCATTAGGAGGGCTTTAAACTAGGTCTGAAGGGGGTGGGTGAGGCAATCGGTCCCTCTGCAGAGGTAAGAGTAGGGCACAAGGTAGGGTCAGTTGAGAAGTCAGGAACCCAGCTGCGATGCGTGTACACCAATGCACACAGCCTGGGCAACAAGCAAGAGGAGTTGGAGGTCCTAATCCATCAGGGCGACTATGATGTAGTCGCCATCTCCGAAACTTGGTGGGACAGCACCCACGATTGGAGTGCTACAATGGGGGGTTACAGGCTCTTTAGGAGAGACAGGCGAGGGAGAAGAGGAGGAGGGGTGGCTCTGTATATTAGAGAGTCAATCTCTGCCACACAACTTGAGGTGGAAGATGAGGTAGTTGAGAGCCTGTGGGTCAAAATCAGAGGACAACCTAACAAGTCTGACATCCTGATTGGAATCTGTTACAGACCACCCAACCAGGATGAGGCGGCTGATGAGTTGTTCTACAAGCAACTGGAGGCTGTCTCAAGATCATCTGATCTTGTCCTTGTTGGCGACTTCAACCTCCCAGATATCTGCTGGGAACTTCATTCAGCAGGGAGGAGGCAGTCCAGAAGATTCCTGGAGCGAATGGAGGACTGCTTCCTGACACAGCTGTTAAGCGAGCCTACCAGGGGACAGGCTCTGCTTGACCTGCTGTTCTGCAATAGGGAAGGGCTGGTGGGAGACGTGATCGTGGGAGGCTGCCTAGGGTGCAGTGACCATGAGATAATGAAGTTTTCAATATGCAGGGAGATAGGGAGGAGCACCAACAGAACCTTCACCTTGGACTTCTGAAGGTCGAACTTCAGCCTATTTAAAAAACTTGTCTGCAAAGTCCCCTGGGTACCAGCCCTCATGAACCAAGGGGTTCAGGAGGGTTGGACCTACTTCAAACAGGAGCTCTTGAAGGCACAGGAATTGGCGGTTCCCATGTGCCGGAAGGCAAGCCGGCGGGGAAGGCGACCGGCCTGGATGAGCAAGCAGCTCCTGGAGGATTTAAGGGGGAAGAGGAGGCTGTATCACCTTTGGAAGGAGGGGAAGGCTTCTCGAGGTATGTTCAAGGAAGCTGTTAGATTATGTAGGAATAAAATTAGGGAGGCTAAGGCCCAGCTGGAACTGAAGCTGGCCACCTCAGTCAAAGACAATAAAAAGCATTTTTATAAATATATTAACAATAAGAAGAGGGGCAGGAAGAACCTGCACTCCCTAGTGGACCTGGAGGGGAACGCGGTGACTGAGGATGAGGAGAAAGCTGAGGTCCTGAACACCTTCTTTGCCTCAATTTTTAACAGCAAGGCAGGAGTTCAGGACGAGTGGCCTCCGGAACTGGGCGATGGGGTCGGGGAGCAGTGTAATACCCTGGAAATCCATGAGGAGTTAGTTCGGGACCTGCTGAGCCACTTGGATATTCACAAGTCCATGGGACCAGATGGGATCCATCCTAGGATGCTGAGAGAGTTGGCAGATGTGCTAGCTAGGCCACTCTCCATCATTTTCCTCCAGTCCTGGCTCACCGGTGAGGTCCCAGATGACTGGAAACTGGCCAACGTGGTCCCCATCCACAAGAAGGGTCGGATGGAGGAACCTGGAAACTACAGGCCGGTCAGCCTGACCTCAGTGCCAGGGAAAGTGATGGAGCAGATTATCCTGGCGGCAATAACTGCGCACCTGAAGGATGGCCAAGGGCTCAGGTCCAGCCAACATGGATTCAGGAAGGGCAGATCCTGCCTCTCCAACCTGATCTCTTTCTATGATCAGGTGACCTGTCTGGTGGATGTGGGGAGGCCTGTGGATGTGGTCTACCTAGACTTCAGCAAGGCCTTTGACACCGTCCCCCACAGCAAACTGCTGACTAAGCTGTCAGCCTGTGGATTGGACCATTACACTCTGTGCTGGGTTAGGAACTGGCTGGAGGGCCGGGCCCAGAGAGTGGTCGTGAACGGTGCCGCATCCAGCTGGAGGCCAGTCACCAGTGGTGTCCCCCAGGGATCAGTGCTGGGCCCTGTCCTCTTCAACATCTTCATTGATGATCTGGATGAAGGGGTAGAGTCAGTCATCAGCAAGTTTGCAGATGACACAAAGTTAGGGGCAGATGTTAGTCAGTTAGAGGGTAGAAAGGCTCTGCAGAGGGACCTCGACCGACTGGACAGATGGGCAGAGTCCAATGGGATGGCTTTCAACAAGTCCAAGTGCCGAGTGCTGCACTTTGGCTACGGCAATCCCATGCAGAGCTATAGGCTGGGGTCGGAGTGGCTGGAGAGCTCCCAAACAGAGAGGGACCTGGGTGTGCTGATCGACAGCCACCTGAATATGAGCCAGCAGTGTGCCCAGGTGGCCAGGAGGGCCAATGGCATCCTGGCCTGCATTAGGAATAGTGTGGCCAGCAGGAGCAGGGAGGTCATAGTGCCCCTGTACTCTGCTCTGGTTAGGCCGCACCTTGAATACTGTGTCCAGTTCTGGGCCCCTCAGTTTAAGAAGGACATCGAAACACTTGAGCGTGTCCAGAGAAGGGCAACAAGGCTGGTGATAGGCCTTGAACACAAGCCCTATGAGGAGAGGCTGAGGGAGCTGGGATTGTTTAGCCTGGAGAAGAGGAGGCTCAGGGGTGACCTCATTGCCCTCTACAACTACCTGAAAGGTGGTTGTAGCCAGGAGGGGGTTGGCCTCTTCTCCCAGGCAACCAGCACCAGAACAAGGGGACACAGTCTCAAGCTGCGCCAGGGGAGGTTCAGACTCGAGGTGAGGAGGAAGTTCTTCACCGAGCGAGTCATTCGGCATTGGAACCAGTTGCCCAGGGAGGTGGTTGAGTCATCGACCCTGGAGGCGTTCAAGGGGAGATTGGACGTGGCACTTGGTGCCATGGTCTAGTCATGGGGTCTGTGTTGATAGGTTGGACTCGATGATCCTCGAGGTCCTTTCCAACCTAAGTGATACTGATACTGTGGTCACAAACCCATCATGGTGGTTTGGTGTGCACAGCTGCCCAAGAGGTGCAGGTGAACCTCCTCTCACCCCAGTCCTAAGTGGTTCAAGGTGCACTAAGCCTTCTGCTTCGGGCTGAAACCCACGTCTCTGCCAGCAAGCCCTGTGGACTGCACCTCCAGGAGTTACCCAGGGGCTCAGATAAGACCTGGAAGGGTCTTATCTCCTCATGGCTTCCAGACCTTTCTTCTGTTGGTGGTTCATCCATCACTGGTTAACAGGGTACCCTTGCAAAGCTGCTTTTCTTTGTGCAGTATCTTTAACCTCCTAGGAGTAAATACCCTTTGTATACATGTATCTCACTGCCTGATAATCTATTGTATTCCTTCCACCACAGAAACCTCTGGTGGCATGAGGAGAAACAGTCCACTTAGATAAAAAGCAATTAGCACCTCTTAAAGCTGGCTTGGTATATATTGTTAAAGAAAAGTATTGGCTGAATTCCTTCTGACCTAAAATAGGGGGAGGAAAGGGAAAAAAAAAAAAAAAAAAGCAACTCAAAAGGTCGAAGTGATTTCAAAGGAAACTTCTCCTGCAGACCTGGAGATGCTGCTTTTCTTCTGAAAGGCAGGCAATAGAAACCCTTTTCTCCCAGCTGTAGGCCAGGAGTTAAGTTGTGACTAACCAGGTTACTGTGATCTCTTGACAATGGCAGAAAAGTTAGTCATAAGTTTCAGAATTACCTAAAAATGCATTTCCCCCCCCCCACCCCCCCACTTACTTCCCTGCAGCATGATCACAGATTTACAGATTGCATCCTGTTGAAAGGGACCCTCCAAGGTCATCTTGCCCAGCTCCACCGCAGTCAGCAGGGACCCCTCCAACTCCAGCAGGCTGCCCAGGGACAGATCAAGTCTGATCTTGAATGCCTCCAGGGTCAGGGCCTCAACCACATTCGTGGACAATCTGCTCCAGGATTTTACCACTCTCACTGGTCCTGGTGCACCCTTCCAGCTGCTGCCCTGGAAGGCTTGGGGGTTGGTGGCAGGAGTTGGCAGGAATGTGTTCAGAGAAGGGCCACAAGGATGAGCAGAGGGCTGGAGCTGCTCTGCTATGGACACAGACTGAGAGAGTTGGGGCTGTTCAGTCTGAAGAGGAGAAGGCTCCAATGAGACAAAATTGTGGCCTTCCAGTATCTGCAGGGGGCTCCAAGAAAGCTGGGGAGGGACTTTTGAGGGTGTCAGGGAGTGATAGGACTGGGGGGGAATGGAGCAAAACTAGAGATGGGGAGATTCAGATTGGATGTTAGGAAGAAGTTCTTCCCCATGAGGGTGGTGAGAGACTGGCACAGGTTGCCCCGGGAGGTAGTGGAAGCCTCATGCCTGGAGGTTTTTGCAGCCAGGCTGGATGTGGCTGTGAGCAACCTGCTGTAGTGTGAGGTGTCCCTGGCCATGGCAGGGGTGTTGGAACTGGATGATCCTTGAGGTGCCTTCCAGCCCTAACAATTCTGTGCTTCTGTGAGATGTTTGAAGCTCGCAGCCCAGAGCTGCGTTGATTTACTTTATAGCCTCCTCCCCTTGGTTCTGTCATTAACCATGACAGGTTTTAACACCACAGCATGCAGGAGCTCCTGCAAGTCTGTGGGAAGAGCCATGTATCTTCATTTCTGTGTTAATTTGCATTAAATAAATGTCACTACAAACAGCTTGCACCTCGGGAGAAGATGGGAACCATACGGCCCTTTGCCAACCAGAGGTTACTAATTTTACACTTTCCATCTGGAGCCCATAAAGGGTCTCTGCCCAGAAACAATAAAGATCCAAGGTTGGTGGAGATCACAGGCAAAGCCACTTGCAGGCCACAAATGTGACAGCCATAAAGCCTTTGTTCCACCTCCAAAAGTGCACATGGCCCTGCCTGAGCATCTCGTTCGGGTCCAGGTGTGTGCTAGGGCACGCTCTCCTCTGCTGCTGAACCATCCCACCCCGGTAAACCTGAGCAGCATCTGGTGGCTGTGCCAGGAGGAGGCACAAAGAGGAGCAGTTTGCTGGCAGGGGGCCCAGTGAGGAAGCACAAAGCTTCTCCCAGCCATGCTGGGAATGGGATGTGGTGCTGCAGAGTCTCCCCAGACATGGAGAGGAATCACAGGATCACAGAATCACGGGATCACAGAACATTAAGGGTTGGAAAGGACCTCAAAAGCTCATCCAGTCCAACCCCTCAGCCAGAGCAGGATCACCCAGAGCACAGGAACACCTCCAGGCAGGTTTTGAAAGTCTCCAGAGAAGGAGACTCCACAACCTCTCTGGGCAGCCTGCTCCAGTGCTCTGTGACCCTCATGGGAAAGAAAGGCTTTGCTTATGCTCATGTGGAACTTCCTCTGCTCCAGCTTGCACCCAGTGTCCTTTGTCCTGTCGTTGGACATCCCTGAGCAGAGCCTGGCTCCATCCTCCTGACACTGCCCTGCACATCCTCATAAACATGAATGAGGTCACCCCTCAGTCTCCTGAGGAGACTCACCACCATGAGGCTGGTGAGACACAGGAACAGGTTGCCCAGGGAGGTGGTGGAAGCCTCATTCATGGAGGTTTTTGCAGCCAGGCTGGATGTGGCTGTGAGCAACCTGCTGTAGTGTGAAGTGTCCCTGGCCATGGCTGGGGGGTTGGAACTGGCTGATTCTCGAAGCCCCTTCCAACCCTAACAATTCTATGATTCTCTGCTCCAAGCCAAAGACCCCCAGCTCCCTCAGCCTGTCCTCACAAGGGAGATGTTCCACTCCCTTCAGCATCTTTGTAGCTCTGTGCTGGAAGAGTCAATAACCCACACCTTGGAGAGGTCCAGCTTGTGTGGTGATGGGTGGGAGACAGGAGCTTATGGGGAGGATGTGGGTGGTGGGAAATGGTGAGGTTGGGGTTTTGAGGGGAAAAAAATGAGGTTGTCCCCAGAATGCCACCCTCCTCCATTTGCACATCAGGGTCCTCCATTTCCTTAAGAGCTGCTACAGAGATGCAAAAAAGAAAAAGAAGTCCCAAGGAAGGTAAATGCCTCCTTCTCTGGACACATTCAAAACCCACCAGGGTGCATTCCTGTGCAGACTACCCTGGGTGATCCTGCTTTGGCAAGGGGTCAGACTGGATGATCTCTGGAGGTCCATTCCAACCTCTAGGGTTCTGTGACTGTGAATGGGCACATCCCCAGCACCCTGGGGACACAGTCTGCACCCTTGCTGTTTCCCTGGGGCCAAAGACATGACTCTGCACCATGTCCCCCCGCCCAGAGCTGGGGACTTGGAGACTTGACACCCCCTCTGTCTGAGTACACAAGTCCTCACTGGCCACTCCAGAGTTCAGCAAAGCTGCTGGTGGCACAGCCACAGTTGCTCAAACCGGCCTTGTGGTGACAAAAGTGACAGCAAACACTTTTAAAGGCCACGGTAGGAGCTGCCCCTTCTCAGCTGCTTGTGCAAGCCCCTCCAGCTCCTCCTAACCTGTGTCCTCTGGCTTGCCCGTGGTTCTTGCTGCCTTTCTCCTCCTTTTGTTGCAGGCTGTGTTTGCTTTTCTCACTGCCTGCCCCTCTCCCTTCTCATCCCTGTGTTTATTGGATTTCTCTCCTCATTTCTCCTTGGTTCCTTCCTTCACCCTCTTTCCTCAGCAGGAAACAAAACTTGGCGGTGTTGCCGATGGGTTGCCTGAACTTTTGACCCTCCTGGGTGATGTTTGAAGGAATTTGAGCTGAGGGTTGCATAAAACCATTGCCTCTGCACCTTGGCACCTGCATCCCACACCGACATCTTCCCGGGTGGCCTGGGGTGTGGTGGCTCCGACCCAGCCTTGCCAATTGCAGCCCAGTGGGACCCGAGCTGAAGAGGGGAGAGTAAGGGGGGGAGGACCCTAGTATTGCTGACAGATACTCCTGCAAGGGCCAGAACTGTATTAGCAAAGTGTTTAGGGGTCTTGAAGCCACAACTGAGCAGATCAAACTGCCTTGAAGCATCTTCACTGGAAACAGGCTTCTGTTCTTTAATATTCTTTCAAAATCCCCTCCCAATCTCCTGTTCTCTCCAAATCTTCTGGGGTTGCAGCCTTAAACCAAGAGGGTTTTTTTTATATATATTAAAAAAGAGAGAATAAAAATCCTGGAGGCCCCTCAAACAACCCCCCTTAAGTTTGTTATCCCATGATAAAAGGTCACAACCCCGCCAGACCCTTGTGTGGACCCAGGTTTTACTCTCTGAAGTGAGTGAGTGAGTGAGTGAGTGAGTGAGTGAGTGAGTGAGTGAGTGGAAAGGTCTTTCAAGGGTGTCTCAGGCTTTAGTGGGGTCTGTAGCAGTGACAGGGTAGAAAATTCCCTGGAAATGTTCCCTGCAACCTGGCCACCTTGACATGGAAATATCTTCTAAACTTGGATCCCTAGGAACCTAGGAAAGTCACCAGGACTGAAGCTCTTAAGTCATTAACGTGAGCTGACACCATCAGCCTGCAGCTCAAAGTGGAGCCTTGTTGCTTTTGGGTGATCTTTTGGGGTCAAAATTGATGTATATGATGTTTGGGGAAGGGAAATCTACTTTAGTGTTGCTTTGAGGAGCATTTAGAGAGGCTTTGAGTGGTTATTTCTCAAGAAGATTGCTTTGAAGGTGGCCTAGGCAGGCATTTTCTATGTCTCTCCAGCCCACAAAAGGGGAAAAAAGATATCAATAGTAATTTTCCTTCTGTAGCTGATTAAATCCAGCCCTGATACGAAGGGGGCTGTGGGGTATGAAGCATATAGGGGGTGATGGTTGGTGCTGAGATGGCTGCTGGGCATCACTTTGCCCTGCAGCAGGGTATGGATGCCCTGGCTTCCACATATCCCATCCCCACCTGTCATGATAGAAACTTTCCCAAGGGAGTTTCTCACTCCCAATTAACCACGACCTAATTAAATACAACCATGTTGGCAGCCTGGAAGTCCCCAGTTTCATGGATTCTCAGACTTCATGGGGCTGGAAGGGACCTTCAAAGATCATCTTGTCCAATTCTCCCTGCAGGCAGCAGAGGCACCTCCAACTCCACCAGCCTGCTCAGACCCACATCAAGGCTGATCTTGAATGAGTCCCAGGATGGGGTCTCAATCACACCCCTGGGCAACCTGTCCCAGTATTTCACCACCCTCACTGTGCAGAACTCCCTCCTGATGTCCAACCTGAATCTCCCCTGCTCCACTTTCAAACCGGTGCCCCTCGCCCTATCCTTCCAAACCCTTCTAGGCAGTCCTTCCTGTAGGTCCCCTTTAGATATTGAAATGCTGCTCTAAGGTCTCCCCAGAACCTCCCCTTCTCCAGGCTGAACAGCCCCAAGCCTTTCAAGCCCAGCTGTGTTTTTCAAGGCTATCAGGCCAGCCAGCCAGCCTCTGGCTGGGTATTTCCATCCCGCCGCTAACTCCGTCCTGCCCCGTTCCCAGTCCGAGCTGTACTGCAACAAATCTATTCAGGGAGGCCTCTGAAAAGGGAGAAAGAAATGCCATCCATTCAGCAGCCCCTGTTCCTCCTGACACCTTCTGTCTCCCCATCCAGTTCATAAAGGACTTTCTGTTGGTTCGCAGCAACCAGGGAGCAGGAATGCCGCCAGCCCCGGCAGTGGTTTATGTCGCCTACAAAACACCAACAGGATGGGGATCAGATGACCCTGGACATGTTTACTGTAGTAGGGGAAATTAGCAATAAATAAAGGCAAGTGGGCAGAAGAAAACTGGGATCCTCTGGGACTCTTGTGTCTATAGGGTCAGAATCAAAAGGAGGCTTGATTTGCTCCTATAATTTAACCCAGCCCCTGGGCTCCTTTATCGGAGCAAGGACAAGGACATGCTAATCTGAGTGCCCATAATTTAATGGAGATATACTGTACTTACACCCCTGGCTGGCTGGTTCCACAGGGCCTCTGGGCCTGGTGGAGCTGGTGTTGCATGCGAAGCTGGCTGGAAACAGCAGGTCTTAGTGCTTTGAGGCTGTTTAATGCCCTCGTCGGGGTCTGTGGCCAGGGCTGACTGAGCACAGTGGGCTTTAAAGAATCGCAGAATCATCACAGAATGGTCTGGGTTAGAAGGGACCTCCAAAAGGTCATCTAGTCCAATCCCCTCTGCAGTTAGTAGGGGCATCCTCAACTAGAGCAGGTTGCCCAGAGCCCTGTTTTGGGTGGTTTGGTTTGTTTTGATTGGGATGCTGCTTTTTCCCACATCCTGTCTGCCTATGAGCCAGGCATTGCTGTCCCATCTCCAGGGAATGGATCCACTCTCCTCACCCTGCTGGAGGATTGAAACTGGGGGGTTATGAGCCCTCTTTTCACTCACTCCACCCCACTCTGGTGGAGTGGAGACATCCCTCTGGAGTCTGGTTCTGCTCAGTCCTGCCAAACAGATAGACACTGGTCACCATCCCCACTGGGCCTTCATTTAGAAGGTTAATAGGATTACCCAGCAGTTAAATGGTGTGTGCCTGGTTAAATGCAGTGCTGGATGAGGCCCCAAAAGACAGGGAAAATGCCCCTCTGCACTGGTGGCAGCTTGATGCTGGGCTGGGGGACCTGGGGTTTAACTTGGGATCACCTTGGGAAAGGTGTCTCAGCTGATTGCAGGGGGGGTGGCTGCACAAGATGACCTTCCAAGGTCCTTGCCAACCTGATGCAATCTGTGAATCCATGGTTTTTCCCCCCTCCTTTCTAAACTACCCTCCTTGCCTTGTTCCTAAGAGACTTTGCCCTTCACCAAAGATTGTTCTTCCCATGGAGAAAAGAAAAAAACAGAAAAAGACCAACTCAACACTGAGGTTTTCAATAATCTGGGAGGGCAGAGCAAGCCAATAAATTCTCTGCTTCAGGGATGAAAGAGTAGCTGAAGACAAAAAAAGGAGACAAACCATACACACCCCCAGCCCTAACAAAACCCTCAGCCCTGGGTGCTGTATCACAGGTGTCTGCAGAGAGTGAACAAAGCAGCTGCTTGCTCTTATAATAGCACTGGAAAAAAAATATCACTTTCAATCACTGGGAAAACAAAACAAAACTCCACCCTGTGGAGGTTTTTTGTGTGTGTGTGTGACCGTTTGAGGCTGTGCCTTTAAGAAAAGGGACAGTGCTGGGACACTCTGGCTGAATGTTTTGGAATATTAACGAAAACAATCAGATATTCTAAACTAATTTCATTGGTAGATGGGAAGAATGCAACTTTAAGTTTTGAGTTCAGTTGGAACTTTTCTCAGTTCGCTCCTTTCCTTTTCCCTTTCCAGCTCGTCTGCTTCTGGGCTCCCTGCCAGAATGACCCTGAACAGATAAGCAATTAATTTGCATGAGGCTTAACTAAGATTCTGCTTTATTAATTTCCTGCCTTCTTCTCTCTTTCTAACCCTTTTTGGGAAAAAAGGGAGGTAGGGGGAGAGAAGGGGGTACAGGGGGGAACCCTCCTCTGCCACAGAGGAGGGAATTTCATTCCTGTATTACTGGTTTTTTTTTTTACTTTGCTGTATATTTCTGTATATATGTTGTAAATACTGTAAATTGTGTACATATGCTGCATTTTCCACATTGCTTGCAAAATATAGCATTTTCCTTGCTTCTCCGGCTGGGCTAGCTGTGGTTATTTATTATCAGGAGTTGATCTGCTGGAGGGTAGAGAGGCTCTGCAGAGGGATCTCGACAGGTTGGACAGATGGGCAGAGTCCAACAGCATGAGATTTAGCACATTTCCACATGGTGGACAGCTTCTTATCCCAGGTGCTGCGTGAGCCTACCAGGGGCAAGGCTATGCTTGACCTCCTCTTCACCAACAGGGAAGGGCTGGTGGGCGATGTGGTGGTCAGAGGGTGTTTAGGGGCCAGTGACCATGAGATAATTGAATTCTCAGTATTCGGTCAAGCTAAGAGGGGCAGCAAGAAGACCTCCACTCTGGATTTCCGGAGGGTGGACTTCAGGCTACTCAAGGAACTAATTCAGAGGGTTCCTTGGGATAAAGCCCTTAAAAACAAAGGGGTCCAGGAGAGCTGGACCTACTTCAAGGAAGAATTGTTGAAGTCACGGGGACAGGCTGTGCCAAAGACCCGGAATATGAGCCGCCAGAGCAGACGGCCAGCCTGGATGGGCAATGAAATTTTAATAGAACTAAGGGAAAAAAAGAGGGTGCATCATCTTTGGAAGAAAGGTGAGGCAACCCATGAAAAATTTAAGGATGTTGCTAGGTCTTGTAGGAAGAAAATTAGGGAGGCAAAAGGACATTTGGAGTTTAGACTGGCCTCTGTTGAGAAGGACAACAAAAAGTCCTTCTAAAAATACATTAATAGCAAGAGGAAGGGCAGGGACAACCTCCACTCCTTGGTGGACATGAAGGGGAACGTTGTAACAAAGGATGAGGAAAAGGCAGAGGTACTCAAGACCTTCTTTGCCACGATTTTTCCTAGCAGGACAGAACGTCTTCCTGACAGCTGGCCTGCAGAGCTGGCAGAAGGAGCCAGGGAGCAGCATAGTTTTCCCCTGTTCCAGAATGGGGTAGTTGGTGATCCGCTCAGCTGCTTGGATCCCCAAAAGTCCATGGGACCAGATGGGATCCATCCTAGGGTGCTGAGGGAGCTGTCAGAGGAGCTGGCCAAGCCGCTCTCCATCATTTTTCAGCAGTCCTGGCTCACTGGAGAGGTCCCAGAGGACTGGAAGCTGGCCAACGTTGTGCCCATCCACAAGAAGGGCTGGTAAGATGAGCCAGGGAATTATAGGCCTGTGAGCCTGACCTCAGTGCCAGGCAAGATCATGGAACAGGTCATCCTGAGTGCAATCACACAGCACTTACAGGATGGCCAAGGGATCAGGCCCAGCCAACATGGATTTAGGAAGGGCAGGTCCTGCCTGACCAACCTGATATCCTTCTACGAGCAGGTGACCCGCCTGGTGGATGTGGGGAGGCCTGTGGATGTAGTATCATAGGATCATAGTATCAGTCAGGGTTGGAAGGGACCACAAGGATCAGCTAGTTCCAACCCCCCTGCCATGGGCAGGGACACCCCACACTAGATCAGGCTGGACAGAGCCTCGTTCACCCTGGTCTTAAACACCCCCAGGGACGGGGCCTCGACCACCTCCCTGGACAACCCATTCCAGGGCTTCACCACTCTCATGGAACCTCCTCCTCACGTCCAGCCTGAATCTCCCCACCTCCAGCTTCATTCCATTCCCCCTAGTCCCATCACTACCTGAGATCCTGAGAAGTCCCTCCCCAGCCTTCCTGTAGGCCCCCTTCAGATACTGGAAGGCCACAATGAGGTCACCTCAGAGCCTTCTCTTCTGCAGACTGAACAGCCCCAAGTCCTTCAGTCTGTCCTCATAGGAGAGGTGCTCCAGCTCTGATCATCCTCGTGGCCCTTCTCTGGACACGTTCCAGCACCTCCACATCCCTCTTGTAATAGGGGCTCCAGAACTGGACACAGTACTCCAGGTGGGGTCACACCAGGGCTGAGTAGAGGGGGAGGATCACCTCCCTCGACCTGCTAGCCACACTTCTCCGGATGCAGCCCAGGATCTGATTGGCTTTGCGGGCTGCAAGTGCACATTGAGAGCTCATGTTGAGCTTTTTGTCCACCAGCACCCCTAAGTCTCTCTCCTCAGGGCTGCTTTCCAGACAGTCCCTGCCCAGCCTGGATTTGTGCCTGGGATTGCCTCGACCCAGATGCAGGACCCTGCACTTGCTCTTATTGAACTTCATGAGGTTGGCTTGTGCCCACCTCTCCAGCCTGTCAAGGTCCCTCTGGATGGCCTCCCTTCCCTCCAGTGTGTCTGCTGCACCACACAGCTTGGTGTCATCAGCAAACTTGCTGAGGGTGCACTCAATGCCACTGTCCATGTCACCCACAAAGATGTTGAATAAGACAGGTCCCAGGACTGATCCCTGAGGGACTCCGCTTGTCATTGGCCTCCACTGGGACATGGAGCCATTGACAGCCACTCTTTGGGTGTGGCCATCAAGCCAGTTCCTTATCCATCTAGTGGTCCACCCATCAAACCCATGTCTCACCAGTTTGGAGACCAGGATGTGGTGCGGGCCAGTATCAAAGGCTTTGCTCAGGTCCAGGTAAACGACATCAGTTGCTCGCCCCTCATCTATTAATTTTGTCACCTGCTCATAGAAGGCCACCAGGTTGGTCAGGCAGGATTTGCCCTTGGCAAAGCCATGCTGACTGTTCCCAATCACCTCTTCACTATTCTTTTGAGCGAGTAGAATAAACCTTTATTAGAATAAACCAAACCAGGTGGGAAGAGACCTTCAAGATCATCGTGTCCAACCCATCAACCAATCCAACCCACCCAAACAGCTAACCCATGGCACCAAGCACCCCATCAAGTCTCCTTCTGAACACCTTCAGTGACGGCGACTCCACCACCTCCCTGGGCAACCCATTCCATAGCGCAATCACTCTTTCTGTATAGAACTGCTTCCTAACATCCAACCTGAACCTCCCCTGGTGCAGCCTGAGACTGTGTCCTCTCGTTCTGGTACTGGGTGCCTGGGAGAAGAGACCATCATCCGCCTGTCTACAACCTCCCTTCAGGTAGTTGTAGAGAGTGATAAGGTCACCCCTGAGTCTCCTCTTCTCCAGGCTGAGCAACCCCAGCTCCCTCAGCCTCTCCTCATAGGGCTTGTGTTCCAAACCCCTCACCAACTTTGTTGCTCTTCTCTGGGCTCGTTCCAGCAAGTCAACATCCTTCCTAAACTGAGGGGCCCAGAACTGGACACAGTACTCGAGGTGCGGCCTAACCAGTGCAGTATACAGGGGCAGAATGACCTTCCTGCTCCTGCTGGCCACACTGTTCCTGATGCAGGCCAGGATGCCATTGGCCCTCTTGGCTGCCTGGGCACACTGTAGGCTCATGTTCAGCCTACCATCAACCAGCACCCCCAGGTCCCTCTCTGCCTGGCTGCTCTCCAGCCACTCTGACCCCAGCCTGTAGCACTGCATGGGGTTGTTGTGGCCAATGTGCAGAACCCGGCACTTGGATGTCTTAAATCTCATGCCGTTGGATTCTGCCCATCTGTCCAGTCTGTCGAGGTCCCTCTGCAGAGCCTCTCTACCCTCCAGCAGATCAACTCTTGCCCCCAGCTTGGTGTCGTCAGCAAATTTACTGATGATGGACTCAATGCCCTCATCCAGATCATCAATAAAGATGTTAAAGAGCACAGGGCCCAGCACTGATCCTTGGGGCACACCACTAGTGACTGGCCGCCAGCTGGATGTGGCACCATTCACCACCACTCTCTGGGCTCGGCCATCCAGCCAGTTCCTAACCCATCGCAGTGTGCTCCCGTCCAAGCCATGGGCTGACAGTTTGGCCAGCAGTTTGCTATGGGGGACGGTGTCAAAGGCCTTGCTGAGGTCCAGGTAGACTACATCAACAGGACTCCCCACATCCACCAGGCGGGTCACCTGATCATAGAAGGAGATCAGGTTGGTCAGGCAGGACCTGCCCTTCCTAAATCCATGCTGGCTAGGCCTGATCCCTTGACCATCCTCTAAGTGTTGTGTTATTGCACTCAGGATGACCTCTTCGTCAGGCAGCTTCCTCTCTTCGTCGGGCAGCTTCCTCTCTTCGTCGGGCAGCTTCCTCGGGACAGCACGCAGACCAGCAACCACCGGGGACCAGCCGCTGCTCTCCTTTTCGGGCTGCGGGAATCGCCATCGCTGCCGAGTTTTGCCGCGAGGAAGGAGCAGCCGCCCTTTCACGTGGTCAGACTCGTGATCCCAGCGGCGGGAGCGGCTGAATTTAAAAGGCTCTGCTGCGGCTCGAGGGGTTCTCCAGTAGTGACTCCAGGAGGATCTGCTCCATGATCTTTCCAGGCACAGAGGTGAGACTGACTGGCCTGTAGTTCCCTGGTTCCTCCTTCTTGCCCTTTTTGAAGATGGGGGCAATGTTTCCCCTTTTCCAGTCCGTGGGGACTTCACCAGATGTCCATGACTTTTGAAATATAATAGAGAGGGGTTTAGCAACCTCATCTGCCAGTTCTCTCAGTACCTGTGGGTGTATCCCGTCGGGTCCCATGGACTTGAACACTTTCAGGTTCTTCAGGTGATCACGAACCTGATCTTCACTTACAATGGGCAGTTCTTCCTCCCCGTCCCTGGCATTGTCTTACATAACATCAGGAGTGTGGCTAGAGGCCCTTGCAGTGAAGACTGAGGTAAAGAAGTTATTAAGTACCTCAGCCTTTTCCTCATCACTTGTGACCATGTCACCATTTTCCTTTCTGAGGGGGCCCACACCTTCCCTAGTCTTCTTCTTCCCATTAATATACCTGTAGAAGTTCTTAGTGTTCCCTTTAACCTCCCTGGCTAGATTCAATTCAAACTCTGCTTTGGCTTTCCTAACCAGGACTCTTGCTGCTCCGGCTGCTTCCTTATATACCCCCTGTTCTACCTGTCCTTCTCTCCACTTCCTGTAGAGTTTCCTTTTAAGTAATAGTGTGTCCAGTAGCTCCTTGCCCATCCAGGCAGGCCTCCTAGCATTCTTACCTGCTTTTTTCTTTGTTGGTATACAGAGCTCCTGGACACAGAGGAGGTGGTCCTTGAATACTGACCAGCTGTCCTGGGTCCCTCTTCCCTCCAGGGCTTTGTCCCACGACACTTTGGCTATCAGATCCCTGAAGCGATCAAAGTCTGCATGCCTTAAGTCTAGGGTCGTAAGCTTGGAATACTTCCTCCTGATTGCCCTGAGGATATTAAATTCAACTGCTTCATGGTCACTGCAGCCAAGGCCGTCTATGAGCCTCACATTGCTTACCAGCCCTTCCCTGTTGGTGAGAACAAGGTCCAGCATAGCACCATTTCTTGTTGGTTCCTCTACCATCTGGAGGAGGAAGTTGTCTTCTATGCAGTCCAGGAACATCCTGGATTGCTGGTGCCTTGCTGTGTTGTACCTCCAGCAGATGTCCGGGTGGTTGAAATCACCCATGAGGACCAGGGCTTGTGACCTGGAAGCCGCTTCTATTTGCCTGTGGAGGGCCCCATCTGCTTGGATCTGCTGGTCAGGTGGCCTGTAGGAGACCCCCACAGTAATATCTCCTTCCCCTGTCTTGCCTTTAATTTTAACCCATACGCTCTCAACCAGCTCATCATCCCTCCCCAGGTGGAGCTCCACTGATTCCAACTGGCTATTGACATAGAGGGCAACACCTCCTCCTCTCCTTCCCTGCCTATCCTTCCTAAAGAGTTTATACCCATCTATGCCTACATTCCAGTCATGGGATTCATCCCACCAAGTTTCAGTAACAGCCACTATGTCGTGGCATCCCAGCAGCACAGTGGCCCTTAACTCATCCTGTTTGTTGCCCAAGCTGCACGCATTTGCATAGAAGCACTTCAGCTGGGCTGGCCCTGTCCTCTTGTGCCAATTCCCCTCGGTTTCCACAGAATGCCCTAGTGGATCATTCGTGGCTTGCCTCAGGGCAGCAAGTTGAGAGCCCTTACCAGCTCTCCTTCTCTCTACTGCTGGTGAGCTGCTCCTCTGTTTGTCACTGGCCAACAGGAGACTATTAACCCCTTCCCCCTTCAAATCTAGTTTAAAGCCCTATCAATGAGCCCTGCCAATTCCTGCCCCAGGATTCTTATCCCCCTCTGGGACAAGTTGTGTCCCTTAAGTTGTTTTCAGCTCTGGTGCCTTGAAAACCAATCCATGATGGTGGAACCGAAAGCCCTGTCGATGGCACCAGCCCCTGAGCCATGAATTGATCTGTCGGCCCTTCCTCAGTGTGTCCTCATCCATTGCTGACGTTAGAAGAATAGTAGATAACACAAGTTGAGCCCATGATCCCTGTAGCAGTTGCCCTAAGGTTCTGACGTCTTTTTTAATAGATTGTGAGCCTCTCATTGTTACATCGTCACTACCCACCTGAAAGACCAGAAGTGGGTAGTAGTCTGAAGGACTCACGAGGTTGGGAATTCTATCAACAATGACTTTTACTTGGGCACCAGGGAGGCAGCAGACCTGTCTATGAAACGGGTCTGGTCTGCATATTGGGCCCTCTGTTCCCTTCAGTAGGGAGTCTCCTATAACGATGACCCTATGAGGTTTCTTTTCTGGGTGAGTTTTGATGGCTGGCCTGAGGCAACCTGTCATTGGTGCAGCTTCTGACCTTCTTGAGTCCTCGACCTTACCAATGACCTGTTCCTCCTGCAGAGCTTCATACCTGTTCTGTAACTGCACTGGAGGCAGCATGCTGCTCACAGTAGCAGACTTTCTTCGTTTGCATTTCTTCCGTCGGGCAGAGACCTGTTCCCATTGGCCATGTGGTCTACCTGGACTTCAGCAAGGCCTTTGACACCGTCCCCCATAGCAAACTCCTGGCCAAGCTGTCAGCCCATGGCTTGGACGGGAGCACACTGCAATGGGTTAGGAACTGGCTGGATGGCCAAGCCCAGAGAGTGGTGGTGTATGGTGCCACATCCAGCTGGCGGCCAGTCTTTAGTGGAGTCCCCCAGGGATCAGTGCTGGGCCCTGTGCTCTTTAACATCTTTATTGATGATCTGGATGAGGGCATTGAGTCCATCATCAGTAAATTTGCTGATGACACCAAGCTGGGGGCAGGAGTTGATCTGCTGGAGGGTAGAGAGGCTCTGCAGAGAGACCTCGACAGGCTGGACAGATGGGCAGAATCCAACAGTATGAGATTTAAGACATCCAAGTGCCGGGTTCTGCACATTGGCCACAATAACCCTATGCAGTGCTACAGGCTGGGGTCAGAGTGGCTGGAGAGCAGCCAGGCAGAGAGGGACCTGGGGGTGCTGGTTGATGGTAGGCTGAACATGAGCCTGCAGTGTGCCCAGGCAGCCAAGAGGGCCAATGGCATCCTGGCCTGCATCAGGAACAGTGTGGCCATCAGGAGCAGGGAGGTCATTCTTGCCCTGTACACTGCACTGGTTAGGCCACACCTCGAGTACTGTGTCCAGTTCTGGGCCCCTCAGTTTAGGAAGGATGTTGACTTGCAGGGGCGTGTGCAGAGAAGGGCAACGAAGTTGGTGAGGGGCTTGGAACAAAAGCCCTATGAGGAGAGGCTGAGGGAGCTGGGGTTGCTTAGCCTGGAGAAGAGGAGACTCAGGGGTGACCTTATTGCTGTCTACAACTACCTGAAGGGGGGTTGTAGACAGGCAGAGGTTGGTCTCTTCTCCCAGGCAGCCAGCACAAGAACAAGAGGACACAGTCTCAGGCTGCGCCAGGGGAGGTTCAGGCTGGAGGTCAGGAGGAAGTTTTACACAGAGAGAGTGATTGCCCACAGGAATGGGCTGCCCGGTGTCGAGGGTTGGAAGGGAAAGGCCTCCTCCCCCCGGAAAGTGAAGAAAAAAAATCCTCACAGCTGAATTAGGAAAGCAGTGGGTGCTGTATATTTACAAAGGCAATATAGGATATGCAGGGGAATATATACAGAATTCACAGTATTTACAATATATACAGAAATATACAACAAAATAGCACAGAAGTGAGAGTTCCCACCCCTCTGCTGAGGGGTTCCCCACCTCTGCTCCCCCTTCTCTCCCCCTTTCCCCAGAGAGGGTTAGAAAGAGAGAAAAGAGAAAAAAAATTAGAAGCAGTTATGTGTTAATTGGGAAGTGGTTAATACAGGCCTTGCAGTTTATGAGTTTCAAGGTCAAGCCTTGGCCGAAAGCCCAGAACGCTGTGAGCTGCAAAGGGGGAAAAGTAAGACTGACTAGAAAAGTGCAGGAATGCCCAGGATACTCTGCTGTACTCCCAGTTCAAAAGGTGCTTCCCCCCAATCTACCAATGAAATTAGTTTAGATCCATCTTTCATTTACAAACATCCGACTACAATATTCCCTTTCTTAAGGGGAGAGCCTCAAACGGTCACACCCGGGGAGGTGGTGGAATTGCCACCACTGGCGGTGTTCAGGAGGAGACTTGACAGGGTGCTTGGTTGCATGGGTTAGTTGGTTGGGTGGTGTGGGGTGGTGTTGGTCTATTCTATTCTATTCTATTCTATTCTATTCTATTCTATTCTATTCTATTCTATTCTATTCTGCATCCAAGTGCCGGGTTCTGCGCATCGGCCACAAGAACCCCATGCAGAGCTACAGGCTGGGGTCAGAGTGGCTGGAGAGCAGCCAGGCAGAGAGGGACCTGGGGGTACTGGTCGATGGTAGGATGAACATGAGCCTGCAGTGTGCCCAGGCAGCCAAGAGGGCCAATGGCATCCTGGCCTGCATCAAGAACAGTGTGGCCAGCAGGAGCAGGGAGGTCATTCTGCCCCTGTACACTGCACTGGTTAGGCTGCACCTCGAGTACTGTGTCCAGTTCTGGGCCCCTCAGTTTAGGAAGGATGTTGACTTGCTGGAACAAGTCCAGAGAAGGGCAACAAAGTTGGTGAGGGGTTTGGAACACAAGCCCTATGAGGAGAGGCTGAGGGAGCTGGGGTTGCTCAGCCTGGAGAAGAGGAGACTCAGGGGTGACCTTATCACTCTCTACAACTATCTGAAGGCAGGTTGATGGTCTCTTCTCCCAGGCAGCCAGTACCAGAACAAGAGGACACAGTCTCAGGCTGCACCAGGGGAGATTTAGGCTGGATGTTAGGAAGAAGTTCTATACAGAGAGGGTGATTGCCCATTGGAATGGGCTGCCTGGGGAGGTGGTGGAGTCGCCGTCATTGGAGGTGTTCAGGAGGAGACTTGATGGGGTGCTTGGTGCCACGGGTTATTTGTTTGGGTGGGTTGGTGTGGCCGGTTGACGTTGCCCCCTTAAGAAAGGGAATATGGTGGACGGAAGTTGGTCAACGGAAAGAATAATCTAAACTATTTCATTGGTGAAGTGGGAAGAAGCAACTTCTGAACTGGGAGTGAACTGGGCATTTCCAGCACTTCTCTGGCAGTCTTGCTTCCGCCTCTCCACAGTGCAGCAGCTCTCTCTGCTCGGCTTTCTGCCAAGGCCTCGGCCTTGAAGACTAGATAAAGGCCAGTATTAACTCCCTTCCAATTAACACGAACTGCTTCTAACATTTTTTTTTCCCTCTCTTTTCTTTCTCTTTCTATCCCATTCTGGGGAAAGGGGGGGAGAGAGGGGAGAGCGGAGGTGGGGAACCCCCTCTGCCGAGGGGGCTTACTCTCATTTCTGTGTTACTCTGTTGTATATCTTTGTATATATTGTAGATATTGTAAATTTGTAAATATTCCCCTGCAAATCCTACACTGCTTTGTAAATATAGCTCCACTGCCTTGCTAATTCAGCTTGCAAGTTTTTTTTTTTTCCTTCCCTTCAATTTTTTTTTCCCTTTTACCTTACAAGGGGGAAGGGAGGAGGCTTCTTGGCCTTACCGTTCCACCCCACCACATTTTGTTTATTGGTGCCCAACGTGGGGCAGATAATTAGTTTAATTTATTATTTGATTGATTTAGTGTTTTCCAGCTGAATTAGCAAACATGAAGGTATTGTGGTTTGTGGAGCGATTATTCTTTTCAATTTTTGGGGCTCTGGTTTACAGATATTGTTTGGGTTTGATTTTGGATTACCTGGGTAAATATTTGGTGCGGACAATTTATATGTGGGTTATGTATAGAGATAAATTATGGTATGGAAAATGCATTAATTTATTATGGCCCGTGATACAGGAATGTTACCTCCACCACTCTCCCAATTGAGATAAAGGGTTTTAAGATTCCGCCTGAGGAGAGAGTAACTTTAAGTGATGCCTGGGATCCAAAGGTGATTTATTTGGTGTCTATAATTCTGCTGCTGGTGATAATTATCGTGTATCTCCTGATTTCTTTACGGCGAGAGAGAAAGGTGTCCAGAGCTTGTTTTGTTATTAAAACTAGATCAAAAAGAAAACGCCGTGGCTCTGGATCAGTCCCAGAGTCATCTAGTGACGAGGACTGTGAAGAATCCGTGCCAGTTAAAAAGAAGGCTAAAAAGTTAATTGGTAAAGCAGCTCTAAATGACTTTGCTGATTCTGGCAAGCAGCCAAGGGCATCGGCTGGTATCAACATGGCGCCTACTCCTTCTCCTACTCCTTCTCCTCCTTCTTCTTCTCCGACGGCCATTAACGGAGCAACATCACTTCCACCCACTCCCTCGGTGGGACCGGAAGTCACTGCCCCAGCAGCTGATTTATCTCAGGACCTGTCAGCTTCTATTAAGGTGGCTGTAAATTCAAACACAGCTCCAGTTAAGGTGGCTGTTTTAAAGACTAGAGGTGCAAAGGCCAAAGATGGAGAAGAAGAGCTGGAGACTGATCCTGGTGAGGGGCCCTCTTCTCTAAAAGATCCTGCTGAGGAGGAAGAGAAGGTTTGTTTTAAAGATCTAGCTAACCTAGTGAGATCAAAGCAGGATACAGATGAAGTTAGGAAAGCAGCTGGCCAAGGTGGTTCTCAGCTTAAAGAGATCCTTAGGAGAATGACAGCAGGGTTATATGGACAAAAAGTTCAGGGAGACTAAGAGGAAGATGATATTTCAGAGTGTTCGTCACCCCACGAGGAATTGCAAAATGTCTGTAAAGATTTCACCAGGGCAGATAAGGAGCCAGTTCTAGCTTGGCTTAGTAGGTGTTATGATACAGGTGCTCCAGCTCTAACAGTTGGAGACAAGTCAGCAGCTCAGTTAGGAACTCTCTCAAGGGACAATGGAATAGATAGACATCTAGGCAGAGCTCTCGGTAAGGTTAATCTTTGGATACGCCTTTTAATGGCGGTTGCCCTGAGATACCCTTCCCGAGATGATCTTCCATGGAATCCTAAACCCTGGACTACCATAGATGAGGGAATTAAGCGCTTGAGAGAATTTGCTGTTAGAGAGCTACTCTATGGTGAACATGAAACTCTGAATCCTCATGACATTCCTGTGGGTATTGGTCTTGCTAAAAAGATCATCAAACTTGCTCCTTCTAATTATGCAAACATTCTGGCAAGCAGAATTGTGTCAAGAGGTTATGGTGGAGCTTCTCCTACGGTTGGCCAATTCAGTGATCAAATGAGACAATTGGAGGATAGCATGACACGTGGTTCTTTGGTTTCGGCCATTAAAACTATGTCTGGTGATATACAGAATTGCATAAGAGAGTTAAAAGATTCCATATCCCAATTGGCACAAAGGGATAATTTCAATTCTTCCTCCAAGTGGGTACAAGTTTCATCTGTGGGGAATACACGTCCTCCAATGAGGTCATTCCAAAACAGGACTTTCCAAAACAGGTCGTTCCAAAACAGACCACCAAGGCAATCACGTAGAACGATTTGGATAACTCTGCGTGATCAGTTTGGTGAGAACATGAACCGCTGGGATGGCCAACCAACTTCTAATCTTTTCAGGAGACTGAGGGAATTGTAAAGTGGCAGAACCTGAGGTAGCAATACCAGAAGGGTAGCTGTTACTCCCACAGTTCCCCAGAACAACTCTTAAGGCTCCAACAGTGGCTCCAGTTATAACATGCAAAGTTATAACCCTGCAAACTATGTGCAATGCACATGTACGCATGTTCCCCATAACTAGGGGTGCCCTGCCTCCCGCCAGGGGGAAGAGAGTGATAACAGAGATAACAGAATCTATTGGGATGTGTACATCCAGTGGCCTGGCACTTCACAATTTCGGAAGTACAGAGCCTTGGTTGACACAGGAGCTCAGTGCACCATAATACCATCAAATTATCAGGGATCAGAGTCTATAACTATTCTGGGAGTCACTGGTGGATCTCAAGAGTTAAGTAAGGTGGAGGTTAATATAAGTTTAACTGGTAAACAATGGAGGATACATACAGTTGTGACCGGACCTGATGCACCTTGTATTTTGGGAATTGATTTTCTGAGAGAAGGGCCTTTCAAAGACCCTAGAGGTTACAAATGGGCTTTTGGAGTAGCTTCTATAGAAATTGATGGACAAAAATTGAAGCTGTCTGCTAGACCTGAACTTTCTGATGAATCTGCAGTTGTGGGACAACATAAGATACAGGACATTAAATTGCCGGTTGCTTCTCAGACTGTGCATCACAGACAATACAGAACCAACCGTGACTCTTTGTTGCCCATTCAGAATCTGATTTGTCAGTTGGAAAGGCAGAAAGTCATCAGCAAAACTCATTCACCTTTCAACAGTCCAGTGTGGCCTGTGCAGAAGCTGAATGGAGACTGGCGTCTGACAGTAGACTATCGAGCCCTAAATGAAGTGACACCACCTATGAGTGCAGCAGTACCAGACATGATGGAGCTCCAGTATGAGCTGGAATCCAAAGAGGCCAAATGGTATGCTACCATAGACATTGCTAATGCATTTTTCTCTATTCCCATAGCAGAGGAATGCAGGCCTCAGTTTGCTTTCACCTGGAGAGGAATCCAGTACACTTTCAACAGACTGCCAATGGGCTGGATCCACAGCTCCAGCATCTGTCATGCGGTGATCCACGATGCTCTGGAGAAAGGCGGTGCTCCAGAACACATCCAGTTCATCGATGATATCATCGTCTGGGGTAAAACTGCTGAGGAAGTCTTCGAGAAAGGTAACAAAATCATTGACATTCTTCTGGATGCAGGTTTTGCCATCAAACGAGACAAGGTGAAAGGACCTACCACAGAGATTCAGTTTCTGGGAGTGCGGTGGCAGGATGGATGCCGACACATTCCAGTGGATGTGGTAAATAGAGTCTCTACCATGGCAAGTCCCACAAACAAGCAAGAGACCCTACGTTTCTTGGGGATAGTGGGATTTTGGAGACTACACATTCCTGGATACAGTCAGATTGTGAAACCTCTGTATGATGTAACTCGAAAGAGAAACCATTTCCACTGGGGACCTGAACAACAAGCAGCCTTTGACCAGATAAAGCAAGAGGTAGTTCAAGCAATGGGTCTGGGACCTGTCCGAGATGGTCCAGACATTAAGAACATTTTGTACACGGCTGCAAGTGACAATGGTCCAACCTGGTGCTTGTGGCAAAAAGCTCCAGGTGAGACACGTGGACGACCTCTTGGTTTCTGGAGTCGAGGTTACAGAGGTTCAGAGGCTAATTATACTCCAACAGAGAAAGAAATCTTAGCTGCCTATGAAGGAGTAAAAGCATCTTCTGAAGTGATTGGAACTGAATCACAACTTCTCTTAGCTCCCAGATTACCAGTTTTGAATTGGATGTTCAAAGGCAAAGGCTCCACACCACATCATGCCACAGACTCAACATGGTCTAAGTGGATGGCTCTGATAACTCTGAGAGCTCGAATGGGAAATCTTGAAAGACCTGGTCTAGTGGAGGTGATCTCAAGTTGGCCTGAAGGTATCAACTGTGCTAAACCTCCAGAGGAGAAAGTAACTCGTGCTGAGGAAGCTCCTCCTTACAATGACCTCTCTGATGATGAAAAGAAATATGCTTTGTTCACAGACGGTTCCTGTCGTCTTGTTGGAAACAAGCGAAGGTGGAAGTCTGCAGTGTGGAGTCCAACACGCCGAGTTGCAGAGGCAAAACATGGCGAAGGAGAATCCAGTCAGTTCGCAGAGGTAAAAGCTGTCCAGCTAGCTCTCGACGTAGCTGAACGTGAGAGATGGCCAAACCTTTATCTCTACACCGACTCATGGATGGTAGCCAATGCTCTATGGGGTTGGCTAAAGAACTGGAAAAAAAGTGGTTGGCAGAGAAAAGGAAAACCCATTTGGGCAGCCAACCTATGGCAGGACATTACTGATCGAATTGAGAGAATTCCAGTGAAAGTGATACACATCGATGCTCACATTCCTAAGAGCAAAGCTACTGAGGAACAGCAACACAACCATCAGGCCGATCTAGCTGCAAGAGTTTCTCAAGTAGACATGGACTCTAATCTTGATCTCGACTGGAAACACCGAGGTGAGATATTCTTAGCTTGGTGGGCTCATGATTCGTCAGGACATCAAGGCAGAGATGCAACATACCAATGGGCTCGTGACAGATCCATAGACATTTCCATGGATGCTATCACACAAGTCATCCATGACTGTGACATTTGTGCTGCTATTAAGCAGGCAAAATGACTTAAGCCCTTGTGGTATGGTGACAGATGGTCCAAGTACAAGTATGGTGAAGCTTGGCAGATTGACTACATCACTCTACCACGTTCTCATTCTGGTAAGCAATACGTGCTTACTATGGTAGAGGCAAACACTGGATGGTTGGAAACTTATCCAGTTCCACATGCAACTGCACGCAACGCCATTCTCAGTCTGGAGAGACAAATCCTGTGGAGACACGGAACTCCGGAGAGGATTGAGTCAGACAACGGAACTCATTTCAAGAACAACCTTGTCAAGAGCTGGGCAAAAGAGCACGGTATTGAGTGGATATTCCATATTCCCTACTATGCACCAGCTGCAGGGAAGATTGAACGCTACAATGGTTTGTTGAAGACCACTCTCAAAGCCATGGGAGGTGGATCTTTGAAAAACTGGGAAAAACATTTAGCACAAGCAACCTGGCTGGTAAATATTAGAGGTTCAGTGAACCGAGCTGGACCTGCACATTCAGATCTGCTACAGAAAGTAGAAGGTGATAGAGTTCCTGTTGTTAGAGAAAAGAATCTGTTAGGTAAAACTGTTTGGGTATTTTCACCCTCAGGAGAGGCTAAACCTGTCCGAGGGGTGGTTTCAGCTGACGGTCCGGGTCACACTTATTGGGTAATGCAAGAGAATGGTGAAATTCAGTGTATTCCACAAAGAAATTTAACTTTAGCTGAAAGAGGTTAATTTCAAACTGCTGTACAGCTACATCGCATCCAGAGGAAGAATCAACGAGGAGTCTGCGGTGCACGAACCCTGAGATCCCTGAGAGCCCTGAGTCAACTAAGAGACCCTGAGATTTCCCTGTTTCCCTTTTCTTTGCTTTGCCGGCGAAGAAATTAACTGTTTTCCATTTTTCTCATTTTCTGATTTTCTTGGACTTTTGAATCATCTACATCTGAGCATAGCCGGAATGGACTATGAACTTTACTCACGAACTGTAAATATCGTTTTGGATTGGATGGACAGTATGAACAGCCAATGAAATTGTTTAGAAGGGGTGGACTGTGACCGGTTGACGTTGCCCCCTTAAGAAAGGGAATATGGTGGACGGAAGTTGGTAAACGGAAAGAATAATCTAAACTATTTCATTGGTGAAGTAGGAGGAAGCACCTTCTGAACTGGGAGTGAACTGGGCATTTCCAGCACTTCTCTGGCAGTCTTGCTTCCGCCTCTCCACGGTGCAGCAGCTCTCTCTGCTCGGCTTTCTGCCAAGGCCTCGGCCTTGAAGACTAGATAAAGGCCGGTGTTAACTCCCTTCCAATTAACACGAACTGCTTCTAACATTTTTTTTTCCCTCTCTTTTCTTTCTCTTTCTATCCCATTCTGGGGAAAGGGGGGGAGAGAGGGGAGAGCGGAGGTGGGGAACCCCCTCTGCCGAGGGGGCTTACTCTCATTTCTGTGTTACTCTGTTGTATATCTTTGTATATATTGTAGATATTGTAAATTTGTAAATATTCCCCTGCAAATCCTACACTGCTTTGTAAATATAGCTCCACTGCCTTGCTAATTCAGCTTGCGAGTTTTTTTTTTTCCCTTCCCTTCAATTTTTTTTTCCCTTTTACCTTACAAGGGGGAAGGGAGGAGGCTTCTTGGCCTTACCGTTCCACCCCACCACAGTTGGATTGGTTGATGGGTTGGACATGATGATCTTGGAGGTCTCTTCCAACCTGGTTTTATTCTAAATAAATTTTGCCTCTTTGTGGGGGAGAGGAGGCTAGGCCTTCTCTCAAACCACCACAGTGTGTTTGTCATGCTTTTATCTGTCCCTGCAGCGTGAGTGGGATCAAGGCACTTGTGGGTTTTTTGGAGCTGGGATTAGAGCAATGGGCTCCCATCAGCTTCTACAGCAGCTTCAACATCAGCAGCTTCTCAGGGTTTCCTGGCCCAAAAATCTAGCCCTGCTCAGCAGTCCCCTGAAGAGGAGGGTTGGACTCATAGACTCATATAATGGAATCAACTGGAGTCCTGGAGGAGCTGGGGAAGGCCCCAAGTACTGTGCTGTGGATCCTGACTAATGTCAATATACCATTTTTCATAGAATCATAGAATCAACCAGATTGGAAAAGACCTCAGAGATCATCAATTCCAACCTATTACCTAATACCTGACACCTCAGGATAACTAAACCATGGCTCCTCTAGGGATGGGGACTCCGCCACCTCCCTGAGCAGCACATTCCAATGGCCAATTACTTTTTCTGGGAAGAACTTTCTCCTCACCTCCAGCCTGAACTTGCCCTGGTGCAGCTTGAGACTGTGTCCTCTTGTTCTGTTGCTGGTTGCCTGGGAGAAGAGAACAACCCCCACCTGGCTACAACCTCCTTTCAAGAAGCTGTAGAGAGCAATAAGGTCTTCCCTGGACCTCCTCTTCTCTCTCAATGATCTTTGGATGTTCCTTCCAAGCTGTGACCGTTTGAGGCTGTGCCTTTAAGAAAGGGACATTTGCTGGAACACTCTGGCTGAATATTTTGAAAACATTGAGATATTCTAAACTAATTTCATTGGTAGATTGGTAGAATGCAACTTTAAGTTTTAGTTCAGTTGGAATCTTTCTCAGTCCAGTCTGTTCTGCCTTTCCAGCCTGTCTGCTTCTGAGCAACTAGCCAGAATGACCTTGGATAACAGATAAGAGGACTAATCCCTGCATACGCTTAGAGGCCTAACAAAATTTCATCCTTATTAATTACCTTTTCTCTCTCTCTAGCCCTTTTTGGGAAAAAGGGAGGTAGGGGGAGAGAGGGGGGTACAGAGGGGAAACCCTCCTCTGTCTGAAGGAGGGAGTCTTGTTCTATATTATTGTGGAGGGTTTGAGAGAAAGGCCCAGCCTTCTCCCCCCCACAAAGTGAAAAAGAAATAAAAACCACAGCTAGCCAGCCGGAGAAGCAAAAAGGGAAATGCTATATTTACAAGCAATTTTTAGGGAATCCAGGATATATATACATAATTTACAGTATTTACAATATATACACAGAAATATACAGCAAAGTAAAAAGAAAAACAATAATACAGGAACGAAATTCCCTCCTCTGCTGAGGAGGGTTCCCCCCCTGTACCCCCTTCTCTCCCCTTTTTCCCCAAAGAGTGTTAGAAAGAGAGAAAAAGAGCAATTGTTAATAAAAGGAGTTATAAATTAATGCAAAGTGTTAGTAGGCCACACGCTTATCTGTTCAAGGTCAGTCTGGCAGAGAGCCTAGAAGCAGATGAGCTGGAAAGGGAGGAGGGAAGAGTGAACTGAGGAAAATCCCAGTGACACTCAAGTTCAAAACTGCCCTTCTTACCAATCCACCAATTAAATTAATTTACAATATCTGATTGTTTTCGTTAACATTTCCAAAACATTTGGCTATAGTGCCCCAGTACTGTCCTTTTCTTAAAGGCATAGTCTCAAACCGTCACAATTATTTTCTTTGCTGTGTGGTTTCTGTATATATTGTAAATACTGTATATATTGTGTATATATTAACTGCATTTCATCTTGCTTGTAAATATAGCTTTACTTCTCCTACTGAGCTAGCTGTGGTTTTTCTTTGTGGGGGAGGGAGAGCTGGGCCTTCTCTCACCACCACATTTTTTTTATTGGTGCCCAACGTGGGGCAAATTAGCAAGTATTATGGATTTTTAAGAAATTACTTTTTTCAATTTTTAGTGTATTGATCTACAAGAATTGTTTAGGTTTGATTATTGATCAAATAGGTAAATATATAATGCATACATTTTATTTATGGTTTAAATATAAAATTCAGCTTCTCTATGACCGATGCCTGGGGTTCTTTTGGCTTACGAGATACAGAAATGAGACATTGAGCGCTCTGTCAATTGAGATAAGGGAATTTAAGATTCCAGTAGGTGAAAGAGTAATTTTAAGTGATGGCTGGGATCCAAAGTTGATTTTTTTGATGTGTGTAATCCTGCTATCAGTGATAATTAATGTGTGCTTGTTAGTAGCTTTGTACCGGGAGAGGGAAGGCCTGTTTCATTATAAAGCGTAGATCAAAAAGAAGGAAACATAGCTCTGGCTCTATTCCAGAGACTTCTAGTGATGAGGAGAGTAGAGAATCTGTATTAGTTAAAGATAAAGCTAAAAAATCTATCGGAAATGCTGCTTTGAACGGTCCTGTTGGTGATTCTGGCAAGCAGCCAGGGGCTGCGGCAGCTCCCAATATGGTGACTCCCCCGTCCTCAGCAGCAGCCATTAACGAGGCAAAGTCATTTCCTTCTCCTTCCACGGCAGGATCGGAAGTGTCCTCCACAGCAGCTGGTCCATCTCAAAACCTGTCAGCTTCTGTTAAGGCAGCTGTAAATTCAAACACAGCTCCAATTAAGCAAGCGGCAGTTTTAACAACAAGGAGTGGAAAGGCCAAAGCTGATCCAGGAGCTGATAGGGGAGGACAGCAAGGTACTTCTGCAGGGGAGGAAGGTTTGTCTTAAAGATAGAGCTGAGTTATTGAGATCATCACAGGATTGAGATGCAGCTCTTGGTAGGACAGTAGCTAGTTGTTACAGTTTGAGCTGGGTGCCCCCCTGCAATGTTTACTTCCTGTGTCCAGAGGTCCAGCCCAGAGGGGTGGACACAGGAAATTATGTAGTATTTCATACCACAATCCTTTGCACCACTATAAGATCCAGTGCGGAGTCTAGCACTGTCTCTTTTCTTCCTCCTCCGTCAGCCGGTAACTGGGGAGATGTCTCCTGGCTTTGGGCCTGGGCAGGCCCAAGGCCACAGGGGGATGGGCAGTCTCAGATCTGGCCAGCTGAGACTAGCCTAGCAGTGGGAGGGGGAAGAAGGAGCCCTGGGGGTCTTGGGTGTACCCTCAGGTGGGGATGGGATCTCTCTGGGTCTGTTTTGGGATTTTTCTTTGTCACTCTGCTTTTGCTTTTCTGTAAAAGTTCACTGCTTTCTATTTAAACTTTCCATCACTTTTGCAATCCGTTTGTCTGAGTGTTTATTGTTGCCAGGGGTGGGGAAGGGGGCTGCCTCAACCCAGCACACTAGTGGTGGTGTTTCTCAGCTTAAGGAGATCCTCAGGAGAGTGACAGAAGGATTATGGGGACAACAAGGTGAGGAAGAAGGGGCAAAGGAGGAAGAAGATGACATTTCTGAATGTTCTTCCCCTTGGGAAGAGTTTCAAAATGTCCGTAAGGATTAAATCAGAGAGGATAAGGAGCCAGTTCTAGCTTGGCTTGGTAGATCATAGTATCATAGTATCATAGTATAATAGTATCAGTCAGGGTTGGAAGGGACCACAAGGATCATCTAATTCCAACCCCCCTGCCATGGGCAGGGACACCCCACACTAGATCAGGCTGGACAGAGCCTCATTCAGCCTGGTCTTAAACACCTCCAGGGATGGGGCCTCAACCACCTCCCTGGAAAACCCATTCCAGGGCTTCACCACTCTCATGGAACCTCCTCCTCACGTCCAGCCTGAATCTCCCCACCTCCAGCTTCATTCCATTTCCCCTAGTCCTATCACTACCTGAGATCCTGAGAAGTCCCTCCCCAGCCTTCCTGTAGGCCCCTTTCAGATACTGGAAGGCCACAATTAGGTCACCTCCGAGCCTTCTCTTCTGCAGACTGAACAGCCCCAAGTCCTTCAGTCTGTCCTCGTAGGAGAGGTGCTCCAGCCCTCTGATCATCCTCATGGCCCTTCTCTGGACACGTTCCAGCACCTCCACATCCCTCTTGTAATAGGGGCTCCAGAACTGGACACAGTACTCCAGGTGGGGTCTCACCAGGGCTGAGTAGAGGGGGAGGATCACCTCCCTCGACCTGCTAGCCACACTTCTCCTGATGCAGCCCAGGATCTGATTGGCTTTGCGGGCTGCAAGTGCACATTGAGAGCTCATGTTGAGCTTTTTGTCCACCAGCACCCCCAAGTCTCTCTCTTCAGGGCTGCTTTCCAGACAGTCACTGCCCAGTCTGGATTTGTGCCTGGGATTGCCTCGACCCAGATGCAGGACCCTGCACTTGCTCTTATTGAACTTCATGAGGTTGGCTTGTGCCCACCTCTCCAGCCTGTCAAGGTCCCTCTGGATGGCCTCCCTTCCCTCCAGCGTGTCTGCTGCACCACACAGCTTGGTGTCATCAGCAAACTTGCTGAGAGTGTACTCAATGCCACTGTCCATGTCACTGACAAAGATGTTGAACAAGACAGGTCCCAGGACTGATCCCTGAGGGACTCCGCTTGTCACTGGCCTCCACTGGGACATGGACCCATTGACAGCCACTCTTTGGGTGTGGCCATCAAGCCAGTTCCTTATCCATCTAGTGGTCCACCCATCAAACCCATGTGTCACCAGTTTGGAGACCAGGATGTGGTGTGGGACAGTGTTGAAGGCTTTGCTCAGGTCCAGGTAAACGACATCAGTTGCTCAGATGTTATGATACAGGTGCTCCAGCTCTAATGGTTGGAGACAAGTCAGCAGCTCAGTTAGGAACTCTTTCGAGGGATAATGGAATAGATAGACATCTAAGCAAGCCTCTCGGTAAGGTTAATCTGCCTTTTAATGGCAGTTTCCCTGAGATACCCTTCCCAAGATGATCTTCCATGGAATCCTAAGCACTGGACTGCCATAGATGAGGGAATTAATCGCCTGAGAGAATTTGCTGTTAGAGAGATACTCTACGGTGAACATGAAACTCTGAATCCTGATGACATTCATGTGGGAACTGGTCTTGCTAAAAAGATCATCAAGCCTGCTCCTTCTAATTATGGGAACATTCTGGCAAGCAGGATTCTGGCAAGAAATTATGGTGGAGCTCCTCCTACGGCTGAATCAAATGATCAAATGATCAAATGAGACAATTGGAGGATTGCATGACACGTGTTTCTTTGGTTTCAGCCATTGAAACTCTGTCTGGAAAAATTGAGAATTGCATGAAAGAGTAGAAGGATGAATTTAAAAACACTATATCCCAATTTGCACAAAAAAATAGTTACAATTCTTCCTCCAGGTGGATACAAGTTTCACCTGTGAAGAATAGACGTCCTCCAAGGAGGTCATTCCAAAAAAGACCAAACCAAAACTGACCACCAAGGCAATCACGTAGATCAGGTTCGTGATCATCTGAAGAACCTGAAAGTGTTCAAGTCCATGGGACCTGAAGGGATACACCCACGGGTACTGAGAGAACTAGCAGATGAGGTTGCTAAACCCCTCTCTATTATATTTCAAAAGTCTGGTGAAGTCCCCACAGACTGGAAAAGGGGAAACATTGCCCCCATCTTCAAAAAGGGTAAGAAGGAGGAACCAGGGAACTACAGGCCAGTCAGTCTCACCTCTGTGCCTGGAAAGGTCATGGAGCAGATCCTCCTGGAGTCACTACTCGCTCAAAGGAATAGTGAAGATGTGATTGGAAACAGTCAGCATGTCTTTGCCAAGGGCAAATCCTGCCTGACCAACCTGGTGGCCTTCTATGAGCAGGTGACAAAATTAATAGATGAGGGGCGAGCAACTGATGTCATTTACCTGGACCTGAGCAAAGCTTTCAACACTGTCCCGCACCACATCCTAGTCTCCAAACTGGTGACACATGGGTTTGATGGGTGGACCACTAGATGGATAAGGAACTGGCTTGATGGCCGCACCCAAAGAGTGGCTGTCCATGGCTCCATGTCCCAGTGGAGGCCAGTGACAAGCGGAGTCCCTCAGGGATCAGTCCTGGGACCTGTCTTGTTCAACATCTTTGTGGGTGACATGGACAGTGGCATTGAGTGCACCCTCAGCAAGTTTGCTGATGACACCAAGCTGTGTGGTGCAGCAGACACGCTGGAGGGAAGGGAGGCCATCCAGAGGGACCTTGACAGGCTGGAGAGGTGGGCACAGGCCAACCTCATGAAGTTCAATGGGGGCAAGTGCAGGGTCCTGCATCTGGGTCGAGGCATTCCCAGGCACAAATACAGGCTGGGCAGTGTCTGGCTGGAAAGTAGCCCTGAAGAGAGAGACTTGGGGGTGCTGGTGGACAAAAAGCTCAACATGAGCTCTCAATGTGCACTTGCAGCCCACAAAGCCAATCAGATCCTGGGCTGCATCAGGAGAAGTGTGGCTAGCAGGTCGAGGGAGGTGATTCTCCCCCTCTACTCAGCCCTGGTGAGACCCCACCTGGAGTACTGTGTCCAGTTCCGGAGCCCCTATTACAAGAGGGATGTGGAGGTGCTGGAACGTGTCCAGAGAAGGGCCACGAGGATGATCAGAGGGCTGGAGCACCTCTCCTATGAGGGCAGACTGAAGGAGTTGGGCCTGTTCAGTCTGCAGAAGAGAAGGCTCGGAGGTGACCTAATTGTGGCCTTCCAGTATCTGAAGGGAGCCTACAGGAAGGCTGGGGAGGGACTTCTCAGGATCTCAGGTAGTGATAGGACTAGGGGGAATGGAATGAAGCTGGAGGTGGGGAGATTCAGTCTAGATGTGAGGAGGAGGTTCTTCACCATGAGAGTGGTGAAACCCTGGAATGTGTTGTCCAGGGAGGTGTTCGAGGCCCCGTCCCTGGGGGTGTTTAAGAGCAGGCTGGACGAGGCTCTGTCCAGCCTGATCTAGTGCCCATGTCAGGGGGGTTGGAACTAGATGATCCTTGTGGTCCCTTCCAACCCTGAGTGAAACTATGAAACTATGAAACTATTTGGATAACTCTGCATGATCAGTTTGGTGAGAACATGAACAGGTGGGATGGCCAACCAACTTCTAATCTTTTCAGGAGACTGAGGGAATTGCAAAGTGGCAGAACCCAAGGTAGCAATACCAGAACGGTAGCTGTTACTTCCACAGTTCCCCAGAACGACTCTTGTGGCTCCAACGGTGGCTCCAGTTATAACACTGGACAGTGTGCTCATTGCACATGTGGGCATGTTCCCCATAACTAGGGGAGCCCTGCCTCCCGCCAGGGGGAGGAGAGGGATAATAGAGATAACAGAATCTATTGGAATGTGTACATCCAGTGGCCTGGCATTTCACAATTTCGGAAGTACAGGGCCTTGGTTGACACAGGAGTTCAGTGCACCCTAATGCAATCAAATTATCAGGGATCAGAGCCTATAACTATTCTGCCCTAACATCTTGTGTCATCCTGTGTGTCACCTATGTCCACTTTTGATATTCTAAGTTGAAATAACCAACTCCAGTCCAGTGAGGCTGGTGAGACAGTGGAACAGGTTGCCTAGGTTGGTCATGGATGCCTCCACCCTGGCCAGGAGGCCATGTTGGATGAGGCTTCAAGCAACCTGTTCTAGTGGAAGGTATCCCTGCCAATACCAGAAGGGTTGGAACCAGATAATCTTTAAGGTGCCTTCCAAACCAAATCATTAGTTTAAGAAGGATGTTGAGTTGCTGGAAAGTGTCCAGAGAAGGGCAGCAAAGCTGGGGAGGGGTCTGGAGCATAGCCCTGTGAGGAGAGGCTGAGGGAGCTGGGGTTGCTTAGCCTGGAGAAGAGGAAGCTCAGGGGAGACCACCTTGCTAGCTCCAACTACCTGAAGGGAGGTTGTAGCCAGGTGGGGGTTGGTCTCTTCTCCCAGGCAACCAGCAACAGAACAAGAAGACACAGTCTCAAGATGTGCCAGGGGTGGTTTAGACTGGAGGTTAGGAAGAAGTTCCTCACAGAAAGAGAGATTGGCCATTGGAATGTGCTGCCCAGGGAGGCGGTGGAGTCACCATCCCTGGAGGTGTTTAATAAGAGCCTGGATGAGGCACTTGGTGCCATGGTTTAGTTGATTAGATGGTTTTGGGTGATATGTTGGACTTGATGATCTCAAAGGTCATTTCCAACCTGGTCAATTCAATTCAATTCAATTCAATTCAATTCAATTCAACTCCTATTCTATTCAGTTCAACTCCTATTCTATTCAGTTCAACTCCTATTCTACTCTACTCTACTCTACTCTACTCTACTCTACTCTACTCTACTCTACTCTACTCCTAGTTTATTCTATTCTATTCTATTCTATTCTATTTCATTCCATTCCATTCTATGATTCCCTGGGCAGTCTGGATTCCCTGTGCTCAGCAACAGCCCATCCCACTGCCCAGGAATTGATGGAGCTGCTAAGGTAACACCTTGCCCAGGTGCCTGCTTTGGCACCTTCCCTGCTGAGAGGGTGGTAGGGAGCAATTAGAGACTCTGCTGAGGGATAAAAGCCCTGTTAGGTGGAATAAAATGCTAAACTGGGTGATAATGGAGGAAATTAATAATGCCCAGAAGATGTTAAAGGTAAATATAATTGTAAGGTAAACATCGTGGCTTTAAATATTGGCTTTTATGTGTCAGCTGCTCTCTAAGCACCTGCTTTAGGCTCTTGTTCACAACAGTCATTTCCAGGCTTTTTTTGCATGGCACACACACACACAAAAATAATTAAATACCCCCTGTATATATTCCTATTGTTTTAGGGGTGGGGTGGCTGTTGTTTTATCCATTCTGTTTCCTTGCATGGTATATATGATTGTCTGTGCTCCCTCCCTGCCCCAGGGAGACACATCAAGGTTGTTACAACCCTGATGCTGGACCAAGGATTGCAAAGGGATGCATAAAAATCTTCCTTTTCCCCTCCCCACCTTCCTTGGGAGCAGCTGGTATTTGCTGTCTGGGTTTTTAAGAGGTTTTTTGAGCCAGGTCTCCCAGCTTGCAGGAGAAGAGCCTGGAGAAGAGGAGGCTCAGGGGAGACCTTCTTGCTCTCTACAACTCCCTGAAGGGAGGTTGTAGCCAGGTGGGGGTTGGTCTCTTCTCCCAGGCACCCAGCACCAGAACAAGAGGACACAGTCTCAAGCTGTGCCAGGGGAGGTTTAGGCTGGAGGTGAGGGGAAAGTTCTTCCCAGAAAGAACTCCAATCCCTGGAGATGTTCAAAAAAGGCTTGGATATGGCACTTGGAGCCATGGTTTACTTAGATCCCAGCAGATGTCAGGCAGGTTGAAGTCGCCCATGAGAACAAGGTCAGGAGATCATGAGACAGCCTTAAGCTGCCTATAGAATGCTTCATCAACATCCTCCTCCTGGTTGGGTGGTCTATAACAGACTCCAACCAGGATGTCTGCCCTGCCAGTCTTCCCTCTAATTCTTACCCACAAGCACTCAACCCGATCGTCCCTAATCTCCATCTCAATGGCATCTAGTGCCTCCCTCATGTACAGGGCCGCCCCTCCACCCCTTCTTCCTTGTCTGTCTCTCCTGAAGAGCCTGTACCCGGCAGTTGCAGCGCTGCAGTCATGTGAGTCATCCCACCACGTCTCTGTGATGGCAACTACATCATAACTTTCCTGCTGCAACAAGGCTTCTGGCTCCTCTTGTTTGTTGCCCATGCTTCATGCATTAGTGTACATGCACTTCATCTGGGCTGCTGGTTTCACCTCTGACTCTACCTTATTGCCCCCAGACTCTTGCCTGAGGGGACTAGTTTCATCCCCTTCCCCCTTCGAAACTAGTTTAAAGCCCTGTCGATGAGACCTGCCAATTCCCTTCCCAGAATCTTTTTACCTTTGGGGAACAGGCCTTTCTCATATACTGTGACCTTTCCCCTCCTCTGGGACAGATGTACTCCATCTGTTGCCAGCTGGCCTGGTGCAGTAGAAAGTTCTCCAAGATCAAAACCCCCAAAATTCTTTTGACTGCAGCAGCCTCTAAGCCACTTGTTAACTATAGCTGCTGACCTGTTTCTTATGGTATTCCCTCCTGCAACTAAGGGTATTGATGAAAAAATTATTTGTGCACCTGACCCCTCAACCAGGTCTCCCAGGGCTCTGAAGTAATTTTTGATAGCCCTGGGAATTCTGGTTGCAACATCATCATTCCCTAACTGCATAACTGCATCACATGCTTTGCTTGTTTCAAGATGCTGGGTTTGAGTTGTGCCATTTTGCAGTGAGCCTTTCACATTCACCTCAAGAAAAGCTTTATCTCCCCCTCAAAACCCAAGAGGGAAATAAAAACTACACCCATTCAGGGTTTTTATTAATTATGTCCTTTTAAAGGTCATTCAATCACTGGTTATTAGTTCCATGCAGTCCTCTCTGCACGCTACAAGCAGCACAGCATTTCCAAAGTGAATTGAGCTCCTGGCAGTGGGATGGGGGCAGTAGGTATCCATCAGAAAGGTTCACCCCCCAGCACCCTGGGAGCTGTTTCACTCAGATTTCCCTCCACACAGGGCTGTGGTTGCTGATTTTCCATGAGCACTTGCAGAGCTGAGGGGGTTGCATCCCACAGGCTGGAATATTCCCCCAGCTGTAGTGATCTGGGGGGGCATGGTAAACTTTTCCCTTGGATGGATAATAGATGTGCCAGAGCTTGGTGTTTGCTTTAAGATTAGTGAAGAATTGGCCAGAACAGCATGTTTTCTGTTGACTCTGAAAACAAGCACGGCCCTGGCCGGGGCTGAACCTGCTGGGGGGGGGGGGGGGGGCAAGCAGGGTCCCTGCCTGCAGCTGGGTGCAGTTTAAAGCTGGCAGGAGCCCTGCGTTCAGGGTGGGATGGCAACAGCTCTGGCATGGTGGAGGCTACAAGCCAAGCCTGAGCCCCAACCGGTTCTAGGGGAGGGCAACCAGGAGATCCACTCAGCTCTGCTGCTCCAGGATGGTTTGAAAAGGTACTGAATGCACAAACATGGGAGGGAGAGAGCAGCCGGGCAGCATGGGTTAGGCTCCCGACAGAGAATTCAAACAATATTAGACTCAAAAAGTCAACATTAGACACACTTCTACTAAGGACCTACAAACAGAGTTCCTCTGTACACACATTAACAAACACAGCTTGGGTGATGATGAGGGCTGCTTTCACTTTTTTTCACTGCCTCCCTCTTCTACCCGGTGCTGGGTCCCAGCACTGCTCCGGAGGCATCTTGCTACTGGGGCTGCATCTGTCCATTCATCCATCTCTGTTTCACCTGTTGAGCCTCCTTGGCCAGCACATTGTTGGAGGCTTTTTTCCATTGGGTGCAGGAAAGTCAAGAGTTTGTGCTGAAGTGCTGGCAGTGTTTGCACAAGCCCCATGGCACAGCTTGGAATGGTAGAGGCTTCACTCCCTGCTTGCCCTTCAGGTTTGGGAGCTTGCTGCTCTGCCTGGGACAAGGAGCAGGAAGAAGTCTTATTAGGAGCAGCTGAGGGAGCTGGAGTTGCTCATCCTCCAGACAAGGAGGCTCAGGGGAGACCTGAGTTGTGCCTGAATCCAGTGTCACTTCAGCAGAAGACACAATTTCTGCTAACTCCCTCTTCTCCCAGGCAACCAGCAACAGAACAAGAGGACACAGTCTCAAGCTGTGCCAGGGGAAGTTTAGGCTGGAGGTGAGGAGAAAGTTCTTCCCAGAAAGAGTAATTGGCCATTGGAATGTGCTGCCCAGGCAGGTGGTGGAGTCACAATTCCTGAATATGTTTAAAAAATGCTTGGATGTGGCACTTGGAGCCATGGTTTAGTTGTCCTGAGGTGTTAGGTGTTAGGTATTAGGTAATAGTTTGGATTCGATGATCTCTGAGGTCTTTTCCAAGCTGATTGATTCTATGATTCTATAATTCCTACCAGATACCTCAGGAGCATTCACAAGTCCACAATATTCACAAGTCCATGGGACCGGATGGGATCCATCCTAGGGTGCTGAGAGAGCTGGTGGATGTGCTGGCTAGGCCACTCTCCATCATTTTCCTCCAGTCCTGGCTCACCGGTGAGGTCCCAGATGACTGGAAACTGGCCAACGTGGTCCCCATCCACAAGAAGGGTCGGATGGAGGAACCTGGAAACTACAGGCCGGTCAGACTGACCTCAGTGCCAGGGAAAGTGATGGAGCAGATTATCCTGGCGGCAATAACTGCACACCTGAAGGATGGCCAAGGGCTCAGGTCCAGCCAACATGGATTTAGGAAGGGCAGATCCTGCCTCTCCAACCTGATCTCTTTCTATGATCAGGTGACCTGTCTGGTGGATGTGGGGAGGCCTGTGGATGTGGTCTACCTGGACTTCAGCAAGGCCTTTGACACCGTCCCCCACAGCAAACTGCTGACTAAGCTGTCAGCCCGTGGATTGGACCATTACACTCTGTGCTGGGTTAGGAACTGGCTGGAGGGCCGGGCCCAGAGAGTGGTAGTGAACGGTGCCACATCCAGCTGGAGGCCAGTCACCAGTGGTGTCCCCCAGGGATCAGTGCTGGGCCCTGTCCTCTTCAACATCTTCATTGATGATCTGGATGAAGGGGTAGAGTCAGTCATCAGCAAGTTTGCAGATGACAAAAAGTTAGGGGCAGATGTTAGTCAATTAGAGGGTAGAAAGGCTCTGCAGAGGGACCTCGACCGACTGGACAGATGGGCAGAGTCCAATGGGATGGCATTCAACAAGTCCAAGTGCCGAGTGCTGCACTTTGGCTACGGCAATCCCATGCAGAGCTATAGGCTGGGGTCGGGGTGGCTGGAGAGCTCCCAAACAGAGAGGGACCTGCGTGTGCTGATCGACAGCCACCTGAATATGAGCCAACAGTGTGCCCAGGTGGCCAGGAGGGCCAATGGCATCCTGGCCTGCATTAGGAATAGTGTGGCCAGCAGGAGCAGGGAGGTCATAGTGCCCCTGTACTCTGCTTTGGTTAGGCCGCACCTTGAATACTGTGTCCAGTTCTGGGCCCCTCAGTTTAAGAAGGACATCGAAACACTTGAGCGTGTCCAGAGAAGGGCAACAAGGCTGGTGAGAGGCCTTGAACACAAGCCCTATGAGGAGAGGCTGAGGGAGCTGGGATTGTTTAGCCTGGAGAAGAGGAGGCTCAGGGGTGACCTCATTGCCCTCTACAACTACCTGAAGGGTGGTTGTAGCAGGGAAGGGGTTGGCCTCTTCTCCCAGGCAACCAGCACCAGAACAAGAGGACACAGTCTCAAGCTGCGCCAGGGGAGGTTTAGGCTCGAGGTGAGGAGGAAGTTCTTCACCGAGCGAGTCATTCGTCATTGGAACGGGTTGCCCAGGGAGGTGGTTGAGTCACCATCCCTGGAGGGGTTCAAGAGGGGATTGGATGTGGCACTTGGTGCCATGGTCTAGTCATGAGGTCTGTGGTGACATGTTGGACTTGATGATCTTTGAGGTCTCTTCCAACCTTGGTGATACTGTGAGCAGCTTGAGGTCTGATTTCACATGGCTTTAGCAGTCCCCCTTGGGACTGGGTGTTTCTAACACTTGGAGGCAGCCCAAGCCTATCCTTCCTGAAGCCAAAACAACATCACAGAATCAGTGGTAGTGTTTGGAAGGCACCTCTAAAGACCACCTAGTCCAAAATCCTTGCTAAAACAGGGTCACCCAGAGGAGGTTGCACAGGATCATATCCAGATGAGTTTGGAATCTTCAGAGAAGACGACTCCACAACCTCTCTGGGCAGCCTGTTCCAGTTTATTGCACCCTCACAGGAAGGTCATGTCCAAGGGGAACATCTTAGCATCAGGGCTCCTTGTTCCAAGCAAAGCAGGGTAATCAACCCCAACCCCCCAGGCCCCACTGCTGGGGCAGAGGTGGAAGATCTCCTTTGAAAATGCATCCTTAGATGATGGACTGAAGCCTTCAGGTAGCCCAGAGAGGTGATAGATGCTGCATCCCTGAAAATATATTCATAGAATGGTTTGGGTTGGAAAGGACCTTAAAGATCACCTTCCACCAGCCCAGGTTGCTGAAGGTCTCATCCAAGTTGGCCTTGAACACCTCCAGGGAGAGGGCATACACAGCCTCCCTGGGAAACCTATACCACTGTCTCACCACCCTGAGTGTCAAGAATTTCTTCCTAATCTCCAGTCTAAATCTGCCCTCCACAACCTTCAATCCATTCCCTCTCATCCTATCACTACAAACCAATGTAAAAAGTCTCTCCCCAGCTTTCTTGTAGGGCCCCTTTCAGGTAGTAGAAGGCTATTGTAAGGTCTGCCTGGAGCCTTCTTTTCTCCAGGCTGAACAGTCGAGGTCAGGCTCTGAGCAACCTGCTCCAGTTACTTGTGGCCCTGGTGACTGCCGTGGGGTCGCATTAGATGATCTTTAAAGGTCCCTTCCAACCCAAACCATTCCATAGAGCTCCTCTCCTATGAGGACAGAGTGAGGGAGTTGGGGCTGTTCAGTCTGGAGAAGAGAAGCTCCCAGGAGACCTTATTGTGACCTTCCAGTATCTGAAGGGGGCTACAAGAAAGTTGGGGAGGGACTTCTGAGGGTGTCAGGGAGTGATAGGACTGGGGGGAATGGAGCAAAACTAGAAATGGGGAGATTCAGATTGGATGTTAGGAAGAAATTGTTCCTCAGGAGGGTGGTGAGAGACTGGCACAGGTTGCCCAGGGAGGTGGTGGAAGCCTCATGCCTGGAGGTTTTTGCAGCCAGGCTGGATGTGGCTGTGAGCAACCTGCTGTAGTGTGAGGTGTCTCTGCCTGTGGCAGCAGGGTTGGAACTGGATGATCCTTGAGGTCCCTTCCAACCCTGACAATTCTATGATTCTATAATTTGGGGAAAAGGAAGAGCCAAGGCAGTCCATGGGGGGCTCTGCAGCTGCTGTCCTCTTTCCCATGTTTCCCAGCCCTGAAGCTTGGAAAGAAATTCTTCCTCCTAAAGAGCATCCTAATTGTCATTGCCTCCACGTGAGCCTGTTGATAGCACCCAGCAGGCACATACAAGGCGGCTGCCGCTCGTCCGAAGCTCCCACCCCCGCTAATGCAATGCCCTTCCCTGGGAACAAGGTATTAAGGTTTCGGTTATTTGTATTGATTTTGTGTGCTGCCATGCTGTGTCAGTCATGCTCATATTTGTGGTTCACAAATTCCTCCTTTAAATGTCACAGCCATTTCATCTCCCTCTGCCATCAATACTTCCAGCTGCGGGGGCTGTTTATTAATCCCCGGTGCCAGGTCCTTGCGAGCTTCTCCTTTGCCAGACCCCCTTTGGAGCAGTGTTGTAGGGTTGGAAGGGTAAGGCCAAGAAGCCTCCTCCCTCCCCCTGTAAAGTAAAGGGAAAGAAAATTGAAGGGAAAGGAAAAAAAAAACCTCACAGCTGAATTAGCAAAGCAGTGGAGCTGTATATTTACAAAGCAATGTAGGATATGCAGGGGAAATATATACAGATTTACAATATTTACAATATATACAAAGATATACAATAAAGTAGCACAGAAATGAGAGTTCCCCCCTCTGCTGATGGGGTTCCCCACCTCCGCTCTCCCCCTCTCTCCCCCTCTTCCCCAGAGCAGGTTAGAAAGAGAGAGAGAAAGAGAAAAGGTTAGAAGCAGTTTTGTGTTAATTGGAAAGCAGTTAATACAGGCCTTTATCAGTTTTCAAGGCCAAAGCCTTGGCCGAAAGCCCAGGAGCTGCAAGCTGCTGCCCGAAGGAGAAGCGGAAGCAAGACTGAAGATAAAGTGCTGGAATGCCCAGTATACCCTCCTGCACTCCCAGTTCAGAAGGTGCTTCCTCCCACTTTACCAATGAAATTAGTTTAGATTGTTCTTTTCGTATACCAACTTCTGTCCACCATATTCCCTTTCTTAAGGGGACAGTGTCAAATGGTCACAATCAGGCAAGAGGAGAAGAAAAAGGGAAAGGGAAAGGGAAAG